>NC_089845.1:137547630-138169713 GCF_035609145.1 Eleutherodactylus coqui | reverse complement strand
TCCCCAGGATTTATTAGCTCACCTTTCCAGAAGGCTGATGGAGAATAGGCAGCTTCTCTTCCATCTTATCCAGGCCAGCACAGGCCATGTTGTTAGCCAGAGCGACTGAAGAGGGAGAAAAATTATCCTTCATTATGACACCACTCATCATTAGTACATAACAAGTCACAGAGCACCTAGAATACTGGACTGTCTGCGGGATATTAAGCTACTTCTAAGCTTGGAGAGAACAAACTGCTCATCTAAGGCCACATTCAGATGGAAGTGTGTGATTCTCAGGCACAACTCCCATTTACCAGCACCCAGACACCACGTCTGTACGTGGAGACAGTGGATATTGCAAGTCCTACTAATCTGTGACCCTGACCAGAGTAGGACATTCAGCAATGTTTTCCTCCCCAACATAGATAATCCATGTGAAGAGCCTCATAGGCTATAATGTGTTTATGTAGTACACGGACAGAAAATCCACCTGTTTGAATAGTCCTTAAAGCAAAGCCAATATCATGGCAGATGGTAAAGTATTGCAGCCATTCTTTAAACTTCCTGTAGAACACGTTGCCTTGCCATTCCTAGACTACCAGAAATGTTAAATACCCCCCCCCCCCAACATAAAGTCTGAAGTAAGTCTGTATAAGGGCTCATGCCCACAAGTGAAGTGGGATACACCCTCACATAGCGATTCCATCTGTGGGCATTCACCTTTAGAGTTATGAAATACGCCTATCGCTTAAGATAACAGATGTTGTATGATTAGACCATCAGTGAAAGCTTGTTGAATGCAAGACCCTCCTTCCATCGATCACCTACTTTGAGGCTCCAGTCGCTGTAGGAGGGGCTCGGCGCTGCTCATAGCCACAGAAGTGATGCTTCTCACACTTGTCTCTGCGACGTCACATACAGATTTCAGGTAGGGATGGTTGTCTTTGGTGGTCCCATAGGCAGTAGACACCAGATCATAAGTGGAGCTCACCAATGGGAGGTTCACCAACCTTACCAGCACATTCTAAGGGGGAACAAGACACACTGAAGTACAGGGAAGGGTTAAGAGCATCAACCAGACGACATGTATATAATGTGTATTACTACTAGCACAGAACATCCGTATATACAGAAGATTGTTGTAAGTATTTATACACAGCCCAGGTATTTGGGTTGACCACCACAGATCAGTAGAACACTACTCCTTTCAGGTTAGCAAAACTCAACTCAAAACCAAGTGTGATGTGAGACAGTTCTTCTGGTTTGGCTTGTTCAACACTGGTGTATTACACTGTCTAAGGCCATGGGGCTTAAGCGAGCACAAGTCTCGTATGAGTTTGGTGCATTGAGATGCACAGACATGAACTCCATTCCTTTGAATGGAGTCATAAAAGCCATCTACTCTCTCTAGCACTGATGGTTATACAAGGCTTTTATAGCTTAGAGTTATACCTTCTGTAGTGAGACTAAAGACTTTATTCTATGAGTCACTACAGGTATAACATGAAAGCCTTTAAAGTTAGCACATCTTTTCCTGCACCATGGACACCATACAAATCCATATCTGTTGGGGCTCTTCCACATGAGCGTCAAAAAAATAAGTGGGAAAACCCACACACTTGCTATTTTTGGGCAATGCTTTATTATAAAGTCTTGTTGAGACTTGCGTTATAGAAAAAGGCAACAATATCGCAAGTGTGAAGGCACCTTAACTGCCAAGAGCAGAGAAACCTCACATCCTGGCAGTTTAACCCCTTACATGCCACAATACCAGCTACAGCATGTAAGCAAATGCCAGAGAGAGGGGGCTTTTTCTGACACCCCTCATCGCCCTGCAGTGCAATTGCAGGGTACTAATGGGTTTCCATGACAGTTAGAGGCCAGACAGTAATAACCCCATTACAGAACACTCAGTACTTACCTGTTGCTGCTGCTCCACCATTTCAGCCATATTACTAGTAGTAACCTACAAGAAGCAGCCAGACACAAGAGCTGACACTCTGGCACCGCTCACCAGCCAAGCGCTGTAGGAGAAGAAAAGCATGACTGCTCCTGGGGAGTCTGTGGACTTATAGGCAGTTAACCACACCCACCAGGTGATGCTACTAGTAGGTGTGATGTCATCAGATGGGTGGAGTCAATCGGAAGACTAAGAGCCTCCCAAGATAAGGGTACATGCACACAAGCGTATGCCCCCTGGGTATTTTTCTCATGCGCAAAATATCCGGTACACAGCAGATACACATCTACATATTCTGCACAGCTCACTGCAAATGTTGATGTAGAATTGCCGACAGGATTCTGCTATTTTCAGCACCAAAATCAGCATGTTAGCAGCGCAAACTTTGTGCTGAATATTCCTCAGGAGGACAAATTACACAACGCTGTTCTGTTCTGTGCGAAACATCCATAAAGGGAATATATCATCACAGGATGTTTAAGGGCTTATTCAGATGACCGTATATCGGCCGGGAATTCACGCCGGCTGATATACGGCGTCTCTCTCTGGAGAGGAAGGAGGCTGGAAGAGTCGGAAGCAGTGCTCTGAGCTCTCGCCCCCCCCCCTTCACCCCTCTGCACTATTAGCAATGAGAGGAGGTGGGACGGGGGTGGGGCTAAGTTTCAGGAATTAGCTCCGCCACCGCCCCGCCTCCCCCCATTGCAAATAGTGCAGAGAGGAAGAGAAAGGGTGGAGAGGGGTGGTGAGGGGGCGGGAGCTCATAGCACTGCTCCCGACTCTTCCAGTCTCCTCCCCCTGCAGAGAGAGACGCGGTATATCGGCCGGCGTGAATATGCAGCTGATATACAGTCGTCTGAATAAGCCCTAAGGCAGCCTTTTTTTAACTCTTCTACAGCCTCAGGGTGCATTCACACGAGTGTAGGCGTATTTACGTTCGCACATGCGCAGCGTATAATCGCCGGAAAGAACATTTTTCGGCGATCATGACCAGAGCTAGAAAGCGAATTCTCGTTTCTTCCTACTTTGCAAACTATCTTTTCGGCCATCGAATATGCGTTGGCGCGTATTTCGGTCGCGTATGTTCCGTTTTTTTTCGGGTTGCCGTTTTTACGTGCCGTAAAATCGCCCGTGCGAACGAATACATTTAAAACCAACACCTCAGATGGTCACGTATATACGATTGGGCGCAAAAACGCGCCGTTTATTCGCTCGTGTGAACGCACCCTCAAATTCACCAAATTTATCAAACGTCACAATCTGTTGTATCGTTAAATACGTCTAGAGATGTGGAGACACTTTGTATAACGCCCAGCTTCTGCAGTGAGGCTGCGCCAAATGTGTGAATCAGCTTTCATTTGATAAATCCCCCATTTATGCCATCACTTCAGTTCTTAAAGAGCAGCTACACTTTTCAGAAACTTTTGACAAATCAAAACTATTTATCTATGGGGGAGCTCTGCAGCCCCCTCATTCTAGCGATCAGCAGGGGTCTCAGCAGCTGAAACCCCACTGAACAAAACTTTCGACATATCTCTATGACATATCAAATGTTTCTGAAAGCTGCAGCTACTATTTAAAAATGGGCATGACTTACGGGATTTAGAGACATTTATCGCATACACTTTTATTAAGTTGCAATATTTCTCATCTCCATTCAGTAACTGGTGGGGTACAAAGTAACTGCACATCCCAGACATATCTGTCATATCTTGTAAGGCAGTTTTCTCAAACTTGACAGTTATCGGTTGCAGCAATGCTGCAACTGCATCAAGGGTCGATTTCTTGTACCCCTAGCCTTAAATTCTTCCTGTTATGTGTTGAGTCCTACAATGATGGGAGGCCCCGCCCCTCTAGTGACATCACACCTGACAAGACCATTACCCGGTGGGTGTGGTTAGCCTCTTATAAGTCTCTGAACTATCAAAGAGCTGTCATTCCTGCCTTCTTGAAAAGCTTTTGCTTGGGAAGAGATGGGGTTGGTGGTGGCTGTGGTGGCTGTGGTGGCTGTGGTGGCTGTGGTGGCTGTGGTGGCTGTGGTGGCTGTGGTGGCTGTGGTGGCTGTGGTGGCTGTGGTGGCTGTGGTGGCTGTGGTGGCTGTGGTGTGTAGGGTTTTTGCTGCTTGTTGGGTGGCTGCTTCTTGCAGCAGGCCATCAGGTCTTCTGTCTGACAATGTCTTGCATAATGCTAGTAGTAAGGCTGAAATGGAGCCGCAGCACCAGGTAAGTACTTTGTGAGCAAAGCCTTAAAGGGGTTGTCCTGCGAAAGCAAGTGGGGTTATACACTTCTGTATGGCCATATTGATGCACTTTGTAATGTACATTGTGCATTAATTATGAGCCATACAGAAGTTATTCACTTACCTGTTCTGTTGCTAGCGTCCTCGTCTCCATGGTGCCGTCTAATTTTCAGCATCTAATCGCCGGATTAGATGCGCTTGCGCAGTCCGGTCTTCTTCTTTTCTGAATGGGGCCGCTCGTGCCGGAGAGCGGCTCCGTGTAGCTCCGCCCTGTCACGTGCCGATTCCAGCCAATCAGGAGGCTGGAATCGGCAATGGACCGCACAGAAGCCCTGCGGTCCACCGAAGGAGAAGATCCCGGCGGCCATCTTCACCAGGTAAGTAAGAAGTCACCGGAGCGCGGGGATTCGGGTAAGCGCTGTGCGTTTTTTTTTGTTTTTTTTTTGTTTTTTTTTTAAGTCCCTGCATCGGGTTTGTCTCGCGCCGAACGGGGGGGCTGTTGAGAAAAAAAAACCCGTTTCGGCGCGGGACAACCCCTTTAAACTCCTGGGGTAGTGCTCTATTCTTCACTGGATGGAATTCTCCTGCAGGATGCATTCAAATCTACAGAATTGGATGCTAAAGTCTGCAGGTCTAACTAGGTTTTGATGCTGCTGACAGGTAAGCTGTAGAATTTGCTGCTGTTTGTGGTGCATCTTAAGGGGTAACTCCAGCTTCTGTGAAAGCACCTTAGGCCTCATCCCCATGGCTGGGTCTTGCAGTGGAATCAGACCCGGTGCCCCACAGAGACCCTATGCTCACCTGTCTGGATCTGCTGTGAGTGTCTCGCCTGGTGAGTCAGTGTGCGTTTGTAGTGCAGAGCATGACGCACTGGGCTGTGATGCAGATTCCTGTGATACTCCGCAGTGCCTAGTGTGGAATATCGCAGGACAGACGGCTCCCTGCTTGTGGGCAGGGGAGAATCTTTTAACACAGCATGTCTATAGATGGTCATTACTGCAAAATTTGCGATGGGCGTCTGACCATGAATTCAGCAGCGGTAATCCATCCATGGGCATTAGCCCCTGAGGGAACTTGTTATGCAGAATGGAATTGGTCTATACAGACAACTGTTATTTCTGTGGGGCTTGAGTATATTGGGCATATACTAATTGTTGCAGGCCTTGTGGTCAGCTCTGCCATTCACACACTGCTTTATCTTCAGGTTTCTCAGAATATTCATCTCGATGGTTATCCCTTGGAAGGTTCCACTGTATAAAATCTAATCAAACAGAAGGAAGTAGTTATTTAGTCTGGTTCACGCTCTTAGGGTGCATTCCCACGAACGTATATCGGCTCGGTTTTCACGGCGAGCCGATATACGTCATCCTCGTGTGCAGGAGGGGGGGAGGATGGAAGAGCCAGGAGCAGGAACTGAGCTCCCGCCCCCTCTTTGCCTCCTCTCTGCGCCTCTGCACTATTTGCAATGGGGAGAAGCGGGACGGGGGCGGGGCTAAGTTCTGAGAATTAGCCCTGCCCCGCCTCTCCCCATTGCAAGTAGTGCAGAGGGGCGGAGAGGGGTCCGGAGCTTAGTTCCTGCTCCTGGCTCTTCCATTCCCCCCCTGCATACGAGGACAACGTATATCGGCTCGGCGTGAAAACCGAGCTGATATGCATTCGTCTGAATGCAGCCTACAATGGGTTTTCCACTGACATACTATTGATGACCTATCATCAGGATTAGTCATCACTAGTTGATCAGCCAGGGTCCGTTGTTCAGGACCCCAACTGATCAGCTGAGCAGGCGCATGCTGTAAGCAATGGGATAAGTCAATTGGAGCTGTGTCTGCAGTTACAAGTGCCGGGCCCCTACACGGAGATTGGTGGAGGCTTCTGCTCCAACCTCTGTAATTGGGGTGCTGATAGCTTGCGCCCGCTCAGCTGATCGGTAGGGGTCTGGAGCGACGGACCCTGGCCGATCAACTGGTGATGACTCATCCTGATGATGGCTCATTAGTATTTCCCTGAAAAACTCCATTTAACCCTTCCTTGTACTTCAGTGTGTCTTGTTCCCCCTTAGAATGTGCTGGTAAGGTTGGTGAACCTCCTATTGGTGAGCTCTGCTTATGATCTGGTGTCTTCTGCCTATGTGACCACCAAAGACTACCATCCCTACCTGAAACTTGTATGTGACGTCGCAGAGACAAGCGCAAGAAGCATCACTTCTGTGGCTATGAGCAGCACCAAGGCCCTTCTATCGCGACTGGAGCCTCAAAGTAGGTGGTCTATGGATGGATGGAGGATCTCCTCCTCACTTTCACCACTATTAACAAATGCTTATATTGAAAGAATAAATCTGTATAGTGATGGAGCCCTTGAAGAATCTATATAGACATAACTGTAATGTCTCCGAATTTTAGCTGAGGAAGCAACTAAACAAGAAGACATTGAGTTGTCCCAAGATAAGGCCAGCTACTATGTCCGCCTGAGATCCCTCTCTACCAAGGCCCACAGACGTGCTTATCAACAAGCTGTGATCCGGAACAAGGATGATGAATGCAGAAGCCAGGAAGCCATTGCTCAGCTCCAGATCACAGTTGACTTGGTGAGTAAATCTACTCGAGGAATCTGATGTCTGAAAACTAGTGAAATCTTGTCAGCAAAACTCCTGCAAAAGTGTGTATATTGGTCTGTAATACAGTCTAGATTTCAGATAAGACTTGGTATATCTTGCATTCAAGCAAAATGACTAGTCCTAAATATAAAGAGTTCCACACTTGTATAGACTCAGTTGTTCAGAGGTTTTCTTGCTTGCTTATCTAGCATTAGATGCTCTTTTCATGTGGCAGCATCAATTGGCTCTGTAGAAATGCTGCAGGAGTTTTAATATGTTCCTCCATAGATGGCATGTTAAGGGCACCATATAATGGGGTGTAATATCGCCTATAGAAAATGTAACGGATGTTCTTGCTTAAAGGAGTCTGTCCTGGAGACGGTTTCTAGCTGCTTCTAGATCTCATATTGTGAAGGGATAAATACATAATGGTGTAACTGATAAACTGTGTAATGTTTGCTGTCTTCCACAATCTCTCTCCTATGAACACATGGTGATTATAAAATTACCCTATTCCCTCTAGGTTGAATATGCATTAAAAAATTTGCATGATGCCAGTCAAAATCCAGACTGCACAGGAGAAGATGTACAATAAGTGGCTGGAGTGGAGTAAAGGCACAGGACAAGATGCTAGTGGAGACCCTGAATGCACTGAGGTAATGCCAATCCCCTATAGTGTATGCCAGAATCGTCTGGACCCTGGGAAGCTGCCTCCTCCTTCAGAGAAATGTCTGATGGCCTTGTAATCACCACTAAGGAGCAGCTCATAAACATGAAGGGGTCTCTGGAGGAGGTGCTGGATCTCTTGGTGAACAACTCTCCCCTAAACTGGCTGGTAGGGGGCTTCAACCCCCAACTGGCTGTTAGCCAAGAAGAGGAGCAAGAATCTGATGGGGAAGACTCTGCCAACAAGGAGCATTAAAAGCTTCACGTGAAGAAACCTTGTCCTTAAATGGACAAATCTCAATCGCCCATCACCATTCCAGTTCCAACTCCTTGTTCTCCACTTTCATCCGAGGGCCAGTAACAGCAGCACCAGGACACATGGCAGCAGGGGGCTGTAACACTGGTCTTTGTCTTACTCTTGGGTTTTCTGCCTTCTTTTTTTTTTTTTTTCTTCATATATTCTACTCAGATACAACAGCATCACTGACATGTAACCACTATGTTCATGTGCACTTTTGTATTAATAAAATGTCTGCATCAACTAGTCTGACTTGTGTACATGCAACTAATATACAAATGTAAGGGCTCCCACCCACTGGCTTTTTTTTTTTTTTTTCTCTCCACTGCGATGCGATTCTAAAGTTAGTCTCGCATCGCAGTGCGAGGAAAAACGCAGGCAGATATCCCAAAATCGCTGTGATATCGCTGCGACATGGCCAGTCTTTTTAATGGGGCCAGCGGCAGCAGCGCTAGCCCCATTGAAAAGATATGGAGAATGCCGCTTACTTCTGTCACAGCTGTGGCAGGAGTTTCCTTCATCCCGCAGGGATGAAGGAATCCTCTGTCACAGCTGTGGCAAAAGTCCGCAGCATGCTATCCCATTGCTTTCAATGGGATCGGCACTGCTGCCGATTCCATTGAAAGCAGTGGTTTCTGACAAGCCCTGCAGAATGATTATTGGAGAAAGGCTTGAAAAAGTGGTTGAAAAAATAAAGTTACTCACCTCTCCGGCGCTCAGACGCGTCCTCCGGGTGGCTCCCCGACACTGCTGTCCATCACTTTCAGCAGACGGGGATTTAAAAATTCCTGCCTACTGAAAGGGCTGTGCGGATTGGCTGAGGGCTCAGCCAATAGCAGCTACTGCTTAGCTATTGGCTGAGCGCTCAGCCAATGACAGATAGCAATATCCTAGCTATTCATTCATGAATAGCTATCTGTCATTGGCTGAGCGCTCAGCCAATAGCTAAGCAGTAGCTGATATTGGCTGAGCCCTCAGCCAATCCGCACAGCCCTTTCGGCAGGCAGGGATTTTTAAATCCCAGTCTGCTGAAAGAGCTCAGTAGCAGTGTCGGGGAGCCAGCCGCAGGACGTGGCTGACAGCAGGAGAGGTGAGTAACTTTTTTTTATTTCTGTGACGAATAGAAAACCCGTTGTATTTCAGGGCACAACTGAATAAATTCCAGGCCCCATTGCACACTCTTTTGTGGGGAAAAAATTGACTCCTTAAAAATGGATAACAGTGATCATGTGACTGGGAACTGCATACAGCGGTCCCTGGTGACATCTCCCTGCAGTTGGCTATCTTTGACAGCAGGGTGCAGGCAGATTTTAAATTTGCCAGGCTCTCCAGCCTTCTGCACATGCACGCCATATTTAACACATATGCAGAAGCCCATGGCAGATCCAGATCACAGTGGGATATTGCGAAGAATGGGGGGGGAGTATGCTCAGCTGCCCCCATGCATCTGATCCATGAGGGTAGCTGCATCTTTAACTTTATTTAACTTTTTATTTACTTTTATCCAATTGGCATTATCCATTGGATAGCGTCAATCGCATTGTCAGGGTGTGGGGGCTTCCCGTGGCCCCCCATGATGTTGTCACGTCCACAGCCCATGTGGCTTTAATCCTCAGGGGATGCATGTTTTTACATCCCTGAGGAATAAAGCCTAGTTACCAAGGACATAAAAACACTATGTACCTGCCAACAGTGACAGCCCCAATGTGCTACATGCATCACAGGTTGACACAATGAAAGTACCTTCCACCACTTTACATTAAGCTGGGCCTAATGGAAATCTTTTGACATGGCTATAGATCATATTGGAAACCATGTCCACTATCTGAAGGACAACAGACTCAAGTGCAAAAGTACTTTTGAACAGTGTAATGTGTAAAGACTCAAGTGAACCTTTGATTTACATGTTTGTTAATGTGAATGTTTTTGTAATCTCAGTCACAATTTAGTTTTGTACAGTGGCTGTATAAAAAACAGAAAATCAGTTTCTCTATGACTAGCCAATGATACTATGTATACCTTCCGAACGTGATGTCCTAGGCATAATCTGGCTACAGACTTGGTTAGCTAGAGCTTATCTAGATCAGAAACAAATAACATACCTGGTTCATCGGAGAGCCCATAGGAATGATATCATTGGATCACAGAGGGAAAAAAAAAATCTATCTTCTACTTGCAGTATTTCATGTGGGAGAAAGTAATTTACATAGCAAGGTATTTGAAGATGGGACTGGATCTCCCTGAAAAATTGCCATGGGTGTGGTCCTTACCAAATGCAACAGAATGTCTCAATACAAGACCACAATCATTGACTTGGTGAGGATAACTTTTGGCAAACAGGCTGTGAAAACTGCAGTTGCTATTCTTACGAAGGTTGGCATGCCTAAGATGGGCAGTTTGAACCTGCAGGGTTGGAGAGATTTTGCATTGAAGGAAGCACGGTGGATAGATGAACATGATTATGGCATGCAGGTGGAGGCGTGGGTCACCACATACCTACACTCTGATCCCCTTGTGATTAAAGATGATGATTTGGAATTGCACCGCAAAAGGCGTGTAACAACTTCTGTTTCTGATCCTGCAGCACCCCATGATGTGTTTTCCTCCCCTGAACAGAAATGTAACCCTGTAATACATCAGCTGGCTATTTCTTCATCTACTCCATTTGAGGGAGGGAATGGGACAGATAATTTTGATGTGTCTGGTAGTCCCATTCATTTGAGGCACGAGTAGCTGGCTCACTCTATGGCAGCACAGGAGGCGGTGCTTATTGCACTTGCTGAGGTGTGTTTAATTGCAGAGCATCGTGTAGCCAACATCTACACTGACAGCCAGTACTGCTTTAGTATATGTCATGACTACCTACCCTTATGGCGGGCCAGAGACTTTACCACCTCCTCTGGAAAAGCCGTTAAGAATGCCAAACTGGTAGCCCAGTTGCTGAGGGCTCTTGAGCTGCCTAGGAAGGTCGGTATCATTAAGGTTCGTGCTCATACCAGCGAGCAATCACCGGAGGCCTCAGGCAATCGTAAGGCAGACCTGGCAGCTAAGGCCACAGCTCTCTTACCTTTGCCCAACCTTTATTTTTTGACAATGGAATCTTATTTGGGAAAGGTAGATCTGTGCCTTTTGCAAAAGATTCAGGACCAGGCTACAGCACAGGAGAACGGAGTGGCACAGGCACTCTGGGTCCAGAGATGTTGGCAGGTTCTGGAGAGTGGGGTCAAGGTTGTACTTACCTAGGGTCCTTCACCCCATGACCTGTACCCTCTTACATGGACCAACCCATCGGTCCAAGGAGGCAATGTTGAGTCTAGTAAACCAGCATTGGATAGCATCATGTTTTCATCACGCTGCAGCCAGGTTTTTGCAAGGTTGTGTCATTAGTGCCTGCCATAATGTTGAGAAAACTGTTAAAGTCCCACTTAAATGCACTCCAAAGCCCTTGTACTTACATCAGTAACTGCAGGTTGATTTTATCCAGCTTCCTAAAAGTGGGGCCTATGATTATGTCCTTGTTTGTGTGGATATCTTCTCAGGGCTAATGCAAAAACGGTTGCAAAAAACTCCTGTCAAAAGTCTTATGCAGGCACAGAATACCAGAGATGATTGAGAGTGATGGAGGTACACACTTTACATCTGAAGTGTGCCAAAAGGTTACAAGAGCATTAGGGATAGAAACGGCATTGCACACTCCATACCAACCACAAAGTAGTGGCAAAGTGGACAGTTTAAATGGTACTCTCAAGACAAAAAGATCAAAAGCTTCAGGAGAGACAGGTAGGCCTTGGTCAGATTGTCTGCCCATAGCATTGCATTCTATCAGGATGACACCTAACAAAAAGACTGATCTCAGTCCTAATGAGGTGCTCTTTGGCGTTCCTCCCAAACCAGACTTGTATTTTTCTCAGTAGTTATAGATGTTACATTTTGAATTGACAACTTACGTAGGGCCTTTACAGAAAACATTGCAGCAGATTCATAAACGCGTTTTCAGTTCCATTCCAGATCCATCATCATTGCAAAGTGCTCATAACCTACAGCCAAGAGACTGGGTGACTATCCACAGGCACATCAGAAGAGCTCTGGAACCTCGCTTTGAAGGTCCTCACCAAGGCCCACTGGCCTCTCCTACTTCTGTAAAAGGGGCAAGGAAAAGAAACATGGATACATGTGTCTCATTGTAAAGTATTTACAGCTCACAAGGACTAAATAAAAAGAAGTATTTTACTTTCCTCTGTGTATTTGCGATAATTGTAATTGTTTTTAGCGAGCATGCATTAGATGAAGGCTGCAGTAACAAATTCATTAAATATCATGGAAATGTATCAGATTGCTGGATATGTTCATATGCCCTGGTGTCAGCTAAAGCAATGCCATATTTTGCATCTCTGCTAACGGAACAAGAGTTGCTACAAACTGCATGTTGGGATCTCCTTCTTATAATTCTGAGGAACAAGGTAGATCAGCTGTAGCATTCCCTGTGACTGGATGGATCAAGCACCCTTGGTGGCAGGTTAATATAACTACTAGGATCAATAAACTCTTTGAGTTTGAAGATGGTATAATAAGCCACTTGGTACATTACCCTTTTCCAGAATACTAACATATGAGATGCAGATCAGTTTTTCTATCCAGGATAAATTAGAGATTGTACAATCTGAAATTAACCTAGGAACTAGTGTAGGTGAGGAGACCTCCAGTTCTTCTTTGGGAGTTACATAATTCCTCTTGGAGTTATGCCATTAAATTTCCAATAGGGGATCCTATACAGTGTAGGGAATTAGGAGGGTATTCTAGATTAGAGGGAGAAATATGAAAAATATGAGGGTCACACAGGAAATGTTCAGCCTACAATCACATGTAGATCTAAAGCTTACTATGCATCACTTACCAATAGTAAAGATTATGCTTGGGGTTTCCTGATACTGTGTTATTAGCTTATATTGCAAATGCGTTCATACATGAGACACAGATTAAGCTACCAGATGGAATCTACACAGTATGTGGTAATAAAACACATACGTGGATTCTGGGAGGAGCAGGAGGGTTATGCACTTTAGCTAAATTGGAACCAGCAACATGGGTTTGGTAAAATGATGAATTTCCCTACCAACGCATTCCTTCTCACATGTTGTATAAATGTGACACACCTGATACAAAGGTACATTTTGCTCATACTCACTGGGCCTGAAAGGCTGGTGAACTTCTGGGTAGACCCATAGTTATGATGTTCAATACACTGAGAAACACACATGATAAAAGCACAAGGAGATGCTTTTGATTACATCACTGATAAACTATTTGATATACTTGGGGGTTCAAAATGAGTACACTAAACAGTTAATTTTAGTTACCAATCACACTATGGTGCTGGATTATCTTGCAGCTTCGCCAGGAGGCCTATGTAAAATAGTTGGCCCACCCTATTGTCATTACATTAATCTATCAGGAACATTGCAGATCACACATGACATTCGACAAGACAGAAGGAAGGAGCTATTCCTTATCTAATGAGGAAATGGCATGGCCAGAGTGCCTGTCAGAATTAAACCCAGTCAATTGGTTTAAAGGTTTGGGAGATATGGTATCTACTGGCGTGCATATGTTCTTACAAGTCGTACTCCTAATTTCAGTTGTTGTAATTATTGTTAAAGGGGTTGTCCCGCGGCAGAAATGAAAATTTTTTTTCTTCCCAGTCCCCCTGCTAAAGCAAACATACTACACTACCCGTGGAAAGCGTTATAAAAGAGCGGTTCTACTCACCATTACCTCGTTTCGCGAACTTTTAAAATTTCTTCTTTAAAGATGGCTGCCGGTCCTTTCCCAAGGTGCACCGCGCTTGCTGTAGCCCTACGTGCGCGCTCCCGAGACGCCGGTCACGTGATTCAGTTGATGACGTCATCGCGGGAGGCGGGGACCTCTACTGCTTGTAATGCCGATTCCAGCCACCCCATTGGCTGAACGGCACGGCGTGCAGTAGGGAGGCTGGTAGCAGAATGGCTGCTCCAGTGTGCTCCCGAGAAGTGACAGCTCGTCTGCGCATGCGCAGATGAGCTGTATCGCGCAAGCACGCTGAAGCGGCTCGTCCGCATAGAAGAAGTGACTGCGCAAGCGCGTCTGAAGAAGCCAGAAGATACAGAAATTAGTCAGAGCCATGGGGACAGGGACGCCAGCAACGGAGTGGGTAAGTGTATAACTTCTGTATGGCTCATATTTAATGCATGATGTATATTACAAAGTGCATTAATATGGCCATACAGAAGTGCTTAACCCCACTTGCTGCCGCGAGACAACCCCTTTAAGGTTCTCATTGTACTGATTTTGGAAAACCATGAGCACTAATTTCAGATGTTTTTCAGGAAAATATACAGTGAAACTAGTAGACCAATCCATTCCTGATGTGCATGCTATGACTGTTCTTACAACTGCTAAGCTACCATGTACCCCGTGTGGAAAATATACACTGCAAGAAGTTAACAACTGCATGTATTGTGGACACCAACTATCATAAAAGTCCAAAGAATTTATATATATTGGACTATATGCAATGGACTATTATTGGAATTCTATTTTTCATGTACTAACTGAACAACCATATACATATAATCCGTTTATGTTTATCTTCTCATAGTTTAATTCTTCAAACTTTTGAGACTGGTGACCTTAGGAACAGAAGAGGGATAGTTGAAGCTTGAACCAGTTGGAGGGGGAAATTTGGGTTGAGGGGTCAGAGGAAGATCTCTTGACATTCCTTAGGACAGGCTTTGGTAGGAAGGGCTAGCAAGGATAGCAGGTCTACTCTGCTTTAGGTGCGGTAGGGGAACATCCTGTGATACCCTGTCTGATGGTAAAAGGAGGGAGTTATTAGAGAAATCTAGTTGTTTTAAGTGGCTGATGCCTTTAAGACAATGAGGTTTTTTGTGACCTCTCCATGGGCCTTGAGTTAATTATAATCACATACTTTTCTCAGAATTGTGGAGACATATTGATGTGCCAATATATCCCCAGAAATGGACCACAAGATGCTAAAACAGGTCAAGATATGTTGAGTTCTGTAGGGAGTTATCCTCTCTATTGTCCAGCTTTTGTGTAATTTGGAACGGTCATCCTCAGATGTTAGCCTGTTCATCCTTCCCTCTTCTATGTTAGTAACATCTTTTTTTGTCTCGAATAGAAACTGCCCATTGTCTTTTATCAGAAGCTCAAACATGGATTACTATAATTCAGATCTATGTTACCTGAGTGCTTGTTAAGGGTGTGGTCATATGCGACTAAGTATTAATTTTACCTGATCTGGTGATTTCTTTAACAAGGTGCAAGTTCTCCTTCAATGGAAATCTTCAGAGGCTGGACAGATATCTGGGATTTAGTGAATGCTGCATTGAGCAAGGTGTTGGAACCGATGACCCTGGAAGGTCCCTTCTAACCCTACAAATATGGATTGAGTTACACAGCTACTTCACCTGAGCTACTTTAGGAAAGCATCTTTGAAATCTTTCAAGGATTTTTACCCACAATAGTAGTAAGACTTACCCACCAGAAATTTCCAGGTTCACTTTTTGACCTTTTTTTTTATTTTATTTTTTTTTAATATGGGCACCACATTTGCTATGTGCCAATCCAGTGGAACAGACAATGGTCACTGTAGAGTCCCTAAAATGTAAGGAGGAATAGTCTGCCTTCCACATTACTTAATTGCCCAAAAACCTTGCGGGGTGTATGCCATTGGGATCCAGCAATTTATGACTTTTAATATTTTTAAAGTGTGTCTGCACTTTCTTTTTTAAGCTGGTGACATCTAGTGGAGATTTTACATTATCACACTACATCACATCTGACATTTCCTTTTACTCTGAATACACCGGAGAAAGAAAGTATATTTTACCAGATTTGCTTACTAATCACCCTCTTAAAATATACATGTCTCCAACTTTGCATACATTTATTTTTCCTTTTTAGCGCTTTTTTGCTGCCCTCTTGTTTGAAAGAGACCAAAACTCTGTTTAGACAGCATGTGTCCTGGTGCTGCTGTTACTGGCCCACAGATGAAAGGGAACAAGGAGTTGGAAATGGAATGGTGAGGTGCGGTTGGGATTTGTCCATTTAAGCATGTTTCTTCATCAGAAACCTTTTAATGCTCCTCGTTTTCAGAGTCTTCCCCAAGAGATTCTTGCCCTCTTCTCAGCTACCAGGCAGGTGGGGATTAAAGCCCCCTACCATCCAGGTTAGGCGAGAGTTGTTCACCATGAGATCCAGCACATCCTCCAGAGACCCCTTCATGTTTGTGAACTGTTCCTTAATGGTGGTTAGGAGGCCAGCAGACATTTCTCTGAAGGAAGAGGCAGCATGGAAGGTCTGATAGACATCTGCAGCCATGGCACGCAGATCTTGAGCTATCTTCTGAAGGCTTTGTGGCAGACCTTGGACACTGGTCATCAGAGACAGACATGTGGTTTGTGGCCAGTGACAGAGATTGCGGGCAATAGACCTAGTGCGGAATTCCATGTGCTATAGAGAGAAATAGACATGTGAGATTACCAGGGCCCAGATGAGGCCAGCATATACTATAGAGAATTGGCATTACCTCAGTGCTTTCAGGTCCCTACTAGCATCTTGTCCTGTGCCTTTACTCCACTCCAGCCACTTATTGTAGATCTTCTCCTTTATAGTCTGGATTTTGACTGGCATCATCCAAGTTCTTTAATGCATATTTAACCTTGATTGAATAGGGTAATGCTATAATCGCTATGTGTTCATGGGAGAGAGATTGTGGAAGATGCCATTATTACATAGTTTATCAGGTACACCAATATGAGTTTATTCCTTCACAATATGAGATATAGAAGCAGCTAGAAAGCATCTCCAGGACAGACTCCTTTAAGCAAGAACACTTATTACATTTTCTATAAGCAATATTACACCCCACAATATGGTGCCCTTACCATGCCATCTACGGAGGAACGTCTTGAAACTCCTACAGCATTTCTACAGAGCCAATTGATGCTGCCACATAACATGAGCATCTAATGCTAGATAAGCAAGCAAGAAAACTTGTGAACAATAGTGGTGACAGTGAGGATGAGACCCCTCCTTCCATAGACCACCAACTTTGAGTATGCAGGCACTCTAGGAGGGGCTCGGTGCTGCTTATAGTCACAAAAATGATGCTTCTAACACTTGTCTCTGTGACATCACATGCAGATTTCAGGTTAGGATGGTTGTCTTTGCTGGTTACATAGGATACTGGCTGCTAGGGTACCAGGTCATGTGGGTATCACGTGACCTGACCCCAGACGGAGGCTGCTAATGGAACTGGCTAAGATTAAAATCAGAGGAGGTTGCTTCCCATGTATAGGTATGTGCCTCTCTCCAATTAGGTAGATAGTATATATAGTCTGCTATGGGACACTGTTTGTCTTGTATTATCATCCCGATGCCCGTACTTACTATGTCAACCTAAATGTGGGCGGCTCTGCTACCGCCACCCAAGCATGGTCTCAATGTCTATTAGTTGATTGGCATTCCAACCATGGTGAGGAGGGACCATGAACTAACTATAAAACATAAGAACCTCTGCTGTCTCCTCATTGCTCTCCAACCTACCATCTGAGTTGGAGACTCTACATCGCTGTCCTTTGTTTTTTTTTATCTATGGGTCTATATGGGGAGGGGGGGGGGGGCTATAGAAGGTATCTTGTGTAGTTAGGTCTAACCCAGCCAAGACTATTGGAGATAGGACAGAGCAGCATGGGCAATCCACTACATATGCTATCTGGCATGTAATCATTGAATAAGCTGAATCTAGAGGTGCTATGTCCATTTTGGCAAACTAAATATTTTATGTTGTTTCACATCCTTACCATACCAACACGCAGTAGAGTTGCATATTCCACCGGATTGCTTCTGCTCTATAAGGATTCCATTTGGCATCAAAACCCAGTAAGACCTGCGGATTTTAGCATCTAGTTCTACAGATTATCCTGCGGGATAATTCCAATTGATGTAAAAGCACCTTCCAGAGAACAATAGAACGCTACCCCAGGAGTTTAAGGCTTTTCTCACAAAGTGCTTACCTGTTGCTGCTGCTCCACCATTTCAGCCTTATTACTAGCATTAAGCAAGACACTGTCAGACAGAAGACGTGATAACCTGCCACAAGCAGCAGCCATTCAACAAGTAGCAAAAACTGTACCCACCACAGCCCTCCAAACACATCAAGCAGCAATCTACCCCATATCTTACCAGCCAAAAGCTTCAACAGAAGAAAGGAATGACAGCGTTCAGGGACATATAGGAAGCTAACCACGCCAACCAGGTAATGGTCATGTCGGGTGTGATGTCACTGGAGGGGCAGGGCAGGATTGTAGAACTCAACACATAACAGGAAGAGTAAAGCTAGGGGTACATGGGACTCACTGTGTAGTACTGTGACCTTAGAATGCCTTTGAACTCAATGAAGTGCAAGTCGTAGGGTGCCAAAAGCTTGATGTCACAATCGCAAAAAAAACAACCTAGATGCAGTCGCAGCATTGCTGCAACCTATGCCTGTTGAGAAGACTAGTCTTACAAGATATGACTTTTTAAAAATGTGCATGTGATAACTATCTCTAAATCCCGTAAGTCATGCTCACTTTTAAAGAGTAGCTGCAGCTTTCAGAAACTTTTGATATGTCATGGAGATAAGTCAAAAGTTTTGTTCAGTGGGGTTTCTGTTGCTGAGACCTCTGTGATTGCTAGAATAAGGGGGCTGCAGAGCTCACCCCATAGATAAAAAGTTTCTGAAAAGTGTAGCTGCTCTTTAAGAACTGAAGTGCATGGCATAAATGGGGGATTTATCAAATGAAAGCTGATTCATACATTTGTCGCAACCTCACTGCAGAAGCTGGGCGTTATACAAAGTGTCTCCACATCTCTAGACGTATTTAACGATATAACTGATTGTGATGTTTGATAAATTTGGTGCATTTTAAGCTGTAGAAGAGTAAAAAAGGCTGTCTTAAACATCCTGTGATGATATATTCCCTTTATGGATGTTTCGCACAGAACAGAACAGCGTTGTGTAATTTGTCCTCCTGAGGAATATTCAGCACAAAATTTGCGCTGCTAACATGCAGATTTTGGTGCTGAAAATAGCAGAATCCTGACGGCAATTCTATATCGAAATTTGCAGTGCGCTGTGCAGAATACGTAGATGTGTATTTGCTGTGTACCGGATATTTCCCCCAGTCGTCTCCACGACAGCACCAATGAGATTGCCTCCTCCTGGTAGGACAGGAACATACTGAGAGGTTAAAAGCTCCCCCCCTTCCCCACTTTCCTCAGTGTCTTCCTGTCCTGCCAGGAGGCAGGATCTATGAGAGGAGCTGGTGGAGAAACCAGCGAAAGTATACAGGCGGATCGGAAGGCAGTGGCTCACCCTGTCATCCCTTCGCAGCCAGACGACTCCCGGGACGCCACATCAGGGTGGTAACCCCCGGGCCAGGTTCCTCCCGCGGCGGCCCATGGGGGGTTCAAAGCGGGAGCCTCAGTCCCCCTCGTCCTCCGGCAGAAATTACAGCGCGGCACTCCAGGAAGCCCTTTGACGGCAGGGGGCGGGGCGCTGCATCTCGCGTCCAGCGCGATGACGTCATCGCGTCTGCATTAGGAGCGGAGGGGGCGGGGCTTAGCGCAGGAGCGCGAAAATTCAAATAGGAACCTGAGAGAAGCCAGAACACCAGCACTACAGGTCGCAGGGTGTCTGCAGCACTGGTATAAAGATGAGTGCTCCATTCCCAGAGACAGCTGAAACCTCAGCCTCAGCGGCCGTAAGTAGCCAGTGCGGCAAAAATACAATGCAAATATCCAGATGTTGTATATGGAAAAATTGCATGTTTACCCGCAAAAATGCTTTGTTTGTCAGGGGGATAAAAAAGACATCCCCCCCAGAACAAAACTGCGAAAGTGCGTGGAATGCGGGACGAGACTGCCAGCCACGTACCAGAGGCCTCTATGCAAGGCATGCGTGGCTAGGCTAGTCAGAGAGGAATCGGGGGGATTCCTGGATGACGTTAGGAAGCTGGTGAAGGAGGAGGTGCGATCAGCTCTAACGTCACTGCCGGCACCGCCAGCGAAACGCCAAAGAAAGGCGTATGTTCCCGAGGAGCCTTCTGATTCCGAGAATTCCATCGGATCAGAGCAAGAGGAACAGGCGGCCGAAGAGTCCTCAGAGGAGGAGGACTACAGGAAATATTTGTTCCATCAAGACGAGTTGACGGAACTAATTAAATCAGTCAGGGCTACGTTAAAAATAGAACAGCCCAGAGAGCCGCGGACCCGACAGGATGAGATATTCAGTGGACTTAGGGAGAGGCGTAAACATACCTTCCCGGTCCACAAAAACATCTCTAAAATAATTCAGAGAGAGTGGAGTAAACCAGACGCAGGTTCCTTCTCCGCTCGAGGCGTAAAAAGGAGATACCCCCTGGAGGAGGAAGCTTGCGCAAGCTGGGACGAAATACCTAAGGTAGACGTCCCGGTGGCCAAGGTAGCCAAGAGGACGACTCTTCCCTTTGAGGATGCCGCACAGCTAAAAGACCCCATGGATCGCAAGGCAGAGGGACTCCTAAAGAAATCATGGGAGGCAGCGGCAAACATCCTTAGGCCAGGGATCGCAGCCACTTGCGTGGCGCGGACCCTGGGGGTATGGTTAGAGCAGCTGGAACTACACCTGACCAACAAAACACCGAGGGATCAGATCCTTAACTCCCTTCCCATCTTGCGCATGGCCACTAACTTCCTAGCGGACGCCGCGGCCGAGACCGTCAAACTCTCAGCAAAAGCCACAGCCCGCTCTAACTCAGCCAGAAGGGTGTTATGGCTGAGATCATGGTCAGGCGACCTGGCCTCGAAAAACAAATTGTGTGCCCTCCCATTCTACGGCCAACTTCTATTCGGACCGGACCTAGACAAAATTCTAGAAAAGGCGGCCGACAGGAAAAAAGGGTTCCCTGAGGAAAAACCACAGAGAGTGAAGACCTTTCCCCGGGCCCCAATGCAGCAGCCCGAGGCCTACCGAGGCAAGGGCAAGACAGGCCGCTGGAGTTACCCCAAGGGGGGCAGAGGAAGGAATATCCTCTTCAACCCCCACCAGGGGGAGCCGAAGCAAAGACCCTGACGCCATCCCCGTAGGGGCAAGGCTGGGGAGCTTTGTGGATCAATGGGCCGCAATCTGCGGGGGCCCATGGATCCCAAAGATCCTACAGTACGGATACCAGATAGAGCTGGTGTCCATCCCCAGAAGGAAATTTATTACCACGCGAGCCCCAAAAAAACAGCTACATTTACTAGGGCAAAGCGTGCGCGACTTGCAACGGTTAAACGCAATATCTCCCGTACCGCGAAACGAGGAAACCCAGGGCTATTACTCCAGGCTCTTTTTAGTAAAAAAACCCGGCGGGAAACACCGGACGATAATAAACCTGAAAGACCTGAACACCTGCGTCCGATACAGGAGATTCAAAATGGAAACCATCTCCTCGACAATAAAGTTGATCCCCAGAGGAGCCTACATGGCGTCCATCGATCTAAAGGACGCTTATTTTCACATCCCGATCCACAAAGATTCACAGAAATACCTGCGGTTCGCAGTGGACATGGGCAGAAGAATAGAGCACCACCAGTTCAGATGCCTGCCCTTCGGGATATCCTCAGCTCCCAGAATCTTTACCAAGATTATGGCGGAGGTAGCCGCCCACTTGAGAGAAAAATCGATCCTAGTAGTACCGTACCTGGACGATATTCTATTAATAGCAGAGTCCAAAAAACTCCTAACCAAACACCTGGAGACAGTGCTACAACTTCTCCAATCACTGGGATGGATTATAAACTGGGAAAAATCCAGCCTAGATCCCGGCAAGCAGAAGACGTTTCTGGGAATAACTCTCGACTCAGAATCGCAATGCTCCTACCTTCCCGAGGAGAGAATACAAAAAATCCGCAGAATAGTCAAAACCTTCCTACGAAGACGATTCTGCACAATTCGGGAGGCAATGTCTCTCCTGGGGAGCTTGACATCATGCATCCCAGGAGTAGCATGGGCCCAGGCCCAAACCAGAGCCCTGCAGGCCGTAGTCCTATCCTCGTGGGACAAAAGGCAGTCCTCGTTAGGGGCAAGGATGTACATCCCAAACAGGGCAAAAACATCCCTGCGTTGGTGGACATCCCCAGAGAACCTGCGGAGAGGGGTTCACTGGCTACAAAACCCAGCCATCCACATCACAACAGACGCAAGCGCCTGTGGATGGGGAGCGCATGTGGGGAACCAATTCTTTCAGGGTCCCTGGCCTCAGAGGATAAAAGAACAGTCCTCAAATTTCAGAGAACTACAGGCAGTTTGGCAGGTTCTACAGCAGTTGGGCAACTCGCTACAGAACCAACACATAAAAATACTGTCAGACAATGTCACCGCGGTCGCTCACATACGACACCAAGGGGGCACAAGATCTCCCCCACTGCAAAGCATCGCACAGAAAATCTTTCACTGGGCGGAGGGCCGGATCCTCTCGATCACGGCAACCCACTTAAAGGGGACACTAAACGAAAAAGCAGACTTCCTCAGCAGGAAGCAGATAGACCCTGGAGAGTGGTCCCTCTCCCCAGAGGCATTCAGAATCTTAACCAACCGGTGGGGGACCCCACAGTTGGACCTCTTCGCAACCAGGGAGAACACAAAAGTAGGCAACTTTTTCTCCCTCCGGCCAGGAGATTGTCCGATAGCGGTAGACGCCCTAGGCCAGGACTGGGGACAAGGGCTGGCTTACGCCTTTCCTCCCATACCACTAATCCCCAGGGTTTTACAGCACTTCAGAACCCAGGGATGCACGCTAATCCTAGTGACCCCCTTCTGGCCGAAAAGAAGCTGGTTCGGTCTTCTGACAACACTGAGCGTCCAGGACCCAGTCACCTTCCCTACCTGGACGGATCTTCTATCGCAGGGGCCACTGAACCACCCCAGCCTAGACAAACTCCATTTAACGGCATGGCTCTTGAGGAATCCTCACTAAGAAAGAAAGGATTCTCAGAGAAAGTAGTAGAAACCCTAATGTCCAGTAGGAAAAAGACGACCCACCTGATCTACCAGAAGGTCTGGAGAAAGTTTTCCTCATGGAGACAGGGAAGGGATCGTGGGGATTCTATCCCCGACACTCCGCTAATCTTAGAATTCCTGCAGGAGGGCTTAGAGATGGGCCTCTCCCCGAGCACCCTAAAAGTCCAAGTTTCAGCCCTTAGCGCTATCTGCGACACAAAATTCGCAGACGATAGATGGGTCCACAGGTTCCTGACAGCAGCAGCTAGATTACGCCCTAGGCCCATAAACCTGTTCCCAGACTGGAACCTTAATTGGGTTCTAGGGGCCATGACAGCGGTACCATTCGAACCGATCGAGGCGCTACCTATAAGAATGCTTACAATCAAGACCATCTTCCTAGTAGCCATTACATCCGCAAGACGGGTTAGCGAACTACAGGCCTTGTCCATCCGCCACCCGCTTATGAAAATTGCAGACACCAAACTAATATTTAAAACAGACCCGGCCTTTATGCCGAAAGTAGTGTCAGATTTTCATAGGTCCCAGGATATAATAATCCCCTCATTCTTCAGCAACCCAAAAAACGAGGAGGAAAGAACCCTAAGCTGCCTGGACGTTAGGAGAGCAGTCCTAACCTACATAGATACAACGAGCCACTGGAGGCGGGACGACAACCTGTTCGTCCAGTTCAGTGGCCCAAATAAGGGTAGCAAAGCAGCAAAAAGGTCCATAGCCAGGTGGATCCGCCTGGCCATCATAGAATCCTATACGGCCCTCGGGAAGGAGATCCCGTTAGCTCTTAAAGCCCATTCCACAAGGGCAGTAGCGTCCTCATGGGCCGAACACAGTTCAGCCTCGGTCGAGCAAATTTGCAAGGCCGCAGTCTGGAAAAAACCCCACACGTTCACTAAACACTATAGGGTAAAAGTGCAGCAGGACGAGGACATGGCCTTCGGCCGCAAAGTCCTCTCGGCAGCGATCCCACCCTAATAAACTTTAGTTGGTACGTCTCATTGGTGCTGTCGTGGAGACGACTGGGGGAAAAAGTGGATTATACCCACCTGATAATCAGGTTTCCAGTAGTCTCCACGACAGCACCCGTACCTTCCCGCCCTATAAAAGTAAAATAATAAATTTAAAAATAAAAAAACCCCGGTTAGGGGAAGAAATGTAAGTTTAGCTCCTGCCCCGGCAATTCGTTAGAATCCACTGAGGAAAGTGGGGAAGGGGGGGAGCTTTTAACCTCTCAGTATGTTCCTGTCCTACCAGGAGGAGGCAATCTCATTGGTGCTGTCGTGGAGACTACTGGAAACCTGATTATCAGGTGGGTATAATCCACTTTTTTGCGCCTGTGAAAAATACCTGGGGCGCATACGCCCGTGTGCATGTACCCTTATCTTGGGAGGCTCTTTGCCTTCCAATTGACTCCACCCATCTAATGACATCACACCTACTAGTAGCAGCACCTGGTGGGTGTGGTTAACTGCCTATAAGTCCACAGACTCCCCAGGAGCAGTCATGCTTTTCTTCTCCTACAGCTCTTGGCTGGTGAGCGGTGCCAGAGTGTCAGCTCTTGTGTTTGGCTGCTTCTTGTAGGTTATTACTAGTAATATGGCTGAAATGGTGGAGCAGCAGCAACAGGTAAGTACTGAGTGTTCTGTAATGGGGTTATTACTGACTGTCAGGCCTCTAACTATCATGGAAACCCATAAATACCTTGCAATTGCACTGCAGGATGTTGATGGGTGTCAGAATAAGCCCCCCTCCCTCTGTCATTTGCTTACATGCTGTAGCTGCTATTGCGGCATGTAAGGGGTTAAACTGCCAGGATGGGAGGTTTCTCTCTTGGCGGTTAGGGTGCCTTCACACTTGTGATCATGATATTGCTGCCTGTGTAATGCAAATTTCAACAAGACTTTGTAATGTTAGAAAAGCATTGCACAAAAAAAAGCAGGCCCCCCCTTTTTTTTTTTTTTTTGCCGTTTATGTAAAAGAGAATCACATGCAGCAAAATTGCATGTTTAAAGCCCATTAGTGATAGCCAATATGCCTTTTTACTGACCTCACTAAGGGGTTAAGGGTTAGTCAATATAAAACCTCCATGACCACCAATTTCTATAGTGGGGGGGGGGGGGGCATTATGCAGAGCCACTAAGGGCTTTCCAATAGACAGTGGCTCTGGGTCTTATGCAGTATATTGCCATTTTTGCAAGTTTGTTAGTGTTGAGGAGCCTCCCGGCTTATGCATCAGGTCGCAGTTCTGACCCCTACAACCCCTATTGTTATGCTACTGGTAATATGTGTTTCAGAACCAGAAACTATGATGGTGTACATCTCTCCATCCATATATGATGCAGTGAGTGATGTTTCTGCATAATCTCAACTGCACAGTATCTGCAACCATTCTATTCTCTCTAAGTGGCTCTTGGGTTGGAAGTTGTTATAGATATCCAGAAGCTCTTTGCATAGGTGCATTGGAGCTAATGTGCTTGGCTGGCCTATACTCCTTTTCCTTCTCTCTGGGGCTCCATATGGAATTCAAGAGAATTACTATATAAATCCAATAGAAAAGGGATTTGTGGCACACACCAAGGGCTTTATAGTGTAACTAAAGCTTATACAAAACGTCTTATGCATAAGTAATGACTGGTGGGGTTCTGGGTTATAAAACCCCCACCAATTGTAAAATAAGCAGTCAGGAGTGCTTCTGCTTAAGGCTTCATTCACACCAGCGTATACTGGCTGCGCTTTCACACCCTGCCAATATACGCTGCCCATCTGATGCATTGGCTTACAATGCATCAGTTCAGATGGGCATATTCCCGCAGCAGAAAAGTGGCTGTGTATTTTGCTGGGCGCTTTTACATTGGCCAAGAAAGACAGTTCATGAACTATCTTCCTGGCTGGAATGTGGTGGCTCCTCTGGTAGCTGCCAGAGAAGGGCGGTGGGAGGGAGTTTTTAGCAGTGTCTGCTAAATTCCCACCTCCTTCTCTCCACCCCTTGCCGGCTATTTGCAATGGGAGGCAGCGGAGAGGGGCAGGAGCTTAGCAAACTAGCTCCAGCCGCCTTCACTTGCCGAGAGTCGGAAAAGGGGAGGCAGTGTAGCAGAGCTGAACTGTCTGCTTCCACCACCCACTGCTTGATGGTAATCCAGGCTCGGTGTATATGCGATGGGCCTGGGCAGTCTAAACCCGGAGCTCAAACGGCAGATTTGTGCACCCATTCGTGTGGTTTTTGGTCACTCATGTGGAAGAGCCCCCAACAGACATGGATTTTTATGGTGCAGGAAAAGATGTGCTAACTTTAAAGACTTTCTTGTTATACCGGTAGTGACTCATAGAATAAAGTCTTTAGTCTCACTACAGAAGGTGTAACTCTAAGCTATAAAAGCCTTTAGTGCTAGAGAGAGTAGATGGCTTTTATGGCTCTTAGTCTCATTTCACATGGGCAAACGCAGAATCAGGGTTAAGAAGCCTGGATCACTTTTTTTTTTTTTTTTAAATCAATGTTTATTGAAATTTTTTCGATATAAACATACAAACTGACACAGAATGGGTCTGAGCTCGGTATCCACCTGGCTCATCATGGCAAAATATATACTCTTAGTAAGGCCGCCTGCAGACGAGCGGGTCGGATCCCCAAACCGTGGCCGTCTGCATAGGAGTGCGTAGTGTAATACTCTCCTATGCAGGCTTTCAGTGGCAGAAATCCCGTGGGAAATCCCGCCGCGGGATTTCCGCCCGTGTGCAGGTGGCCTATAGCAAACAATAGCTCGAGCTAGCTCGAAGTCCTGATACAAGAATGATCTTAAGCGATTGTGCCAGGACACTGGAGTGCATTTTCAATAAAAGACATAAACATAGACCCCTTATTAACAAAAGAAAAGGGGGAAACATATGGGTTCAGGGGCTAGGAGGGGTGATGGGTGGGGAGGGAGTAGGGAGAGGAAGGGGGGGGTTAGGTTGGGTTAAGAAGCTCAGTCTGCTCTGGGGGATATTTGTAGAGCGTATCAGGAGGACAGCGGATGGCCTCCAAAGAGGAAAGCCTCCCAGTGGAGGAATGATGGAGGAGGGAGTTGGGACTCTGCGAAGGATCAAGGTACTTTCATTGTGCAGGTTCTATACAGTGATCTTAACTTGTCTGCTCTGCGTTGGCCCCAGGACGGACGTACCCCACTGCTTGCCAGGGACTCCATGTTTCTATAAATTTATCATGGGTCCCACTCGCCCAGCTTGAGAGCTCCTCTAGGTTTGCGAGGAGGTTCACTCTGTCTCTCCATAAGTCTACAGTGGCAGGCTTTTTTTTTCCATAGCAAGGGGATTAGGGCCTTGGCAGTGTATTAGCAAAGCAATCAGCTTGTGTTTGATGGGATGAAAGGCAGAAGTCGGTCTCCACAAGAGAACCACCTCAGGGGAGAGCGTCAGGCCAGGTGACAGCTTTTTCAGAACCCTGCCCACGTCACTCCAGAAGGGGGATATGCTGGGACATTCCCACCAAAATATGCAAATATGATCCAGTATCCATCTTGCATCTCCAACACCTGTCTAGTGCAACTAATTTATGGTTATGTAGCCATTGTGGGGTTCTATACCACCTTGCTAGAAGCTTATAATGCGATTCCTGGGAGGTGACGCAAGGAGAGACCAAAGGTGGTCTTTAATACGAGTTTGCTATCGCTAGGAGATAATGATATATGAAGTTCTCTCTCCCACGAGACGAGGAAGGCAGGTTTTGCTGGATTTGAGGGGGATATAAAGTGTTTGCGGATGTAGGACACGTGTGTGTGTGTGTGTGTGTGTGTGTCACTCTTCTGCCACTTGTTTCATGTGCATCAGAGGATTGGCAAGTATCTCCCACTGACTTCAATAGGGAACACATTGCACTTGGGTGTACCTCGCATGGCATGCAGTGTATTTCACTGTCCCGCTGAAAACAATTGGCATTGCATTCTGAGGGATGTGAAAAATGGGACATGCAGCGTTTTCAAAATATTGCTGTGAGGGGGGAGTTCATATTTGAGCATCTCAACGCGCAAAACTCACACAAGACTTGTACTCTTTTGCCTGTGGCCTTAGACAGTGTAATACACCAGTGTTGAACAAGCCAAACCAGTAGAACGGTCTCACATCACACTTGGTTTTGAGTTGAGTTTTGCTAACCTGAAAGGAGTAGTGTTCTCCTGATCTATGGTGGTCAACCCAAATACCTGGTGTGCATATAAATATTTACAACAATCTTTTATAATGTATATTACTACTACTACCACACAACATCCATATATACAGAAGTCTGGTTGATGCTCTTAACCCTTCCCTGTACTTCAGTGTCTCTTGTTCCCCCTTAGAATGTCCTGGTAAGGTTGGTGAACCTCCCATTGGTGAGCTCCACTTATGATCTGGTGTCTTCTGCCTATGTGACCACCAAAGACAACCATCCCTACCTGAAATCTGTATGTGACGTTACAGAGACAAGTGTGAGAAGCATCACTTCTATGGCTATGAGCAGCGCCGAGCCCCTCCTACAGCGACTAGAGCCTCAAAGTAGGTGGTCTATGGAAGAAGGGGTCTTGTGCTAAACAAGTTTTCACTTTCATTGATGGCATAGTCGTTTAACACCTGTTTTATTATTGTGTGTGTGTGTTCTCTCTGGTCAAGAAATGGAGAGGAATGGTAAGGCAATATGTTCTACGGGAAGCTTAAAGAATAAATACAACACTATGATATTGGCTTTGCTTTAAAGGGGGTTGTCCCGCGGCAGCAAGTGGGTCTATACACTTCTGTATGGCCATATTAATGCACTTTGTAATGTACATTGTGCATTAATTATGAGCCATACAGAAGTTATAAGAAGTTTTATACTTACCTGCTCCGTTGCTAGCGTCCTCGTTTCCATGGAGCCGACTAATTTTCGCCGTCTAATGGCCAAATTAGCCGCGCTTGCGCAGTCCCGGTCTTCTTCTTTTTTCAATGGGGCTGCTCGTGCCCCATCACGTGCCGATTCCAGCCAATCAGGAGGCTGGAATCGGCAATGGACCGCACAGAAGCCCTGCGGTCCACCGAGTGAGAAGATCCCCGCGGCCATCTTCATCAGGTAAGTAAGAAGTCACCGGAGCGCGGGGATTCAGGTAAGCACTCTCCGGTGTTCTTTTTTTAACCCCTGCGTCAGGTTGTCTCGTGGCGAACGGGGGGGGGGTTAAAAAAAAAAAACCCGTTTCGGCGCGGGACAACCCCTTTAAGGACTATTCAAGCAGGTATATATTGTCTGTGTACTACATGGACACATTATTGTCTATAGGGCTTTTCACATGGATGATCTATGTTGGGGGGGAAAAAAAACATTGCTGAATGTCCTACTCTGGTCCAGGTCACAGATTAGTAGGACTTGCAATATCCACTGTCTCCACATACAGTCTGAGTGCTGGTAAATGGGAGTTGTGCCTGAGAATCACATACTTCCATCTGAATGTGGCCTTAGATGAGTAGTCTGTTCCCTCCAAGCTTAGAAGTAGCTTAATATCCCGCACAGTCCAGTATTCCAGGTGCTCTGGTGACTTGCAATGTAGTAATGGGTGGTATCCCAATGAAGGATAATCTTTCTCCCTCTTCAGTCGCTCTGGCTAACAACATGGCCTGTGCTGGCCTGGATAAGATGGAAGAGAAGCTGCCTATTCTCCATCAGCCTTCTGGAAAGGTGAGCTATTAAGTCCTGGGGGTCTTATAAATGTCCCATAAACTAACCTCTGTAATAGCAGTGTGGGGTGGGTTGCTGGGTGGGAGCTCATGGGTATAAATGTCTCTTCTGGCAGGTGGTGGCTAATGCCTCAGAAGCAGTTGTTGGGGCCAAGGATGCCATCGTTCAGAGGATCACAGGAGTAGTGGATAAAACCAAAGGAGCTGTGCAGGATGGTGTGGAGAGGACTAAGGCTGTAGTAAATGGCAGCATTAGCACAGTCCTGGGAAGCGGTGTAGGGGAGATGATGAGCGATCGTGTGGATGCTGCACTATCCAAGTCTGAATCTCTTCTGGAGAAATACCTGCTGCCAACAGATGAAGAGTTGGGTAAGATGAAGGCTGGTCTCCGAAACACACTTGGAGATTCTGGTGCTGCCACTGCAGGAGGTACAACACTTGTCTGCATAGAAGTGCAATGTTTTAGAATCTGTCAAACTCCATATCACCTCAGCCTCTGTCCTTGGAGGGTGTCTTGTTTTCCAAGTATTAAAACTTGTCCTAATGTAGGATAATCAATAGATTAGCATGGCATCGGCCACACACCTCTTCAGAGGGAGTTCTTGGTGGCAGACCCCTGCTGATCAGCTGTGGATAGGTGATTAATGTAAGAGCTAAGAAACCGCCACTACAGCAAACGTCATAAACTAATTCACTGGTGCTCTCCAAGTGAGTCCCACATGGCCATAACAGTCTCTGCATAAAGTAAATGAGCTACCGTTATACCCTCCTCACTACCACCCCTAGTACCAAATGCTTATATTGAAAGCATAGATCTGTATAGTGATGGAGCCTTTGAAAAATCTATATAGACATAACTGTAATGTCTCCTAACTTTAGCTGAGGAAGCTTCTAAACAAGCAGACATTGAGTTGACCCAAGATAAGGCCAGCTACTATGTCCGCCTGGGATCCCTCTCTACAAAGGCCCGCAGACGTGCTTATCAACAAGCTGTGACCCAGATCAAGGATGCCAAATGCCGAAGCCAGGAAGCCATTGCTCAGCTCCAGATCACAGTTGGCCTGGTAAGTAAATCTACTTGAGGGATCTGTTATGGTTTTTGCTAACCTTCAGACATCTGTCAGCAAAATTCTTGCAAATGCTGCTTTAGTCATCTGTCATGTAGCTTAGATTGCAAATTAGACCTGTCTTATTTCTAATGAGACAGATCCACTCTTGTCTATATTCAGTTGTCAAGTAGGCAAGCCTATGAATGATGTAGCATTAGTGTTGTTTTTGGTTTTTTTTTAATATGTAGAGGCCTCAATTGGCTCGAGAAATGCTGCAGTAGTTTCAAGAGGTTCCTCCCTAGATGGCATGTTTGGGGCTCCATATAGTGAGGTATAATATAGATATTGTTCCTTTAGTCTGTGCTGGAGATGGTTTCTAGCTGTTCTCTATAACTTGTATTGTAAAGGGATAATTGCACACAGGTGTAAATTATACATAAACCATAGGGTTCTATGTAGTGATGGGGTTTTCCACAATCTCTCCCATAAACACATGGTGAATATAACATTACCCTAATCTCTCTAGATTGAATATGCAAGAAAGAACATGGATGATGCTAGACAGAAAATCCAAACTGCACAGGAGAAGATCTACAAGAAGTGGCTGGAGTGGAGTAAAGGCACAGGACAAGATGCTAGCAGGGACCCTGAAGGCACTGAGGTAATGCCAATGCCCTATAGTGTATGTTGGCATCATCTGGACCCTGGGAATCTCATATTTGTCTATTTCTCCCTCTAGCACATGGAATCCCACACTCTGGCTATTGCCCGCAATCTCAGTCATCGGCTACAAACCACATGTCTGTCTCTGGTCACCAGTGTCCAAGGTCTGCCACAAACGCTTCAGAAGAAAGCTCAAGATGTGAGTGCCATGACTGCAGATGTCTATCAGACCTTCCATGATGCCTCTTCCTTCAGAGAAATGTCTGCTGGCCTCTTAACCACCACTAAGGAGCAGCTCATAAACATGAAGGGGTCTCTGGAGGATGTGCTGGATCTCTTGGTGAACAACCCTCCCCTAAACTGGCTGATAGGGGGCTTTAACCCCCAACTGGCTGTTAGCCAAGAAGAGCAAGAATCTCATGGGGGGGACTCTGCCAACCAGGAGCATTAAAAGCTTCAGGTGAATAAACATTGTACTTAAATGGACAAATCTCAATCACATATCACCATTTCACCTTTAACTCCTTGTTCTCCACCTTCATCTGAGGGCCAGTAACAGCAGGACACATGACAGTGGGGGTGGATTTGTCTAATATTGGTCTTTGTCTTACACTTATTTATATAGTATACCCAGATACAACCCACATCACTGATATGTAACCACTATGCACTTTTGTATTAATAAAATGTCTGTATCCACTTGTGTGCATACAAATGTAAGATCCAGTTTGATCTCTTGTGCTCAATGTGGCTCTTCTTGAAGTTAGAATGATACTGGTACAAGAAGACAAATCCTCAGTATTACAAGGCAATTGCTGCATATATACTCAATGTCACATACTGCAGTACTGGGTCTAGCCAGCAGATGGCGACATTGTATAATGGCAGAAACAGAAGGCCCCCTAGGAAACCCAAATACAAAACTGGATTGCAAAGGGTTAATAGACTATGGCCAAGCCTGAAAGCTGTATTGCTACGCAATGGCAAAAAAGCCTTCTGTTCCAATTATTGATGTTGGAATAAAAGACATACCAGTCAATGGAACTCCTTTTGAAGCTGATCAGCTATTTAAATCCTAACAAACATTTGCAGTGGGTTGACGGTTGTGGCACTTCTTTTAGCTCTACAATTGGGGTACACAACATGTGCTTTCTGTGCCTGTGGAACACTTGTGATGGCAATCATTACAAAGTGAGACAGTGCTCAACTCTGGATGACCACTATGTGCTACACACATCACTGGTTGATCAATGAAAGTGTAACTTCCACCACTTTACGTTAAGATAGGCCTATTGAAAAGCTTTGACGTGGCTATAGGTCATAATGGAAATTGTTTCCAATATCTGAAGGGCAAGTTTGGGAAAACAAATCCATGAATTAATGTGTGGCACATTCAGATCTAAATTGAGCACCCTGGAACTTGCTGCGTGCCATGCAGTTTGTCAGTTGTGTGAACTTTCTTGTAAACATGTCTGCAGACTTTCAGCAAGGCGGCTGAATGTCACTCAATTCACTTCACATTCTCATCTGGATTTAAAATCTATATATTTTTCTTCCTCCCTCCTCAATAGTGGCAATATCGTGATGGAATCTTTCCCCATGTTCACTATGTCACCTGAATTTGAAAGGGGGGGGGGGGGGGGGGGGGGGAGGGAGAATGTGTGGCCACTTCAACTCCAACATGTGTTGTTTGTTTGTTTTGTTTTTTTTTGTTTTTTTTTTTTAGCATTTGTCATGCAAGATAAAAAGCATGTGCAACTTATTGTAGATGTCATTACGGATACAACGCTACCAAATATGTGGCATTTGATTTCTTAATGCTAATATAGCGCAAAAAAGGTAGGTTTTCTCTTACACAACTTGTGTCCCTGTGGGGGACTTGCGTCATAGCACTGATAATCACTGACGGTATTGCAGGACTTCTCTTCTGCAATGCCTTATCGCTTGTTACAGGGTTACATAGGCTATATGAGATGCTGCTATCTGGCATCCTGTTGCCATGGTAACCAGTTGGGCTCCATGATTATATCTTATGCTGTGATCTACATAGATCACAACTGGGGTCACTGCTTCAATGCACCCTGGCTGTTGCAGGGGGAGCCCGGCAATTAGTGACAGCTGGTTCCCGCTGCCAGCTAGCATGAGATCACACCAAAAGGTGTTAGGAACCACCTTCGTATCAGTTAAGACACAGATCAAAAGTTCTGCTGTCCAGTGTTCTCTGTATATTTTCCTGGCGGCAGAAGATATCCAGGCAAAGGTCTTTACACTCTTTTCCCCTAGACATTTGTCCCTCTTGCACTCCAAACCATTGGTTTCTAAGTATCATCTAGTTTTAGTGGCCCAGAATGCCTATTCCTGGCCCCTCCTAGATGTCATATATGTAAATGTCTTGTGACGTTTCTACACAGTGAACCTATCTTGTCATTTGTTACGTGCATTGCACAGCTGCAGGGGGGATGAAGAGTTAATGTCTGTATCCATCGTGTGCTATATTTGGAGTCTATAAAGACTAGTGATTGGGTGTGATAAGAGGTCGGCTGCTTCTTCAGAATTTGGTCATCAGGAGTTCTTCTGAGTACCAGCCCCATGGGGGTACCTTCAACCCTCATGTGGTTGTCCAATGTGTCACCTCCTGCAGTACTGGCTTTAGCCAGCATATACCCTTTCCAAAATATTAATCAGGTAATTTCCTTTCACAAGTTGCTCCTTCCAGAAGGAGCATAAACATTATCTTGATCTCTGTAGATGTTTAAAAAAGATGAAGAATTTGATTTCCCAGCAGGAAAAAAAAGTCATGAAGCTCTTTAACCATCCCAGACTTAGATAAGAAGCCATATATATTTTTTTATATCCCAGAATTTAGAACCTCCTAGGTTTATAACAGTCCACACTACTCATGTGGTTTTCACTTCATGCATAGAATGGAATCTTATCCAATTGGATTTGTAGTGCAGCCTCCTGGACTTTAGAGTTTACGGTTACCAACTATTATAGGTTGTATTAGCATTTTGGAAGGGCCTACCTTCATGAGGTATGTTCTGTATTATGTCCATCGAAAGGATCCTCCAGATGGTGTTACTTCAATTTAAAGTACCCACTATTGTGCTGCTGTTTAGGACATTAGGAATTTATAAAAAGAAACCATCAATGCTTCCCTTATTTTTAATTTACAACTGTCAGTGGCATGGTATGCATGTCTAGACACTTAGCACTATGAAAGTCAAACTTATGTCATGACAGTCGAGTAAAATAAGAGGTATAGCCGTGAAACATCAAAACACTATTTGCAGGCATGGCTTTCTTCTTTATAGATATTTTAACTGTAACCCAAATCAGGAACTGTAAGGGGGGGGGGGGGGGGGGGAGAGGAGAGAATTGAGGTAAAGTGGGTAAGGGAAGGTAAAAGGTTAGGGATGTACAGGGCCAGAGAAAAAGTGGTTAGCCAAGAGGACCAGCAGGTATAGATGTCTATTAGGCACAATGTAAAGATCTATATTCAGGGGAAGTTTTGGAATTTGTTCTAATAAAAGCATGTTTTCAGAAATTTGTCTTGTGTTCCTTTAAGCGATGCTGTAAGGTCTTCTGTGTCTGATTTCCTGTATCATACTAAACCATAAATAGAGCCGAGGTGGCACTGACTCACACCAAAGCTTCGGGATACATGCCTAAGTTTCATGCACCAGACGACGTACCACAGAGCACCTAAAAGTGACATTCCAATATCCAAGTACAGCAAAAATGACAAATTTAGGTAATAGGAAATGTGTAAATTTGGATGTAATGCACCATACCTCCGACCAGAAGCTGGCCAATACAAAAGATATGCATCAGAGTACCTCGTTCTCTCCTGCATCTCCAGCAAAGTGGAGATACAGAAGGCATCATGGTGGGGAGGCGGCAGGGCACCCTGCACCAATGAGAGAGAATATTTTGAAATCTATTCGATATAGAGGATTTATGCGTGAAGGTGTGTCACAGCACGTAAATTGTTAATTTTCAGAATACAATAAGTGTGTGTATTTATCTGATTGGACTATTGGCGCTTATATAGAAGACTAAAACCTATGATTTGTAGTGCCGGTAACAAGGATTAACAGATAAGAGGAAGAATAGCAATACTAAATTATATTAACATAAAGACCTAGTTAGTAAACAGAACTAGTGTATAATGTGATAATACCCTGACTCCAGTTATTTTCTTATATAGACAAACCTTAAGAGCTTTGAGACTGTTTTGTAGATGTCAATAATCCTTATGATCATGGGTCAGGATATCAAGGACCTGCCTCATCCAGAGATCCTCAAATTCCTTGACTTCTTGTAGGCAAGATTAGATAAAGGTTTAATCCCAAATACCCTAAAAGGTGCATGTTGACCTTTTCCTGGCAGAACACATGTGGGTCAGGAAATTCCCTAAAGCAGCTAGCAAGCTTCACCCCTTTGTCAGGACTACTCCTCCTCCTTGGGATTTAACCCTGGTTTTACAATCACTGTGAGCCTCCCTTTGAGCCCCTAGTGGATTTCTCTATTACTACCCTCACGTATGAAGTAGCAATTACGTCAGCTAGACTGGTAGGAAAGATACAGGCCCTCTCCTATAAGGCTCCCTATATCATGCTCCATCCGGACAAACATTTTTACACTAGATCCCTTCTTTCAACCAAAAGTCCTAATGGACTTCCATAGGGGGCAACAAATAACCCTTCCTTCCACCAAGACCCCTGGAATGAGAAAAAACAAAAAGTTCCAATTTGGATGTCAGGAGGGCAGCATTAGCTTACCTAGAGGCAACACATTACTTCAGAAAGTCTGATAACCTCTTCATTGAATTTCAGGGGCTAGCCAGGGGAAAGGCTGCTTCTAAGGATAAGATTGCCTGATTGGTCAAACAAGCTATTTAGGAGGCCTACAAATCACAGGGCGGTTTCCCCCTGAAGGACTGAAAGCCCACTTCACAAGACCCATATCTTGCTCCTGGGCAGAAAAAGCTCACACCACCCCAGACCACGTGGCAGCTCTGCAGATTTGCTCAAACATCCATACCTTTAAGCATTCGAGACCAGATCTAAAGGCTGGTTGAGATATGGCCTTCAGAAGAAAAGTTACAGGCTGTAGTCCCACCTTAAGCCCTTCCTCTTGATCTGGTATTCCTTCATGTGCATTTGTCATGACGAAGAGAGGAACATGGGAAGGTATCCTACCGTTAATTCCCTTTCTGGAGTCATGACGGCATACAGGCTTTTTTCCCTCCCTGCTGTACATTCCTCAAACCTTCCCATGTGTGGTAAACGTGTTGTATTTGTTTTTCTGTTGAAGGTGTTTGAGCACAATAAAGAACACCTTCTGGTTAAGGATGTAGTCACTGTAGTTATTTGGGGGTGGCTGTGTTGCTGTGATAAAGTTATAAAAGCACTAGTCGCAAGGCTAGGTTTGTATATAGGCAATGGCCTAGAAGCTGTCCTTCTGAACCAAGGCAAAATACCTGGCAACCAGTTTGTTCTAAACATGACCATTTTAGGATGTGTGGCATTAGATCACTGGCTGAATTTGTTTGAAATGTGCCAGCTATTGATTGCATTACTGTTGTACTACCCAGCCACCACAGATACCATCTTGATTTAGGCTTTGAAGCACGCTTTGGCCAACACTCCACCACTTGCCAAATCATTGCACTCTAAACTGCTGCAGCTTCAAACACATGACTCACGTCAGTTATTTGAGATCTCCCTTGATTCAGACTTCCCATTTGAACCTGGGAGTTTTAATATTCCAGTCACTATCATGTAACTTACCATCAGTCATAAGAATCCAAAGATGCTAGATCCTGCCCTTCTATATCTAACACTTGTGTTATATGGAGCATTTGTCCTACCGTAGGGGTGTTTCTGCAAGTTCAGTACAAATGAGGTCAGATGCAGATTTTAGGTTGGTACATATGACGACTCAAGTTAGACCGGCTAATGTAGGAGTTTTATTACTACAAAGGTGTATGAACTGTCGGTGTACATTGTGCAGGTTACATTTGGGTAGAATTTATGAAGATCAGCAAATGTTGAAGTGTAAGACAAACACTAATGTTAGACAAATCATCACAGCTGTCATGTGTCCTGCTGTTGCCATCAGCCCTTTTAACATTGAGAACGAGGACTTTGGTAACGCATTTTGGGATTTGAGTATTTAAAGTACAAAATTGCTGCTACTGAATGACCTTTCAAACTTTTTTATTGAAAATTTTTAAAAACCGTAAAAAAGAAAAAAAATCCAACCCTCTTGGTTGGCAGAGTCTTCAACTTCTTGGCATTCTATGCTACCAGCCAGCTGGAGGTTGAAGCCACCCACCAGCCAATTTAGTGGAGAGTTGTTTACCAAGAGATCCATCACATCCTCTAGAGACTCCATTTTGTGAAATGTTCTTAAGCTACTTTTACACAGGCCATCAGGCCCAAGTGTCCTTGCAAACGCTTGATTATCTGAGAAATCAGGCCATATTATAAAAAAGTCAATTTGTTGGCCCTTCAAAATGCTCAGTGATTGGAGGTACATCTCCCCTTATAAACAGGGCGATATACAGCCGGCCTATAGTGGCAACCGATTGCATTAACGATTCTTCGTCCCCACAAGGCAGATCCCGGCCCATGTAAAAGAAAGTAAAGCGAGCGCTTATTGACACACGTGTTGATCGAAGCTCGTAACATCGGGCTAAAAATTCAGAACCATTAGTGGTGGTCTGATAGACATCTGCAGCTATTGCACTCACATTTTGCGCTTTCTTCTGAAGGGTTTGTGGCAGACCTTGGACACTGGTGACCAGAGACAGACATGTGGTTTGTAGCCGGTGACTGAGATTGCGGGCAATAGCCAGAGTGCCGGATTCCATGTGCTATAGAGAAATAGACATGTGAGATTCCCAGGGTCCAGATGATGTCAGCATACACTATAGGGGATTGGCATTACCTCTGTGCTTTCAGGGTTCCCACTAGCATCTTGTCTTGTGCCTTTACTCCACTCCAGCCACTTATTGTACATCTTCTCCCGTGCATTCTGGATTTTCTGACCAGCAACATCCATTTTCTTTTTTGCAAATTCAACCTTGGAAAAATAGGGTAATGTTATATTCACCATGTGTTCATAGGAGAAATTTAGGAGGATACCTTTACTACATAAAGAAATGATAGAAGACGATGGTAGGAAGGCAAATCTATTAAAGGAGATGTCCCGCGCCGAAACGGGTTTTTTTTTTTTTAAACCCCCCCCCCCCCCCGTTCGGCGCGAGACAACCCCGATGCAGGGGTTAAAAAAACCACCCGCACAGCGCTTACCTGAATCCCGGCGGTCCGGCGTCTTCATACTCACCTGCTGAAGATGGCCGCCGGGATCCTCTGTCTTCATGGACCGCAGGGCTTCTGTGCGGTCCATTGCCGATTCCAGCCTCCTGATTGGCTGGAATCGGCACGTGACGGGGCGGAGCTACACGGAGCTACACGGAGCCCCATAGAGAAGAGGAGAAGACCCGGACTGCGCAAGCGCGGCTAATTTGGCCATCGGAGGGCGAAAATTAGTCGGCACCATGGAGACGAGGACGCCAGCTACGGAGCAGGTAAGTATAAAACTTTTTATAACTTCTGTATGGCTCATAATTAATGCACAATGTACATTACAAAGTGCATTAATATGGCCATACAGAAGTGTATAGACCCACTTGCTGCCTCGGGACAACCCCTTTAAATATTTCATTTCAAGTGTATTCACGAAGGAAAATGAAATATTACATGAGATGCAGGGGAATTTAAACCCCCCCCCCCCCCTACATATAGCATACCTAACAGAGGGAAGTGCAGAGCCGGTTAATCCCTTCCCTCGTAAGGGTACGTCATGGGAGCAGGGTACTTCCCGCAGAGTGACGTACCCTTACATCATAGGATTAGAGCGATATCATGACAGATCTTGCGCTATCCGGCAGTGGGAGCTGGCTGTCCCTGATAACCAGCCTCCCGCTGCAACAGGGGTGTTGCATCAGAAACGTGCCCCCCGCTGTTAACCCCTTCCCTGCTGACATCTAAGTAGATCGCTGCAGGGAAAGGGTTCACAGAAGGAGCGCTCCCTCTGTGAATTCAGCTGGCTCTCGGGATGTTATCGCAGAGAGCCCGGCTGGTTACTATGGCAACAGGACACCAGATACCGGCGGCCTGTATTGCCAGAGCCTGTGATTGCTGTATAAGCGATAAGTCATTGCAGGAGAGAAGTCCTGTAATGCCTTATCGTAGCGATCGGTGGTATGGTGAAAGTTCCTCAGAAGAACACAGATGGTGTAAAGTCTAAATAATGTTCAAAAATAAAAAAATGTAATAAAAAAACAAAAAACGACAAACGCACTTTATGCTTTCTCATTAGCATTAAAAAAAACAAAACAAAAAACACACAACTAAAACCAAAGACACGCATATTTGGCATAGTTGTGTCCGTAAAGACCCGTATAATAAAAATCGAACACACGTTTTATTCTGCACAGCAAAAAGCGTAAAAAAAAGGCTCAAAAACTGAGACAAAAATGCTAATTTTTAACATTTTGCCTCCCAAGAAAAGCAATAAAGGTGATTAAAAAAACAAACAAAAAAAAAACAACAAACAAACGTACTCCAAAATGGTACCGATAAAAACAGCTCATCTTGCAAAAAAAATAAGCCCTCAGAGCTCCGGCCATGGGAAAAAAAAAAAATTTATAGGTCTTTAAATGCAACGATTTAGGGGGAAAAAAAAAAATCCAAAAAAGGCGTTTATTACAGAAGAGTGGAAAAACCTAAAAAAAGGGTAAGAATTTTGGTATCGTTGGAACCATACTGGAATGCAGAAAGAGATGTAGTGTATGATCCTAAAAAAAAAAAGACAAAAAAAAAAAAGTTTTACAATATAGTCTATGTACCCAAAAAGGACACTGATAAAAACTACAGTTCGCCACGGGAAAAAAAAAACAAAAAAAAACACCTTATATGGCAGCGTTGGCGGAAAAATTTAAAAGTTATGGCTTTTAAAGAATGGAGATGAAAATCTACCAAAAATTATTTGGTCCTCAACGGCAAAATAGGCCATGTCCTTAAGGGGTTAAAGGGGATTAAAAAAAAAAAAAAAAAAGATCAACCAAGGTTCTAAGGGAACTATGTGTTAGCTAGACTACTTTTTCTTATATTTATGGACACAGTAAGACCATTGCCAACATGGTTCCAATTTACAAAAAGGGGTCCAAAAGAGAGCCTGGTAACTACAGGCCGATAAGTCTCACTTCAGTAACTGGAAAAATATTTGAGGGGTTTCTGAGAGACACCATCAAAGAGTACCTCAAGGAGAACAGTATAACTCCTCACCAGCATGGGTTCATGAGGAGGGGGGGGGAGGGGGGGGTCAGACCAATCTGATCAGCTTCTATGATAAAGTAAGTTCTAGGCTGGACCGGGGAGAGCCTATTGATCTCGTATATCTGGAGATCTCTAAAGCATTTGACATCATGCCGCATAATAGGTTGGTATATAAAAGGAGGCAGCTTGGATTGGGTGAAAATGTGTGTATCTGGGTAAAGAACAGGCTCAGAGATAGAAAGGTGGCAATAAACGGTTGGTACTCTGACCGGGCCACCGTTGCTAGTGGGGTGCCACAGGGTTCAGTACTAGGCTCCATTCCTGATAGAGGGGCTGCACAGTAAAATATCAATATTTGCAGATGATACAAAACTATATAAGACAATTAATACAGAGGACAATGTACAGCTACAAACGGACCTAGATAAACTGGGGCTTGGGCAGAAAAATGGCAAATGAAGTTCAATGTTGATAAATGTAAGGTTATGCACATGGGCAGGAGAAACGGATGTCGCCAATATACACTAAATGGGGTACTGCTAGGGAAAAGTCATATGGAAAAAGACTTGGAGTACTAGTGGATTGTAGATTTAACGAGAGTAACCAATGCCAGTCAGCTGCTGCAAAGGCTGCAGAGGCTAATCAAGTCTTGGGGTGCATTAAAAGAGGTATAGGGGTGAGGGACGAGAACATTATTCTTCCACTATATACAGGCACTTGTCAGGCCCCACAGGTCTGGACACCGGTGCTCAAGAAGGATGTTGCAGTGCTTAAGGGGGTTCAAAGGGCAACTAAACTAGTAAATGGAGTGAGGGGACTGGAATACCCAGGGAGGCTATTAAAATTAGGATTATTCACCCTGGAAAAAAGACGGCAATGGGGCGATCAAATAACCATGTATAAATACATGAGGGGACAATACAAGGATCTCTCCCACGATCTGTTTATACCAAGGACTGTGAAGGTAACAAGAGGGCATCTGTTACGTCTAGAAGAAAGCAGGTTTGATTAACACAGAAGGGGGTTCTTTACTGTAAGAGCAGTGAGACTGTGGAACTCTGCCCGAGGATGTGGTGATGGCAAAATCCATAAAGGAGTTTAAGAGGGGACTTGATGTCTTTCTAGTGCAGAAGTATTTTCTAGGATAGAGACATTAGGTGATCAGCGGGTTTGTAGTTCCGTGTCTTACAGTCAGGTAGGAACTATCGAAGATTGATCCAGGGATTATTCTGATTGCCATTATGGAGTCGGGAAGGAATTTTCCCCCAAATGAGCCAATTGGCTTCTGCCTCTTTGGGTTTTTGCCTTCCTGTGGATCAACTAGAGGGTGAAAATAGGTTGAACCAGGTTGGAAATTGTCTTCATGCAGCCGAACATACTATGTTACATGGACCTCATATGGTTTATGCAACAGTTACATTGGTATGCATTTATTCCCTCGAAATGAATTATAGAAGCAAACAGTTATCCTTAATTCCTCCTCCACTTTCCAAGCTTTGAGCACTCTATAGGTGGTATTACACCCACTACACGGTGCCCTAAACAGGCTATGCAATTATTGAACTTCTGGAGACTGCTGCACCATTACTTAAAGAAAATTGATACCTCTACATAAAGATTGATTTTCAAACCTATGAATCAGTGACTACAGAAAAGTTAGAAACTCCTAATGTACATTTAGGACTAGTCATTTCGATTACAAGATAACCCTTACATTGCAGGTTAGATTGTGTATACCTCTATTGACATGGAGTTCTGCAAAATAATTTTATGCCAGATGTTTTAAGCTGAGTCAAGTTGTAAGATTGTTCAAATCAATACACTTACCAGACAAACTGTAATTTTGAGCTGAGCAATGGCTTCCTGGCTTCTGCATTTGGCATCCTTGATCCAGGTCACAGCTTGCTGATAAGCCCGTCGGCAGACCTTGGTAGAGAGGGATCCCAGGCGGACATAGTAGCTGGCCTCATCTTGGGACAACTCAAAGCCTTCTGGTTGAGTTGCTTCCTCAGCTGAATTCAGGAGACATTACAGTTATGTCTAGATAGGTTCTTCAAGGGCTCAATCACTATACAGATCATTTAGTGTTTGCACAGTACAAGACTTCATGCCGCAATACAGACAATATAATTGTGGTAATGGGAAGGATGCAACTGTGTAGCCAACATCTTACAGAAACTTCTGTGACCACATTAAGGAGAGTTAACAGCACTAGTGTTATGAAGTTTACTCCAGGTGGGCTCCTAAAATAGGAAGCCTGGATTAGGAGATCTCCTGGGATAGATGCTGAGGTGTTGGAGCTCTACATAGAACATTTCACTGCTATGTAAAATACAGAATTAGTGTTACCCGCTAATTCCTTCTCCGCAAGTTCATCATGACAGCACGACCGGAGGTTGCCCTTTGACATTTCCAGAACAGTAAGGAGAGTTTAAGAGGCCGCCTCCCTCGCTATCCAGTGACTTCAAATTACTATGACGGCCTTTGTCTCCCAAAAGAACTTCATTAGTATCATTTTATAACATAATATATCGTTAGGTTACGAAAATATAAATTTATAGTGGGTGGGAAAGGTCTGCTGTCATGATGGACTCACAGAAAAGGAATTAGTGGGTAAGACTAAATTCTGTACTTTCCATTTTTCCATCCTGACAGTACTACTGGAGGAAATACCAGATTAGAAACCGGTTTAGGGTGTGATCACGGTCTGGTAAAGATACAGCTTTTGGGGGAAAAGTCCTGCAGACCAAGTCTAAATGATAAATTTTTTTGTTCCTAAAAGTGTGGAGAACAGTCTATTTGGTTGATCTGCATATCTGCTCGCTTGAGGCTTTAGCCCTCTCAGCCCATGAAGACCAAAGAGCTTTATTGGAATGGGCTTTAATTAGAGATGAGCGAACGTACTCGTCCGAGCTTGATACTCGTTCGAGTATTAGCGTGTTCGAGATGCTCGTTACTCGAGACGAGTACCACGCGATGTTCGAGTTACTTTCACTTTCATCTCGGAGACGTTAGCGCGCTTTTCTGGCCAATAGAAAGACAGGGAAGGCATTACAACTTCCCCCTGCGACGTTCAAGCCCTATACCACCCCCCTGCAGTGAGTGGCTGGCGAGATCAGGTGTCACCCGAGTATAGAAATCGGCCCCTCCCGCGGCTCGCCACAGATGCGTTCTGACAGAGATCAGGGAAAGAGCTGTCTTGCGGGAGTTGCTATAGGGAGAGCGTTAGGAGTATTTTAGGCTTCAAGAACCCCAACGGTCCTTCTTAGGGCCACATCTAACCGTGTGCAGTAGTGTGGAGGCTGCTTTTTGCAGTGTTGCACATTATTTTTTTTTTGTATATCGGCCGTGCAGAGCATTGCGCCCTGCAGTAATTATACATAGTCCAGGGCCAGTAGTGGTGGTGAGGCAGGGACAGAAGACATATTTATTGAATATAGGCAGTGGGCCTTTCCAAAAACATTTGGGGAAAAAAATCTATTTGGGCTGCCTGTGACTGTCCTCAGTGTACTGGGTCTGTGCTGGAGGTAGTTGTCCTAATTCATACGCAGCCAGCTAAGTGTTACAGCAGGCTTGCACAAAATTATTTCCTGGCTCTGCTGTGCGTTCCGTAAGCGAAGTCAGCCTCCAACCACAGGCCAATAAGTGGCACATTTAATTACAGCGTTCTGTTTCTGCACTACTGGTAATACAGCATGCTGAGGGGTAGGGGTAGGCCTAGAGGACGAGAACGAGGACACGGAGGCCCAAGTCAGGGTGTGGGCACAGGCCGAGCCAGTGCGGTGGCCAGGGGTAGAGGCAGGGCTAGACCGAATAATCCACCAACTGTTTCCCAAAGCGCCCCCTCGCGCCATGCCACCCTGCAGAGGTCAAGGTGCTCTACGGTGTGGCAGTTTTTCACAGAGACGCCTGACGACTGATGAACAGTGGTGTGCAACCTTTGTCGCGCCAAGATCAGCTGGGGAGCCACCACCACCAGCATGCGCAGGCATATGATGGCCAAGCACCCCACAAGGTGGGACGAAGGCCGTTCACCGCCTCTGGTTTGCAACACTGCCTCTCCCCCTGTGCCCCAACCTACCACTGAGATCCAACCCCCCTCTGAGGACACAGGCACTACCGTCTCCTGGCCTGCACCCACACCCTCACCTCCGCTGTCCTCGGCCCCATCCAGCAATGTCTCTCAGCGCAGCGTCCAGACGTCGCTAACGCCACTGTTTGAGCGCAAGCGCAAGTACACCGCCACGCACCCGCACGCTCAAGCGTTAAACGTGCACATTGCCAAATTGATCAGCCTGGAGATGCTGCCGTATAGGCTTGTGGAAACGGAGGCTTTCAAAAGCATGATGGCGGCGGCGGCCCCGCGCTACTCGGTTCCCAGGTGCCACTACTTTTCCCGATGTGCCATCCCAGCCCTGCACGACCACGTCTCCCGCAACATTGTACGCGCCCTCACCAACGCGGTTACTGCCAAGGTCCACTTAACAACGGACATGTGGACAAGCACAGGCAAGCAGGGCCACTATATCTCCCTGACGGCACATTGGGTGAATTTAGTGGAGGCTGGGACAGAGTCAGAGCCTGGGACCGCTCACGTCCTACCCACCCCCAGAATTGCGGGCCCCAGCTCGGTGCTGGTATCTGCGGCAGTGTATGCTTCCTCCACTAAACCACCCTCCTCCAACGCAACCTCTGTCTTGCAATCAAGATGTGTCAGCAGCAGCACATCGCCAGCAGTCGCTGTCGCGTGGCGTTGCAGCACAGCGGTGGGCAAGCATTAGCAGGCCGTGCTGAAACTACTCAGCTTAGGAGTGAAGAGGCACACGGCCCACGAACTGCTGCAGGGTCTGACAGAGCAGACCGACTGCTGGCTTGCGCTGCTGAGCCTCCAGCCGGGCATGGTCGTGTGTGACAACGGCTGTAACCTGGTGGCGGCTCTGCAGCTCGGCAGCCTCACGCACGTGCCATGCCTGGCCCATGTCTTTAATTTGGTGGTTCAGCGCTTTCTGAAAAGCTACCCACACTTGTCATACCTGCTCAGAAAGGTGCGCCGGGTCAGCGCACATTTCCGCAACTCCAAGACGGACGCTGCCACCCTGCGGACCCTGCAACAATCGGTTTAATCTGCCAGTGCACCGACTGCTGTGCGACGTGCCCACACGGTGGAACTCTACGCCCCACATGTTGGCCAGGCTCTATGAGCAGCGTAGAGCTATAGTGGAATACCAACTCCAACATGGGCGGCGTAGTGGGAGTCAGCCTCCTCAATTCTTTACAGAAGAGTGGGCCTGGTTGGCAGACATCTGCCAGGTCCTTGGAAACTTTGAGGAGTCTACCCAGATGGTGAGCGGCGATGCTGCAATCATTAGCATCACCATTCCTCTGCTATGCCACTTGAGAAGTTCCCTGCAAAGCATAAAGGCAGACGCTTTGCACTCGGAAACGGAGGAAGACAGTATGTCGCTGGATAGTCAGAGAGCACCCTCATGTCTATATCTCAGCGCGTTGAGGAGGAGGAGGAGGAGCATGAGGAGGAGGGGGAAGAGACAGCTTGGCCCACTGCTGAGGGTACCCATGCTGCTTGCCTGTCATCCTTTCAGCGTGTATGGCCTGAGGAGGAGGAGGATCCTGAAAGTGATCTTCCTAGTGAGGACAGCCATGTGTTGCGTACAGGTACCCTGGCACACATGGCTGACTTCATGTTAGGATGCCTTTCTCGTGACCCTCGCGTTACACGCATTCTGGCCACTACGGATTACTGGGTGTACACACTGCTCGACCCACGGTATAAGGAGAACCTTTCCACTCTCATTCCCGAAGAGGAAAGGGGTTCGAGAATGATGCTATACCACAGGGCGCTGGTGGACAAACTGATGGTAAACTTCCCATCCGACAGCGCTAGTGGCAGAAGGCGCAGTTCCGAGGGCCAGGTAGCAGGGGAGGCACAGAGATCAGGCAGCATGTACAGCGCAGGCAGGGGAACATTCTCCAAGGCCTTAGCCAGCTTTATGGCTCCCCAGCAAGACTGTCACTGCTCCCCAGTCAAGGCTGAGTTGGCGGGAGCACTGTAAAAGGATGGTGAGGGAGTCCATAGTCGATCGCATGACCATCCTCGGTGACGCCTCTGCCCCCTACAACTACTGGGTGTCGAAGCTGGACACGTAGCCTGAACTCGCGCTGTATGCCCTGGAGGTGCTTGCTTGTCCTGCGGCTAGCGTCTTGTCAGAGAGGGTGTTTAGTGCGGCTGGGGGAATCTCGGATAAGCGTACCCGCCTGTCAACGGACAGTGCCGACAGGCTTACACATCAAGATGAACAAAGCCTGGATTTCCCCAGACTTCTCTTCTTCACCAGCGAACAGCAGCGATACCTAAGCAATACGTAGGCTGCACCCGCGGATGGAAGCATCGTTCTCTATCACCATCAAAAACGTGGACCTTTTAGCTTCATCAATCTGTGTAGAATATTCCTCCTCCTGAAACCTCACGTAATCACGCCGAACGGGCAATTTTTCTTAGGCCCACAAGGCTCAGTCATATAATTTTTCTAAACAATTTTTATATGTTTCAATGCTCATTAAAGCGTTGAAAATTGCACCTGAACCAATTTTTATTTTTACTGGGCTGCCTCCAGGCCTAGTTACCAATTAAGCCACATTAACCAAAGCGATTAATGGGTTTCACCTGCCCTCTTGGTTGGGCATGGACAATTTTTCTGAGGTACATTAGTACTGTTGGTACACCAATTTTTTGGGGCCCTCGCCTACAGTGTAATCCAATTAATTTTTTGCCCACCTGCATTACAGCTGACGTTACATCAGCTGTGCTGGGCACTGCAATGGGATATATTTATGTACTACCGGTGGGTTCCAGGGAGCCACCCATGCTGTCGGTCCACACGGAGTTGTAACTACATGTGTCCACTTCTAAAGAACCCCAGTCTGACTGGGGCATGCAGTGTGGGCCGAAGCCCACCTGCATTAAACATGACATTACCTCACCTGTGATGGGCAATGCTATGGGATATATTTATGTGCCGCCGGTGGCTTCCTGGCACCCACCCATGCTGTCGGTCCACAGGGACTTCACAATAGGGAGTTGTACCTGCCTGTGTCTATGAATTAAAAAGCCCGGTCAGGTTGGGGCATGCAGTGTGGGCCGAAGCCCACCTGCATTTAATCTGACATTAGCTCTGCTGTCCAGGGCACTGCAATGGGATACATTTATGTACAGCCGGTGGGTTCCAGGGAGCCACCCATGCTGAGGGTGCACACGGAATTCCCATTGCGGAGTTGGGGATTCCCAGTTGTACCTGCCTGTGACTATTTATAAAAAAATGCGGTCTGACTGGGGCATGCAGACACCTTGACAGAATGAATAGTGTGTGGCACATAGGTTCCCCATTGCTATGCCCACGTGTGCAGCTCCTGATGGCGGTGGCACAGGATTATATTTCTCATTGCTTCTGTACAGCATTGTGGGCTATCGCCCCGCCCCTTTTAAGAGGGTCGCTGCCTAGCCGTGCCAACCCTCTGCAGTGTGTGCCTGCGGTTCCTCCTCATGGCAGACGCACTTATAAATAGACATGAGGGTGGCGTGGCATGAGGGCAGCTGAAGGCTGGGCAGGGACAGTTTGGTGTGCACTGTGGACACTGGGTCATGCGGGGGGGGGGGGGGGCAGCATGTAACCCAGGAGAAGTGGCAGCGGAGTGTCATGCAGGCAGTGATTGTGCTTTGTTGGAGGTAGTGTGGTGCTTAGCTAAGGTATGCATTGCTAATGAGGGCTTTTCAGAAGTAAAAATTGTTGGGAGGGGGGGGCCCCACTCTTGCCACTATTGTGGCTTAATAGTGGGACCTGGGAACTTGAGATGCAGCCCAACATGTAGCCCCTCACCTGCCCTATTCGTTGCTGTGTCGTTCCCATCACTTTCTTGAATTGCCCAGATTTTCACAAATAAAAACCTTAGAAAGCATCGGTGATATACAAAAATGCTCGGGTTGCCCATTGACTTCAATGGGGTTCATTACTCGAAACGACCCCTCGAGCATCGCGGAAATTTCGTCCCGAGTAACGAGCACCCGAGCATTTTGGTGCTCACTCATCTCTAGCTTTAATCCTCTCTGCTGTTTTTTTTTTTTTTTTACGTTTTGCTCTCTGAAAAAAAAAAAATATATGGATCTCTAAAAGTTTAAGGAATGGTTCTTTACACAATATGACTTGCATTTCCCCTATCCTAGCAGTGGATATTGCCAATAAGAAGACTGTCTTAATTGCTAGTATTTGTAAAATCCTTTTTGAACCCATTAATGAAATAACAAAAAAAAAAAAAAAATTGACTGTATTTAGGTCTACTTCCCTGATGAATGTCTTTTACTTTTAGCACCTTTTAAAAACCTTTTAACCCACTTATGTTCTACAAGGGCAGATGTCAAACACTTAGAGCTGCCACTTGTACTCAGCGTTCTAGGACTCTGTCCTTTTCCTAGTCCCTTTTGTAGGAAAATTTCTTAGATGTCACCTTTTCCTACTAGCCATAAGAGTATCCACAAATGCCCCCGATAGCCTCTGGTTTCTTAATCTCTGCCCCTCAGTAACCAGGCCACCAGTTGCAACTGGCAAATGCTGGGGCAGTTTACTGGGCCCTGCATGAGCAGATCCTCACTGCATCGTAGAGGAATTGGAGCCCAAACTGCTAGACTCAATCAGGATACCACAGCCTCCTGTGCCACTGTGGAGCGATCAATATGACCTTTATTCTGCTGATCTATGAAGAGCCCAAGCTATCACAGTAAAAGAGGAAAAAGCATAAGCAAATGACACTTCTGATTTTGAGCGAATGCATCCAACCCATTGGGTTTCCCTGACCGGGCTTCTGGCTGCTTGAACACCTCAGTGTTGAGGGACTATTCCCCGAGGTAGAGTTGTTGCCTGCTGAGTTAGTTGGCCATCTCGTTCTGAGATCCTCTCAGATGGACTGCTGTTATGGACTGAAAATTGTCCTCTGCCCAGGAGAAAGTGTTCTTTGTCAGCTTCTGTAAGTGTCCGAGTTTGGTACCCTCCCTAATGACAGACAAGGGAAAGTCATAAATCAGACTATATTCTGACATGTCTCCCTTTAAATTTTGTTGCGTTCATCAGGACTTCCCGGATTGCTCCAAGTTCTTTATACTTAAGACTCGGAACTAACGAGGAGACGAGAACAAACAATTTCAGGGGTTCTACTTGAGCCCCCGAACCTGATTTACTTGCATCAGTGGTTAGCAAACCAAAAGGATCCTCTCTCACTGTATTTCTTTGTCCAGGTTATTGGATAGAGTCCACCAGGTCAATGACCTCTTAGTGAGTGGTGGGGATAACTTACTTTAATTACATTTTATTTGTTCTCTCCTAGGGATATCTGTCTCCTGTCCCACTTGGACAGAGCCTCTCTTTGGAGGAGCTTAGAATGTGCCAGAGCCCATGGCACTATGGTTATGCATGCAGTCATTTTGCACAGAATTTGCATTGCTTCTTTAATAAGTTTTAAAAAATAACTTTATAAAATCTCTTAACCGATTCCATCATCGGCCTTTCTTCTTCCTATGGAAGGAATGATGAGCCTGAATCCAGGAGTACCCCAAGGAATACTTTAGTATCCAGGGTCAGGCTTAATTTTTTTATAACTATGCATTTCAGACCTGACAAAAACTCTATAGTCTGGCTGAAAGTTCTATTGACTTCAATGGAAGCCGACCGTGCGTAACCAGCACAAAATCACAGCATGCTGCGATTTCTCCCCAGCGAGTGGGAAGGGTGGGGGGAGGGTAGAGCAATAGATTTCCACTTGTGAATCGCGTTCTCATAGCATGCTATAGGCTGGAATTGCTGCAGAATCTGGAGATGGAATCCCGCTCTAGATTTCGCAATGCAAATCAGTCCATATGCAAGAGCCCTAAGAGGAACTGGCACTATTGCACCTATCCATAGAAGGTCCTTCACCCCTTGTTGTATTTCTTGCTGGAAATGTATGGACTGATTAGTTGCAATCACAAATTTCCTAGGAGGAAGTGGGTAAAATTGTATCCTAGAACCCAGCTGTACCCATGCATTATCAGAAAACAGAGTCCATTTTCCATAGTATAGGAGCAATCTGCCTCCCTCTGGCTGTTTGACTTCAGAGGATATTTAGAGTGCGAATGGTAGTAGAAGGTTTTTAACCCTTTGCTTGTCTTCGGATAAAAGGCCCATTTAGATGGGACGAATGACAGGCGATCGATACCCGACACGTGTTCCCGCAAGTACCTGCTCGCTCTTGTGCTTTTGCACAAGAGTGCATATCGTTGCTTCACAGTGGATCGCTGGAGGAGACCTCTCTCCTCGCACTCAGCCACCCCTCTCCATTCACTTAACATAGCGTCTGTTCAGTACCGAATGGCTGCTATTTACAGTCATTTAAGCTGCATGAAATCCTGAACTATGATAGTTCAGTGTAAATAGCAGCCGTTCAGTGCTGAACGGCCACTATGTTAAGTGAATGGAGAGGGATGGGGGAGCGTGAGGAGAGAAATCTCCTCCAGCCGCTCACCAGTGAAGCAATACTCGCTGTTGTGCAGAAGCATGTGAGCGGGTACAAATCTCAGGCATCGTTTGCCCGACATTCATCCCGTCTAAATGGGTCTTAAGACCATTTGTTCAATTTTCCTTTCCCTATAGTCTGTCTGTAGATAGCCAGGACTGAGTGTCTCTTGGCCTAAACTCTGGGTAGTCCCTTCTTTCCCAGTTTTCCAGGATTTTATTCCCCCCAAAAGTGGATGATGCATAAACTGGTTTTGGAGGTCTAATCCACCCTCAATGCTTTCAGCCAAAATACCCTCCTAAAGGCATTATTCAGACTTGCATTTCTTGCAGCAATCCTAAGGGATTCTATGGATGCATTCACCAAGAAACCTTTTGCTTTTTTAAGTAAAAGGGATACCCTTGCATATCTCTTCCCTGGAGGTTAATGGTTTTAGACTGTCCTCTAGTTTATTGAGCCAGAGAAACATAGATCAATGCTGACCACAGCACCTAAGTGCCCCCCCCACCCCCACCCCCTTTTTCGTTACCCCACCACCAGGATGGGATCTTTGTTTCAATTGTTGACATGTCTACAACAGCTTAATAAGCAATAAGTACTTGCCAATTACTAACTACATGGTCAGGAGAAAAAAAAAAAAAAAAAAGCACCTAGGAGGAGTTTTTGTAAAAATTGACATGCACTTATGCAAGTGATTAGATTAATGGTTTCACCCTTGGCCTATAGAAAGGCTCTCAGAGGCTACTTTTGTGTAGTGGACCCCTTTCTGTTTGTGTAGAGCTTGTTAATCACTAGACATGCATTTATGATGCATTCAAAGAGATTTAGCCCAGTTAGAGTTTGAGAGAGGATGCCCTATGCAAGAAGCTGGTGGGTTGTATTGACAATTTCCCACCACCTGGGCTGTTCTGACCAGACAGTTAGGAGTGGTTGGGAACAGTGGATGTACGAGGGTGCACACAAGACTACCAGGCTCAGGACACCCATGACAGATCATCAGTAGAGGGCAACATCTGATTGTCTGACAAACGTGAGCAGTGCCAACTGTTTTGTAGTCCACCATCCAGAGACAAATGGCATCATTGTTACAGGCCTGTGTATGTCTAAACAATTTCTAAGCACTTGGCTGAACATTTGGTCTAACAGTGCCTGTTCCGTGTACTGCCTTTGCAACTCATCTACAGTTGCCACTCTTTACAGTGGTGTCGTGAATGACAAACTTGACTGCTATGGAACTGAACCAGGATGTCATCAGCAGTGAATCCAGGTTTACTTTGGGAATAGACAATGGCTGTGTTAGTGACAGCTGAGTGATATGTACAGGACATCCTGCAGTCACATTTGTTGCATCTTATGGTGGCTTCCAAGAAGTATGTTCTAGAAGGGTAATAGCCACACACACACACACACGTGTCATAGGAATGTCCCCACAACATAGTCACACTTCAATGAACTTCCAGATTTACCACCGATAGAATGTGTATGGACCATCTGGGATGCCAACTGCAACAGCTTACAATTTTACACAATCTAGAAGCCAAGTTACAGCAAATGTGAACTGCTTGTATCACATCTTTCATCCCAGTTAGATGTGGTATAACAGGGCACTAGAGCCTCCATGCCTGCCTGTATCACATCTTGCATCCAAGCTAGAGGTGACCCAACAGGGTATTAGAAACTCTTTTTAAGGGGTTAGTTTTCGGCAATAATTCTTTTTTTTTTTTGCTTTGATATTGTAATCCCTTACATCAACATTACAAATCACACATAGAAAGTCGTTCTATTCAGATATATATATATATATATATATATATATATATAATCCATCCCAGAGAGGTACAGAAAAACTGCAGCTTTACAAGAGGGAATTTTTTTTTTTTAGCATTTTATTGCGCTGCTTTCTGCTTACCCAACTCTTCATCTGTCGGCGGCAGGTATTTCTCCAGAAGAGATTCAGACTTGGATAGTGCAGCGTCCACATGATTGCTCATCATCTCCACTACACCGCTTCCCAGGACTGTGCTAATGCTGCCATTTACTACAGCCTTAGTCCTCTCCACACGATCCTGAACAGCTCCCTTGGTTTTATCCACTACTCCTGTGATCCTCTGAAGAACGGCATCCTTGGCCCCAACAACTGCTTCTGAGGCATTAGCCACTACCTGCCAGGAGAGACATTTATAACCATGAGCTCCAACCCAGCAACCCACCCCGCTATTGTTCACACTGCACTGCTATTACAGAGGTTAGTTTATGGGTCGTTTATAAGGTTCCGGGATTTAATAGCTTACCTTTCCAGAAGGCTGATGGAGAATAGGCAGCTTCTCTTCCATCTTATCCAGGCCAACACAGGCCATGTTGTTAGCCAGAGTGACTGAAGAGGGAGAAAGATTATCCTTCATTGTGATACAACTCATTAGTACATAGCAAGCCAGAGCACCTGTGATACCAGACTGTCTGTAGAACATGACACTAAGCTACTTCTAAGCTAGGAGGGAACAAACAGGACATCTAAAGCAAAATCCCAATATCATGGCAGAAGTCAAGATGTTACAGGTATTTCTTTAAGTTTTTTGTATAACATGTTGCCTTGCTATCCCTTTTCCAATTTGTAGTGAACATAACTTGTGAACATCCTCTCAATTTGCAAAAGTCTGATTGAAGTTTCCATAATTTATAATCTCACGGTACAGAAGTAAAGAAAGCAGTCTTCAACATCTCAATGAGGAGCAAACTTTTGAAAAATGTTTTTGTCTGAGTTTGTTTGAATTGAAACTTCACCAAAACCCCTGAAATGGGAAGAGGTGATCCTCCTGTGGCTCAGCAGTTAGCACCGCTGCCTTGCAGCACTGGCATCCTAGGTTCAAATCTAACCACACCCCCCTCCAAAAACACACTAATAGGTGAATATAGATTGTGAGGCCCAGAGGGTACAAAACTGACTTTGTTCACTCAAAGCTGATAATCAGACCCTCATTCATTCCATAGATCACCTACTTTGAGGCTCCAGTCGCTGTAGGAGGGGCTTGGCGCTGCTCATAGCCACAGAAGTGATGCTTCTCACACTTGTCTCTGCGATGACACATACACATTTCAGGTAGGGATGGTTGTCTTTGGTGGTCACATAGGCAGAAGACACCAGATCATAAGTGGAGCTCACCAATGGGAGGTTCACCAACCTTACCAGCACATTCTAAGGTGGAACAAGAGAGACATTGAAGTCTTCGTGAAGTATAAGGCAAGAGCCTAAACCACACAATAGGGCTCTATTGTAGCTTGAAACAAATAAGAGCCAATTATTTTATATTGTGTAGTCTTCTAGGATCAACATTCAGCTATATTTCTGAAAAACATGAGGATGTGCTGATGTGCGATTGGCAGAGCTAGCCAGTAGGTCTCTGATCAGCAGAGCAAAGGGGTATATGATAGGGCTCATCGAGGTAACAGCCCCTGACTCTTGAAAGCCATCTGATCAGCAAAGCAAAGATGTGTAGTCTACCAGTCCTGTACCTACCCCTTCATTCTGCTGACCAGTTAAATGCCAAGAGTCAGTGTAGTCAGAATACCCCTTTAACACTATAGGTGCTGTACCTGAGCAGAGGCAAGCAATGTGAGGGAGATCACAGGGAAACAAGAGGTCACAGGTGGCTCTGCAATCCCTCCCGACAATAGCGGCAAAGGGCCTGGCTCAATCGCGCACAGTGGCAAAAGGTTTACTACGGGTAGCAAAGATGGTTTGTCACATGGCACCAGTACCTCCTTAAGGAACTCCAATGGCAGTCCAAGAAATAAGGGACGAGTCATTTTAGGTTTGTTTGCAAACCGGAGATACTCAGTTTACTTCAGCTTTTTGTAATGTTCAAAAACAGCATGTACAGTTCAGACATGCAGAGGTATTGCTTGCGTTGCTCCAAGCTCCAGAACAATACAATTTTTCACTTCAACACTCTTTGCATTTAAAGGTTACTCTGTATGAATTGCCACAGTTCTAGTTATCTGAGGGTTCTTGTCCAGGATTACTAAGCAGTTGATGAAGTTATTTTAGAGATGGGCCTCTGTCACTTTTCCTGGCTTTACTTTTACAGGGGCTCGTGCAACTCTGTTGTGTAGATGGATCCCACTCTTTTCTCCTCCACACTGCGCTTGATTTAAGGGATGAAGCCTCTTGCTTTCCCCTCCGGGTAACGTTAATTCTCTGCAGCACACCTCCTCTGACAATTTCCTTATTAGCCCCCCTAACTCCTCCTTCACTTCCTGTCTTAACTCCTGCACTTTTTCTCCAAACTCTCCCCAACATCCTGCCTCACCTTGCTTATTTTCTGGCTCTTGAATCTCACCCCCCCCCCCTCTACCAATCAGGGATAGAATGACAAGCAGCCAATCAACAGCAAGCTGTTTGCCGGGCAGATAGCTTAAAGGGATTGTCTCGCGCCGAAACGGGTTTTTTTTTTTCCATAGTCCCCCCGTTCGGCGCAGGACAACCCCAAAGGATGTGTTAAAAAAAAAAAAAAAATTAAAAAAATTACTTACCCGAATCCCCGCTCTGCGACGTCTTCCTTCATCCTTCACCAAGATGGCCACCGGGATCTTCACCCACGATGCACCGCGGGTCTTCTCCCATGGTGCACCGTGGGCTCTGTGCGGTCCATTGCCGATTCCAGCCTCCTGATTGGCTGGAATCGGCACACGTGACGGGGCGGAGGTACGAGGACCAGCTCTCCGGCACGAGCGGCCCCCATTCACCAGGAAGAAGACCGCACAGCGCAAGCGCGTCTAAAAAAGCAAGACATCAGAATTAGACGGATCCATGGCGACGGGGACGCTAGCAACGGAGCAGGTAAGTGAATAACTTCTGTATGGCTCATATTTAATGCACGATGTACATTATAAAGTGCATTAATATGGCCATACAGAAGTGTATACCCCCACTTGCTTTCGCGAGACAACCCCTTTAAGCCCGTGAAGAAAGGGAAAAGACAGGGTCTCTGACGTACGACACCTATGTCTCCGCAAAAGCACATAGCCAGGTGCTTCATGACTGAGGACTGTGTGGCTACCTTGGAAGACACCCCCCCCCCCCAATCTATCAAAGTAACGCATAGTTTACCCTGTTCAGTGGGTGTCCCAAAAAAAAAAAAAAAAAAAAAAAAAAAAAAAACACTAACTATGTAAACTTGGTATTTTAGTAATCGAGCTGACTCCTAGAATAAGGTTATTTTTGTTGCAGTATGTATGCCGTAGAAACGGGATGTTCGCAAAGATGGCAGAATTTTTTTTTACCCATTTTACTCCACTTAGAATTTAAAATTCTCAGTACATTACAAAGTATCAGTGAAAAATACAACTCGTCCCACAAAAAAACAAGCCCTCAGACATCTACGTTAATGGATAATGGAAAAGTGTTGTATATTTTAAAAGGGGGGGGGGGGGGTAGAGGGAAAAAAAAAAAAAAGGGGGCCTGTCCTTAAGGGGTTAGTGATCTGGAGAGTTTAACTGCAGTGTTTACCACATGGACACACGAGATGCAAGGGCATAAAATGAACCCCCCACTAAATATCACCTGCTTAACGCAGGAAGAAGTGCAGAGTCGGCTAAAACAAAGAAAACAAACAATTCAGATCAATAAATCACCGGGCTGAGATGGAATACACCCAAAGGTATTAAGGGAACAAAGTGACATGATAGGCTGACATTTCTTATATTTAGGGACTACATTGAGACTGCGGTTGTACACTGGATTCGCACTTTGTCAGTGTGGTTCCAGTATACAAAGAGGGGTCAAAAAGAGCCTGGTAACTATCAGCCAGCAAATCTCACTTCAATAACTGGAAAAGTATTCAAGGGGTTTCTGAGAAATGCCATCCTGGAATATATTAAGGGGACAAAAGAAGAAAACAAAAAAAAAAAAAAAAAGGTATAACTCCTCATCAGCCTGGGTTCATGAGGGGTTAATCATGTCAAACCAACTTGATCATCTTCTCCAATGAAGTAAGTTCTAGGCTGGACCTGGGAGAGTCTATTGGACTCATATCTGGATTTTTCTAAAGCATTTGAAAATATACAGATTACTTACTGGTAGTCCTTTTTCCAGGAGTCATCACGTCAGCCCCATTCACAATGGTGGTTGCCCTCTAACCTCGGTAGGGACAGGAAGAGCCCTTAAAAGCACCTCCCTTTCCACCATTTCTTTAGTGACTCAAATTATTACAGTGGACAATGTTTATTGAACCAAGATTTACCTTTATTCGTTCATATTTACATTGGAAAACAAATATTCTATAAGGGAGGGAACTATGGGCCGTCGTGATGACTCCCGGAAAAAGGACTACCGCTAAGTAATCCGTATATTTCCTGGTCGTCATCCCGACGGCCCCATTCACAATGAAGCAATACCAAGTTATAGGTGACTTTAGGGCAGGACTACTGCCTGGAGGACTTTCCGTCCATATCCTAGGTCTTTGTCCAACTGTACATTGACCCTGTAGTGTTTAATGAAGGTATGCAGACTGGACCAGGTAGCTGCTTTACATATTTGCTCAGCAGAGGCCTGGGCTTTGTTCTCCCCATGAGGAGGAGAGGGATCGTGTGGAGTGGAATTTAATTTTCCTTGGAGGATTGAGACCCCTGGCCTTGTACGCCTCCTGGATGGCCATCCTGATCCATCTTGCAATGTTACTCTTAGATGCAGTCTCTCCTTTGCCCGGCCCCTGAAATTGGACAAAGAGGTTATGTTTCCGAGAAAACGGGTAGCCTCTAGTTTTGTTAAAACAGCCCTTCTGACATCTAAGCTGTGGAACGCTCTCTCTGTCATTGCAGGGGTACTTGCAAAAAGGCAGGGTAATTGTCTGCTCTGTGGAATTTAGACACCACTTTTGGAAGGAAAGCTGGATCTAGATTAAAAGGTGATTCTATCATCTTGTACCAGCATGTGTGGCTCGACTCAGCATAAGGCCTGTAGTTCTCCTACTCTCCAAGCAGAGGTTATGGCGACTAGGAGAGAAACTTAGCGTAAGCAACCTTATGGGGAGTTGGGAGAGAGGTTCAAAGGGTAGTTTTCAAAAACTATTTAGGACTAAATTCAGGTACCATGTAGGAAACATTTCCCTAATGAAGGGCCGGAGTCTGTCTGCTCCCTTAAGGAACCTACGGACCCAGCGATGCTCTACCAAGGGAAAATCCAAGTAGGATCCTAATGCTGCCACCTGAACTCTAAGAGTTCTTGGGCTAAGGCCTTTTTCCAGGCCCACCTGCAAAGATTATAGGCATATCTATACTTGGAACTTCACTTGGATCCAAGTTACAGAACTCTGAGAACAACTTCCACATTTTATTCTAAATGGCTGTGGTTATAAGTCTGCAACTTTTAGTCAAGGTGGTGATTACCTTTTATGAGAGACTCTTCCCTCGATGTATTACGCCTTCAGCATCCAGGCTGCTAGCATCAGTCTTTCTACCCCAGAATACGTTAGTTGGCCCTGGTAAAGGAGATCTTGCATGGCCAGCAGTTGAAGTGGACCCTGGATTGCTAGGGCCTTCAATAGGGGATACCAGGGTCTCTTGTCCCACATGGGGACAACTAGGATTACTGCTGCCTGGCTGACCTGAATCTGAGGGTGTACGGGATCAGCGGGAGGGTGGGTGTGTGTGTGTGTGTGTGGGGGGGGGGGGGGGGGGGAGACGCATAGGCCATGTCCATGTCCCAGTTTTGAGACAGGGCATTTACCCCTCATGGGTTGTCCCTTGGTTTGAGGTAATAAAAAAGTCCGACATTTTGTATTTGCCCTTGTGTAAAACCGATCGATTTGTGGTTGCTACCACTGGTGTGTTAGAAGATCGAAGACTTGTTGTTTCAGACACCATTCTCCTGGAAGGAAGCATTGTCTGCAGAGGAAGTCTGCGATGACATTTGTGGACCCCTTCAGGTGGATTGCTGAGAGGGATAGCACTGTGGATTCCGCCCAGCGAAGTATCCTTGCCGCCAACTGTTGGAGGTGTGGGTGTCATGTCCACCCCCTCCCCCCAAGTGATGAACAAAACTACAGGGCTGTCATGTTATAGATTAAGATTTTGACATACTTTCCTTTCCAGGTGGGGTTCTGCCGCACAGAGGGTCTCCCATATCACTCTTAGTTCCCTATAGTTGGACAAGCGTGCGGCTATTCAGGAATCCCAGGTTCCCTACAGGGTCATGTCTGCTACCTGTGCTCCCCACCCGGTCTTGCTAGCATCCGTTGTGACGGATATAGAGGTTTCTCGTGCCAAGAGATACCCTTTCTCAGGTTACTCTGTAAAGTCCACCAGCGCAGGGACTGTTTAACGTGGACGGATAGGCTCACCTTTTTATCTAGGGAGGTCTGTCGTTTTTCCCCACCGGGCAAGGATGAACCGTTGTAGCTGAACCGTTGGAACTATTTGCATGCAGGCTGTCAACAGGCTCAGCACTTTCATTGCTTCTCTGATGGACTCTGTAGTGGCCTGACATAGGGATGATACAGATTGAATAAGATCCTTACTCTTGGACGGTGGAAGCCGCGATTCCTGGGTGCGGGAATCTAGGAGTACCCCTAGGTATATCTTCTGTGTATCCAGGATCAGGTCTGACTTTTGTTTTTATTATCGACACCCCAAGTCATCCAGAATGGACAGGACTACGGACAAGTCTGCACGTATGGCTTCTGTTGTCCTTGATACTAGCAGTAAATCGTCCAGATAAGGGCATATTCACTGAAAAAGCCAAAAATACCTGAAAGTCTGCAAAGCAGACACGGTCGCCATAGGCACGATCGCCATAAGGCAGGCACAATCGCCACCGGCACAATCGCCGTAGGGCAGGCGCAATGGCCTTAAGCCCTGAAAATATGTAGTCAGCCAGACAATAATGTGTGGAGGAGCAGCTTGTTCCTGGCAGGCTAATATGCAGTCACCCACTCAACCCAGCCCAGTTTGGGGAGGAGTGACTGCATATACTAATAGCCTGCATATGTGAACGATACCAAAGATGTCAGCCATAGATGGGTGGTGACCCACCATACAGGATATCAACCCTGGCTGATATGACAGCGGGTTGCCCTGTATCTCCAAGGTGGGCCACACTGGCTGACATCTTGGGCTCCCCCACCAACTAGCAAACTACATACAAAGATACTAACGCATACTAATAAAATGCGGGTGTTAGTACTGCATTTTGGCCAAAACGCATAGGCTGACGGACCGCGTCGAGGTCACACCGCTTCCGTCAGTACCTACGCTAACTCACAATAAATTACATAAAATCACAGAGGTGAGGAAAAAGAAAAAAAAACACATATTCACTGAAAAAGCCAAAAATACCTGAAAGTCTGCAAAGCAGACACGGTCGCCATAGGCACGATCGCCATAAGGCAGGCACAATCGCCACCGGCACAATCGCTGTAGGGCAGGCGCAATGGCCTTAAGCCCTGAAAATATGTAGTCAGCCAGACAATAATGTGTGGAGGAGCAGCTTGTCCAGATAAGGGCAGATGAGAATTTGATTTTGCCTAAAGTAAGCTATCATTTCTATCACTATCTTAGTGAAGACTCTAGTGGCAGAGATACCGAACGGTAGAGCCATAATTTGGTAGTCATTGACTGTCTCCATCTTGCAGAGCAAACCTCAGATATTTGTGATGGACTGCGGCTATTGGGACATGGTAATACGCGTCTTTAAGGTCTATGGTGCACATGATGCTGTCGGGATCTATCAGGGGTACGATGGACCTCACGGTTTCAATTTTAAAATTTCTTGTAGGAAATAAATTTTTTAAAGCTTTGAGATTAAAGATGTTTCTGATAGAGCCGTTTGCATTTTTTGATCAAGAAAAGGGGGGGGGGGAATAGAATCCCTCACCCTTTTGTGTTCGGGAACCTGCATAATGACTCCTAGGTCCTTAAGTTCCTGGATGCCCTTTAGCAGATTTTTCTGTTCTTGCGGGGACCCTGGGGAGGTTAGGAAGAAACGCTTATGAGGTAAGGAGTTAAATTTGATTTGATACCCTGTTTTGATTATTTATAGTACCCAGGGGTTGGATGTTATCCCCCGCCACTGGTCCAGATACCATGCTAGTCTACCAACTGTTAAGTAAGAAATGGGTTGGATTTCCTTCCTTACTCCTACCTCCTTTGGGGTACAACCATCTCCCCCTTAGCTTCTGGAGGCGGCTGCCGCATCCTCCTTTGAAAGGATGGCTTCTTATAGGATCTCCTATCTGGAAGGATCTTGTTTTTTTTCTCCTGCTTTTGAGAATCTTGTCCAAGACGGACCCGAACATATATTCACCTTGGAACGTGATTGCGCAGAGTTTGTTTTTGGATGTCATGTCTGCTGCCCATGATTTTAACCACAGCGCCCTTCTTGCGGTGTTACTGAGGACCACGGTTTTTGCGCCGTATCTAACGGATTCTGCTGATGTGTCTGCTAGAAAGGCAGTGGCTATTTTCAGAAGGGGAAGGCAGCTGGCTAACTCTTCCCTGTGAGCCCGTTCTTTTATTGAGGTTTCCATTCTGTTCAGCCACAGGACCATAGATCTGGCTACTGTTGTTGCCCCGATATTAGCTTCAATAGTGAAGAAAGTCACTTCCCAGGACTCTCATCAGTCCATCGACTTTTTTGTCCATAGGATCTGAGAGCTGAGACGTATCTTCAAAGGGTAGTTACCTTGGTGATCTGCATGTCAACCTTTGGGGTCTCTATACAGACGGACATCTTCTGGAGTGAATGCCAGCCAGTTTCTAATCTCTTTTTAGAAGGATAGTCTCTTCTCTGGTTCCTGCCATTCATCCGTGATGACTTGTTGCAGGGTTTGATTAACCGGAAATATAGTTTTCCTCCTTGACTGAAGTTCCCCGAACATCTGGTCCTGGATGGTTCTGGGTGGATGGTCTTCTTCAATCTCCATAGTTTACCTTACTGCTTTAATGAGATGTCCCATGTCATCTGAGGAAAAGTAGTATTTTTTCTCATCCTTGGCTAGCGGCAGCGCATCTGGTAGTTCCCCTTCTGATTGGGGTTCCAGGGACTCCCCGGAGATAGAACTTGCCGATTCTGCCTGCCTTGACCTTTTAGGGGGCCTTGATGGTCCAGGCTGAGGGTGAGAGAAGGATGCTATAGAGGCCTGCAATTCCTCCTTGATCATGCACCCGATATCTGTTTTAAACGTTGCCCTTTTCTCCCCTAGGATTTTCCCAGTGCATTCTTCACATAGAGACTTTTTGTAGTTATCTTCTAGTCTCTTCTTACAGATAATGCACTTCCTAGATTTTTTCCTAGAGTCTGCTTTAATCTTCAGACCTTCCTTATCAGTCTAACCCTTGCAGAGAATGGGGGAAAGGGGGAGAAAGGGAACATATATACAATCAATCACAGTGACAAGTTTGCCTATTCCTTTTTTGGCATATAGCCACTCACGGTTTGTAGGGCATCTGCGTCTCCTCGTGTGCAGACATGCTGAGGCATGTCTGGCAGTTTGTAGGGTAACTTCCATGCAGGAGCAGAGCCCGTCTGATTTGTACCCAGCTTTCCTGGGGCTTCGGCATGCATGTGAAGCGAAAGCTCAAATCATCCACCTGATCTGTTCTAACGCAATCCAGAGTTCTACAATACTCATAATTACACGCTGCCATTACTAGTTTTGTTATTGGTAAACTGTAACCCGATTGGTAATTATGAACGCAATCTTCGGAGTATGTGGTTCGTTTTTAAGATGGACAAGGCTTGAACTGATAAATTGCAGATTTATTCTAGCAAAGGTCTAGCAGTGCAATATAGTATGTAGAAAAGATATACAAAAAAGGTTGTTACAAGGGAGTTAAGGAATACAGTATGAATACACAAGACACTTAAAAAAAACTGGAGAAACCTAACAAAAAGTTACCAGATTTTGGGATACATGGCCCAAAGGATCTGGCTGGCTGAGTTCAATAGAGGGACGGCCCATATACTGTAGTATAGCTCTGTGGATCAACACTTTGGACCCGAGGGGTCCCACACTATAAAGGGTCTCTTAGTACACACCTTCTCCCTGCCGCCTTTGAGGTCATACAGAGAACTCTGCACAAGGTTATCTGATCGGGAATATAGTTCCGGCATATTTTTAGTTATGATTTTACTGACAGTCTACACACGGCTGGGTTCAAATACAGAATATTGCTTTGGGTCTTCTGGGCCTCAGACCTCAATGCATGTTAATGCGTTTTGCTCAGTGGGCCCTCCTGATTCTAAAAATATAATGCATATCGGGCTAGGACCTTCATATGTTCCAAAATCTTTAACAAAATTTCCCCTTGACTGTGCCTAAACGTCTGGAAAAGCTCAGCCTTAAAGGGGTTGTCCCGCGCCGAAACGGGTTTTTTTTTTTTTCAACCCCCCCCCCCCCCCCCCCGTTCGGCGCGAGACAACCCCGATGCAGGGACCTAAAGAAAGCTTACCGGAGCGCTTACCTTAATCCCCGCGCTCCGGTGACTTCTATACTTACTGGTGAAGATGGCCGCCGGGATCCTCTTCCTCCGTGGACCGCAGCTCTTCTGTGCGGTCCATTGCCGATTCCAGCCTCCTGATTGGCTGGAATCGGCACGTGACGGGGCGGAGCTACACGGAGCTACACGGAGCCCCATAGAGAACAGGAGAAGACCTGGACTGCGCAAGCGCGGCTAATTTGGCCATCGGAGGGCGAAAATTAGTCGGCTCCATGGGAACGAGGACGCTAGCAACGGAGCAGGTAAGTATAAAACTTTTTATAACTTCTGTATGGCTCATAATTAATGCACAATGTACATTACAAAGTGCATTATTATGGCCATACAGAAGTGTATAGACCCACTTGCTGCCGCGGGACAACCCCTTTAAGGCCCATTTAGACAACGATTATCACTCAAAAGCAGTCTTTTAAGGGATAATCGTTGTGCCTAACTGCACTGACATAGTGCAGTTTTTGTTAACGGATCGCTGATCATTCCTTCAGCATGCTGAAAGAACGATTAGCCTTATCAGGAGTTCACTGCGGGATACAGCTGATACTATTGTTTTAGCTGTATCCCGCTCAGTGAACACAGCGGAGTATGAACACCACAGCGGTCCAGCTGTGTTCTGCGTACCCTGCTTGGAGCGCTCAGCTGTATAACAGCTGAGTGCTCCGAGAAGAGAGCATCTGGATGCAGAAGGAAAGTGTCCCCGCTTGTCTTCTGCATACCACGCTCGGAGCGCTCAGCTGTATACCAACGGCCCTGCTTGTTTTCTGCATACCCCGCTTGGAACGCAGAGGGATTGCTCAAAACTGTCAGTCAACCTGCCGCTTGAGCAATCACCTTGCCCACTAAATGCACACAACGATTATCGCTCAAAAGACATCTTTTGAGTGATAGTTGTTGCATCTAAACCAAGCTTTGCATAAATTAACTTCCTGAAACTTCATTAACAGGCATATGATTTAAACAATGAGACTTCCTCATGCTAACTTTAGCTAAGCAGATTTTTTGGGGTCTGGAGGCTGGGAGAGAATAGGGCTTATTTACATCACAGTTAAGATGAGGTAATGCAATTGTCTCTAAGGGCTTATTCAGAGGACCGTCTGCAGGGGGTGGAGGCTGGAAGAGCCAGCAGCAGTGCACCAAGCGCCTGCCCCCTCTCCGCCCCTCGGCACTATTTGCAATAGGAGAGAGCATGATGGGGCAGAGTCAAGTCCCGCAACTTAGCTCCACCCCACTCTCTCCCATTGCAAATAGTGCCGGGAGCTCAGGGCACTGCTTTTGGCTCTTTTAGCCTCCTTCCTCTGCAGAGAGGGACACCATATGTCGGCTGGGCGTGAAAACCAAGCTGATATGCAGTTATCTGAATAAGCCTTAAAGGCAACATCCAGCAGACGAGGGAGAGGAAATTAGCATCTGCCTGTCAAAAGTCAGTTGTATTGACATTGGGACAAAGAATTGCTATGGAAAAAGTCACATCAGATGTGGGGGAGGAAGGGGAGATTAGAACATTGTAATTTATCCAACTTTTCCAGGGTCACCAATGTTAGATACTGCATACAATGAGAAGAGCCCTTGCATAAGACAATCACCTCCAGTAGCATTATGAGGGACAATAGCAGCTCAGCGATATGTTCAGGACATCCTGCAGCCAGATGTGTTCCTCTCATGGTGGCTTCCAAGAGGGTTATGCTCGGCCGCACACACAAGGGGGTTTCAGAAATGTCTACACGACATTGTCACACTTCCATGCCTTCCAGCAGACAAAAAAAAAAAAAGACAGTGACAGGTACGCAGCGGTCACTGGCCAGGTACCGGGTCGAACCCACGTCTGCAGGAGGCCTAAAACCTGCATGTAATGCATTCACACTTGGTGTTTTTTGCAGCTTATTTTGAACTACAGCCGAAAACCACCTGCAGTTTTTTTCTTTTAATTTAAAACAAACTACAGGTGATTTATAAGGCCATGCAATTTTTAACAATGTTTGCATGTCTGTAAGAATACTTCTACAGCTTAGTGGATGTGCTCAGCTCCCCCATTATATAGAACAGGGTGGGGATCCATCACCAACAGTCAGTAATATCCCCATTACAGAACACTCAGTACTTACCTGCTGCTCCATCTCAGCCAGATAACCTGGAATCACCTGCAAGAAGGAAGACGGTCAGACACAAGAGCTAATAACCCACCACAAGCAGCAACTATCCTGCACCTCCAGCCACAACACCCATCATAGTCTCCCCACACCTCCAAAGGCCATAAACAGAAGCAATCCCACACCTGCTGCCACCACCTATACTCATCACAAGCCGAACCCACCCTGCACCTCCCCAACCAGGAGCTCCAGACAAAGAGGGGGGGGGGGAAAAAACAACTGTTGTTGGCCAGTCCACAGACTTAGAGGCCTCTAACCACACCCACTAAGTAATGCTCCTGGCAGCAGTGATGTCATATGAGGGGCGGGGTTTATAGTATTTTTTCTAGTAATAGGAAGAATAAAGCCCACATTTATCAATGCACTTGTGACTGTGTTTCTGTTATTTTATACTCCAAAATCATGAGGCTGATCTAGTAAGACCAGCATTTTGTCCGCTAGTCTTAATAGCAGCCCCACTGTCAGAAATCTATATATATAAAATTGAATGTATGTCTGTCTGTGTGTATGTGTGTCTGTTTTACCTTTATGCGCTACTACACCATTCATCCGATCGCCGTGAAACTTTGGGAAGTTGTTGAGTACACTCCTGGGAAGATTATAGGCATAGTACAACTATGCTATGATAAATGGCGCGCGTGCGAGCGTCGTCGACAGTTACGCCCCCCCCCCCCCCACGTAGATCGTTCGATTTCCATCATTGCCACTAATTCTCTCACTTCCCGAAAGCGTAGAAACATGAAATTTGGCACAAGCATTGATTATGTCATAAATAGGAAAAGCTAATGGGTCCCAACTCAATTATTCAATTCTAAGCGCCAAAGAATTAGCGTCCAAATTTTACGTACGGAATCTAATTCTCTCACTTTCCAATGTCATAGAAACTTGAAATTTGGCAGGAGCATTGATTATGTCATAAATAGGAAAAGTTAGTGGGTCCCAACTCGCTTATTCAATTCTAAGCGCCAAAGAATTAGCTTCCAAATTTTACGTACGGAATTTGCGTGCGTGTCTGTTTGTCCTTTATGCGCTACTACACCATTCATCCGATCGCCATGAAACTTTGGGAAGTTATTGAGTGCACTCCTAGGAAGATTATAGGCATAGTACATTTATGCTATGATAAATGGCGCGCGTGCATGCGCCGTCAACAGTTACGACCCCCCCCCACGTAGATCGTTCGATTTCCATCATTGCCACTAATTCTCTCACTTCCCGATGTTGTAGAAACATGAAATTTGGCACGAGCATTGATTATGTCATAAATAGGAAAATGTAATGGGTCCCAACTCGATTATTCAATTCTAATCGCCAAAGAATTAGCGTCCAAATTTTGCGTACGGAATCTAATTTTCTCGCTTCCCAATGTCATGGAAACTTGAAATTTGGCACAAGCATTGATTATGTCATAAATAGGAAAAGTTAATGGGTCCCAACTCGATTATTCAATTGTAAGCGCCAAAGAATTAGCGTCCAAATTTTACGTACGGAATCTAATTTTCTCACTTTCCGGTGTCATAGAAACGTGAAATTTGGCACGACCATTGATTATGTCATAAATAGGAAAAGCTAATGGGTCCCAACTCGATTATTCAATTCTATGCGCAAAAGAATTAGTGTCCAAATTTTACGTACGGAATGTAATTTTCTCACATAGAAACTTGAAATTTGGCACGAGCATTGAATATGTCATAAATAAAAAACGCTAATGGGTCCCAACTCGATTATTCAATTCTATGCGCAAAAGAATTAGTGTCCAAATTTCACGTACGGAATGCAATTTTCTCACATAGAAACATTAAATTTGGCACGGGCATTGATTATGCCATAAATAGGAAAAGTTAATGGGTCCCAAGTCGATTATTCAATTGTAAGCGCCAAAGAATTAGCGTCCAAATTTTACGTACGGAATCTAATTTTCTCACTTTCCGGTGTCATAGAAACGTGAAATTTGGCGCGAGCATTGATTATGTCATAAATAGGAAAAGCTAATGGGTCCCAACTCGATTATTCAATTCTAAGCGCAAAACAATTAGCGTCCAAATTTTACGTACGGAATCTAATTCTCTCACTTCCTGATATATATAAATGAATGTCTGTCTGTCTGTCTGTCCTTTATGCATTACTACACCATTCATCCAATTGCCATGAGACTTTGGGAAGTTGTTGAGTACACCCCTGGGAAGATTACTGGCATAGTACATCTATCCTACGATAGGTGGCGCGCGTGCGAGCGTCGTCGACAGTTATGCCCCCCAGACAAAGATCATTTGATTTCCATCTCAAGCACGAAAGCAAAAGGCATTACGAGCAACGGGATGAGTGTTCAACCAGAAAATGATGCATCCGCCGAACGTTTCGCAAGACAATTGCTGGATATTGAGAATGCTGAGGTAACATGAAAGCTGTGCTGTGATTGGTTGCTATTTCTTATACTGCTGAGGTAACATGAAAGCTGTGCTGTGATTGGTGGCTACTTCTTATACTACTGAGGTTGCATGAAAGCTGTGCTGTGATTCGTTGTTATATATTATACCACTGAGGTAACATGAAAGCTGCGCTGTGATTGGTTGCTATATATAATACCGCAGAGGTAACATGAAAGCTGCGCTGTGATTGGTTGCTATTTTTTATATTGCTGAGGCAGAATAAAAGTTGCGCTGTGATTGGTTGTTATTTCTCTTACTGCTGAGGTAACATGAAAGCTGCGCTGTGATTGGTTGTTATATTTTATACTGCTAAGGTAACATGAAAGCTGCGCTGTGATTGGTTGTTATATATTATACCACTGAGGTAACATGAAAGCTGCGCTGTGATTGGTTGTTATCTAGATATATAAAAACGAATGAATGTATGTCTGTCTGTCTTCGCAGCAACGCGCGACGGGTAAGCTAGTCTATATATATAAAATTGAATGTATGTCTGTCTGTGTGTGTGTGTGTCTGTCTGCTTGTCCTTTATGCGCTACTACACCATTCATCCGATCGCCATGAAACTTTGGGAAGTTGTTGAGTACACTCCTGGGAAGATTATAGGCATAGTACAACTATGCTATGATAAATGGCGCGCGTGCGAGCGTCGTCGACAGTTATGCCCCCCCCCACGTAGATCGTTCGATTTCCATCATTGCCACTAATTCTCTCACTTCCCGAAAGCGTAGAAACATGAAATTTGGTACGAGCATTGATTATGTCATAAATAGGAAAAGCTTATGGGTCCCAACTCGATTATTCAATTCTAGCGCAAAAGAACTAGCGTCCAAATTGTACGTACGGAATCTAATTCTCTCACTTTCCAATGTCATAGAAACTTGAAATTTGGCACGAGCATTGATTATGTAATAAATAGGAAAAAGTAATTGGTCCCAACTCGATTATTTAATTCTAAGCGCCAAAGAATTAGCGTCCAAATTTTACGTACGGAATCTAATTTTCTCACTTCCCAATGTCATAGAAACTTGAAATTTGGCACGAGCATTGATTATGTCAAAAATAGGAAAAGCTAATGGGTCCCAACTCGATTATTCAATTCTAAGCGCAAAAGCAGTAGCATCCAAATTTGATGTAAGGAATCTAATTCTCTCACTTCCTGATGTCATCTATATATAAAAACGAATGCATGTATGTCTGTCTTCGCAGCAATGTGCGACGGGTAAGCTAGTATATTATAAAAGAATACAGCTGGTGTAGATTTCAGCTATAATTTAAGCCAATTTTTGGTGTAAAAGGCGAAATCCAAGCTGAAGGCAACGGAATATCCATATAACACCTAGAGGCTGATTTCATACGTCAGTCTTAATATGCACCTCACCATGTGAAGATGGCAACTTTATAATGCTAGAATTTTGGTGCAAGTATAATAATAAATTCTCCCTACAGCGCTTATTGCTTCATCGTGAAAAGGCTACAGACGGCAACGTTTCAGCCTTGCAAGGCCTTTGTCAAGCCTCCGAGAACTTAAAATGTTTTGGGTCCTATGAAGTCTGACATAAGCCATGCGGGGCTGAAACGGCAACGTCTGTAACCTCCTTATGATGAGTAAGGCTGGGGCTACATGGCACCTTTTGGCTAAAAAGGGGTTGCAAGTTTACTGTTAAGCCCTGCAACCTCACATTGTCATTGAAGTCGATGAGGTCACGAGGTGATTAACAGGTTACCATGGATTAGAAAAAATCCAATCTCGCTGGAATTTTATCCAACCTGCAGGTTCAAAAACCTGCAACTTTTCAATACCAGAATTGTGGTGCAAGTTTTCATTAAAGGGGTCTTCCAGCCAGTGCCTGCTGTCAGAACCAGGATATACAGGGGTTAGAGTGGAAGCCGCTGCTCCGACCGCTGTGTAGTGCCCAGCACTTGAAATTGCAGGCACAGTTCTCTTCAATGAGACCTCAGCCTGCAATTACAAGTGCCGACCACTACACAGGGGTGGTTGCAGTGGCTTCCGCTTTGACCCTGGTATATCCCAGCTCTGACAAAAGGTGCTACCTGGAAAACCCCTTCAAATTTTCCCCAATGTTTAACTGCTGTGGGAAATATTTATTAATCATTTGCACATAAATTGGAACCATGTCTGACATCCATATCAGTATTTTCCTCTAGATCCAGGAAAGCCTTGTATAATAGTAATGTAGATCCTGCGTGCTAATCTATTATACAAGGCTTTCCTGGATCTAGAGGGGGGAGTTATTTACCCGGTATTTACTGGATTTTTCTCCCCTCTCCCAAGTGAATATACTCCTGTTCATTCTTGTTTGGAGCGCAGTAGGATCACCCAGAATTTTGATTGTGTGACCCCCACCAACCTTTGATGGGAGGTTTATTTTTGTCTATTGCAGCTCTCCACTGAGTGGATCACATGTGGATTGGACAGTCTCCCTCGGCATTTATTTCATCATAGTACCCCAGGGCGCTGTCCCGATTAAATTTTTCTACAAGTATTTTTTAAAGTGGGATGAAAAATGGGTGTGACCTGGTGACTTGCTGCTTTACCACAATTCAGAGACACTTATGATATGCAACTTTTTTAACAGTCGCAAAATCTGTTGCAGTGGATGGCTGGTGTACAAAGTGACTCCACATCTGCACACCTGGTTAAAAAGGCAACAAATTTAGCAACACCGCGCAACATTTGGTACATTTCTCACATTTCAAACTGGAGAAAAGAAAAAAGTTGCTAGAAGTGGTGTTAAAGACTACACGAAAAGCAAATTTTCCCATTTTTCAGCAAAAGTGACTTAAAAAAACCACCTCATAATAAATTTCCCCCCATACCCAGCTAGGGTAAATTAGGCAGTAACATGTTATGTGAACAAAGATCATTGTGTAGCATTGCAACCTTATGGTTTATTCAGACGACCGTATATCGGCCGGGTTTTCACGCCCAGCTGATATACAGTGTCCCTCTCTGCAGTGGGAGGAGGCTGGAAGAGTCGGGAGCAGTGCTCTGAGCTCCCGCCCCCTCTCCGCCCCTTGACACTATTTGCAATGGGAGGGGCAGAACAGGGGCGGGGCTAAGTCCTGAAACTTGGCTTCTTCCCCCGTACCGCTCCCTCCCATTACAAATAGTGCCGAGGGGCAGAGAGGGGGCCAGAGCTCAGTGCACTGCTCCTGGCTCTTCCAGACTCCTCCCCCTGCAGAGAAAGATACCGGCCAATATAGGAGGGCTGAATAAGCCCTTATGTTGCCATTGAACTAAACAAAATCACAGTTTTCCAAGACTATGACATTGCAGTCACACAAAGATTGGATTTATTAGAGTCCCAGGAAGCTGCAACCTGCACTGTGACTACATGTAGTTCAAATTTGATGCATTTTCAACTGGAAAAGGAAAAAAATGCTGCTGATAAATTCCACTCCAGTATCCTCTAATGACATCATACGCACCAGGGGCATTACCCGCTGGGTATGGTTAGCTGCCTATAAGTGCTCAGACCCTCCAGGAGTAGTCATTCTTTTCTTCTGTTGGATCTTCTGACTGAGTAGGTGGCTGGTGATTTAGGGTGGTTGCTGCTAGAGGTGGGTTCTCGGCTGTTGTCTGACTTATCTTCCTACTTGCAGGTGATTCCAGGTAATCTGGGTGAGATGGAGCAGCAGGTAAGTACTGAGTGTTCTGTAATGGGGATATTACTGACTGCTGGTGATGGATCCCTACCCTGTTCTATATAATAGGGGAACTGAGCACATCTACTTGGCAGAAGCTTCTTTATCAGCAGCTGAGAAACTGCCATGTGAAGAAACACAACTTCTCGTTATCTTACTGATCCTTGGGAGACTCGGTTGTGTTGGGAAAAAGCCTTCATGGATATGTATCTCCCACAGAGAATGTTCCAGTATTGGTGTATCTTGACGCCACCAGGAAGTCCTGGTGGAGTCAAGATTGACAGGGGGTGACACCCCTTTGTCCCTGATTGGTTGTTCATGTGGCAAGGCTGTAGGTTCTGGAAGGACAGAGAAGAGCCGTTGCAGCGGAGAACACAATGAGGATAAACAGCGCTGAAGCACCTTCTCCTGCAGTGCAGAAGCGCTCCTGGGCTGCTGTCATGTAAAGAAGTCTGCCGCAGCTGGGAGCGCCAGGGGGAGCCACTCTCAGAGCCGACCGCACACACACTGCAGCCACACAGCATGGATGGCAGAGCGGTGCGGAACAGCAGACGACTGTGAGCTGTGTGGCACCCAACGGCACTGAACTACCTTGCGCACGGCGGCTGTCAGCTCCGTGGCAGCCGTCGGCTGTGACCTCTGTGCCGCCGACCCCACGACACCCGCTGACAGCTGTTTCAATGGCCTAACACTGTCCATTCCCTTTTGCCTCCCTGCTGACCAGGTGCCGCATAGCTTGTGCTGTGAGGTGGGCTACCATGTTATGGGGCACCGTCGGGCATCTTGCAGCTGTGGCTGCACCCCCGGCGGCCGCTCCATGCCTTTTCTACCTTGCTTTAGTACTCTTCCAGGACATTGTGACAAAGAAGCGGTCCAGCCAATCAGCTACAGGGGGTGTGACTCCCCTGTCAATCTTGACTCCACTAGCTATAGCTGGTGGCGTCAAGATACACTAATACTGAATGTTCCAACTATTAAGGTATATTTACATTTAGTGTATCTCCCACCCTGAACACTACACTTGTTAGGGTACAGATATAAGAAAGGTGTGTGTGTGTGGTGTGCATTGTTGTTCAGTATGAATGCTGGCTGCACTGTGATATCAGTGGTATGGTGACATGCATTAGCATAAGGTGACCAGTCGTCCCAGTGTGGGTGTAGGGGGAGGTCACTGTTATTGCTGGGGCTTCTGTTGGGGGGGGGGGGTCACATATTGCTGGGGCTTCTGTTGTGGGGGGGGGGGGTCACAAATTGCTGGGGCTTCTGTTGGGGGGGGGGGTCACATATTGCTGGGGCTTCTGTTGGGGGGGGGTCACATATTGCTGGGGCTTCTTTGTGGAGGGGGGAGGTCACTGTGATTGCTGGGGCTTCTGTGGAGGGGGGAGGTCACTGTGATTGCTGGGGCTTCTGTGGAGGGGGGGAGGTCGCTGTGACTGCTGGGCCTTCTGTGGAGGGGGGGGAGGTCGCTGTGACTGCTGGGGCTTCTGTGGAGGGGGGGGTGGGTCGCTGTGATTGCTGGGGCTTCTGTGGAGGGGGGGTGGGTCGCTGTGATTGCTAGGGCTTCTGTGGAGGGGGGGGAGGTCGCTGTGATTGCTGGGGCTTCTGTGGAGGGGGGGAGGTCGAAGTGATTGCTGGGGCTTCTGTGGAGGGGGGGAGGTCGAAGTGATTGCTGGGGCTTCTGTGGAGGGGGGGAGGTCGCTGTGGTTGCTGGGGCTTCTGTGGAGGGGAGGAGGTCACTGTGGTTGCTGGGGCTTCTGTGGAGGGGAGGAGGTCGCTGTGGTTGCTGGGGCTTCTGTGGAGGGGTGGAGGTCGCTGTGGTTGCTGGGGCTTCTGTGGAGGGGAGGAGGTCGCTGTGGTTGCTGGGGCTTCTGTGGAGGGGAGGAGGTCGCTGTGGTTGCTGGGGCTTCTGTTGGGGGGGGGGTCACATATTGCTGGGGCTTCTTTGTGGAGGGGGGAGGTCACTGTGATTGCTGGGGCTTCTGTGGAGGGGGGAGGTCACTGTGATTGCTGGGGCTTCTGTGGAGGGGGGGAGGTCGCTGTGGTTGCCGGGGCTTCTGTGGAGGGGAGGAGGTCGCTGTGGTTGCCGGGGCTTCTGTGGAGGGGAGGAGGTCGCTGTGGTTGCCGGGGCTTCTGTGGAGGGGAGGAGGTCGCTGTGGTTGCCGGGGATTCTGTGGAGGGGAGGAGGTCGCTGTGGTTGCCGGGGCTTCTGTGGAGGGGAGGAGGTCGCTGTGGTTGCTGGGGCTTCTGTGGAGGGGAGGAGGTCGCTGTGGTTGCCGGGGCTTCTGTGGAGGGGAGGAGGTCGCTGTGGTTGCCGGGGCTTGTGTGGAGGGGGAGGGGTCGCTGTGATTGCCGGAGCTTGTGTGGAGGGGGGGGTCGCTGTAATTGCTGGGGCTTCTGTGGAGGGGGGGGGGGGTCGCTGTGATTACTGGGGCTTGTGTGGAGGGGGGGGGTCGCTGTGATTGCTGGGGCTTGTGTGGAGGGGGGGGGTCGCTGTGATTACTGGGGCTTGTGTGGAGGGGGGGGTCGCTGTGATTGCTGGGGCTTGTGTGGAGGGGGGGGGTCGCTGTGATTGCTGGGGCTTCTGTGGAGGGGGGGGGGGTCGCTTTGATTGCTGGGGCTTGAGTGGAGTGGGGGGTCGCTTTGATTGCTGGGGCTTGTGTGGAGGGGGGGTCGCTTTGATTGCTGGGGCTTGTGTGGAGGGGGGGGTCGCTTTGATTGCTGGGGCTTGTGTGGAGGGGGGTGTCGCTGAGATTGCTGGGGCTTGTGTGGAGGGGGGGGTCGCTGTGATTGCTGGGGCTTGTGTGGAGGGGGGGGGTCGCTGTGATTGCTGGGGCTTGTGTGGAGGGGGGGGGGTCGCTGTGATTGCTGGGGCTTGTGTGGAGGGGGGGGTCGCTGTGATTGCTGGGGCTTGTGTGGAGGGGGGGGGGTCGCTGTGATTGCTGGGGCTTCTGTGGAGGGGGGGAAGTCGAAGTGATTGCTGGGGCTTCTGTGGAGGGGAGGAGGTCGAAGTGATTGCTGGGGCTTCTGTGGAGGGGGGGAGGTCGAAGTGATTGCTGGGGCTTCTGTGGAGGGGGGGGAGGTCGAAGTGATTGCTGGGGCGTCTGTGGAGGGGGGGAGGTCGAAGTGATTGCTGGGGCTTCTGTGGAGGGGGGGAGGTCGAAGTGATTGCTGGGGCTTCTGTGGAGGGGGGGAGGTCGAAGTGATTGCTGGGGCTTCTGTGGAGGGGAGGAGGTCGCTGTGGCTTCTGTGGAGGGGAGGAGGTCGCTGTGGTTGCTGGGGCTTCTGTGGAGGGGAGGAGGTCGCTGTGGTTGCTGGGGCTTCTGTGGAGGGGAGGAGGTCGCTGTGGTTGCTGGGGCTTCTGTGGAGGGGAGGAGGTCGCTGTGGTTGCTGGGGCTTCTGTGGAGGGGAGGAGGTCACTGTGGTTGCTGGGGCTTCTGTGGAGGGGAGGAGGTCGCTGTGGTTGCTGGGGCTTCTGTGGACGGGAGGAGGTTGCTGGGGCTTCTGTGGACGGGAGGAGGTTGCTGGGGCTTCTGTGGAGGGGAGGAGGTCGCTGTGGTTGCTGGGGCTTCTGTGGAGGGGAGGAGGTCGCTGTGGTTGCTGGGGCTTCTGTGGAGGGGAGGAGGTCGCTGTGGTTGCTGGGGCTTCTGTGGAGGGTAGGAGGTCGCTGTGGTTGCTGGGGCTTCTGTGGAGGGGAGGAGGTCGCTGTGGTTGCTGGGGCTTCTGTGGAGGGGAGGAGGTCGCTGTGGTTGCTGGGGCTTCTGTGGGGGGGAGGAGGTCGCTGTGGTTGCTGGGGCTTCTGTGGAGGGGAGGAGGTCGCTGTGGTTGCTGGGGCTTCTGTGGGGGGGAGGAGGTCGCTGTGGTTGCTGGGGCTTCTGTGGAGGGGAGGAGGTCGCTGTGGTTGCTGGGGCCTCTGTGGAGGGGGGAGGTCGCTGTGGTTGCTGGGGCTTCTGTGGAGGGGAGGAGGTCGCTGTGGTTGCTGGGGCTTGTGTGGAGGGGGGAGGTCGCTGTGATTGCTGGGGCTTCTGTGGAGGGGGGCAGTCATTGTGATTGTGATTGCTGGGGCTTCTGTGGAGGGGGGGAGGTCACTGTGACTGCTGGGTCTTCTGTGGAGGGGGGGAGGTCGCTGTGATTGCTGGGGCTTCTGTGGAAGGGGGGGTCGCTGTGATTGCTGGGGCTTCTGTGGAAGGGGGGGTCGCTGTGATTGCTGGGGATTCTGTCGAGGGGGGGTCGCTGTGATTGCTGGGGATTCTGTGGAGGGGGGGTCGCTGTGATTGCTGGGGCTTCTGTGGAGGGATGGTCACTGTGATTGCTGGGTTTTCTGTGGAAGGGGGGTCACTGTGATTGTTGGGTTTTCTGTGGAAGGGGGGTCACTGTGATTGCTGGGGCTTCTGTGGAATGGGGGGTCACTGTGATTGCTGGGGCTTCTGTGGAATGGGGGGTCACTGTGATTGCTGGGGCTTCTGTGGAAGGGGGGTCACTGTGATTGCTGGGGCTTCTGTGGAGGGGGGGAGGTCACTGTGATTGCTGGGGCTTCTGTGGAGGGGGGGGGGGTCACTGTGACTACTGGGGCTTCTGTGGAGGGGGGAGGTCACTGTGATTGCTGGGGCTTCTGTGGAGGGGGGGAGGTCACTGTGATTGCTGGGGCTTCTGTGGAGGGGGGAGGTCACTGTGATTGCTGGGGCTTCTGTGGAGGGGGGGGGGTCATTGTGATTGCTGGGGCTTCTGTGGAGGGGGGGAGGTCACTGTGATTGCTGGGGCTTCTGTGGAGGGGGGGAGGTCACTGTGATTGCTGGGGCTTCTGTGGAGGGGGGAAGGTCACTGTGACTACTGGGCCTTCTGTGGAGGGGGGGAGGTCACTGTGATTGCTGGGGCTTCTGTGGAGGGGGGGAGGTCACTGTGATTGCTGGGGCTTCTGTGGAGGGGGGGGGGGGGGGTCACCGTGGTTGCTGGGGCTTCTGTGGAGGGGGTGAGGTCACTGCGATTGCTAGGGTTTCTGTGGAAGGGGGGTCACTGTGATTGCTGGGGCTTCTGTGGAAGGGGGTGAAAATAAATTTGGGAGGCACTGCACTACTCCGCCCTGATGATCCAATTACTTCCTCAACTGTAGTGGCCCAGTACAATGGGACCCCTCCTAAGAAGTGTGGATGTTGTATATTGTCTTGTTAGTGTTTTCTGTGTTGTGTAATTGTGGGGTGTTGCATAACTGGCGGCACTGAATGTGTTAAATGTTTGAGTGATGTTTCTTGTGTATATCAGGTGACCAAGACCTTTCATTGGAATGCAAGAAAATGCTAGAGTGCTCTGGATAGATCTGAGTTCGGAGAGAGTGAGGAGAGGTGTTCAAGGCAGCTGTTTGCGGGTGCCATCAACCCACAGACACAGAATGGAGGAAGCTGAGAGAATAAACCTCTGGTAGTGTGATGATCCAAAGCCTGAGAAGCCACGTACAGTGGAGTGGCCAGTGTGTGTGGATCGGTAGAGAAGCAAAGGGCGGCGTAAAGTTAGAGTGAAACCAGACCAGGACCTGCGGTTAACTTGGACAGTAGTTTCTCCTGTTTCTCCGTGAATTCTCCCTGTCATACCACTGGACTAGTTTACTCTTAAGTTTGCGAGTTGTTAAAGTTTAGTAAAGCGACCAGTCACCCGTCCATTTCCGGACGCTGTGTCTTAAAAAGGTACTCGTGTGAATTTACTCCGCCAACTTGGAATTCCCCAATGGAAGCTGCACTTGGGAGGATTTACTCCGCCAACCAGGGATCCCCGTCGCAGATAAAATGGTGGTATCACGAATGACAAACAGAGCTAAGGTAACTTTTTATCAACCTGCTCGCAGCCCTTGGACGCAGCACGGTTGCTCTCTGGGTGGGAGATGGTAGTGCCACCGTGACTAGGCCCAGACTCTACCTCGCCATCTCTTAGGCCGTGGTCCGCTCTTTGGTCGTTTCCCCACCACTACCCCTTCTTAGGCATTGCACAACCTCCATAGGACTAGCAGTAGAGTCGTCGCTGTCAGAATCTAGGTCTTCCGATGCAGTTTCGGTATCATTACCTGAACTGCTAGCAAACAGGGTGTATGCCTGCTTTACACTATAACGTCTACATTCCCTTTTAGGAAATTTTTTTTTATTGACTTAGACAAAATGATAAAAAATTAACCCAAAATAACTGACGTGGGTATTCTTCACTTTGTAGATGAAGCGGGGTGATTAAGGTGTTTGTGGCAGTAATAACAAGGTGATTGGTGTTTTTTTTTTTTTTTTTGCTCTACCCTATACAGCACAGGATTTTTTTCTCTTCTACTTCTCCTCTCACAAGCTCTCTCAGTGAGGGGAGAGAGATACACAGCACTAATCCTGTGCCGTATTTATAAACCTATGGCATGGATGGCTGTGATAAGTATATCACAGCCGTCTATGTTAGCAGGGACCAATCACTATGGTCCCTGCTGGTTACTATGCCATAATGTTCTACAGCGCAAGCGCTGCCGTTTTGTCAGTGTATGCGCAGATCAGCGGAGCTACCCGGAACTATAGGAGGCTTCAGGGGACCTTAGGTGAGTATTATCATCTCCCCTCATGAATCTGATCCGTGAGGGAAGATGAAACTTTAACTTTTCATTTTACTTTTTTTTACTTTTCCATAATCGCCTTTATCCACTGCATAACGGCGATCACGGGACCGGTCACCATGGTCCTCGGTGACATCTCTTGGCTACCTTCAAACTTCAAATCTCCCGGGTGATCTGGTCTTCTATGCATGTGTCGCCACTTCTTCTTAAATAATAAACTTTATTTGTATAGCGCCAACATATTCCGCAGCGCTTACATAGACAGGGGATACAGAAAGACAAAAGTACAAACATTACAGAACCACGGTTACATAGTAATCAGTTGATGGAAACTAGGGGTGCGGGTCCTGCTCCAACGACCTTACATACTACAAGTAATGAGGTGATACAGAAGGTAAAGGGGCTGGAGATGTGCACTGTATGGCGAGGTGGAGAGTGAGGGGTGATATACACATAGACAATGGTCAGACATTTAGCCGTGTGACGGCAGAAACAGTATGACTGCAGGAGCGGTTTATGATGGCTAGCAGGGATTGCAGTCAGTAGGTCAGGGAGCATGTTATCAGGCGGAGTACAGAGGGGTTTGTTTAGGGAATGCGGTATGCCTCCCTGAAGAGGTGCGTTTTTAGAGCACGCCTGAAGTTCTGCGAGTCCTGGATTGCTCGGGTAGCCTTTGGTAGTGCGTTCCAGAGGACCGGTGCTGCTCTGGAGAAGTCTTGGAGGCAGGAATGAGAAGTTCGAATTAAAGGGGCGCTCAATCTGGTTTCGTTAGCAGAGCGGAGAGCCCGGGCTGGGTGATGGATTGAGATGAGGGAGGCGATATAGGGGGGCGCTGCACTGTGGAGGGCTTTGTGCATGAAGGTAGCGAGTTTAAATTGTATTCTGTATTTAACGGGCAGCCAGTGCAGTGACCGGCACAGGGCAGAGGCGTCCGACTAGCGGCTGGACAGGAAGATGAGCCTGGCTGCCGCATTCAGGATGGATTGGAGAGGGTAGAGTCTGGTGCAGGGGAGGCCGATCAGCAACGAGTTGCAATAATCGAGCCGAGAGTGGATGAGGGCAACAGTAAGCGTTTTTAGCGTGTCCACAGTGAGAAAAGAGCAGATTTTTGCGATGTTCTTGAGGTGCAGCTGACATGTTCGGGCCAGAGATTGGATGTAGGGGGTAAAAGAGAGATCAGAATCAAATATGACTCCAAGGCAGCGGGCATGTTGTCTAGGAGTTATGGTGGCGCCACACACTGAGATGGAGATGTCAGGAGGAGGTCGGTTAGTGGAGGGTGGAAATACCAGCAGGTCAGTTTTAGAGAGGTTTAGTTTTAGGTAGAGAGAGGACATGGTGTTAGAGACAGCGGACAGACAGTGATGTTTTGGAGTAAAGGTGCAGAGATGTCACGGGAAGAGGTGTATAGCTGGGTGTCATCAGCATACAGGTGGTAGTGGAGGCCAAATCTCCTGATGGTTTGTCCAATAGGGGCTGTGTAGATAGAGAAAAGAAGGGGGCCGAGGACAGAGCCCTGGGGGACCCCAACAGCAAGGGGAAGAGGAGGGGAGGTAGAGCCAGCAAAGGAGACACTGAAAGAGCGGTCAGATAGGTAGGAAGAGAACCAGGAGAGGGCAGTGTCCTTTAGGCCGATGGAGCGAAGCATACTGAGGAGTTTGTGGTCAACAGTGTCAAATGCTGCGGAGAGGTCAAGGAGGATCAGTAGGGAGTTATTGCCCTTCGATTTGGCTGTCAGTAGGTCATTGGATACCCTTGTAAGGGCAGTTTCTGTTGAGTGTTGAGGTCGAAAGCCAGACTGTAGGGGGTCTAGGAGAGAGTGCTCTGATAGGTAGCTTACAAGGCGGGAGTAAACCAGCCGTTCTAGTAGTTTGGAGATGAAGGGGAGGTTTGAGATGGGTCGGTAGTTGGCAGCATCAGTCGCGTCCAGAGTCGGCTTCTTTAGCAGTGGGGATATGATGGCATGTTTGAAAGAAGAGGGAAAGATGCCAGAGGTCAGAGAGAGGTTGAATATAGTGGTGAGGTGGGAGATGACCACTGGGGAGAAGGAACGGAGGAGGTGTGAGGGGAGGGGGTCACTAGCGCAGGTAGTGGGGCGAGCAGAGAAGAGCAATTTGGAGACTTCTTCCTCTGTCGCTGGTCTGAGTACAGACAGTGAACAGGAGCTAGATGCAGTGCTGACAAGACTAGGGTCAGAGCTAGTCTGGGATTGGGAAGTTATTTCCTGACGGATGTCATCAATTTTCTTTTTGAAGTAAGCAGCCAGCTCTTCGGCACTGAGATCCGTCACCGGGGGCTGTGGTTTAGGGCTGAGAAGGGAGTGAAAAGTATCAAAGAGCCGTTTAGGGTTGTGGGATAGTGAGGAGACTAGAGAGGTGAAATAGACTTGTTTGGCATGGTGGAGGGCAAGGTTGTAGGTTCTGAGCATGAATTTGTAGTGGAGGAAGTCTGCGGACGTTTGCGATTTCCTCCACAGCCATTCAGCACTTCTAGAGCACCGCCGGATGAAGCTCGTTTGAGACGTGAGCCAGGGTTGCCGTGGTCTACATCGGATGGCTCGGGTCCTGGGGGGCACCGCGTCATCCAGGGCATGTTTGAGAGCGGTGTTGTAGTGAGCGGCAGCCAGGTTGGGGCAGGTGAGGAGAGAGATGGGGGACAGAGAGGACTGTAGGGATTCAGCAAAGTTCTGGGTGTGAATGGCCTTAAGGTTCCTGTAGGTACTGTAGGTAGGTGGGTCTGGAGAGATGTTGGGGAGCGTGACAGAGAAAGAGAGGAGGTTATGATCCGAGAGTGGGGGAGGGGAGTTAGTGAAGTTGGCAGCAGAGCAGAGCCGGAGGAAGACCAGATCCAGAGTATTGCCATCCCTGTGAGTGGGAGAGGCTGTGAGTTGAGAGAGACCAAGGGAGGAGGTGAGCGAAAGAAGCTTAGAGGCAGATGGGGAGAGAGGGTCATTAGTGGGGATGTTAAAATCACCTAAGATGAGGGTTGGAATTTCACAGGATAGGAAGTGGGGGAGCCAGGCAGCAAAGTGGTCCAAAAACCACGTCTTCTTTGACGTGCATGCACAGAAGACTGTTGCAGGTCCTTTCATGACCAGATCGCTGTGAGACATCAAGGAGGCCAGGGGTGAGTATTTTCAGATCCCCTCATGGATTTGATGTGTGAAGGAAGCTGAAGCTTTAACTTTTCTTTGCTTTTTATTTACATTCATGCAATCGCCGCTATCTATTGGATAACGGCAATGGCATGACCGGGGGTCACTTGCCGCAGCCCCATCCCCATGACAGCTCCGGCAGCCAACAGCATGAAGCTGTCACATCCACAGCCCACGTGGCTTTAATCCTTAGAGCGAGGGTGTTGTAAAAGGGCAATTTGAACAGTTAAATGTTGCCTTCCTGATGTTCTGTGCTCTTGGGACAGCAGTTATACCTTCACTACCACCTTTACACTATAACTGTATTAATTGCAGCAAGAAGGACTGTATTGTGTAAAGAGACTCATAAAGAACGCACTGTATATGGATTTCCTAATTTTAGCTGAGGAAGCAACTAAACCAGAAGGCTTTGAGTTGTCCCAAGATAAGGCAAGCTACTACTACGAGAGAGAGAGAGAGAGAGAGAGAGAGAGAGAGACCGACCCACTGCCAACTCCTTGTTCTCTCCTTCATCTGAGGGTCTGTAAAAGCAGCACCAGGACACATGACAGTGGGGGGGATTTGTGTGTAACATTGGTCTTTGTCTTATTTCTAGACATCGTTTTTCTTTATAAACTCTGCCCGAATATAACTGCATCATTGAGAAACCTGCCCCTTCATCCATGTACATCCACTGTCCATGTGCACTTTTGTTTTAAGAAAAATATCTGCATTGACTCTTCCGCTACTGATTTTTGTCCATACAGCTAGTCTACTAAATATCTGACTGACCTATGTTGTATTCGGTGTGGGTCTACATGGGGCCATACCAGTTAGGGAATGCACTATTATACAGGCTACACACAATCGCTCGGAGGTATCAGATTATGAACAAGAAGTACTAAAGTCAGATTAGCCTCCTGTGGAAATCCTAGGTTGTGGTAAATCGCACCAATGGTATCTCATGCAAGATATTTGTACAGAATTATTAAATGGTGGCAAATTTTAAGGAAACAGAGCTAAAGACTCCAACATTGACTATATAGTGTAGTAGGCAGTTCTTCCAAACCTAAACTAAACTTACTACTGCACAGCAATGTGCAACCTGGCTACAATGTGTTTTATAGGAGAGATCCAACCTTAGACTTAGAGATAGAAATATTCCTCCGAGAATATAAGAAGTGTTCTAAGTGCATATGGCTGCAGCAGAAAGACTGCTTTTTAAATGTCGTCCTTATCCCTGCTGCACATGTGGTTTTGTAGAACCTAGCCAGTCTGTGACAGAAGGAGTTAATAATACCATCTGGTTTTATATAATCTGCAACACAGAATATGATTTACAGAATTACATGTACAGTTTGTGTAGTGACCCAGTACTTCATTCTGGTCCCCTCCATTAATGTGATACATGTATGTCTTGTGTTGATGCACTGTGCAAAGCGGTCTTGTCTTCACTTATGTGTATTGCACAGCTGCAGCATGTCAGAGGTTAATGTCTGAGAGTGTCTGGAAAATGTAACAAGTTTGTCTAGTTATGTGGTGTTGAATGATATAAATACAAGTGATTGAGAGTTAGGTGTGGGCTTTTATCTTCTTCAACAGTTGTGAGAGGAGCTAGAACGCCGGCCACATAGGGGTACCTTAAACCCTCATGTAGTGAATGGATGAAAGCAGAACAAAGGTATCCTGAGGTCTCCTATTCCAGGAATCGCCTGTGAGGAGTGAGAGAGAACAGAAAGAGTCCGTAGTGGAGCAATTAATTTCCTAAATCTCAAGTGAGTGCCTGCGGAGTGTTGTGTCCCCCTATGGTGTTATCCTGCATCCCGGAGTGTGTGTGTCCAGGAGCGAAGTCATGTAGAAAGCAACTGTAGGCCCTATTTCATTCTGTGTCCTTCCTCCCTGACCGTCTGCTAAACTGTCTTTCTGCACTGACGAGCAAAGCTGTATCTTGAAAAGCAAGAAGTAGAGTTTCCGATCACGGTCCGTTCCCAGTGATTGAGTTTCCCAAGTTAAACCATGTATGAACTCTCTTATTTTCTATCGCTGGAAAATCAACAGTGTGAAGGAACGGTGGCGTCACGAGTGACAACTTCTTCAGCCCACTACACATATATACAGGTAACCACTATCCCAGCGTTGCCTGGAAGAGGCCTAGCAGTAACTTGGCTGAGGTTACATGCATCCCTCTGGGGAGGAGTCTGGTAGAGCCACCATGACAAGTGCCATCTCTGCCCCGCCAGCTCCTCAGTGGGGGCCTTGTGTCTTGGCAGCTGTAGCACACCACACCTGCACCTGTAGTTACTAGCATCGGCCACTACACAGGGGTTAGAGTAGCGGCTTCCGCTCCAATCCTGGCTCTGACAGCAGGTACTGCCTGGGAAACTTTTTAAAGGGAACATGTCAGTGTGTGTACCAAAAAAACCCTGCTAAACTGTAAGAGTACTTTTACGAAGTTTTGCAAATGCAAAGTGTTTTGGCTCTTAAACAATGATATAAACTTTTTTGCGCTGCATGTAAATTCACGGCACGCAGTCAAGTGTGTGGGATGGACTAGGTCCCCCTACCACAGCTGCTTTCTGGTACTGTGATGTGATGACAGACATGAGAATTGTATATCAGGAAGTGGGGAATTAGTGGCGCATGCACAGTTGGAGCCAGCTGATCTGTCCACAAGCACCAGAGCCCATGCTCAGTCTTAGGCCCCCTGTCCACGACTGTGAATTCATGGGCGGTAAATCGCCGAAGAATCACGCAGGCTGGAGCAGGCTGAAGCTTTCCATGGCGTTGCTATGGAAAGCGCCGGCCCCGTGTCCACGAGCGGAGAATCGCAATGCTGCGAATTGCCCCAATTCTCCGCGGTCAGCCTATCTATCAGATTAGGCTGACCCGCAGAGATTCGTGTGCGGCTCCTGCTCCCTGGCGGCGGCTCAAGCGGTGGAGGTGTGCCGCGAGACTTCGCGACGCTTGTGGACAGGGGGCCTTATACAGCACAGTGCGAGAGGGGCGGTGTTGGACAGAAAGACCACCAAAGACAGTTGCTTTAAAAATTGAGAATTTTCTGAATCTGTTGGAATTTAGCTGTTAAAATTAGTTTATTTAACTTTTCAGTAAAGTGTTCTTTTGTTTTTGTTTTCTGTTTTGTTTTTCTGTGAAGGGTGTCCATAAACTGTCCTTGTGTCACAGGGGTCACAATTACAGAGAGTTGTTCATTGAAAATATTGTAACCAGCGGCCCCTCTACCAGGTCATCCCCCCTGTACCCTCACTCACTTTTCCTTCATTTGAGGTACATATGCTACGGCTTTTCCGCCCGCTGTCCATGCGAATAGCAGTCATCTATCGCCCCCCAGGTGCTGCTCGCCTGTTTTTGGACCACTTTGCTGCCTGGCTCCCCCACTTCCTATCCTGCGAAATCCCAACCCTCATCTTAGGCGATTTTAACATCCCCACTAATGACACTATGTCCCCATCTGCCTCTCAGCTTCTTTCGCTCACCACCTCCCTTGGTCTCTCTCAACTCACAGCCTCTCCCACTCACAGGGATGGCAATACTCTGGATCTGGTCTTCCTCCGGCTCTGCTCTGCTTCCAACTTCACTAACTCCCCTCTCCCACTCTCAGATCATAACATCCTCTCTTTCTCTGTCACACTCCCTAACATCTCTCCACACCCACCTACCTATCGTACCTACAGGAACTTAGAGGCCATCCACACACAAGACTTTGCTGAATCCCTACAGTCCTCTCTGTCCCCCATCTCTCTCCTCTCCTGCCCCAACCTGGCTGCCGCTCACTACAACACCGCTCTCAAACATGCCCTGGAAGAAGCGGCGCCCCCCAGGACCCAAGCCATCCGATGTAGACCACGGCAACCCTGGCTCACACCTCAAACGCGCTTCATCCGGCGGTGCTCTAGAAGTGCCGAACGGCTGTGGAGGAAGTCGCAAACGTCTGCAGACTTTCTCCACTACAAATTCATGCTCAAAACCTACAACTTCGCCCTCCACCACGCCAAACAAGTCTACTTTACCTCTCTCGTCTCCTCACTATCGCACAACCCTAAACAGCTCTTTGATACTTTTCACTCCCTTCTCAGCCCTAAACCGCAGCCCCCGGTGACGGATCTCAGTGCTGTTGAACTGGCTGCCTATTTCAAAAAGAAAATTGATGACATCCGTCAAGAAATAACCTCCCAATCCCAGACTAGCCCTGACCTTAGTCTTGTCAGCACTGCAGCTAGCTCCTGCTCACTGTCTGTACTCAGACCAGCAACAGAGGAAGAAGTCTCCAAACTGCTCTTCTCTGCTCGCCCCACCACCTGCGCTAGCGACCCTCTCCCCTCACACCTCCTCCGATCCCTCTCCCCAGTGGTCATCTCGCATCTCACCACTATATTCAACCTCTCTCTGGCCTCTGGCATCTTTCCCTCTTCTTTCAAACATGCCATCATATCCCCATTGCTAAAGAAGCCGACTCTTGACGCAACTGACGTTGCCAATTACCGACCCATCTCAAACCTCCCCTTCATCTCCAAATTACTAGAACGGCTGGTTTACTCCTGCCTTGTAAGCTATTTATCAGAGAACTCTCTCCTCGACCCCCTACAGTCTGGCTTCCGACCCCAACACTCCACAGAAACTGCCCTTACAAGGGTATCAAACGACCTACTGTCAGCCAAATCGAGGGGTGACTACTCCCTACTGATCCTCCTCGATCTCTCTGCAGCATTTGACACAGTTGACCAAAAACTCCTCCTCAGTATGCTTCGCTCCATCAGCCTAAAGGACACTGCTCTCTCCTGGTTCTCCTCCTACCTATCTGACCGCTTTTTCAGTGTCTCCTTTGCTGGCTCTACCTCTCCTTCTCTTCCCCTTGCTGTTGGGGTCCCCCAAGGCTCGGTCCTTGGCCCCCTCCTTTTCTCTATCTACACAGCCCCTGTTGGACAAACCATCAGGAGCTTTGGCCTCCATTACCACCTCTATGCTGATGACACCCAGTTATACACCTCTTCCCGTGACATCTCTGCACCTTTCCTCCAAAACATCACCAACTGTCTGTCTGCTGTCTCTAACACCATGTCCTCTCTCTACCTAAAACTAAACCTCTCTAAAACTGACTTACTGGTGTTTCCTCCTTCCACCAACCGACCTCCTCCTGACATCTCCATCTCAGTGTGTGGCGTCACCATAACTCCTAGACAACATGCCCGCTGCCTTGGGGTCATATTCGACTCAGATCTATCATTTACCCCCTACATCCAGTCAGTGGCCCGAACATGTCGGCTGCACCTAAAGAACATCTCAAGAATCCGCTCCTTTCTCACCATAGACACGCTGAAAACGCTTGTTGTTGCCCTCATCCACTCACTGCTCGACTATTGCAACTCCTTGCTGGTCGGCCTCCCCTGCACCAGACTCTACCCTCTACAATCCATCCTGAATGCGGCAGCCAGGCTCATATTACTGTCCAGCCGCTACTCAGATGCCTCTGCCCTGTGCCAGTCATTGCACTGGCTGCCAGTTAAATACAGAATTCAATTTAAACTTATTACCTTCATCCACAAAGCCCTCCACAGTGCAGCGCCCCCCTATATCGCCTCCCTCATCTCAATCCATCACCCAGCCCGGGCTCTCCGCTCGGCAAACGAAACTAGACTGCACACCCCTCTAATTCGAACTTCTCACTCCCGCCTCCAAGACTTCTCCAGAGCAGCACCGGTCCTCTGGAACGCACTACCAAAGGCTACCCGAGCAATCCAGGACTCGCAGAACTTCAGGCGTGCTCTAAAAACGCACCTCTTCAGGGAGGCATACCGCATTCCCTAAACAAACCCTTCTGTACACCGCCTGATAACATGTTTCCTGACCTACTGACTGCAATCCCTGCTAGCCATCATAAACCGCTCCTGTAGTCATATTGATCCTGCCGTCGCATAGCTAAATGTCTGACTGTTGTCTGTATATAGCATCCCTCACTCTCCAGCACGCGATACTGTGCACACCTCCAGCCATTTTACCTTCTGTATCACCCCATTACTTGTAGTATGTAAGCTCGTTGGAGCAGGACCCTCACCCCTATTGTTTCCATCAGCTGATTACGATTGTAACCGTGGTTCTGTAATTTTTTGTACTTTTGTCTTTCTGTATTTCCCCTGTCTATGTAAGCGCTGCGGAATATGTTGGCGCTATACAAATAAAGATTATTATTATTATTATTATTATTATTAATGTGGGGCAGCTGTATATGTAACTCCGCACTCTTCTCAAGGTGTTCAGTTGTAATACTAAGAACTCACCGCTTGGTGTCATCAGTGCACCAGGAATGTTCCAGCGACTACTTGTAACTTTTACTGCATGATCCAGAAAATGTCTTAAAACACCATATAGGGCTACACGGTAACTGGTTATATGAAATAAGTGCCCAAAGTAATGCACTGAGCTGTGAATGTGGCACAGCATTGTTCCGGAGAGACGCACAATACTTTTTTTTGTTTCAAGGATAGTTAACTTTTACACCACCCAGCCCGCAAACTCTGAACTGCTGCCACACTCTGACTGAGCACCCCTGTAATACGAACCTCACATGATCGCATACAGGACTTCACCAGAGCAGCACCCATCCTCTCTAATGCTCTACCCCAAGGCATCCGGACAATTCCAGATGCACGAAGCTTGAGACATGCCTTAAAAATGCACCTCTTCAGAAAGGCACACCGAATCTCCTTCCCTAGTCCCCCTGCCCCTCCCTATGGCTCCCCACACCTTCCACCTTCCACCCTGCTTGTTGCATACCCCAGCACCTCCTTACCGCCCCACTCCATTTACTTCCTAATAACTGATTTCCACATGTAATACCCATACTGCCTATGTACCCCCATGCCTTATCTCTCCCCCTTTGTACCTCCTATATCTCCCCCACCCCGTTGACTTCAAACTGATTGTATATCACATATAGTTGTTGTCTTATCTGTGATCTCCCATGCTTGAAAGCGCTGCTGAAAAAATTGGGCTATATAAATAAAGATTATTATTACCCAAACTCATAGAAATTTCAGACTTAAGGATCCTTACGGGCTCTTGACACGTTTGCTTTAGTAAAGTCCCCCATTCATTAACAAATCTGGAAACCTGTTTTGGCACTCTGCATTGTGCTGATCCTCTTATTGCTCATAGAAGTGTGTGAATAAACTGACAAGTGGGTGTTACCCTGCTGAAAAAACAAAAAGCCATGGCCCTGCACATGGACAATGTGAAGCTACAGTCTCATGTATTTTCTGCAACGGAAAATATGCTGTGGACTTTCGGGACTGCTCTAAAATAAAATTGCCATGTAACACGTGAATCTCACCGTCTTAGGGTGAATACCCACTGGCAATACCATGGCCAATCAGGGGCGGCGTTAAATTCCCCGGCGTAGCTCCGTCCCTAGAGGAAGTGGAGAGGGGGCGGGAGCCCAGTTCCTGCTCCCGGCTCTTCCAGCCTACTCCCCCTGCAGAGGGGGACGCCGTATATCGGCTGGGCGTGAAAACCCAGCCGATATACGGTCGTCTGAATGCATCCTAAGGGTGCATTCAGACGAACGTATATCGGCTCGGTTTTCACGCCGAGCCGATATACGTCGTCCTCGTGTGCAGGGGGGGGGGAGGATGGAAGAGACAGGAGCAGGAACTGGGCTCCCGCCCCCTCTCTGCCTCCTCTCCGCCCCTCTGCACTATTTGCAATAAGAGGAGGCTGGACGGGGGGGGGTCTAAGGGCCGCGAATTAGCCCCGCCCCGTCCCGCCTCTCCCCATTGCAAATAGTGCAGAGGGGAGGAGAGGAGACAGAGAGGGGCCGGGAGCTCAGTTCCTGCTCCTGGCTCTTCCATTCCCCCCCCCCCCCCCTGCACATGAGGACGACGTATATCGGCTCGGCGTGAAAACCGAGCCGATATACGTTCGTGTGAATGCACCCTTAAGGACATGGCCTAGTTTGGGCTTATGAATGAGTTGATTTATATAATTTATTTGGGGGAAGGGGGGAGATTTACATCTTCACATTTCAAAAGCCGGAGCCTTTTTATTTTTAGATAGACATGGTCATACGAGGGCTTGTTTTCTGCATTACGAGCTGTAGTTTTTGTTGGCAGCAGGAGGTCACCTGTCAGTCACAACTGGCTCCCGCTGCAGATAGCACAGGCTTAGCTTATGAGCCCTTGTGTCAAGGGGTTTAAAGTCTTGGACAGATGAGGGTGGAGTGCACTAGGATCCTACATGCCCTAGTTCAGTGGAAGACCATAGGCTCAAAGAGAGGTGAGTCTGGGTGCTAGGGTCCTGTCTAATGGGGTAACTTGTCACTGGTAAATGGGCTCTCAGAATTTGTTAGAACGTGCACTAAGAACCTCCCTTATTTCTATAGTAGTTTAGCAATAATGCAGTTAAAATTCATGTATTCAGTGTTGGCACATTACATGGTGCTATTGCAAGGTGCGACAAGCGGGAGGAAACCTGCGCCCTCTGAGTGGTTTCTACGAGGAAGCTGAGGAGCCTTGTCATGGTGGCGATGTGTGCAGTGATCTCTATACAATCTTGTGAACAGTTGAAGATAGATAACAGGATATGGACGACTAATGGAATTAGGTGAACGTGACTCCAGTGCCTGCCTTAAAAGATCTTGGTAGCGAAAGAAGACTAACACGCCCACACATATATGAGTAAAATGCAGGCCCCCAATTTACTGTTAAACGTGGCTATCTTCAGGAATATTAAACAGTAGAACTTGCATATACATAGTTTAACACTTGATATATGCATAAACAAGCCCTGGGGAGGCAGCACCTGAGTTAAGGAAGAGCTATCGAGAGAGATTGACTATGACTGACAAAACCCTTATCAATCCTGACTAACAGCAATTGCCACCCTGAAACCATGAGCTAAAAGTCTCCAGTACTCACTCTCGTCTGAAGGATGTCTCGTCTCTGCAGCTTGCATTTCTGCAACTGTTTTTGCTATTTGGTTATTTGGTGGAAGCTCAGTTTGGAAGGATTTCAGGTCTTTAAGAACAATCACCGGCTTCTCTCAGCATAGTGTGTGATTGAGGAATGTTGTGGAATTTCTGCTGCCGGAAAAGCTGTAGCACTTCTGCAGCATTTATGGTAAGGCAAGGCAAGAGGACAAGATTTGTATAGTGCAGAAATTTTCGTCAAAAAAATCACAGTTGTTTTCAAAAATGCTGCAGATTTATGCTGCAGAATTCCATACTGGAAACACAAGAGTTAAACCCCGCAGCAAATCAGCTGCAAAACTGCAGCTAAATCTGGACCATTTAGGTGTGGATTTGGTCACCGCAGTTTTTCAGTATAATTGTAGCACGTTTTCCATTGCAGAATGCCCTTACCGATTATGCTTACTGTAATGGGAAATCTCCCATCACATTGCACTTGCATACACCTAGCACCAGTGCAATGCTTTGCCCACCCCATTGAAAACAATGGGCGATGCGATGTGAGGGCACGCTCAAAGATAGGACATGTTGCTCATACGTATGACCCGTTCAAGAAAATGTGCTTCATATTTCTGTGTCTCCCAACACACAAATCTTGCGTGAAATTTTCGGTCATGTAAAACCAGCCATAGACAGGTATATTTTTCGACCGTGTCAGATATCTTTTTGGCAATTTCCTCATTCATGTCAGAATTATGAGACTTCACGTCTAGTGTCCAGTCAGGAGACCACTCCATCTGTCAGAGCATCTGATTGGACAGAGAGGGAGCACATTGGAGGGAGTAGACCCACTCAGGATTAAAGAATGAATTTCTCTGTGATGTGGCTTCTGACAGCTCTACTAAATGTATCTTTACTCCCTGCTTTTGGGCCCCTACGTGGAACTGTTGGTGCTTTTACATGGAGCCCTGGAGCCTCCTGTTCAGAGCTGAGAGTACCCAGTCAGTTTTGGTTGTGACCTCGTGTATTGTTGAGTAATGATTAGTGAACTTTTGAAAAGTTTGGTTTAGTCAGTTCACTAAATTTCAGCAAAAGGTTTGGTTTGAGGGTTTCACCAAAGGTCTATCCACTTGCTTTGCTATATTAAACCAGCCTCAAAGCAATCCCATGGAAATGATCAACAAAAAATGGGAAGATGATCTAAAAATACAAATCTCTGATAATCAATGGCATGAGGCATACTTCATAATCAGCTCTATTTCTAAATGTGCTAACTAGAGATGAGCGAGCACACTCGGTAAAGGCAGATACTCGAGCGAGCATCACTCTTCTCGAGTAACTGCATACTTGTCCGAGCAAATGCGGGGGAGTGAGAGAGATCTCTTTCTCTCTCCCCCCTCCCCATCCCCCCCAGCTCCCCCCAGCTTGGCTCTAGAGCTCTCACTGTTGCTTTCCTAAATAGATAGTTTAAGGCTTACGCCTAAACAGAAGATGGAATGCTTTATTGATCGACTGTATCAAACACCCAGATTACTGATTTTGTATACACAATGGTTTCAGCCTAAACTACTGCTTATAATTGTACTACTGTTTTCCGTTCTCAGTGTTTTTTTTTTTCTATTGTCATTATCATTTACTCTGCTGAAAATACAATAAAAAACAAATGTTTCAAAAAAAAAAGTTTGGTTTGGTCTGAATTAGTTCGAATTGAACTGGAACTTCACCAATACCTCTAAAACTGGTGTATAACACTCTTAGGTTCTCTAGTATGTAGTACCCTTGAAAAATACAATTCGTCCTGTAAAAAACAAGCCTTCAGATAGCTATGTTGATTTATATATAAAAGAGTTATTTTTGTGAAGGTGGGGACGAAAATACGAAAAGGGAGGCGGCATTAACCCCCTTAAGGGGATAATACTGTATGTCATGTCTAATTTTGTCTTCTTATTCTCCCTCTGATCTGTTCGATGCTGCAGAATATGCTGGTGCTATTGTAAGGAGCTCAGATGATGGTTCCTTTGAATCATATCAGGGCATCGTGTACTGGTTATCATACTGTAAGTAGGGAGCCCAGAGTCGAGTTTTTTTCTGTAATGAGTTGTACAAGAAAGGAGGCAGCCGACGTTTGTTTGAGAAAGGCAGCTCCATAATACAGCAGAACCGACGTTGCTGAAAGAACAGATCTGCAGGGACTACAGCTAGAGAGAGTATTTGCATCGTCTTGCACAGATACCCCAAACAGACGTCTAAAGATGCATGACCTACATTACGGTACTGAGCACACTGGAGATAAATAGGAAAAGGCCCAACGTGTGCACACGGGTAGTGACTTTAAAGCAGGCCTGTGAGTTACAACATGTGAGCTCGAGCCAGCATCAGAGGAACACGTATTCATCCGCCCAGTTATTGGACAACGTTAGTATTCCTTTCGGACTGTGTGCGGGCACCCGCCATCGCTGGATTGGAATGTTCGGTGATACTACTACATGCTCTACAGTGGAAGTGTGTTGCTGATCTTTGTGATTTGTAACCGATTGTTACCATACCGCACTCACATTAGAGTTAAGCATACTCTCACTTGAACTCCATTAGATTGTCTAATGTTTCTGCATAACTGCATATTGCTTATCTATAAGGCCCCCTGTCCATGGGTGTTGCGGAAGCCGCCGCCTGGGAGCAGGAACTGGCTGACGGCCACGAGTGGAGAATTGCAATGATTCTCTACTCGTGGACACGGGGCCGGCGCTTTCCATAGCAATGCTATCGAAAGCTTCAGACGGCGTGGTTTGCTGGCAATTTACCACCGGCGAAATCACGCCCATGGACAGGGGGCCTTAACAGAAGCTTCTACAGCAACTTCATCTTCAAGTTTATTTGATAAAATAAAATAATATATATTTTTGTAAGCCTGGTGTCCACATCACACCCTGTTTTTTGTGTCACCTGCCCCATTTTGTGTATTTCTTTATGGAGTGATGTATATTACTTTTGATTGGCTGCAGAGATCAGATGGGTTGTCTGGAGTACTGGTGATGATAGAGAGATGTATGGGCTGGGATAGTAGGAGTCTGACACTGGGTGAGAGAGCGATCTGACTGGTGCTCACCCTTAAAGGGTTTCTGTCATTAGAAAAAAAAAAACTATACTTACCTATTCCTCCCCAGACAGACTCCTTACCGCATCTTCTCCTCGACGATCTTCTCCTGTCTCCTGCAGTACCCCCCGGGTCACCTCACCTCTAGCCGAACAATTCTTTTTCTTTGGGTGACGAAGCATCCATTCATAGGCAATCTGCTTCCTGCAGGGCAATGTACGCTATGTCAACAGTGACATAGCGTTCACAGCCTAGCATGGAGTGCCGAGCTATCACCAAGACTGCTCATGCGCGCTGTTTCTCTGCAATAGTATATGAACACTCAAGGTAATACAGAACGCATGCTCCTGACATAACATGCTCCAGTGCGTGCTCCTGACGTAACCTACACTGACCTGCAGGAAAAAGAATGCAGAGAATGGACACTCCATGACAAGAAGAAGAGGATCCGGCCAGCTTATTGTGAGGTGACCGAGGAGGCCTGGAGAAGATGCAGTAAGAAGACTGCCTAGGGAGGAATAGTAAGTATTGATTTTTTTTTTTCTAATGACAAAACCCCTTTAAGAGACTGCATTGCAGGCAGAGAGCTGCAAGAAGAGTGAGGAGGTGGCTGCGGTAGCCATGCAAGACTAGTCATGGAGATTTTGTGCCTGCTAGAGAGGGCTAGTACCCTGAAAAAGGAGGTGGACTGTAACTGAGAAGTGCCGCCTCATAACTCATCAGAAGCCACATCACTGGGACTGCAGCTAGAGAGACTGCTGCAGAGAGTCCACATCATCCTACATCTCTGTGATCAGGGGGTCCCAGCAGACATCCAAAGATGCTTTTCCAACACTAGAATACCAAACTTGCTGAAGATACGTAAGTTATGTGGGCCCTCAGAAAAAAAACCTGATCTGTGCAAGTCTATAGTGCAGGCCTGCCAGTTAAAATACGTGAACTAAACGCAACACCAGAGAAATACATATTCATCCACCAATTGCGGACAAGATTTTGGACATTTGCATTACCTTCAGACCATGTATGCATGACCACCACTGTTGGTTGTAAACATTTAGTGGTACTACCATGTGTTTTAAAACTGAGATGTATTGCCAATTTTTTGCTGCTTCTAAGCTCATGACCCCTTGCCTAGCAGTGTATTCTCAGTGTAGGATGAGCTGGTAAAGGAGTCTGGCAGCATCGTGAAGCCCGGAACTGGAAGATGTGATAACATCAGTGCAGATAACAGCATGGAGCTGCAGGTGAGATCACAGGTGAAGATGATTGCAGTCTGCATGTTTTAAGAGATAATTTTGAGCTGGATACTGATTTGGCAAATAATAAACACCAACAGATGTCACCAATCAGTAAAATGTCACCCATGATCACTGGAGGTAAGTGCAGCTTTACATGGAAAAATCCCCCCCCCCCCCAAAAAAAAAAACACAAAAAAATGAGCGATTTTCAGTGATTGTTGTCTTGTGAAAACAGCAGACCTATCAAGGAATTGAGCAAGAAATCACTCAGTAGTCAGTTGCTGCTTTGTTTCGCCTCACTGAAACTAAACGACTAGTAAGCGACTTACTCTCAGTGCGAACAGGCAGTTGCTCATCCTTGAATGGCTGCCTGTTCACAGTGAATGGATGCAGGTGGCCAGAAGAGATCTCCAGCACGCTCAGCCTCTATTCACTGAATGACTATCGCTGTCCTAGATCCTAGAGCTAAACTGCTGGATGCCCACTGTTATAAAAGTAGATTGATAGATTAGATGGGATAGGGTGAGTATTTAATTTTTTTCCTGGTGTAGGAGGAGGGGCAAGGAGTTTTGGAGCTCATGCCCCTAATCTTTTCAGATTTAAGCAACATTCCTGGTTTCTAGTGTAGCATGGGGGGACATTCAGTGGGTATTAGTGTATCTTGATGCCACCAGGAAGTCCAGGTGGAGTCAAGAGTGACAGGCGGTGACGCCCCCTGTACGTGATTGGATGTACAGGAGCATGCCGTATAGGTCGTGGAAGGCCAGTAACAGTCTCCGAAAAGTGCATAGAGCAGGCCGCCCATGCAGCATGTCTAAGGCCTAATTCCACGGGCGGATTTCCGCCGCATATCACGCAGAGGAAATCTGCGGCATTGCCCTGCAGCTATTAGGTTCTATTGAGCCTAACAGCGCAATGCTCATGGGGGAACTGTGGAATTCCGCCCCGTGAAATAACCTGTAATCACCTGCGGCATGTTCTATTTGCCATGGGCGTACGCGCGGATGGCTTCCATTGCAGTCAATGGAAGCCATCTGTCATGCTATCTTCCGCTGTGCTACAGCGGAAGATAGCGTGAAAACGCTTCCCCGACCACCAACGCCCTCATCATATGACTTGGCCGGCGCGTCATGTGATGCTGCGGGCATGCTGCGCATGCATGCCGGCACGGGATTCGGGAAGTCGGGCAGCGGATCTGGGGGTCAGTATGGGGTCTTTGGGGGGGGCACCACGACGGACTCCGCTGCAGAATTCCGCTTGCGGAGCCCGTCATGGACGTGAGCACTAGGCCTAAGGGGCTTCCTCGCTACGGAACCCTGAAGCCCCAACCCCCATGCCAGTGAAGCGGTTGCTCATGGCCCAATGCCGCATTTCCCCCACCCCCCTCCCTGGTGATGTTACTTTGTGCCCAATCCAGGGAGGACACACTGCCTCCGTCCGAACACTGCTGCAGCACACGCCGGTCCCAAGCGAAAAGGGGGCAGTGCTGCAGACCTTGTTTATCACTGCCGCTGAAGGGAGACCGCATGAGCGTCAGACACAGACCCGGTGGCCACAAGTGATGCAGCTGAGCGGCGGCCTTCCCTGTGGCCTCCCTGCAGGGGACAGATTCTCAGATTGGCTGGGAGAGAGCAGGGTGGTAGGAGGGGGGGGGGGGGGGCTCTTGTGGTCGTGCAACAACGGCAGCAGCGGCAGAGGAGAAGAGGCTTCCTAATCAGGTAGCTTGCACCGTCTGGGTCCCTAGCGAGGAAGCCCCTTGCTACGACTACAGTATGCGTTGACCAGCTGCAGTGAACTTCCAGGACCTACAGCCCTGCCAGCTGTCCATCCAATCCTACAGCGCTACCTGCTGTCCATCCCATTACGGACTTCCTGGTGGCGTCAAGATACACTAATACCCATTCAGTGATGCTGCATAAAGCTCCAAGCAGACCAGGACCAGCGGTCATCAAGAGCGGTAAGGGAGGGTGGGGCCCCTAAGCCTTTAGATATGCCCATTATAATAAATATATATGCATTATACGTATGTATATACATATAATCTCTTCGTAAGCCCAGTGTCCGAATCGTGCTCTGGTTCCTCTGTTGCCTGTGCCCACCCACGACACTATCTAAATATAGATTATTATTAGTTAGCAGCATGTCCTATATGTATATGGTCTGGTTGTGTAACAGGAGGTGTACTTGGAGTCGGTCATGCCTGCAGATAAAGCATAGGAAAATGTGACACAGACGTGAAAGCTGTCTATAAATCTCTTATTTATGTTGCAGTGTAATTAAATGCAATGCTGCTGTTTAAATGTCAAAAGGTAATATAACAACAAATATAGAAAATAAAAGCGCACGTAACTAAAGTATGTCGGTGTAGATACACTCTCTGTCCAAAAAAAACCTAAATCACACCCCTAGAAGAAGTTGTCGTTTTGTTGCAAAACTTGGCAGGCAGTTACATCTCAGGGAGATATACAAATAATTAGAGTTGTGAGGTACTTAGATGAAGGGTCTTGCCACCTGTGGCCCTAAAAGGCTTTCAGAAGCTACTTGTGTGTAGTGGACCTCTTTTTCCACTTGTGTAGACCTTGTTGACTACTAAACACCTCTACAATGCAGAGAACAGCTTTCACCCAGTTAACAGAGTTTGAGAGGGGCGCATTATAGGAATTCAAAAATCTGGATGCTCATATTGACAAATTACCTGCCACCTGAGCCATTGTGATCATGACCTGAGTCGTTTCCAGCTGTAGGCTTCAAACCTTTTATCCACTACCAGCCACCACCTCCTATGCCCAAATAACGACAGACAACTATTATCTTTTTGGATAATTTTTAACCACAGCAGCCATTTTATTACAAACAAGATTGACATATAATTTAATATAGAATTAACCCAAGTCAACTGTCAACAATAATTAACATTCCACACCAAAAGAGGAGAGGTCCTTGGAGCCCCCAAATCTGTCACCTCACCATTTAAAGGAAATATCCTAATTGCCTCCAGCCGCACTCCAACTGACTCAGGAGACCCAATATCCCAATTGCCTCCAGCCTCACACCTCCCGACTCGGAGATCCACTAGCCTTTACAAAGCTAGACACCCCACCGCCCTGTCAGAGCCGAGAGGCGACAGACCAAACAGCAGCCATTAATCAAAGGGGGTAAAGTGGCTATCCACTTCATGCCTTCCCCCCCGACCAAATTTTATACCGACTGCAAGGACCCCTTCTAATCCGCCACATCAAGCATGGCTTGACCACCTCAAGCCTGTGCCGCACCCCACAAAACCAGCACTCTCTTGCTCCCCTCTTGGATCACGCAATGACCAAATGTCAATGCCAACATCATTTAAATGCACACCATTGCTCCTCCAAAAATTTCCATGCCCAGATTGCAGATCCAAATGCCGAACAGCCACACCCCCATTACGAACCACAAATTCCAAAATCTAAATTTAACTTTACCCAAGTCTTGTTCAACCTTTCCACTGACCTAGAATTGCGCCATGACTTACGTAGCACAATTTCCGACCAAACCAATATCAACCACCGATGTGACTTTAAAATTCCCAAAATATCATTATCTGCAATTGAGCTCTTTACGCCCGGTACATGAACCATCACGACCCACATGTTTAGCAACAAGGCTTGTAAAACCAGATAAGACAACAAACTCACAACTGGGGAAGACGATGCCATTAAATTATGTACGCTTGAACCTCCGCCCAAATTGTTGAAGTGAAACCTGACCTTGTTGCGAAAACACACTCCCCATAGCCTTGCCGCAACGATAATTGGGGAAAAGCTCAAGAACTACTGAATTCCTCAAAATCCTAACTCCGCCCACTCCATTGACCAATGCCCTACACACCATTGACCTTGAAAATACTCCCTTTATTCTGGACTACCAGTCACTACCTGGCACACCTCTATGGTAAGTATGATCTGATACCCTTCTTTCACTGGTTCAATAGGAAATGTATCAGCTTCCAGTTCAATCAACCATATAAAAAGTCAAGTATTTTATATCTTCATGACTTCAACTGTCAATACTGAGAGGCAGGAGGAGAAAGATAAGACAGTGATGACTCCTGAAATGTAATGTGTAGGATTCCTGTGCACAATGATCAAATTGCCTGTAATTTACTAATCCATTTAAGAGCTTATCCTTGACAGTTGCCGGATTGATCCATCTTTATATTTAACAGTCTGACTCAGAAAACAGCAGTATTCATGCATGGGATGGAGTATAAGGCATGTATTTCTCTAACTTCAACTCTATATTTAATTAATACCTGACAGTATTAGGAACAAGTATATGTCCCCTTTCCAAAGTCCCAATGTTACGTGTGCTGCTGAGACATGTTGTACTATTGTGATTCCAGCAGCACAGCACTCTCAGGGTTAATGATTGAGCTGGCTGGGTGTGGTACTGTCTGCTAGCCAATCCCCTGGATCTGTGCTCCCATATAAACCCAGCTCCTGGTCAGTCTGTATGGCCCCTCAGGTGAGCAGTCATGAATGCTTGTCTGGTGGAGTTTGCAGTGTGATCTGGTTTATGTCCGTTTGTACGTTTAAATTCTGTCAGTTTTGTGTTAGTTTGCTGTGTGTCCTGCAATCTGTGTCCTGTTGCAGCATGAGGTGTGAACACTGTCCGGTTCTGCTGGACTCCTGGTTAGTGTAGGGACTAGCAGTATAACCAGGAGCCGTGAAGTGGCCTGCTAGCTTTCAACATCTTGTACAACATGTCAACTAATACCTGGTATTTATGTTCAGCTTCCAATCTGTTACTAGTGGTTGCATGTTGTATGCAGTGGATTCTGGGTCTGTCATGTAGCATGTGAATGCATTGTGTTCTGGTCTGTGGCTCCTAGGATCAGCTAGGGCCCAGATCCGAAGACCGCTGGGCTGCCCTTATTGGGGCAATATCCCCGCTCAGGTAGGGCCACTCTCATTCCTCCTTGTAGCCAGGGCCAGTTGCATGAAACCCGTGTGTGTCCCCTTTGGTCACGATCGTGTGGGTCCGGTGCTTTGCCTGCCCACACGATCGTAACACCCAAGACCCCTATCATTACAGGTAACATGTTTCGAGAGTGTACAGCTCTATTCAGCAGATCATACCTGGTAGGAAACAGAATGTCAGCGTCCTTTTAACACCCTGAGGACATATGCATTTTAGTTTTTGCACTTTGGTTTTTTCCCTCCCACTTTCAAAAAACTCAACCAATAAAGCGCAATTCTGGTGTTGTGTGTTTTTTCTCTGATTGTATTCACTATGCAGTATAAACAATATTTTATTTAAATGGAGCAGACATTTACGGATGCAGCAATACCAAATAGGTTTAGTTTTTGTTGTATGTATTATATATATGGTAAAATGGTTAAACTTAATATTTTTTACTTTTTTGTAATTATTTTAAAAATATGCACTTATTTTTGATCCCTAAGGGGACTTGTGATTTTTTGATCACTTATACAATATACTGCAATGGTATTGCAGTATATTGTAGTTCAGCAGTCACTCTATTAAGCCCTGCCACAGGCATGTCTTAATAGGCAGAAATAGATGGCAGCCCTAGAGAGCTTAACAAGGCCTTAAAGGGGTTGTCCCGCGGCAGCAAGTGGGTCTATACACTTCTGTATGGCCATAATAATGCACTTTGTAATGTACATTGTGCATTAATTATGAGCCATACAGAAGTTATAAAAAGTTTTATACTTACCTGCTCCGTTGCTGGCGTCCTCGTCTCCATGGTGCCGACTAATTTTCGCCCTCCGATGGCCAAATTAGCCGCGCTTGCGCAGTCCGGGTCTTCTCCTGTCTTCTATGGAGCCGCTCGTGCAGAATGCAGGCTCCGTGTAGCTCCGCCCCGTCACGTGCCGATTCCAGCCAATCAGGAGGCTGGAATCGGCAATGGACCGCACAGAAGAGCTGCGGTCCACGGAGACAGAGGATCCCGGTGGCCATCTTCAGCGGTAAGTATTGAAGTCACCGGAGCGCGGGGATTAAGGTAAGCGCTCCGGTAAGCTTTCTTTACCTCCCTGCATCGGGGTTGTCTCGCGCCGACCGGGGGGGGGGGTTGAAAAAAAAAAAAAACCGTTTCGGCGCGGGACAACCCCTTTAAGTTGCCATGCAACCAAAGAGCACACTGGGATCTCATCTCAGGAGGGGGACCATTGACAGTGGCATTAAAATAGTTAATAGTTGCGATCAGAATCATCTCTAATCATGACTGTTACAATCAGATGTCAGCTGTCAAAGATTGCCAACACCCACAGTGTATGGAGCGAGCTTGGCTCCTCAGCCTACTCCATATAAATCCCATTGACAGCGGACCAACATGTACGGCAGATGTCACCAAGGGGTTAAAGTGAAAAATCCTATTCAAACTTTATTTGGCAACTTCATGACTTCTTTTCTTCTGAAATGGATCTTATGAAGTTGTCAAGTAAAACTTAAATTGGATTTTTTACTTTAAAAGGCTGCTGGGTTGAATCTTTTTTTCTACCATGCTCAGGTTATATGCAAAACCTCTCAGTGCATCTTACCCTTGAACAAGTGAGCTGGTTTTTTGTTCTGTTGCTGAGGAGAATGGTGTACTTTCGAAACGCGTTCTCTGAATAAATGTCAGGAATGGAAACGGGGACCTCCTGCTCTCCAGGTGGTGGATTTCAGTACTAAGCCATCTAGTCTGTGGACAGTACCATTGCATTACTGTCAGCCTTGTTCCATGATCCTTGTTAGTTAGTTCCTGCCAGCTGGTCCTGACCCTGCCTCTGTCCCTGATTAGGCTCATTATAAAAGCCTGACCCTGCCATTGCACCAGCGCGTGATTAATCTGCTTCACAGTGCTGTTTAATCAAGCTCTATGTTGCCTGCTCCTGCGCTGTTCCTGAAAGATCTCCTGATACTGACTTCTGGCTTCCTCTCTGACTATGCTACCCCCCTTATCCCTCTTTCCTGCAAACCAAGACTTCCCGTTGCTGACTTCTGGCTAATCCTCGACTATTTTCTGGAACTGTGGCCATTACACCAGAGGCTCCAGCCTCATGCCCGAAATGGGTCCACATTATGGTTCTAAGTTTTGCCATCTGAGCAAGAAAGGCCTGGTGACTAGAGATGAGCGAGCACCAAAATGCTCGGGTGCTCGTTACTCGAGTCGAACTTTCAGTGATGCTCGAGAGTTCGTTTCGAGTAACGAACCCCATTGAAGTCAATGGGTGACTCGAGCATTTTTGTATATCGCCGATGCTCGCTAAGGTTTTCATTTGTGAAAATCTGCAAAACACAAGAAAGTGATGGAAACAACACAGAAACGAATAGGGCAGGCGAGGAGCTACATTTTGGGCTGTATCTCAAGTTCCCAGGTCCCACTATTAAGCCACAATAGCGGCAAGAGTGAGACCCCGTACGCGGGCTGAATTGTCGGGAAGGGCTTAAATATATAAGCCCTTCCCTACAATTCATCCAGAAATGTGTAAAAATAAAAAATATATATATACTTACCTGGTCCCGGCAGAACGATGTTAGCCCATTGAATTTAATGGAGCCGGCAATACAGCCGACTCCATTGAAAGCAATGGGCTGCCGGCGATCGCGGGATGAATTGTCGGGAAGGGGTTAAATATATAAGCCCTTCCCTGCAATTCATCCAGAAATGTGTAAAAATAAAAAATATATATATACTTACCTGGTCCCGGCAGACGGAGTTCAGCGCGGCAGGCTGCAGTTCTCCTGAACTGCTCTGAACAGCTGTGAGTAGTATTCAGCAGCCGGGGATTTAAAATCCCCGCCTGCTGAATGAGAGGCCTCTGATTGGTCACAGCCTGACCAATCAGAGGCATCCCTCACTCACACCCATTCATGAATTCATGAATGGGTGAGTGAGGGAAGCCTCTGATTGGCTCAGCGCAGGGACAGCTGAGCGCAGAGAGCAGTTCAGGAGAACTGCAGCCTGTCATGCTGAACTCTGTCTGCCGGGACCAGGTAAGTATATATATATATTTTTTATTTTTACACATTTCTGGATGAATTGCAGGGAAGGGGTTATATATTTAACCCCTTCCCGACAGTTCATCCCGCGATCGCCGGCAGCCCATTGCTTTCAATGGAGTCGGCTGTATTGCCGGCTCCATTGAATTCAATGGGCTAACATCGTTCTGCCGGGACCAGGTAAGTATATATATATTTTTTATTTTTACACATTTCTAGATGAATTGCAGGGAAGGGCTTATATATTTAACCCCTTCCCGACAATTCATCCCGCGATCGCTGGCAGCCCATTGCTTTCAATGGAGTCGGCTGTATTGCCGGCTCCATTGAATTCAATGGTCAGTGCTCGTTTAATCGAGACGAGTACCGCGTGGTGCTCGTCTCGAGTAACGAGCATCTCGAGCACCCTAATACTCGAACGAGCATCAAGCTCGGACGAGTATGCTCGCTCATCTCTACTGGTGACTCTAAACCTACTAATGCCAGAAAACCCTACCTATAAGCTGGGTGATATCCTGATGATGGCAGCCCCACATTAGGAACATGGGGTGACCCTGACTTATCATAGATGGTGACAGGGGTTAGTGGCAAATGCAAGACGACATTAAAATACATACGAACACTAGTGCAGGGAAAAATATATACAAACACCCCAGATAAATACATAGAGCAAAAGCAGACTTATCTAAACATAAACGTCATTCCAACCCAGGAGCCACAGAAAAGACCAGAAACACCTCCAAACAGAAAGTATAACCAGCACGGTCTCTTCACAGGAGCGGGTTTAAATAAATAGCCAAACAATACTGATTGACCGGCTGAGTAGCGAACTACCCCAAGCCAGTCAATAAACCACATAACAGCAAGGAGTAGTTAAAAGGGGTTGTTCCAAGATTGAAAGTTATCCCCTATCAACAGGATGGGGATAACTTGCTGATTGGTGGGAGTCTCCTCGCTACGACCTCAGCCTATCTCAAGAATGAGATCCCCATGCCCTGCTCTCTTGTCACTGTAGGTGTTATTTCTTCCCCAGCAGGGATGTTGCTCTGAATAGAGCGCTGGCTACACATGCAATGCCAGCACTCCATTCATTTCAATGGGGCTGATTGAAATACCCAAGTAGGGCAGTTCTATTGAAAATTAATTGAGCGCTGGTGCGTTTGCACCACCAGCACAACATTTACTTTCCTCCTCATTGTGGGGAGTGTAGTACCACCATAGTGAGAAAAACAAGGGACATGGGACCCCCGTTCTTGGGATTAGCAGGGGTCTCAGCACTGAAACACCCACTGATCAGCAAGTTCTCCCCTATCCTGTGAATAAGGGATAACTTGAAATTCTGGTGCAACCCTCTCCTAGACAGTACTGACATAAAATAAACACGTGCCAACATGGTACATCACATGGGCCGACACCGCAATGCCAACCCGAACCTCCGACCGCCTGCTAGCTGCACTGTAACAGGTATATTCACACACTGCAAATTTGTTGCTGAATGTTGCTTTCAGAAATCCATGTAGATACTGTTATGATCCTCCAGTCTATAAGCTAAAACATGTGCCTCTATAGAAAAATGAATCAATGGACTGTAGACATTTAATCTCATTTTACTCAAAACTAAAATCCAATTTTCCAGTTAAAGGGGTTGTCCCGCGCCGAAACGGGTTTTTTTTTTTTTCAACCCCCCCCCCCCCCCGTTCGGCGCGAGACAACCCCGATGCAGGGACCTAAAGAAAGCTTACCGGAGCGCTTACCTTAATCCCCGCGCTCCGGTGACTTCTATACTTACCGGTGAAGATGGCCGCCGGGATCCTCTTCCTCCGTGGACCGCAGCTCTTCTGTGCGGTCCATTGCCGATTCCAGCCTCCTGATTGGCTGGAATCGGCACGTGACGGGGCGGAGCTACACGGAGCTACACGGAGCCCCATAGAGAACAGGAGAAGACCTGGACTGCGCAAGCGCGTCTAATTTGGCCATTAGGCCATTTTAGACGCCGAAAATTAGACGGCAACCATGGAGACGAGGACGCCAGCAGCGGAGCAGGTAAGTGAAAAACTTTTTATAACTTCTGTATGGCTCATAATTAATGCACAATGTACATTACAAAGTGCATTATTATGGCCATACAGAAGTGTATAGACCCACTTGCTGCCGCGGGACAACCCCTTTAAGGTAAAATTTTCTTACTCTAAAATTAGACATTATACATAACTAGAGATGAGCGAGCATACTCGCTAAGGACAATTACTCGATCGAGCATTGTCCTTAGCGAGTATCTCCCCGCTCGGAAGAAAAGGTTCGGCTGCCGGCGCGGGTGACAGGTGAGTTGCGGCCAAGAGCAGGGGGCAGCGGAGGGGGGGAGAGAGGGAGAGAGAGATCTCCCCGCTCTCCCCTGCCGCTCCCCGCCTGCCGCCGGCAGCCGAACCTTTGCTCCTGAGCGGGCAGGTACTTGCTAAGGGCAATGCTCGATCGAGCAATTGCCCTTGGCGAGTATGCTCGCTCATCTCTACACATAACATATAGAGTATTTTATTCCAGAGTTGATATGATGGTCATTCCATTAATATGACAGGGCCATGCGCCTCTAAATGAGTTTGTTACAGGAAATAGTCTGCAGTTATTTTTGTCGTTCTACTGATGAAATCTCTATTAAATGGGTTATGGGATTTCTGTCAGTAATGCTGGTAAACACAATCCTAAACCCAATTTCTTGACCTGACCTTCATTAGATCAAATTAGTTACAACAAAAAATTATTGATATAAAGAACATTTATAGTAACCAAATGCCATCAGCAACATAATTTTTCATGCATTGTCTCCAGTATAAAACCAAGTGACAAGTTTTCCGGGAATCAGTTTCAGTGTGAATCCACATTAGAATTGGAAGAGCAAGAGATCTCCAACGAGGCCAGGTCATCGGTGCAAGACTAGCTGGGGCCAAGATTTCACTGCCAACCTTGTGGGGTTTTCTCGTTCAGTGGTGTGGAGATTATATCAGGAATGGTGTGATTGAGGAAGAACATTCAGAGAAAGGGGATCCTGCAGACATAACTCATCATGGAAAGGGTTCAGAGGAGGATGTCAAGAATCGTTCTGACCTACAGGGGGTACACAGTCAAGCATATTACAGGTATAATCAATGCTGATCCCCAATTTGTCATTCCTTCGCACTGATGGCTATAACAGAAGACAACCAATTCAAAATACAACAACGGGGTCAATATTTCACTGCCAATCTTGTAGGGTTTTCTTGTGCAAGGGTGTAGAGAGTATACAGAGAATAGTGTGATAGAGAAAAACATCTAGTGGAAGGGGATCTTGTGGACATAAACAACTCATCATTGAAAGGTGTCAGAGGAGGATCGCAAGAATCCTTCTGATGAACTGGTGGTATTCAGTCAAGAATAATACAATGCTGGTGCTCCAACTAATGTGTTCGGACACACAACTCATCACTCCTTATCATAGATGGGCTATAACAGCAGACAACCTGTTCTGAATACAACCCTGGTCTCTAGCTAATGTGTCTGAATGCACAACTCATCATTCCTCAGCATGGATGGGCTACAAGAGCAGACGACCAGTTCCAGCGCCATTGCTATCTATCAGAAACCAAACTTGAAACCCCAGTAGACAAAAGAGCATAAAATGGCATCATTTAGAAGTGGAAAAATATCGACTAGTCAGATAAATCCAGATTTCTGATGCAGCATTCTGATTGGAGGGTCAGAATTTGGAGCAGCAGCACAAATTGAGGTGGAATAATAGTGTGGAGAATGTTTTCTTGTCACATCCATGTTATCTGATACCTGTAGATGGACACCACAAAAATGTCTGTGATTTTGAAGACCAAAGGAGGTCCACCACACTACTAGATGGGGGTCTCTAATAAAGATGGTTTCTCTAATAAAATATTAATTCTGTGTAGCCTTCAGGAAGAGAAGGACAAAAGAGAGTGGCAGGGAAGCTACGGCCAGAGAATTATCTGTATGTTTAGTGCTATTATCCAGCCTTTTCTAGGCCTCCACCAGTAAAATAGAGCAGTCGCTAACTTGTCCACTCTCTAACAATAATAAAAAGACAGTGCCAACTCTGTCCAAGTCTACACGGTAAAGCTGAAGAGTAGAATATGTCCAGTTCCTGTAATATTGTTTACTTGACTGTGGCCTGCCATACAGGAGACAAGCACATACTTACAGGATTATCTGTATAGAAAGTGTATTATTTTTTTTTTTTATTACTGTAATTTTCATTAGAGATTTTCAAATTTTACAATAATGTAATAAACATTTAACTGAAATGCATCACAGTCTCATTAATATGCAAAAAAGCAGTTTGCAGTGATATAGATTGGGGGGAAAGAGAGGAGAAAACATGGCTGAAAGTCAAATTTTGAGTAGTCTTCTCTGTTAGTGTCCCGGTACAATCTTGAAGCTAGACTGTTGATTTAGAGTAACAGAATACTAACGACCTGACCAGGGCCTAACCTGAATGAACCTTTTCCAATCCACTGTCTGACGTCTAAAGACATTATGATTTAAGGCTGTACAGCTCCGATGTTGGAAGACATCGGTCGGGGTTCTCTTACTTTATATTGCCAGCCTCTCTGCTGTCGGAGCCTATCCAATGTGTCACCTCATGCAGTACTGGCTTTAGCCAGCAGATAGCGCAGTTTTATAACGGCAGAAAAATACTAAGCCCCCTAGGAAAACCAGGATACAAATTGGATTGGAAAGGGTTAAGGGTGGGATAGGGAAGTGTATTATTTATGATAACTGCAATTAATGGCATTAATAATGCTGTAAGAATCTTTTGGTTCTAATATAGTCTCAAAGAGGGGCATGTGAATATGGTTCACTTTTAGCCCTGCTACTGCTCTTATCAGTGGTGTAATCCCACCTATCTAGTCTCCAGCAGTATAATGGATATGTAATTGAGTCTATACAATTTTTCCTTTAGTGATAATGCGATGACACTTCAGCTGAAAAGCGATGCCCAGAACAGAAGCATCAGCCTGTTATGCTCCAGTGAGTAGGGTGAAAATTGAAAGTTTCCAGAATTTTCCTTCTAGTAATAGTAAAAAAATGCTTGTTACCTATCCTCAAAGAGCTGTTGTAACATTTGCATCATTCGTCTTATGCATTTTTATGCTAACTTTGCCATAATAGCCGCATTGTGAGCACAGACCCAGCACCACCCGAGAAAACAGGATTTCAGCAACATGTTGGTGTAGATGTTACTGGACCTACTATATGAACAGACGCCGCAACGCAGATGTGAATAGAACCTTACATTTCTTCGCTAGAATCTCGCCCAGACTGTAACTGCAATTATAAAAATATTCTTTTAACCTTTTTTAGGACCAAGTCTTTCAGATGCCCGAATATCTACTTTTTTTCACCAGCCGTGTTGGCTCAGGATTGGGGTGATATCATCACATCAGCCCCGGCCTATATAATCACTGGACGGCACATGCTCCGTATCATTCCAGAGGTTAAATGCCAACATCAGTACTTCTTTGCTGGTGTGTGGATGGTTTGGTCAGCTGATGGGCGTGTGTCCCAATCAGTGCCACTCTGTACACATTTATTCCGGCTTCTCCTCATTGAAGACGCCAGTTATGCTTCTAGTCTGAAGATGTTTGGGGTATAGTTGGCAGTGCCTGTCCTGTTCTACTGTCAGATCAGTTGGTTCAGTGTTAGAATATTTGGGGTGTTTAACATCTATCTCCTGATGTATTAATATATCTGCATTGGTATTTGATCTGGTTCATTACATGCTTGTTTAACATCTGCATCGCATATATTGTTAGTAGAGATGACCGTGCATGCTCTTCCGAGCTTGCTACTCGTTCGAGGGTACTCGAGATGCTTGTTACTCGAGACAAACACCACGCGGTACTAGAGTCAATTACATTTCCCTTCCCCGCATGTTTAGCGCCATTTTCTAGCCAATCAACATGCGGGGAAGGCATTACCACTTCCTGCTGTGAAGTGCCAGCCCTCTGCCCACCTACAGCAGTGAGTGGCTCTGCCGATCAGGTGACCGCCGAGTACTTAAACTGCTCCTGCCCGCGGCTCGCCTCAGACGCATGCTGGCAGAGGTTAGGGAAAGTGCTGCTGCTGATATAGGGACAGTGTTAGAGTAGGATCCTGTCTTCAAGAACCCCAATGGTCCTTCTTAGGGCTACTCCTCATCGTGTGCTGGCTGGGAGCAGTAGTGCACCAATTATTTTTTTTAAGCATCTAGGGCTGTGCAGGCCATTTCAGCTATACGGTTCTGTGTGTGCAGTGCATTAGGCAGAGTTTAGGGACAGAGCTACTGAGATGGGGAATGTTTTACAGTTGGGATCCTCTCTACAAGAACCTTAATGGTACTTCTTAGGGCTACTCCACACCGTGTGCATTATAGTTGTGGCTGGCTGGGAGCAGTAGTGCACCCTTCTTTTTTTAATGCATCTATCCCTGTGCAGAGCCTTTCAGTTATACCGTTCTCCGTCTGCAGTGCATTAGACAGAGGTCTCACCACAAAACAGTAGTGTTATATTTCCTAGGCCACTGCAAAGCCTTTCAGTTATATCATTCTATGTCTGCAGTGCATTAGACAGAGGTCTCACCGCTAAACATTACTCTAATATTTCCTGGGCCACTGCAAACTATTTCACTTATACCGTTCTATGTCTGCAGTGCATTAGACCGAGGTCTCACCGTGAAACAGTATTCTAATATTTCCTGGGCCACTGCAAACTATTTCACTTATACCGTTCTATGTCTGCACTCCAATCTCATTCCCGAAGAGGAAAGGGGTACGAGAGTGATGCAATACTACAGGGCCCTGGTGGAAAAAGTGATGCTAAAGTTCCCATCTGACAGAGCTAGTGGCAGAAGATGCAGTTCCAAGGGCCAAGTAACAGGGGAGGCGTGGGGATCAGGCAGCATGTTCAGCACAGGCAGGGGAACACTCTCCAAGGCCTTTGCCAGTTTTATGGCTCACCAGCAAGACTGTGTCACCACTCCACAGTCAAGGCTGAGTTGGAGGGAGCACTGTAAAAAGATAGTGAGGGAGTATGTAGCCGATTGTACCATCATCCTCTGTGATGCCTCTGCTCCATACAACTATTGGGTGTTAAAACTGGACACGTGGCACGAACTTACGCTGTACGCCCTGGAGGTGCTGGCCTGCCCTGCTGCAAGCGTCTTGTCAGAGAGGGTGTTTAGTGCAGTTGAGGGAATCCTGACGGATAAGCATACTGCGAGCGCCAACATGCTTACACTCATAAAGAAGAACAAAGGCAGGATTTCCCCAGACTTCTCTTCTCCACCGGCGGAAAGCAGCAGAACCTAATGTTTCTTTTTGCTGCAACAGGAGAAAAATGCATCCTCTATCACCACAAAAAAGGGGGAATTAGCTTCGTGAATCACTCTCGGATATTATTACTCCTCTTCCTCCTACTCCTCCTAAAACAGCATGTCATCACGCTGAACTACCAATTTTTCTGCGGCCCAAAATGCTCTGTTTAAACGTTTTTTTACAATTTTTAAAAGTTTCAAAAGTTTTTATACTTTAACTGAAACCAATTTTTTTGGAGGACTGCCTCGAGGCTCTGTTACAAATTAAGCAACAGTGAGCTGTATCTTTAAAAAATGTTTATGGGTTTCACGTGCCCTCGCGGTTGAGCAATTTTTCAGAGGTACACTTGTACTCTCGGTACACCAATTTTTCAGGCCCTTGCCTATACTGTTATCTAACTAATTTTTCCGGCCTTCGCCTACACTCTTCGTAACCAAATTTTTTCCAGTGTTTGCCTATACTCTTGGTACACCAATGTTTCAGGGGTTCGCCTACACTCTTGCTACATAAATGTTACAGGGGTCTGCCTATACTCTTGCTACAGAAAGGTTACTGGGGTTCGCCTATACTCTTGCTACAGAAATGTTACAGGGGTCCGCCTATACTCTTGCTACAGAAATGTTACAGGGGTCCGCCTATACTCTTGCTACAGAAATGTTACAGGGGTCCTCCTATACTCTTGCTACATAAATGTTACAAGGGTCCGCCTATACTCTTGCTACAGAAATGTTACTGGGGTCCGCCTATACTCTTGCTACAGAAATGTTACTGGGGTTCGCCTATACTCTTGCTACAGAAATGTTACTGGGGTTCGCCTATACTCTTGCTACAGAAATGTTACAGGGGTCTGCTTATACTCTTGCTACAGAAATGTTACAGGGGTCTGCCTATATTCTTGCTACATAAATGTTACTAGGGTCTGCCTATACTCTTGCTACAGAAATGTTACAGGGGTCCGCCTATACTCTTGCTACAGAAATTTTATAGGGGTCCTCCTATACTCTTGCTACAGAAATGTTACAGGGGTCCGCCTATACTCTTACTACAGAAATGTTACAGGGGTCCACCTATACTCTTGCTACAGAAATGTTACAGGGGTCCGCCTATACTCTTGCTACAGAAATGTTACAGGGGTCCGCCTATACTCTTGCTACACAAATGTTACAGGGGTCCACCTATACACTTGCTACACAAATGTTACCGGGGTCCGCCTATACTCTTGCTACACAAATGTTACTGGGGTCCGCCTATACACTTCCTACTGAAAGGTTTGAGGGGTCTGCCTATACTCTTGCGACAGAAATGTTACAAGGGTTCGCATATACTCTTGCTACGTAAATGTTACTGGAGTCTGCCTATACAATTGCTACTGAAAGGTTTGAGGGGTTTGCCTATACTCTTGCTACAGAAATGTTACTGGTGTCTGCCTATACACTTGCTACTAAAAGGTTTGAGGGGTTCGCCTATACTCTTGCAACAGAAAAGTTTCAGGGCTCCACCTATACACTTGCTACTGAAAGGTTTGAAGGGTTCACCTATACTCTTGCAACTGAAAAGTTTCAGTGGTCTGCCTATACTGTGGGTGTACAAAGGTTTCCTATACACAGAATGAAGTGTGGGGACACATGGTTTTCCCAAAGCCATTTAACTCACGGCACCTTGGGTCACACAAGGTGGAGGCTGGGACTGAGTCTGACCCAGTGCCCGCTCACGTACTTCCCACACAGAATATTGCGGGTCCTACCTCGGTCATGATTTCTCGGCCTTATTATGCCACCTCCTTCTCCTGCTTGGGGTCTGAGGATCAGCGCTGGGCAACATGTATTTGCGCTCGTGTTACCACAGTTATCTGAGACAGTGGTTTGGGCCAAACAAAAGGAGCGTTACTGCAATAATGAGACGTTTACAGCTGTACTAGCATCCGAGTCCACTTAAGGCCCACGATTACTGAGGGTGTGGGCAGAGGCCGAGGTCCTGGGGGGGAAGAATCAACTGCGCCTGGTTTGGCCTGTGGAACTTCTTTTGTGGGTCATCCAGTCTTTGGAGCGATGAAAGCAACCATAACTGATTTAATGAGACGTTCACAGCTGTACTAGCATCCGAGTCCGCTTTATGCCCACGATTACTGAGGGTGAGAGCCAAGGCCGAGGTCCTTGGCGGGGTGAAACTGCCTTGTTTGGGCGTTCGGATTTCTTTATGTGTAATACCGTCTTTGAGTTTCATGGGCTCACCTATGCTGTGGGTGCACAAAGACTTCCCATTGGATTGTTTTACCTGTCTGGCACAAATACACTGACTGACTTGGCTAGGGTGCAGACGGCTTTCCCATTGCGGTGTTTTACCTATCTGGCACAAATACACTAACTGACTTAAGTAGGGCGCAGAAGGTTTTCCCATTGCGGTGTGCAGCTATCTGACACCTACACAGAATGACTTATGTGGGGACACATGGATTTCCCATTGCTATGTAACTCGCGGCACCTTGGGTCACACAAGATGGAGGCTGTGACCAAGCCTGACCCTGGGCCCGCTCACGTGCTTCCCACACAGAGTATTGCAGGTCCTACCTCAGTGATGGTTTCTCAGGCTTATTATGCCACCTCCTCCTCCTGCTTGGGATTTTGGGATCAGCGTAACCACAGTTATCCGAGATACTGGATTGGAGCATTCACAGGAAGCATTAGTGATTTCGTGAGACTTTCACAGGGTCACTGTATACCTGTGGTGGCTACTTTTGCGACAACTCCTGCTTCAAACCAATCTTTGGTGTTAGTGTGTGCTGCTACATTGTAGAGATGTGTAGAAGAGCTGGCACCTGAGTCCCCTTTATGCCCACGTTTGCGGCTCCTGACAATTTTCTGACGGAGGTGGCACAGGATTGGAATGATGATCGTATGTTAATTTATCATCAATTGTCATCAGCATTGTGGGCTATCACCCACACTTTCAAAGAGGGTCGCTGCGTGGCCCTGCCAACGCTCTGCAGTGTGTGTCTCCGGCTCCACCTCATCGCAGAGGCACTTATAAATCGACATGAGGGTAGTGTGGCTATGAAGCGAGCATGTGGCCAGCTGAACGCTGCGAAGGGAAAATTTGGGGTGCGCTGTGGACGCAGGGTCGTGCGGGGGGTTGGACAGCAATGCCAGCATGTAACCCAGAAGAAGAGGCAGCGGTGTCACCCGCAGGCAGTGATTGTCCTTGGTTGCAGGTAGTGTGGTGCTTGGCTAAGATGTGCCAGCGCGTGTGCCTTGCTAATGAGGGTTTATCCCAAGTAAATTGTTAGGGGGGTGACCGCCAGACTCTTGCCCCCATTTTGGCTTAATAGTGGGACCTGGGAGTCTCAGATACAGCCATGCATACTGCTCCTGCCCTTCCCTATCCGTTTCTGTGGTGTTTCCATGACTTTCTGATGTTTTCTGGTGTTTGACAAGTCATCAGCTATGCGGAGCATCAGTCCCATACAAAAGTGCTCGAGTCGCCCATTGACTTCAATGGGGTTCGTTACTCAAAACGAGCTCTCGAGCATTACGAAAAGTTCGACTCGAGTACTGAGCACCCGAGCATTTTGGTGCTTGCTCATCTCTAGTTGTTAGTTATTGTAGCAAACATTATCCCTGCTTTCTAAATAGGGAGAGTCAGGTTTGCTCTAGGGTTCTGACATGGGGTTGCTCTCATTAAGGTCTCATCACATTAGTAGGTTAGGGTCAGATTTTTTATTCCTCCACTTTTTGGTGTTGATATAAATATTTTGTGTACTCTGCATTAGTATATTGTGTATATACCCATCCTTTTAGGACAATAAGTTACATCTGATCCAGCTCAGACGTAACAGTTTCACCATCTAGAACAGCCCTTACTTTCGGTGAATATTTTATATTTTGTCCAGATTGTTACAGTACACTTCTATCATGCTCACCTGCTCCTACAGCCATGGGTGATGGCCGCCATGCTCCTTGTCCCCTGCGCGCTCCCTGATCTCTGCCCATAAGACTGTGCCTGCCCAGTTTCTTAAAGGGTCAGTACGCATTTTTCATAACTCATTCCTCTCCAATCCTGTTTCTGTATTCCCTATATTATGCATCCACACCCTAGGGTGGATGCCTAAGCAATTGATCTCCTATTGCCATGTGTGACAAAGCACCCCGCTGTGTTTGTTCTGGTTCTGGCCCTTGCCTGACTTTGATTATTCTGACTTATGTGCTCCCTGACTTCGGCTCTGGACTTCACTACTGCCCATTGCCTGCCCTGACCTTCAGCTTGGACTTTGTTATTGTACCTGTTTTGCAGGCCTTGACTACAGCAGTCACACTACCGGGGTACCTCAGGGCCTGCTTCCACAAATAGCCCAAAGCCAAACTGGTGTGTGGCAAGGAGGACCCATATCCGCCAGCCTAGCACAAATCTTTTGTTATTTTTTTGGAGTGCAAAAGCATAAAAATACAGGAATGTGGAGTGGCTTCTTGAATATTGAAAAAAGTACAGAGTCGGAGGAGTTAACCTGACTTCTGTTTTTATGGTATGCTGGAGCAGCAAGGGCAATAGATGTTTCAAGACAAACAAGCCACTTCCTCAGTAATGCTAGGGGGATGTATAGCAGGGGGCACAGCTGTGTGTATGTAGAAGGGCATAGATGTGCACCCGTCCCCATTAGGGAAGAAGATTAGTGACCCACAGCATTGCCTCGAAATACATCTATTGCGTTGGTACTGCATACAGTAAAAAGAGATATCAAGTTAATTCCTCTCATCTTGTGCTCTTTTTCAATACTCAAGAGACCAAGTCATAGTCCAAGGATTTTCATGTTTTTGCATTCCAAGTTCTAATACGTTCATAGGGGTGAGTCTAGAGAGACAAAAACGAGTTCTAATGATTCTTGCAATATATATTTTTTATTTTGCAGGCTTTTTATTATTTATTTTTTTAATTTGTCTTTTTATTTTGTTTTTATTTATTTTACTTTTACTATTTTTTTCACCCTTTCAATTTTTTTCTCTATGTTCATGAGGCATGGGCAGCTAGAACAGAAATGTAAGTATTGTAGTCATCTAGGTTTTCAAGAGGTTCTCTCAGTACGACAATCCCTTCTTAAATTGAAGCCTACCTTTCCAAAGGGCTACTTTGGTAAATAAAGATGTGCCCCAAGTGGGGACCCCAATCCTTTGATTTTCATACCACATGCCTAATAAGACATATGGAAAGGGTTTGCTTTCAGGAAACAACTTCTTGAACCCAAGAATGAGATCCAAGTATCCCAATGCAATGCATGCAATCATACATGTTCAGAAGCACATGTACAGTTGTGGCCAAAAGTTTTGAGACTGACACAAATTTTATTTTTCACAATGTTTACTGCTTCAGTGTTTTAAATGTTTTAGGCCCAATTTTCACAGGCGGGTTTGATTAGCAGAGATCCACAAATCAAGCTGCCTCTAGGGAAGCATTAGTATCCGCAAATTAATTAAAGGATGCAGAATTGGTTTGCGGACCTTATAGTCCGGAAAACAAATTGCAGCAGGCCCCATTTTGCTGCAGATCCCGCACTGAAGTCAATGGAAGCCGGCCAATCTGTGGCACACCCGCAGCTGACACTACAGATGGCCCGCGGATCTGTGGGAAAGCAGGAGACTTAAGAAAAAACAAAACTGTACTGTGCATGTCCGATGGTGAGCCATGAGGACCATGCGCAGTACAGCAAACCTGGAAGTGATGAGATCCGCTCAGATGCTGCAGGCAGGAAAATTCAGGAACGCAAGGATCACTGGCCGTGGGCAGGGCTAGATTCTGTGCGGGATTCCCCGCATAGAACCCGACCCGCCAGTAGACATGAGGCCTTGGTCAAATGTTTCTACGACAAAACGTCTGAAGGGGGCTTCATCAGAGAAAATACTGTATAGGGATTGGACTGGAGAGGACTGTTTTTTTTTCTGATGAAGCCCCCTTCAGGTATTTAAACATTCACCAAGAGCAACTTCTCCTAACAACGCAAGAGCAATTTGGTGATGAATAGAGATGAGCGAGCACCAAATGCTCGGGTCCGCGTTATTCGAGTCAAACTTTTCGTAAAATTCGAGAGCTCTACTTGAGTAACGAACCCCATTGACTACAATGGGAGACTCGAGCATTCTCTCTCTCTCCCCCTCTCCCCCTCTCTCTCCCTCTCTCCCTCTCTCCCTCTCTCCCCCTCTCCCACTCTCTCCCTCTCCCCCTCTCCCCCTCTCTCCCTCTCCCCCTTTGGGAGGAGCCAAAAACTGGGTGGGGTGGGGTTGAACACGGCGTGGTGCTCATTCGAGTAACGAGCACCATCGAGTACGCTAATACTCGAACGAGCATCAAGCTCGGCAGAGTATGTTCGCTCAACTCAAGTGATAAACAAATAGTGAACAAAATATTGAAATTTTGGGTTCATGCCCAGGAACCTCCCCAGATCTCAATCCCATTGAGAATTTGTGGTTAATCCTCAAAAAGCAGATAAACAAAGAAAAACACAGGAATTGTGATAAACTACAAGCACTGATTAGGAAGAATGGGTTGTCATCATTCAGGATTTGGCCCAGAAGCTGATATCCAGCCTGCCAGGATGAATTGCAGAAGTCTTGAAAAATAAGGGTCAACACTATAAATATTGAGTCTTGATGTATTTATTAATAAGAGTTTAATAACCTATGAAATGTAAAAAAATTGTACTTCGGTATCCATAGAAACATCTGACTAAAAAAATAACTAAAAACATGGAAGCAGCAAACTTTGCGAAAACCAAAATTAGTGTCAGTCTCAAAACATTTTAGCACGAGTGTAGTTACTGCAATTTATTGGATTCATAAAATATATATTTACTTTTATTTATTCATAGTACTTTTTGTACTCAAGGGTTTTTTTTTCTTAGATTCTGTATTTATCTCATGCATTTTACAAAAACAGCAGGACGAGGGCGCTACCGACATGTAGTAAATGCTAAAACACCAAAGATGTTATGAATGAGAAATGCTGCTTATTTTTACCCTAGTGTCCTTAGGTGACTCAAAACTTGTTTACTTCAGTTTTCAGAAAAGGAAGGATAAAAATATCACCATGGTACATCAAAAATAGAAAGAAAAAATAAATTGATTAAATGATCCTAATAATGATATATTAAATGCAAGAGGACATGGCACATAAAAGAATAACAAAGTCACATCTATATCATAGGAAGGAGTAAGTCCAGGTAAGTAAAATATAATCTATTCAGTCCATGCTTTCCTGCTCTTCACTGATGCATATTGCAGAATACTGTATGGCTGCATGGAAAATGGATGTGAGAATCGCTCCATGGAATAACTATAGATTCATAATTCAGAAAACATTTGCAAGATTAATTCATGCATGAAAGAATTTTCCCAAGCATTTTCAAGCATTGCCCTTAGCGAGTACCTGCCCGCTCGAGAGAAAAGGTTCAGCTGCCGGCGGTGGGCGGGGAGGAACGGAGGGGAGATCTCTCTCTCCCTCTCTCCCCACCGCCCCCTCCTGCTCACTGCCGCAACTCACCTGTCACCTGTGCCGGCAGCTGAACCTTTTCTCTCGAGCGGGCAGGTACTCGCTAAGGACAATGCTCGATCAAGTAATTGCCCTTAGCAAGTATGCTCGCTCATCTCTAGTTCTGACTGACACTACTACACTGTGAAGGGATGTCCTGACAAATTCTTCTTTCGGTACTCAACTCCACTTTCCACTTTCTTGCTAGCATTGCAGATTCCATGCCTGTTCATGTTTTCACCACCCATTAAAATGGGAATGAAACCCAACTGGAATAGTCGACTTCTCTCCAGGGGCCTGATAGTAGCGGCATGGGCAGCCTTTAGGTTGCATACACTGATTTCCCCTTTTTTAGAGCCCCCGTCCCTTTCACGATATGAGCTTCCCTGCATGGAAATTAGAACCATGACCCCGCAATGCAGCATAAAATCACATGACAAGTTTTCTGTAGATCAGTTTCAGTGTGAATTCATATTAAATGGGAAAATCATGTGATTTGAGTGACTTCCAAAGAGGCCTAGTCATTGGTGTTAGACTAATCATGACCAGGATTGCACTTCCAACCACGTGGGGTTTTCTCATACAGTGATGTGAAGAGTATAGAGAGAATGGCATGATTGAGGAAAAAGATTCAGCAAAAGGGGATCCTATGAACATCAGCAACTCATTGCGGAAAGGGGTCATAAGAGGACGAAAGGAATCATTCTGATGAACAGGCACCACACAAGCAAGCAAATTGTAGCAGAATACAACATTGGTGCTCCAAATAACCTATCTGAATGCAAAGCTAGTCGTTCCTTAGCACGGATGGGCTATAACATCAGACGACCAGCATTGCTAAGAGAAACAAAAAGGTGAGACTCCAGTGGGCAAAAGAACGCAAATATTGTATCACTGAGTGGTGGGAAAACATCACATGGTCAGATGAATACACATATCTGATGTACCATGCTAATAGCAGGTCAGAATTTAGCACAAGCAGGGTGCATTAATGACCTCTTCCTGTTCCAAGCATGTTAATATCTCCATCTAATGTGCGGCAACTACAAGAAGCTTCCTATCCACATGGACCAATGCTTCTTCAGAATGATTTCAACACCTTAGTGAATCTATGCCATGACAAATTTCTGCAGTTCTGAAGACTAAAGAAGGTCCATTGTGCCACTAGATGGGTTCTCTAATAAAAAGTGGCCATTCAGTATATATATTCTTAATACATCTGTGACATCATTTTCTCCAATTGTATCCAGACTAAGCAATGCTCTGTGAGCTAAACCTCAGACTGAGGCATTTTACTTCTCTGATACATTATTACATTTATGTGCAGAAGCTACAATAAAAAAATGAAACAAATTAATCTTTCAGAATTTTCCCAAGTCTATTAAAAGACAAGTAATGGCCTTGCTCTCAGTTATAGCGCTAGCATCTCTAGACTAGTAAGCAAGGCACTAATATAAAGTAGTTGCTCCAAGTGCAGACTGTCAATTCCCAGCATGGTTCACAGCTGTAATGAAATATTAATGAATTTGCTGGAAGTGCTTTCCCTAGTTTTTAGGACATTACATGACAAAATAATGATAACTGAAATGTTCACTGCACCAGAAAGAACATAATGTATCAAGGCGGGATCTGTACCTAATAAACTGAATGGCAGGTTTCATCTGCGGAGAAGGAAACTTTGTGCTCCGTCAAGGGCAAGCGTCATGGCTTCTTCCTTCTTGTTGCTAAGGATCATCATGATTTATAAATCCTGCAGAATGGTAAATCTGATATGATTGTAATCTGGTTATTTAGAGTTGACTAGATACACTGTCCCTTCTGCACGAAAGTACTAGGTATTAATGAAGGCTTCAGCAATGTCGCACTTTTCAATGTCAAGGTTCAAGAGATGGAAAATAATTCTATAAGATATATGATCACAATAGGAACCCAAGAAGTTTCTAAGGACTCGTTCGCATCAGCGTTTTGCTTTCCACTTGTAACCCCATTAAGGATGCAGCCCTTTTCTTTTTCAATTTTTGTTTTCTCCTCCCACTTCCAAAAAATCTTAAAGGGGTTGTCCCGCGCCGAAACGGGTTTTTTTTTTTTCAACCCCCCCCCCCCCCCCCCGCTCGGCGCGAGACAACCCCGATGCAGGGACTGAAAAAAAGAACAGCACAGCGCTTACCTGAATCCCGGCGCCCCGGTGACTTCTATACTTACCGGTGAAGATGGCCGCCGGGATCCTCTACCTCCGTGGACCGCAGCTCTTCTGTGCGGTCCATTGCCGATTCCAGCCTCCTGATTGGCTGGAATCAGCACGTGACGGGGCGGAGCTACACGGAGCCCCATAGAGAACAGCAGAAGACCCGGACTGCGCAAGCGTGGCTAATTTGGCCATCGGAGGGCGAAAATTAGTCGGCTCCATGGGAACGAGGACGCCAGCAACGGAGCAGGTAAGTAAAAACTTTTTATAACTTCTGTATGGCTCATAATTAATGCACAATGTATATTACAAAGTGCATTAATATGGCCATACAGAAGTGTATAGACCCACTTGCTGCCGCGGGACAACCCCTTTAACTCTTTTATGTTGCTGTCACTGTAGCTGTCTGAGACTTCTTTCTTGCAGTTGTATTTTTTAATGGTACTATTTTATGTACCATATAATGTTCTGGGAGACTTTTAAAAGTTTTTAAGTGGAGTGAAATGGAAAGAAGCACAATTCCGCCATCTTTGGGAGGTGTCTTGTTTGTATGGCGTACACACTACAGCAAAAATGACATAAATTACTTTGGTAGATTGGACTTTTACGGATGCAGCAATACGAGGGGGTGCTGATAAGTCTTTGGCTTAACCCAGAAAGAAACAAGATAGGAAGATTAAACTTTACATTTATTCCACATCCTCTCCACTGATGCCAACACACTTCTTACATCGGTATTCCAAGTTCTGTAAGCCTTGCAAAAAAAAGGATTTTGGTTATGCCTCAAACCATTCATCTGTAGCAGCCATAAATGGTGTGAAATCTGGTACCCTTGAGGTGTTTCTTCAGGTTTGGAAACAGATGATATTCGGAGGTATCGAGATCTGGTGAATAAGGTGGGTGGTCAACTAGCTGGAAGCCTATCTCCACCAGTTTTGCCGTGGTCGCTTGTGCAGTGTGCCGGAGGCGTTGTCTTGCAGGAACAAGATTCCTTTGGGCAGCTTGCCGCGCCTTTTGGCCTTCAGAGCTGCCTTTAATTGGTCCAAAAGTTCAATGTAATACCTTGCATTGATGGTGGAACCATTTTGAAGGTAGTCCACTAGCAGCAGGCCCTCCTTATCCCAGAACACAGACGCCATCACCTTAGTGGCTGATTTTTGCACCCTGAACTTCTTTGGGCGAGTAGAACCACTGTGCCTCCACTCTTTTGACTGCTCCTTGGTTTCAGGGTCATACAAATAAATCCAGGTCTCATCCATAGTGACCAGTCGATCCAGGAAGTTCTTATTAGTCCAGAAACGGTGACAAATAGACCGGGAAGTTTTCACTCGCATGCTTTTCTGATCTGTTGTCAAGCATTTGGAGACCCACTTTGCACAAAAATAGAGCATGCCACGATTTGTTTGCTGTGCGTTATTTCGCACGGACAAATTGCGACTGTCTGCCTAGGATTGCATTTTCTAACGCACTCCTATGGCAGCTTCCACGGGCGGAAATTCTGCAAGAAATGCCGCCGCGGAATTTCCACCCATGTGCAGGGGGCCTTATTCAGACCTTTTGTGAATAATACAGCATTTGTGTCTTGCTAATTTTTCTCACTGGTATTCTCATATGTGTAAGTGTAGTGGCCCAGAGTTTGGGGTCCCCTCCAGCACTTCAGATAACATGTCTTATGTTTGTCTTGTATTACTGTCCTAACTGGAATGTGTCAGATTAATGTGTAATGAAGTTTGCGGGCATGAAAATGTTGATGTCTGGATATGTCTGGTGTTGTCTGGAAAATGTATCTGTCTAGCTGTTGATTGGTCTATGTCCACATGTGTTGAGTGAGAGATGTCTAAAGTCAGTAAAAAGGTGAGAAGAGTTGAGGAGAAGAGTGAGAAGAGAGTTGGTTGTTGGAGTGGAGAGATGGTCTGCTCCTCATGCCAGAGCTCAGCTATACCAGGAGCCCGCCTTTTAGAAGCTTCCCTTAGGGAATATGAAAGCCCGGACATGGTGGAAACGCGTGGCAGTATTGCACAAGAACCGCATGTAACTGGATAAAAAGAGAGATCGCAAGTGTGCGAGAAAAAGTGAGTGTTTGGCAGTAGAGAGAGATAGTTTAACTGGGAGGAAGAATCTTACAGATAACTAGGACTGTGAATGCATAATGCCCCGGGAACCCCTACTGCTTCAACACTAGGCAAATTGTTGTGTGCTAGAACTGTTTATTGTTACTGCCTGAAGAGTTTAAGTAAACAGACAGGATTGAACGCTCCCGATTCTCATTCAGAAAATATTCTGTGTGTGTGTGTACTACTTTATTCTATCGGAGTGATCCGCCACAGAAGATGGAACGTTGGCGTCACAGTGACAAAATGGGACTTAAGGTAATCTCAGTTACGCATTGTAGGTCTCCTCCTGTAGTAACGAGGTTGGGTTCCTAGCCACCCGTAGTAAGGAGACGGTAGAGCCATGTGAAAAGGTTATTTCTCTACCATTCTTCTGGTGGAGACAAGATACAACAGTACCTTTACCAACTGTACATATATAATTATATACAGGAAATACCCAAGTAAGGGTAACTACTAGAGATGAGCGGGTATACTCACTAAGGGCAATTGCTCGAGCGAGCATTGCCCTTAGCAAGTACCTGCCCGCTCGAGACAGAAGGTTCGGGTGATGGCGCGGGGGAGCGGTGAGTAGCGGCAGTCAGCAGGGGGGAGCGGGGGGGGGAGAGAGGGAGAGAGAGATCTCCCCTCCGTTCCTCCCCGCTCTCCCCGGCAGCTCCCTACCCGCCGCCGGCACCCGAACCTTTTGTCTCGAGCGGGTAGGTACTCGCTAAGGGCAATGCTCGCTCGAGCAATTGCCCTTAGCGAGTATACTCGCTCATCACTAGTGACTACTCACTACAGTTTTTTTTCACAGCAAAATTCGCAGCATTTTTTTCTCTGCTTTGGAGACGCCGGGGTCGGCTTATTTTTAAGTAGGGGGGGAACTGTTTTGGCCCAGTACATACTTTCCTGGCCCCCTCCCTAATGTCATACATGTATGTCTTATGTAGAGGCTCTGTGCAAAACTGTCTTGTCATTCTGTTATGTGCATTGCATAGCTGTAACAAATGGTGGGTTAATGTCTGCAAAGTGTGAGCTGACTGTCTGGTAAATGTAGCAATTCATGGCCTGTCATGTTGGTATGAGTGAAGCTATAAATGTGAGTGATTGAGAGCGGAAAAGGAGTAGAGTTCAGGGTCTTCCATTTTCTGGAGTGGAAAGAAAGTAAAGCACAGAGACATATGAGGGCAGCTTCAGCCCTTATTTGTTGAAGATGGAAGAGGGGGAGAGATTTTCTGTGTTCCTCAATTTATGAAAACAGAGTGAGCCCCAAAAGAGAGTGAGTGAGCGACAAGTGAGCATTTTCATTCCAAGGCCTAGTGAAGAGGTACTCCTCTATTCTCATTGTCTTTTACGCCCAAACGTCCTGAAGTCTGGGATTGCTGGGTGGAGGTATTCCAATCTGAAGCTGAATTTATTTTTCAAGTAAAGTTTTTCCAGGCCCTGACCATTCCCGGGGACCTGAGGTACTATATCACTGTCTGTGGCTCATTTATTTCTCCACCAATTTTCATGCTGGTGGGTACCAGAATGGTGGCATCACCAGTGACAACCGCAATCCCTGTTCTACTATCTATTGGGCATCCCTATCCTAGTGGTGTCCAGAAGAGGCTTAGCGCTGCCCTTGCCTTGGCATGGTTAGTACCACCGTAACAATACAGCATCTTGCCCTCCCAGCTCCTCAGCGTATGCCATGTGTCAGGGGTCAGCCTACGGGACGCTGCAACTGCATGCAGCACATTTTCTTACAGTATTTTGAGCTGGATCTGTGATGGAACCTCCTGCATGTTCGATATCACTGTATACAGGAGTTGTATATACATTTCCCTGTATTAATTGATATGGACCATGTGGGTGTAACCTGGGTATCTCCTGTATGTAATTATATATGTACAGCTGGTATACGTTATACATCTCCCTGTATATCTGATATGAAGCATGCTGGTATAACCTAGGTATCTCCTGTATATAATTACACACTTTGCACACAATTAAAAAAATGCATAAAAAATCTGCATGCGGTTTTAAAAAAAACACAAGTAATGTTTAAATCCAAATGTGATTTTTAAAAGTGTGCGCAGTTTCTTAAAAAGGCATGTGGTTTTTTAATACCACATGCAGTATTTTTAATTGTGGTTCAAAAATGTAATAAAAAACATGAACAGAGCCATAAGCGTAGAACACTGTGTGGGGAGCTGCCGGTGACCTATCCTATCGCCACATATGACAGTAAAATTGTGCTGTGTGCGCATGCCGTCCTGCGCAGTCCACCAGTTGTCTTTTTTTAAATACTAGATTGACCCGATGTTTACTACGTGAACATAAAATGTTTTGGGGGAAAAGGTTATTGTGAACTACTAAATCTGCTTGGTTAGGTGATTATTCAAAGTGTCACTTTGTATTTGGAGCAGATATCTAATACACTAGATATATCTAGACACGCCTACAGGTTTCTCTCTGCCTGTCTGTCTGTCTCTCTTTCTCTGTCTCTCTCTCTGTCAGTCTGAGAAATGCTTCACTCTCTCTAGCTGTGCTGTTGCCTGAAGCACAGCATCGCCGATAAAGAGAATCTATCTATCTATAGGTCGGTATGTGTCGGCAGTACAGTATATACAGCCCTGTCCAAACCTCCTGGCTGTGCTCTGGCCCGGAGGTTAGACAGGGGCTTCCTGGACACCCCATACACTGGCTGTGTAGTGTGTGTGTATATGTGTGCATGTATATGTGTGTGTATGTATGTGCATATGTATGTATGTGCGTGTATGTGTTTGTGTCTGTATTCGTGTGTGTGTGTGTGTGTTTGTGTGTGTGTGTGTCTGTGTGTGTGTCTGCATGTGCTTGTATGTCTGTGTGTGAGTTTGTGTGTGTGTCTGTGTGTGTGTGTCTGCATGTGCTTGTATGTCTGTGTGTGAGTTTGTGTGTGTGTCTGTGCAGTGACAGAGGCACAAGGTGCACCACTGAGGAGATGGCGGGGTAGCTATTAAGGTTGTCACAGTGGCACTAACAACTCCACCCCTGAGGGACGCATGCAATCCTTGGTCATGGTGCTGACAGGCCTCTCCAGGCAACGCTAGGGTAGCAGTTACCTGAATAAATAGTGCAGTGGACTTGAAGAATTCTGTCATGGGTAACGCCACCATTCCTTACTCTGCGGGATGTCTAACAAGAAATATGAAAGTCCACACAAGGATAAACTCAGTTGCTGGGAACGGTCAACAAGTGGAACTTTACTTGAAGATAGATAGCTTGATACAGGCTTACAATTTTCTGTGGGTAATTTCACACACCAGTGCAGGAAAGACAAGGACGGAGGTCAGGGAAGAAACACAGGATGACGCCGGGCCTACAGCTGAGTTATCTGTATGACTCCGCTCCTGGACACACACTCTAGGGGAGGACAATAACACTCTACTGAAGCTCACTTTTGGGAAACTTCTAGACAATCCATGGTGGACTCACTCTCCTTCTTGTCTTCTCCACATTCCGTTTCTCTCTCTCTTTAGGGTAAAGGTCCTTGTAATTAACCTCCAGGGTACCACTCCTCGGCTTCCATTCTTCCCCACTAGAGATGAGCGAACGTACTCGGATAAGCACTACTCGTCCGAGTAATGTGCTTTATCCGAGTATCTCGACGCTAGTCCTGAAAGATTCGGGGCGCTCCGCTGCTGACAGGTGAGTCGCAGCGGGGAGCGGGGCAGAGCGGGCGGGAGAGAAGGAGAGAAAGATCTACCCTCCGTTCCTCCCCGCTCTCCCCTGCAGCTCCCCGCTCCGCAGCGCGTCCCGAATCTTTCAGGACGAGCGGGGAGGTACTCGGATAAAGCACATTACTCGGACGAGTAGTGCTTATCCGAGTACGTTCGCTCATCTCTATTCCCCACATGAGGGTTGAAAGTACCCACATGTGGCTGGCACTCACTCTCTGACTGACTATAACGGGACTCTCTTCACTTGCACCTTGCACTCACATATATCTTGCATGCTCATGTGACAACACAACTTGTTACATTTTCAAAACATATCCCAGACATTCACCTCTTACATGCTGCAGCTGTGCAATACACATAACTAGTGACAAGACAATTTGCACAGAGCATCCGCACTAACGACATGACATTTACAACAGTTGTAGACAATTATGGAGGGGCCAGATATATGTACTTCGGGCCACTATATCTGTGTGTGTACGTGTCTGTGTGTGTGTGTATGTGTGTGTCAGTGTGTGTATGTATGTGTGTGTCTGTGACATTCGCTTCTTTCATAGCGGCACTTCTCTCTCTCTCAGCCGCACTTCAGCCAGCAACGACGTTCAAAGTCTTGTGACGGTGAGGGAGAGAGACGTCGCAAGACTATGAACTTCGCTTAGCAACGCTTGAATCTCCTTAATGGTGCTCTCTGCTATACTTAACATGGGGAGCTTTTCTGCGCACAGCACATGCGTAATATGCCGTCATCATATGCTCATGTGAGCCTGACCTAGTGGCTACAAATAAATTTTACTGTACTCCAGGAGATGAGCCAGGTTTGGAAAGCTTATGCCAAGGATCTAGATCATGTATGTCAATTGATTTTGCAGCTGTATGCCGCGTGGTTTATCTATGGGTACGGCAGGCGAGGCCAAGCTGAACTTTTGCACTCGGGCCCCTGAGCCTTTAGTTACGCCCCTCATGGGGTCTGTAACGTTCAGCATCAGGGCTTATTCAAAAAAGAGTTTTCTTTCTGTGCAAGTATGGTCCAATTTTAATCGGACGGAACAGAAATAAAACAGATTGATTTCAATGGTTCTCTTCACATGAGTATATATAAACAGTAAAAACACTTAAAGGGATTGTCCCGCGAAACAAAGTTGGGGTATACACTTCTGTATGGCCATATTAATGCACTTTGTAATGTACATTGTGCATTAATTATGAGCCATACAGAAGTTATTCACTTACCTGTTCCGTTGCTAGCGTCCCCGTCTCCATGGTGCCGTCTAATTTTCAGCGTCTAATCGCCCGATTAGACGCGCTTGCGCAGTCCGGTCTTCTCCGTGTTGAATGGGGCTGCTCCTCGTAGCTCCGCCCCGTCACGTGTGCCGATTCCAGCCAATCAGGAGGCTGGAATCGGCAATGGACCGCACAGAAGACCTGCGGTCCACCGAGGGTGAAGATCCCGGCGGCCATCTTCGCAAGGTAGGTAAGAAGTCACCGGAGCGCGGGGATTCGGGTAAGTACTATCCGTTTTTTTTTTCAACACATGCATCGGGTTTGTCTCGTGCCGAACGGGGGGGCTATTGAAAAAAAAAAAACCCCGTTTCGGCGCGGGACAACCCCTTTTTAAGTGTGTGAACAACAGCCTATGCATTTCAGCAAAAAATGAAACCTTAATCATAGCATGCAAGTGTGTTCCGTTTTTTTCACGCATCCATTGACTTCAATGGCAGTTTTAAACATCTGGTGTTCCACACTCCATTTTTTTAAGTGCAGAAAAAACAGATGACACTCATGTCTGAGAAAAGCAAAATGCATAAAAATTGCATGAAAAATCTGTCTGATTTTCATGAATAGCATTGCACTTGCCTGTGTGATTTAGGCCTTAAAGGAGTGTCTGGGACTCTTAGGCCTCCCTCACACAGAGCTAATCACGGTACAACGCTACCATTGTTTTCAAAGGAGCCTCTCAGCCGCTCAATCACAGTGCTTTCCAGTGCCGGGATTTTTGAGCAGAGTCTGTTCTATTTTTGACTTTTAGTGCACCTCATCCATGAAAACGAAGGTGAAATAGTGGCGCTTTGCAGCGCTGCTGTGTGAGGGAGGCCTTACTATTGACCTATCCTCAGGATAGATCATCAATAGCTGGGGTCCACCACTTCGGATTCCGTCGATCAACTGATTCAACCGGAGCTGTGCTTACAATGCCAAACCCGGCTGCTACCAAACAGTCAATGCTATCTGCTTCAAGTGCTGTTCACACTGACAGCAGGCTGGATGATTAACTCATCAATGGGGATCCCAAGCAGTGGACCCCACTGATCAACTATTGATGACATATCCTAAAGATAGATCATCAATAGCAAAAGTCTACGACAGCCCCTTTAATGTTTGTAACTCATGTTAAAGAGGTTGCCCAGTTGTAAAGTATTGATGTCCATCCGCCAGGGATCCCTGATACTCAGCTGTTTGCCAGGCCATTGTGTTTGTGCATTGAGCTGATTTGTGCAGAGAGCAGACAGCTCCATTCTCTCTGCAATGGCCAGGCTTGGTATTACAGGGTACTCACTTCAATGGGAATTTAACTTGTTATACCAAGTTTGGCCACTGCAGAGAGAACAGAACTGTCTGCTTCCTGCAGAAATCAGCTCAGTGCATTAATGCACTGGCCCAGCAAACAGCTGATTGGCAGAGGCTCAGGTGGCAGACCCCCGCTCATCTACTATTGATGGCCTATCACTAGGATTGGTTATAAGTAATTTACAACTGGACAACCCCTTTAAGTAGACATAAATATCTCAGCTCAAAACTGTTGGAAGGATTATTTAAATAGTTCACAAAAGAGGATTTATTTTTTTTCTATACATGTATTTGTCAAGAAGAACCCTTCAATCCATTAGATGTGCAGGAATTCTCCTCGCTTAGCTCCAATATTTTGCATAAGAAATAGCCCTGAAACCTAATGTCAGATACCGGAGCTAAATTGTACTCACATATTCTGACTTGAAGAAATGTAACATTCACATCTGTCAGAATCTGATAATTACATGAAGGAATGGAGACAATTATAGATGACAGATATGAACTTTTTTGGGAGATAGAAGAATATAATTTACCTCAAAGGAGAAAAGATCACTTGAAATATTAACTAGAAGAAGACCTACTAACTGAATGCCACCGTTTTCCTGAGCATAAAAATAAACAGCAAATACGTCGCAGGAAGAGGAAAAGCATTCTCTAGAATTCAGGCCAGCAATACTAAGATTATTTTTACTCTGCTTCTATTTAGACGCGTTTCAGGGGCCAATGTAGACAAATTAGTCTTGATGTCTGCTCCTCTAAAAACAAAAAGTTGTGGTCTGACTTAAACATGTCAGAGTTATATACACTGAATTGTCACTTTATTAGAGACCATTTCCATTAGGATGGCTTCACATGAGCGTATGCGTAATTGTACACCCTTAACAAAACTTTTTTGCACTATGAACGAGGCTTTTTTGAACGCATGTGGGCGTATTTTACTGCATTTTTTTATGCCTGCAGGGTACAAACACACAATGGCTAATTTGCTTAATGAGTTCCATATGCCTTCTTTTTCCAGCAGAGTTACGCAGTGTTCCACGTTTCTCCATGTGTATTGTGTGTGCATTTGCGCATTTCCCATTGACTTCTATGGGGACTTTTGGTGTGCAAATGGTGCAACACCTCAGAGGGATGATCCAGGACACTTGACTAACGTGTAAAGCTGGGAGGCTTAAGTGTTGGCTTGTCACGGCGGCACTTACCAGGCTCTGGTCCCAGAGGAATGACACGTAGCCAAGGCCAGAGCAGGATTGCAGGCCACCTTCGACACCCCTAGGATAGGGAATGCCAATAAACACGTTGATGGGGGTAGTAGTAGTTATCACTTGTGACGCCCCCGTTCCCACACACCGGTATGCTATGTGGCGGAGAAATAACACAGAGACTTGTGTATAGTACCTCGGGTCCCTAGGAACGGTATGGCCCGATATAACTTTACTTGAAGAAATATTTTTGTCAAACAAATATTCACAGAAATGCAGGTACAATTCTATTAAGTGCAAACAGGCTAGAGGTCAGGGAGGATATTCAGGATGAAACCTATCTTACAGTCCATGTTATCTGTACGGTATTGCTCCTGGACTGGGAGCACTCCAGAGGAGGAAGGGGGGTAGGGGTCACTCCGCAGAAACTCTGGCAGACAATTATTTACTCAAGGATTAATAATAACAACCCACAGCTGTGTGGTGGTGTCTCAGTAGTGTACCTCTGTGTGGTGATCCTGAGTCTTGTAATGTGAATTGGTACCTGTACAGTGGGTTCCTCTATACAGAATTATTGGGAATTGCTCTCTCTCTCTCTCTCTCTCTCTCTCTAAGATCTTGGGACTCACTCCATTCACATCCAGACTCCAATCGCTATGGGATAGCTCTCCTTCTCCTCCATCTTCATCTACATGGAAGCTGAAGGTGCTTCCATGTGGCTCTGTGTTAGCACTCTCTCAGCAGACAAGATGGAAGACCGAACTCCTTTTCCGCCCTCAAGCACTCACATTTATATCTTCTTATACACTACATGAAATGACAGACTGATGCATTTACGTGTAGGCAATGATTTTATTACTGTTAACCTCTCAAGCTCCACAGCTGTGCAACACACACAATAGATATGACAGGACAAGCTTTGCACAGTGCATCTACATAGGACAAACATGAATGATATTTATGGAGGGGAGCAGGATGGTGTTCTGGGCCACTACAATGGTCTATCTTTTTTGCAAGTCTGAAAAGTGGGCAACCAAAATACGGAAATGTGAACAAACCCATTGTCATCAGTGGACTCTATTCTCTGCATACTATGTGCACAAGTTTTGCTCACAGAAATACATACACAAATAAGTCCATGAAAAGCCAGCTTAGGACCTCCTTTGCTTTCAGAACCGCAGAAATTAGACATGAGCGAGCACGCTTTGATAATGCAGTTACTCGAGCAAGCATCGCTTTTCTCATGTAACTGCATTCTTGTCCGAGCAGGCTCGGGGAAAGCAAGGGATGGAGACTGATAGAGATTTCTCTCTCTCCACCCCCTGCTCTCCAAAAAACATGACATAGTGATTATGGGAGATTTTAAGTATCCAGACATTTGTTGGGAATCTCTCTCCGGTAAAAGTAATGGATCCAACAAATTCTTATCCTCTCTTGCTCACAACTTTATCTTCCAAAAGGTCGAAGAGAAAACAAGGGGATCTGCTATCTTGGACCTAATTCTTACCCACCTGGAGGAAATGGTTGAGGAAGTAAGGGTGGCTGGGTCCTTAGGAGGCAGAGATTATACTATCCTTGAATTTTGGATAAAAAGGGGAGGAAAACCTGAGAAAACTCAGACCTCAAGGTTGGATTTCAGAAAGGCAGATTTCAGCTGGATGTTCTTAAGGACAGAAATGTCCAAGAAGGTTGGGAAATATTGTGAAATGAGATTCGTAAAGCACAATCGTTCATAATCCCTAAAAGCATTTAAAGAAACCAGGATGGATGAACGCAGAACTTGCACACATGTTAAAAACGAAGAAAAATATGTTTATCAAATGGAAAGAGGGGAAAATATCTAAAGAGGAATATAATGGGGTCTGCAGAAACTGTAGGGCAAGAGTCAGAAAAGCTAGAGCTAATAATGAATTGAGGCTTGCAATAGAGGCCAAAAGCAATAAAAAATGATTTGGGGGAATGTCAAAAGCAAAAGAAAAGTCCAAGATGCTATTGGATGCTTGCAAGATGAAAATGGTGAATTGGTTAAGGATGATGTTGAGAAGGCTGAACTTTTCAATTCCTATTTTGTATCTGTTTTCTCTCAGAAAGTAGATGGAACATCAACTGATCTTCCCTGTGCTATTGGGGAATAAAAGAATGCAGGCTATCTGTAAGCACAGAGATGATGAGGGAACACTTAGCTAACTTAAACGAATTCAAGTCTCAAGGTTCAGATGAATTACATCCCAGGATACTAAAGGAAGCAGCGGAGGTAATTGCTGAATCACTCACCGTAATCTTTGAAAATTCCTGGAGAACAGGAGAAGTCCCAGAAGATTGGAAAAGTGCAAACGTTGTCCCTATCTTCAAAAAAGGGAAGAAGGTGGATCCAGGAAACTACAGGCCAGTGTGCCTGACTTCTATACCGGGAAAGATCTTTGAACAAATTATTAAACAGCATGTATGCAAGTACTTGGATAAAAATGGAGTAATTAACCAGAGCCAGCATGGGTTTGTAACATGTCATGCCAGACTAATCTAATTTCCTTCTATAATAGTATCACTGACTGGGTTGATCAGGGAAATGCGGTGGATATAGCTTTTCTTGACCTAAGTAAAGCATTTGACAGACATATCTCATACTATACTTATTGAAAAAATGACTAAATATGGGATTGACAAGGCAACCGTTAGGTGGATTCACAACTGGCTGAGTGATCATACTCAAAGAGTGGTCATAAATGGCTGCACATCCAAGTGGAAGAATGTATCAAGTCGGGTACTGCAAGGCTCTGTCCTAGGCCCAGTGTTGTTCAACATTTTTATTAATAATCTGGAGAAGGGAATTGATGGGAAACTGATCAAATTTGCTGATGACACAAAGCTAGGAGGGATAGCTAACACTAGGGAATAGAGAGAGTATTCAAAAAGATCTCGAAAAGCTTGCACAGTGGGCAACGACTAACAGAATGGTATTTAACAAGGAAAAATGCAAAGTCTTACATCTGGGCAAGAAAAATGAAAAAAGCACAAACAGAATGGAAGGAATTTGGGCTAAGCAGCAGCACATGTGAAAAAGACTTGGGTATACTAATAGGTCATAGACTGAACATGAGTGAACAATGTGATGCAACAGCCAAAAAGGCAAACACAATTCTGGGATGTATTAAGAGAAGCATAGAGTCTAGATCACGTGAGGTCATTATTCCCCTTTACTCTTCCTTAGTCAGACCTCATCTGGAATACTGTGTCCAGTTCTGGGCAACCCACTTTTAAAAAGACATAGGCAAACTGGAGCAAGTTCAGAGAAGAGTTACCAAGATGGTAAGTGGTCTATAATCATGTCCTAAGAAGAACGGTTAAAGGATCTGGGAATGCTTAGCTTGCAAAAAAGAAGGCTGAGAGGAGACTTAATAGCGGTCTACAAATATCTGAAGGGTTGTCACCCTGCAGAGGGACTTTGTGTTACAAATTCCTTTTTATTTAGTTTTTCAATAAAAGCTATGTTTTAGAGATTTAACTGAACCCTACTGTGACATATCTATTTTTCATCAAGGTGTTCGTCCTGCAACTGTGAACCCCCCCCCCTGCAGAGGGATCAGCCCTATTCTCATTTGCACAAGGAAAGACTAGAAGCAATGGGATGAAACTGAAAAGGAGGAGACACAAATTAGATATTAGAAAAAACTTTCTGACAGTGAGGGTCATCAATAAGTGGAACGGGTTACTACAGGAGGTGGTAAGTTCTCCTTCAATGGAAATGTTCAAACAAAGGCTGGACAAATATCTGTCTGGGATGATTTAGTAAATCCTGCACTGAGCAGGGGGTTGGACCCAGTGACCCTGGAGGTCCCTTCCAACTCTACTATTCTATGATTCTATAATGAATGTGAAAAAAAAATACTACCCCAAAGTGCCACGACAATACTGCCATATCCTGCACATATAACAGTACCACATGGTACCCAATTCATATCACAATACAGTGCCTAAACAATATTACCATCCAAAATCAACATGAAAGAGAAACATAGAGCCCAAATTATACTACCATACAGTGTTCAAAAATACACCATAGTATGCCCAAATAATCCTGCCTTACAGAGCTCCCAGATCATTATTTAATATACAACACCCTAGTGATGTGTCAGTTGCAAATGAGCCGTTTCTTCCATTTACAATTGAGTCCAGATTCCGTCTGAGAGCTGAAGTTGGCTTTATTCCCTTATATATATGAGCCTTTAGGCAGCAGAGAGAAGACATACCATCAGGTTGAAAGGGTAGATGCTGACTGTCTACTATTCTGTTGCCCTCAAGAGGAGAGCACAAACAGCAATGGTATTAAAGAGGTTGTGCCACAATTAAGGGTTACCACCTATCTGAGAATGGCCATCAAGTGTTATCACCTATCTGAGAATGGCCATCCGATTACCCATTCTCCTCCTCTCTGAGGACTTACTGGATCCCCCAGTGATGTGGAGATTGAATGGATCAGCGGTCGCATATGTGCAGTACCACTCCATTTGTTTTCAATGGGATTTTACTCGGCTATTTCCTTCAGTCTTATTGAAACGAATGGACCGGTGCTATGCACGCGTAACCACAGCTCATTAAGTCTCCATGTGACTTCATGTGAGTACAGTGAGCCCACAGTGATGAGAAGAAGGGATAAGTGATAAAAGTCAATTGTGCTATAACACCTTTAACAAGGACCTGCCATATTTATTGGCATCCCTACTGACCTTGTCATGGCTTTTCTTTTGTTTCTATATGTCCCCCATCTTCCACCACCGGCTCCTGTTCGATACGGAGCTCAGTGGTACTACTCAGTAAAGTAGGTGGCTCCACCGTCAATCACACAGGACGTCATCCATTGAGCAGTGGAGAGCCACTGGGAGCTGAAAGAGCCAGCTCAGTAAAAAGAGCAGAACTTCCCATCACTATAGCATCCAAATAATAGCAATTTGCAGTTCAGTCTATGTAATAGTCCCCCATAGTTGCCCCGGTAGTTACAGTGACCCCCACAGCAGCCTCAGCAGTGATAGGGACCCCCACAGTAGCCCTAGTAGTAATAGTGACCCGCACAGCGGCCCCAGTATTAATAGTGTTTCCCACAGCGGACCCAGTAGTAATAGTTTTCCCCACTGTGGTCTCCGTAGTAACAGTGACCAACACAGTGGTCTCCATAATAATAGTGACCCCCACAGTGGTCTCAGCAGTAATAGTGACCCCCTTAGTAGTAATAGTGACCCCCCACAGTAGCCCCAGTAGTAATAGTGGCTGTTACTACCCATCTATACAGTCCTATTGAAAGTGTACAGAGCATCAGTGTGACCAGCTCTCCATTCAGTCTCTTCCTCACTGCAAAGGGTGCAGTAATCCTGCATGGGGTGGAAGAATGGACACGGAGCCCTATTTTCAGTATTGGTGGGTGTTTCAATGATGAGACTCCCACCAATCATCAAGTTATCTCCTATCCTGTTGGTAGGGGATACTCGGTTATGTTATTAGTTTAGTTTAGGAGCTGTGCTTGGTTATGGTACTGTAATTATGTACTGTGCCTGGTTCTGGTGTTATATTTATGTATCGAGCTTGTTTCCGGTGGTGTATTGGTGTTATGAGCTTGGTTCTGGTACGATATTGATGTACTGAGCTTGGTTCTGATATTGTATTGATGTACTGAAGTTGATTTGTGCAGTTTTTTTATACTAAGTTTGGTTTTGGCGTAGTATTTATGTACTGATCTTGTCTTTTTTCAGTATTAATGTTATGAGTTCGCTTCTGGTATTGTATCTTTATTTAGTTCAAGTGCTATATTTCTGGTAGGAATTTGAATCTGGGTTTATGTTATGAACTTGGTTCTGGTGCTGTCCTTATGTACTAAAATATGTTCCAGTGCTGTATCAATGTTATGAGCTTGGGTTTGGTTCCGTATTAGCTTACTGAGCTGTTCTGGTGTGGGTATACTGCTATCCTATTGCTTTCTGCACAAGCAGAACACCATCAGACTTCCTTCAAGCACAATATGCTTTTTTTCAAATGGGGTGGGGGGGGGGGGAACTAATTATGCAGCCATCTATCATAAGGCCAACAATGGTAACATATTAGTGACATATAGAAAATCTGTTGCACAAAGGATGAGCCAAATAGAAGCATTTCACCTTCCTTGAACCCTCAAAAAGGAATGCTGTCCTTCCACCTCAGCGTCTTAACCACATAACAGCTGCTATGGTTGCTATGGGTTTGCTTATCATAGAGACAACATACATATAAATCCCAGATGCCCGGTCCTCTCTATACCTTGCTCTACAATGATCTCTCTGACAAAGGAATTGCAAGATACATGCAATTAGCCTTTAAGAGTCTGGATTATCAGTGCAGGACAAAGCTGGACCCTGGGGAGGTGAGTAACCGGCTTGATACCAAATCAACTATTTACCACTCTAGACCACCAGGGGTTTTGAAACTTAACACTGCCCTAAAGCATCAGGGAAGATGGCATTACATTTTTCAATAGACCACCTGAGATATTATCATTACCCCCAGTAGCTAGCATTGTTTAGTAATGATCTCTAAAACAACAGCTACATTTAGTTTTGTGGATTATTTGATACTCTTTGCTTGACTCTGGTTCGCATGCAAGTGAAATGCAAGAGTGATGATATGAATGGTGCGGCCAAGGAAAGATGGAGGCGAAACAAGTTTTTGCCCAACACAATAAAACTTTTACTCTGCTTGTGTGATACATGTTTCTCTCCAAGTGAGGGCATTTTCACTCTAGTGTTGAAACAAGACACAGCCCCGACCACATAATGGGAACAGCATGTAAGCCTACTACCCAGCACATGGACAGTGTCATAACACACAAGCTTGTTGCCCCAGGGATACATTCTTTACTCCATGGCCAGCCTTAGCTACATGCAACGCATTCAATAGCACTGGCTGCCAGCACAGGCTTGCAGAGAAGGCACCAGACAGATGTAGGCTAGGTGTAATCACCCCCTTAGGTCCACCCAGCAAGGTTATCAACTTCCTCCATGTGGCAGCATCTTGTGGAGCTACATGGATCATCCTCTGCCTGGCTCTGTCTCTTCACCAATGATATTCTGAGTTGTCTCTGTCAGCCGATTGGCACCACTGCAACACCACACTAAGTTCTGCTACTGAATGTATGTACTGAGCTTGGTTCTGGGACTGTATTTATGTTATGAGTTTAGTTCTAGTGCTTTATTTATGTTATGAGTTTATTTCTGGTGCTATATTTATGTTATGAGGCTGGTTCTGATGCACTATTTATTTACTAAGCATGGTTCTGGTACTGTATTTATATTATGAGCTTAGTTTTGGTGCTGTATTTATACATTGAGCTAGGCTCTAGTGCTGTATGTATGTAAAGAGCTTAGTTCTTGTACAATAGTCACTGAGCTGCTCTTGTGTAAGTATGCTACTATCTTGCTGCTTTCTGCACAAGCAGAATACAGACAGCCTAACTGTGCAATACATACAGTTTTTTCTTATGATGAGGAGGGTGCTATCTAACCTAAGGCGCATTTTTCAGTGCTGCATTTACTGCAGTTTCAGCAGCGTTGGCATGCATTTTGCCAGCATTTTGGCTGCGTTTTCAGCACAGCTGAAAATGTAGCTAAGGAAACTGAAATAAAAAGCAATACTCACTTAGCAGGCGCTGTCCAAGTCCCTGACGCTGCTCTCTAGCTTTCCTGTAGGCTTCTGTGAAGTTGTTAGCGCTGACAGAATATCTCTGGCTGATAACAAGGTTGAAAACCCTGCCTTCAGCAAGAGATTGCTCTGATTGGTTCTTGAGCGCCGTGCTCAGCTAATCAGAGCCAGTGCTCTATGCACCAATCACAGCCATTCAATGAATGTCCGTGATTGATGCATCGAGACCTGGCTCTAATTGGCTGAGCCAGTGGTCAAGACCCAATCAGAGAAATCTCTTGTTAGAGGCAGGGTTTTAACCCTGTTACCAGCAAGAGATGGTCTGTCGGAGGCTGACAACTTCACCGAAGCCTGCAGGAAAGTTGGGGAGCAGCGGCAGGGACCCGGACGGTGCTTGCTAGGTGAGTATTTCTTTTTTTTTCCACACAGTGTAGCTAGGGTGTTTAGCCCTGCAAAAATGAGCCCTCATGTAGCCCTATCATTGGAAAAATAAAAAAGTTATGGAGGCCAGAAGGTGGTGACAGAAAGCAATTTTTTTAAAGCATTTTATTTTTGCAATTATTACTATATTAAAAAAGCTATATAAATTTGTATTGCTGAACTCATACTGACCAACAAAATAAAGAGAACATGTCACTTTTACTGCACCACGAGCGTCATAAAAATAACACCCCCAAAAGACTTTCAAAGGCGTGTTTTTTCTCACTTCGCCCAACTAAAAATGTTTTAAAATCTTCCAGTGTATTATATGGTATGTTAAATGCTACCATTAAAAAATACAATTTGTCCCACAAAAAACAAATCCGCACATAGATGTGTCAACTCTAAAATCAAAAAGTTATGATGTTTTTTTTGAAAGTGAGGATACCAGAACTGCAGAATGTGACCTGGATGCAGGTGCACCAATGACCCTTTGTCTTGAAGGGGTTAAAGGGGTTGACCCGCGCCGAAACGGGTTTTTTTTTTTTCAACCCCCCCAACCCCCACCCCCGTTCGGCGCGAGACAACCCCGATGCAGGGACCTAAAGAAAGCTTACCGGAGCGCTTACCTTAATCCCCGCGCTCCGGTGACTTCTATACTTACCGGTGAAGATGGCCGCCGGGATCCTCTTCCTCCGTGGACCGCAGCTCTTCTGTGCGGTCCATTGCCGATTCCAGCCTCCTGATTGGCTGGAATCGGCACGTGACGGGGCGGAGCTACACGGAGCTACACGGAGCCCCATAGAGAACAGGAGAAGACCTGGACTGCGCAAGCGCGGCTAATTTGGCCATCGGAGGGCGAAAATTAGTCGGCTCCATGGGAACGAGGACGCTAGCAACAGAGCAGGTAAGTATAAAACTTTTTATAACTTCTGTATGGCTCATAATTAATGCACAATGTACATTACAAAGTGCATTAATATGGCCATACAGAAGTGTATAGACCCACTTGCTGCCGCGGGACAACCCCTTTAAAGTACAGAAATTGTCTTTTTCTCTTAATGTCGCGGTGCAAACCTCCCCATGCGCAGGTCATTGTATAGATGTTGTGCTGATCTCTAATGAAAGGTGTCTCAGCTCATAGCCTGTGTGTCCTTGATTATAATCCCCAGGATACATGGCATAAAAATAGTCTGGTAGCTTTCATATAATATGTGTGACGATGAATATTTCTGTAAACTACAAAACACTGTAATTTAAGAGGGAACAGAAAATATATTTTTATCTTTCCTTTTCCCTGCTGAGTTTGTGTGTGTTCATGGACATATGCATTGTGTACATTCTGGGTATCTTTATAGCCTAATGGAAAACTAATGGGCCCCATTATAAATCAATGGAATCCATCAGGATTTGGTGACAAGCGTTTAGAAATGCTATCAAGCTGTCATGGTGTTGTGACTAGCAGTAATGCTTATCTTTTGTCATCTCTTGTCTTCTAGTTTGTCGTTGAAGCATTTTTTATACAACTGTCCCACATCTGATCCATTAGAATGGATCAGCTGACCCATTGCTGCAGCTCAGCCTCATTAATTAAAGAGGTGATTTACAAAGTAACGGAAATCCAACAAATACCATATTTCACAAAACAGGATTTTTTTATTATGTGACTTTGGACACTTTGAAAGAAAATGTGATCTTTGTAGTGAATACTTTGTAGGTATTTGAGTGATACAGTGCGCATGAAAAGTACATATCCACTCTTGTGTCTTCTGAAAATGGATATGTGACTTTGGAAATCACTTCTTCAATAGGTTATTGTATGTCCAGCCAGCATTGTTATGAATAATAGAAAGGATGAGCCTGACAAAAAATATGTAGTCTAAGTACATATAAATATTACTGGCTTCTGAAATGGGTTGCTGGTTATAGCATGAGCTATGTGCATTTAAATCCAGTATTCCTTGTACACATCTAGTATCTTAGTTCCTAATTTTATTCAAGCAGTCATTTGAAATCCATCCCTTACTTCTTAGCTTCGTTGTTTATTTGCTGCTTCTACCCTGCTTGTATCGGTCGTACTTTTTCCAAGTTCAGATCTGCCTAGTTTCATTTTCTTGCATCTGGGTCTTAGTGTCCCTTCATTGTTTGTCAGATCAGTTAGTGGTTCAGAAAGAGTTTTGATTAGTGATATCTTGAGGGATAATCAAGGACAGCGGTGACTGGTGTAAGGGTCAGTGTCAGGGATGGATTATAGGAAGATGTAAGGAAAGATAGAGTTAGGACCAGTCATCCATTTTTACGACCATCTGATTACCATTAACATTCTGTTTCTGTCATTTTTGTGGTTCCGATTCTTGCATTTTGTTACCTACTAAGTTTGATAAGTGATATTATTGCTTATTTGACTGTCTGGCTGTGACCCTACTGTAAGTCATGAGAGTATATAAGTACTGGGAGATACCATTATTAGGGGCAAATTGACTATTAACTCCACTAGGATTTGTCACACTGTGCTAGTCGGGTCCCAGGATCTAGGCGGTTGGCCCCCAGATTAAAATTTTTTTGCAGGGAAGTGAATTTCTTAAAATGAAAAAGCACCAATACTCACCTCTGTCGCTCCTCCCAGCCTCTGCAGCCTGCCACTGTGGTCCCTCGCTGACTTTGGGGTTACGCAAACAAGTGCATGAAAAATACACTTGGTTGTTGCGACAAAATCTCAGCATCAGTATTGAGAGGGCCGGGGGCTGGTTGCAATCATCATGTGACTCAGACGAAAAGGGAAAGTGTCCTCAGAGAGGACGTCACTGGTAGTGACTTTGTAGTGGTCTTTATTCAGTAACAGTATGGTGGTATTTTCCATCACTATGTGGTTGTAATATGTGATCATGGCTAGGTGATAATATTTGCCCCTTATATAGTGTTGTAATTGGCAATTTTGGTCTTGGTATAGTCAGTTTTGTACAGTGACAGTATGCACTGGTGTAACTATAGGGGTTGCAGGGGACATAATTGCCACCTGACCTACAAGCTAGGAGGACACAGGGGGGCCCAGCCCCACATTAATATGTCAGGTGTGTGACCTTCTCTTCTGCCTACCCAGAATCCTTGCCTGTCTGCAGCTCAGTCTGAGTGATAGAGACGCAGAGGACAAGTCGGGCTCTGATGCTGCCAGGTTAGGTGACTGAGCTGAGCTGAGAGAAAGTTTGAATTCCTGTCACCACTGCTCAGTCATCTAAAAGCCCAACCTCTCCTTGGTGTCTTTAGCTATCAGACCACGCTAGAGATGGGGAGCCTTCCTCTGCCACTTCGGGTGACATAAATTTCACTCTTAGAGTAACACTGAGTGGCCAGAGGACCTACTAGAGTAGGGGCCCATCCTTAGGCGCACTGGTAATAAGGGGACACAATAACTAAAGTGGCCTCATTTGGAGGTGATCTTACTGAAAGGGCAACATTTGTGGGTATTTTTGCTATGAGTAGAGATGAGAGAGCACACTCGTCCGAGCTGGATGCTCGTTCGAGTATTAGGGTACTCAAGATGCTTGTAACTCAAGACGAACACTACGCGGTACTCGAGTCAATTGCATTTCCTTCCCCGCATGTTTAGAGCCATTTTCTAGCCAATAAACATACAGGAAAGGCATTACCAGTTCCTGCTGTGACGTGCCAGCCCTCTGCCCGCCTACAGCAGTGAGTGGCTGGGCCGATCAGGTGACCGCCGAGTACTTAAATTGGTCCCACCCACGGCTCGCTTCAGACGCATGCTGGCAGAAGTTAGGGATAGTGCTGCTGCTGATATAGGGACAGTGTTAGAGTAGGATCCTGTTGTCAAGAACCCCAACGGTCCTTCTTAGGGCTACTCCTCATAGTGTGCATTACTGTTGTGGCTGGCTGGGAGCAGTAGTGCACAATTTTTTTTAAGCATCTAGGGCGGTACAGGCTATTTCAGCTATACTGTTCTGTGTGTGCAGTGCATAAGGCAGAGTGTAGGGACACAGCTACTTATATAGGGAAAGTTTTACAGTCCTCCTGATCCTCTGTACAAGAACCACAACGCTCCTTCTTAAGGTTGCATCTCAGCGTGTGCATTATAGTTGTGGCTGGCTTGAAGCAGTAGTGCACCAACTTTTGTATTACGCATCTAGGCCTGTTCCCAGCCTTTCAGTAATACCGGTAGCATTCTCAGCCTGCATTGCCGTACAACCAGCTCTCACGTGAAACTGCACTCTAACATTTCCTAGCCTACTGCAAACAACTTCAGTTATACTGTTCTGTGTGTGCAGTGCATAACACAGAGTGTAGGGACACAGCTACTTATATAGGGAAATTTTTACAGTCCTCCTGATTCTCTGTACAAGAACCCCAAGGGTCCTTTTTAGAGCTACTTCTCTAACCATGTGCATTATAGTTGTGGATGGCTGTAAGCAGTAGTGCACCAATTTTTTTTATTACGCATCTAGACCTGTGCACAGCCTTTCAGTTATAGTGTTTTCAGTCTGCAGTGCATTACACCGAGGTCTCACCGTGAAACAGCACTCTAATATTTCCTAGGCTACTGCAAAGTATTTCAGTTATACCGATCTGTGTGTGCAGTGCATTAGGCAGAGTTTAGGGACAGAATTGCTTATATAGGGAAAGTTTTACAGTCGTGATCCTCTCTACAAGAACCCCAATGGTCCTTTGTAGGGCTACTTCTCACCCTGTGCATTATAGTTGTGGCTGGCTGGGAGCAGTAGTGCACTAATTTTTTTATTACCCATCTAGCCCTGTGCAGCGCCTTTCAGTTATACCGTTCTCAGTTTGCAGTGCATTAGACAGAGGTCTCACCTTTAAACAGTACTGTAATATTTCCTAGGCCACTGCAAACTATTTCAGCTCTGCCACTGTGCAGAGCGTCTCACAATACCCTTTCCTTGGTGGGGTTGAGATAGCTGTAGTTACCAGCACTATCCACTGGCTTTAGAGTCTTCTCCCACTCCATACAGCCTCTATTATCTACAAGTCTCTGTGAGCAGTAAATTACCCCTAGGTGTCAGTGCAAGACAGCGGGTTAATTTTTTCAAGTCACAGCATAGAGGCTCCGCTATATACAAGTCTCTGTGTGCAGTGAATTAGCCCCAGTTGTCAGAGCTGTACAGTGGGGTAATTTATTTGGGCCCTGCTCTATTCTTAATGATGAGGAGTAGGGGTAAGGGTCAAGGATGCGGACGCAGGTGTCCAAGTGAGGGTGTGGGCACAGGCCGAGTTCCTGGGCGTGGTGAATCACAGCTGGCTGCTGAGGGATTAGGAGAGAGGCAAGTTTCTGGCCTCCCCAGCTTCATATCACAACTTGCGGGTCCGCGTCGTAAACCTTTATTACAAACAAAGCAGTGTGAGCAGGTCCTGTCATGGATGGCAGAAAATGCGGCCAGCAATGTATCGACCACTCAGTCTTCTACGCAGTCCACTACTCCCGGCCTAGGGACTGCAACTCTGAATCCTCTGGCTGCTGCTCCTTCTTCCTCCCAGCCTCCTCACTCCATTAAAATGACATATTCTGAGCAGGCAGACTCCCAGGAACTGTTCTCAGGTCCCTGCCCTGAGTGGGAAAAAACGGTTCCTCTCTCACCTGAGGAGTTTGTCGTGACCGATGCCCAAACTTTGGAAAATTCCCGGAGTCTGGGTGAAGAGGCTGGGGACTTCCGGCAACTGTCTCAAGAGCTTTTTGTGGATGAGAATGATGAGACACAGTTGTCTGTCAGTGAGGTAGTAGTAAGGGCAGTAAGTCAGAGGGAGGAGCACACAGAGGATTCGGAGGAAGAGCTGCTGGACAATGAGGTGACTGACCCCACCTGGTTTGCTAAGCCTACTGAGGACAGGGTTTCAGGGGGAAGGCAAGTGCAGCAATAGGACAGGTTGGAAGAGGCAGTGAAGTGGCCAGGGGTAGAGGCAGGGCAAGAGCGAAGAATCCCCCAACTGTTTCCCAAAGCACCCCTTTACGGCAAAACCTCCGTGCAGAGGGCTAGGTGTTCAAAGGTGTGGATGTTTTTTATTAAGAGCGCAGACAACTGATGAACAGTGGTGTGCAACCTGTGTCGCACCAAGATCAGCGGGGTAGCCACCATACCAGCCTGACCACCACCAGCATGCGCCAGAATATGATGGCCAAGCACCCCACAAGGTGGGACGAAGGACATTCAACGCCTCCGGATCACACCACTCCCTCTTCCCCTGTGCCACAACCTGCCACACAGATCCAATCCCCCTCCCAGGACGCAGGCATGAGTGCCTCCCGGCCTGCACCCACACCATCACCTCCACGGTCCTCCACTCCATCCAGCAATGTCTCTCAGTGCAGCGTTCAGCTGTCACTAACACAAGCGTTGGATCGAAAGCGGAAATACGACACCACCCACCCGCATGCACAAGCTTTAAACGTGCACATTGCCAAATTAATCAGCCTGGAGATGCTGCCGTACAGGCTTGTGAAAATGGAAACTTTCAAAAACATGATGGCAGCGGCGGTTCCGCTACTCGGTCCCCAGTCGCCACTATTTTTCCCGGTGTGCTGTCCCAGCCCTACACCAGCGTATCTCCCACAACATAAACCGGGCCCTTACCAATGCGGTTACTAGGAAGGTCCACTTAACCACGGACACGTGGACAGGTACTGGCGGGCAAGGCCACTATATCTCCCTGACGGCACATTGGGTGAACTTGGTGGAGGCTGGGACCGAGTCAGAGCCTGGGACTGCTCACGTCCTACCCACACCCAGAATAGCGGGTCCTACCTCGGTGCTTGTATCTGCGGCGTTTTATGCCACCTCCTCCAAACCCTCCCCCTCCTCCTCCTCCACCACCTCTACCTCTCAATTAGGAAGTGTGAACACGTCGCCAGCAGTTGGTAGCGCGCGGCACGGCAGCATAGCGGTGGGCAAGCGTCAGCTTAGTTGACAAATCAGCTTAGTTGACAAGAGGCACACAGCCCCTGAGCTGTTGCAAGGTCTGACAGAGCAGACCAACCTCTGGCTTTCGCCACTGAGCCTCCAACTGGGCATGCTTGTGTGTGACAACGGCCACAACCTGGTGGCAGCTCTGCAGCTCGACAGCCTCACACGCGTGCCATGTCTGGCCCACGTCTTCAATCTGGTGGTTCAGCGGTTTCTGAAAAACTACCCCCACTTGCCTGACCTGTTCGACAAGGTGCGCCGCGTCTGCGCACATTTCCGCAAGTCCACCACGGACGCTGCCACCCTAGGGACCCTGCAACACTGGTTTCAGCTGCCAGAGCACCGACTGCTGTGTGACGTGCCCACACGCTGGAATTCTACTCTGCACATGTTGGCCAGGCTGTACGAGCAGCGCAGAGCAATAGCGGAATACCAGCTGCAACATGGGCAGCGTAGTGGTAGTCAGCCTCCCCAGTTCTTTAGAATGGGATGCCAGATATCTGCCAGGTCCTTGAAAACTTTGAGGAGTCTACCCAGATGGTGAGCGGCGATGCGGCAATCGTTAGCATTACCATCCCGCTGCTTTGCCTGCTGAGAAATTCACTGCTAAGCATAAAGGCCGACACTTTGCGGTTGGAACAGGAGACGGGGGATGATAGTATGTCACTTGATAGCCAGACCGTTTTGGAGGAGGAGGGGGAGGAGGAGGAGGGGGAAGAGACAGCTGGCCACACTGCAGAGGGTACCCATGCTGCTTGCCTCTCATCTGTTCAGCGTGTATGGGCTGAAGAGGAGGAGGATCCTGAAAGTCATCCTCCTAGTGAGGACAGCAATGTGTTGCATACTGGGACCCTGGCACACAAGGCTGACTTCATGTTAGGCTGCCTTTCCCATGACCCTCACCTTAGACGCATTCTGGCCAACACGGATTACTGGGTATACACGCTTCTAGACCCACGGTATAAGGAGAAACCTTTTCACTCTCATTCCAAAGAGGAAAGGGATACGAGAGTGATGCAATACCACAGGGCCCTGGTGGGAAAAGTGATGCTAAAGTTCCCATCTGACAGCGCTAGTGGCAGAAGACGCAGTTCCGAGGGCCAAGTAGCAGGGGAGGTGCAGAGATCAGGCAGCATGTCCAGCGCAGGCAGGGGAACACTCTCCAAGGCCTTTGCCAGCTTTATGGCTCCCCAGCAAGACTGTGTCACCACTCCCCAGTCAAGGCTGAGTCGGAGGGAGCACTGTAAAAAGATGGTGAAGGAGTACGTAGCCGATCGTACCACCGTCCTCCGTGACGCCTCTGCTCCGTACAACTACTGGGTGTCAAAGCTGGACACATGGCACGAACTTGCGCTGTATGCCCTGGAGGTGCTGGCTTGCCGCTAGAGTCTTGTCAGAGAGGGTGTTTAGTGCAGCTTGGGGAATCATCACGGATAAGCATACCCGCCTGTCAACTGCCAGCGCCGACATGCTTAGATGAACAAAGGCTGGTTTGCCCCAGACTTCTCTTCTCCACCAGCGGAAAGCAACGGAACCTAATGTTTCTTTTCGCTGCAACAGGAGAAAAATGCATCCTCTATCACCACAAAAAAGGGGGAATTAGATTCATTAATCACTCTCGGATATTATTACTCCTCCTACTCCTACTCCTCCTCCTAAAACAGCATGTCTTCACACTGAACTGCCAATTTTTCTGCAGCCCAAAAGGCTCTGTTTAAAAGCTTTTTACAATTTTTAAACGTTTCAAAAGTTGTTATACTTTAACTGCAACCAATTTTTTCGGAGGGCTCCCTCCAGGCTCTGTTACAAATTAAGCAACAGCAAGCTGTATCTATAAAAACTATTTATGGGTTTCACCTGCTTTCGCGGTTGAGCAATTTTTCAGGGGTACACTTGTACTCTCGGTACACCAATTTTTCAGGCCCTAGCCTATACTGTTATCTAACTAATTTTTCCGGCCTTCGCCTACACTCTTGGTAACCAATTTTTTTCGGGTGTTCGCCTATACTCTTGGTATACCAATATTTCAGGGGTTCGCCTACACTCTTGCTACAGAAATGTTACAGGGGTCCGCCTATACACTTGGTACTGAAAGGTTTGAGGGGTTCACCTATACTCTTGCTACAGAAATGTTACAGGGGTCCGTCCATACTCTTGCTACAGAAATGTTACAGGGGTCTGCCTATACTCTTGCTACAAAAATGTAGCCTTCAGCCAATCACAGCCATTCAATGACATCATTGTCATTGGCTGTGATTGGCAGAAGGCACGTGTGTTTTCTGGAGGCGGGGATTTAAAGCCCTGCGTCCAGAAAACAATGCTCTGCCGGGGACCAGGAGGGAGCGACAGCCTGCAGCAGCACCGCAGAACGCCGGGGGAAGTGAGTAATGATTTTTATTCTTTGCTCCGCTGTATTCCCGGCGTGTAAGGTGACAGTTGGGGGGGTCGTCTTATACGCCCCGTCGCCTTATACGCCGGTATATACGGTATATATTTTTATTTTTACACATTTCTGGATGAATAGCAGGGAAGGGCTTATATATTTAAGCCCTTCCCCACAATTCATCCTGCGCACGCCGGCAGCCCAATGCTTTCAGTGGAACCTGCTGTATTGCCGGCTCCATTGAATTCAATGGGCAAACATCGTTCTTCTCTGCCACAGCTGTTACAGCTGTGGCAGAGAAGAATGATTTGTCTTCTATATGTTCTCAATGGGGTCGGCGCTGCCGCCGGCCCCATTGAGCGCATATAGAGAAGAGAACAGGAATCGCAGATCGCACATAGGTGCGATCTGCGATTTCTATGGCCTAAGAAGGACCGTTGGGGTTCTTGAAGCCTAAAATCACTCCTAACGCTCTCCCTATTGCAGCTCCGGCACCAACAGCACTTTCCCTGAACTATGTCAGAATGCATCTGTGGCGAGCCGCGGGCGGGCAGATTTTAATACTCGGGTGACACCTAATCTCGCCAGCCACTCACTGCAGGGGGGTGGTATAGGGCTTGAACGTCGCAGGGGGAAATTGTAATGCCTTCCCTGTCTTTCTATTGGCCAGAAAAGCGCGCAAATTTCTCAGGGAAGAAAATGAAAGTGACTCGAACATCGCGTGGTACTCGTCTCGAGTAACGAGCATCTCGAACACCCTAATACTCGAACGAGTATCAAGCTCGGACGAGTATGCTCGCTCATCTCTAGTAGTGACCAAGAGTTAGAGTGTCTTTCTGTCATGTTTGTCTTCTTTTTGTCAGTTGTAGTATGTAAATGTATTGGTGTTTGTGTCTTGTGTTAACTCATCCTACCCTAGTTGTGTGTTCTGTCTCCCTACCCTCCTGAATGTAAGATGTGGGTGATGGGCCAGAAAAATGAGGGAGGACCTAGAAGTGTGTGGTTGTCATCAGGAAGAGAGATAGGGAGGAGGTGTGATGGAAGAGAGCAGCAAGCTAAGACAGGGGAGACGGGATTTGGAGCTTACTAGAGATGAGCGAACGTGTTCTTCCGAGCTTGATATTCGTGCGAATATTAGGGTGTTCGGTATGTTCGTTATCCGTAACGAACACCATGCGGTGTCCGGGTTACTTAAACTTTCTTCCCTGAGACGTTAGCGCTTTTTTTTGGCCAATATAAAGACAGGGAAGGCATTACAACTTCCCCCTGCAACGTTTAAGCCCTATACCACCCCCCTGCTGTGAGTGGCTGGGGAGATAAGGTGTCCGCCTGATATAAAAGTCTGCCCCTCCCGCGGTTCGCTATGGATGCATTCTATATGCGCTCAATGGGGCCAGCGGCAGCAGCGCTGACCCCATTGAGAACATATAGAAGACAAATCCTTCTTCTCTGGCACAGCTGTAACAGCTGTAGCAGAGAAGAACGATGTTTGCCCATTGAATTCAATGGAGCAGCAATACAGCATGTTCCACTGAATGCAATGGGCTGCCGGCGATCGCAGGATGAATGGTCGGAAAGGGGTTAAATATATAACCCCTTTCCTGCAATTCATCCAGAAATGTGTTACACTAAAAATATATACCGGCGTATAAGGCGACGGGGCGTATAAGACGACCCCCCAACTGTCACCTTATACGCCGGTAATACAGTGGAGCAAAGAATAAAAATCATTACTTACGTTTTTAGATGATCTGCGGCGCTCCTGCAGGCTGTCACTCCCTCCTGGTCCACGGCAGAGTATTGCTTTCTCCACGAAAGACTTTAAATCCCTGCCTCCAGAACCACACGTGCCTTCAGCCAATCACAGCCAATGACAATGATGTCATTGAATGGCTGTGATTGGCTGTGTTTCTGGAGGCGGGGATTTCAAGGCTTGAAATCCCCGCCTCCAGAAACACAGCCAATCACAGCCATTCAATGACATCATTGTCATTGGCTGTGATTGGCTGAAGGCACGTGTCTTTCTGGAGGCAGGGATTTAAAGCCTTTCATAGAGAAAGCTTGTCTGCCGTGGATTAGGAGGGAGTGACAGCCTGCAGGAGCGCCGCAGATCATCTAAAAACGTAAGTAATGCTTTTTATTCTTTGCTCCACTGTATTGCCGGCGTATAAGGTGACAGTTGGGGGGTCGTCTTATACGCCCGGTCGCCTTATACGCCGGTATATATTTTTAGTGTAACACATTTCTGGATGAATTGCAGGAAAGGGGTTATATATTTAACCCCTTTCCGACCATTCATCCTGCGTTCGCCGGCAGCCCATTGCATTCAGTGGAACATGCTGTATTGCCGCTCCATTGAATTCAATGGGCAAACATCGTTCTTCTCTGCTACAGCTGTTACAGCTGTGCCAGAGGAGGACGATCTTTATGCTGACAGTGGGGGGGGGGCACTCTTGCCGCTATTGTGGCTTAATAGTGGGACCTGTGAACTTGAGATGCAGCCCACCATGTAGCCCCTCGCCTGCCCTATCCGTCACTGTGTCATTCCCATCACTTTCTTGAATTGCCCAGATTTTCACACATGAAAACCTTAGCGAGCATCGGCGAAATACAAAAATGCTCTGGTCGCCCATTGACTTCAATGGGGTTCGTTGTTCGAAACGAACCCTCGAGCATCGCGGGAAGTTCGTTCCGAATAACGAACACCCGAACATTTTGGTGTTCGCTCATCTCTAGAGCTTACCCATGCCGAGTCCCGGGCTTACTCCCATTGCGATGGGATGCCTTTTCTACAGAGAGTGTGGGAAGCAGATCCTGTTCTCTTGGAGTCGGTGGTGGGGAGTGCATGGTTCCTCCATTCATCTTCCACAGTAAGAAACGCAACTAGTACCCAGTGGAATGATTGTGACTGTAACGGAAACAAGTGAAGTGTATGCGATATATGCCCAACAAGTAATGGGAGCACTGCAGTAATCGTCCAACAGATAACTTAGACTGCAGATATTCAGAGTGGAGAGGGACTTCTGGATACAAACTTGTTGAGGGAAAAATCTGCACAGGAGTATTTGCATTGTAATGCCAAAGACTGTTAAATGCTGTTTTTTGGAAACATTTGCCTTGAACTGTACAAGTAAAAGAAAATTTGACTGTGGACTTTATTATTCATCTTACTTCACTGGGAAGGGGCACTGGCGTCACAATGACAAAGCAGGTAATTAAGTTAATCAGCACCGTTTGCTATTTCCCGGGTCCTGTGTGTGACTGGGCCAACTATACCTTGGAGTTGTTGGAAAAGATGGTAAAGCCACCCATGACATGTTATTAGAATTATCCACACCATCTTTCCTGGTCGAAGGAATGACCCTGCCTGCTACAATAGTCAATGGGCTATCTTGGTCTCTTTGAATTTTTCAATTCAGATGTCTTCAAAAAGTCAGATTGGTGAGTATTCTGTTGATGGGGTCATCACTAATTTGACTTTTATGATGAATCTGATCACAAAACCCCTGTAAGTTGGTAACACATAACTACAGGGTATACTATAAATCTGTGATAAACTAAGAGGGTTTCTTGGCCCTTGTTTGGCAATGCAAGCAAACCTGTGGTGGCCACTACCAGATTGAGAAGTAGAACGAGCTGTGCAGCATTTATTGGCTCTTTGTTTTGGGCAGTTACAAAAAAATCATAATGGATATACCATAAATGTCACTGCTCAGAATGCCCCTTTAAATGTGTTTTTCCCTTACTTTTAGAAAGTATAATGGCTATCCCAGATGTGTAAAAAATAACAACTATAGCAGTACTTACCTGTCCTTGGCCCTGGCGATCCAGCGCTGCGGTCTCTGTTGACAGCTGAGGTCAGGTGATTGTTGCCTGGCAATCAGAGGATGCAGGATCTCCATCCATTCTCCCGGCATCAGTGTTCATATCCTGGGAACCAGGAGTTCCAAATAGTGATGGTTACATTTTCAAAAAGTGACCAGACAGCTCCTTTAGGCTGGCTGCACATTGTCGGATTAGCATTGTGGAATCCAGAGCGTGCATCCGCCACCAGTAGCTGCAGCAAATACCACTAATAACATGCTAGGGAAAAGCGTTTTTTTTACTGTCCACGAGCGGAAATCAAGTGCGATTTTTCTGCTCGCAGAGCAAAAATCGCAACATGCCCAATTTCAGTGTGGTTTCCGTACGGATGGGTTCCATTGACTTCAATGGAAGCTGTCCAACCCGTGGCATCACCTAGCGACAACGTGGGAAAAGCAGGGATTTGGGAAAAAAACACATTGTGCATGTCTGATGGCTCGCTGTGTGAACCATCAGCAGTACAGGAAAAATAAGAAAATGTTAGGTACACGCGGATGTCGGCTGGGCACAGGGTCAGATTCCACTGTGGGCTCCCACATGTGGAATCAGACCCAGCCGTGTGCAGCCGGCCTTAATCTTTAGGCAATTAAGTGGTTATTCTTACCTTATGTTCCCTTTTCAGGGTAAATTTGTTTTTCACTTAAATGAATATATTTTTGTAAAAGGGTTCCGGGGGACTTTTATTCTGTCCTACTAAAATGCTTGACAAAACAGAACTCTGCAGTGACATGGAAGAATATTTCAAGAAACTAAGACTAAAAGAGTTCTTCCATGACAAAGAGAACACAGGACCTCCAAGCACTCAAACACAGGAGAATCTAGGGACCAGGAAGAAGTCTGATTGGACACCTGGTCGCAATCCCACTTTGTATAAATATATAGACTCCTTTAGGCATGTGGTGCAATCTACTACACTGGACAATCAGAAAAGGGAGGCATTTAATATCAATACGCAGGAAAGAAGAGCCATCTATGCACTCAAAAACAACAAGGAGATCTGCATTAAGCCTGCAGAGAAGGTGGTGCTATAGTACTCATGAACACATCAGACTACAAGAAAGAAGCAGACAGCTGACGGACACCAGATACTACACCAAACTAGATCAAGACATATGACATATGTGAAGGAATTGAGAAGGGTCATCAGAAGCCTGTCTCTGGGCTCCACAAGACTTTTGGACTTGATACCGGAGAACCCCATGGTTGGAGTATTTTATATGCTTCCTAAACTGCACAAAGCTGCCAACCCAGGGAGGCCGATTATCTCAGGTGTGGGAACCCTCACTGAAAAAATCTCAGGATGAGTGGAAGGTGTCCTCAAACCACTGGTGAGGTACACAACTAGCTACTTGCAGGACACCACAGACCTAGTGAACAAACTGTCAACCATAGGTCCCATCCCAGATGCCGCAATCCTGGCCACCATGGATGTGGAGTCCTTATACTCCAACATCCCACATGAGGATGGACTGCCTGCCTGGCAGGTGCACCTTGAGGCCAGTGGGGTTGCCTCTGAATCTGTGTTACAGCTCACAAGGTTCAACCTCACACAGAATTATTTCTCCTTTAGCAGAAAGATATTCCTGTAACTCATCAGAAGCGCCATGGGCAGTAAAATGGTATTGCAATATGCCAACCTTTTCATGGAAAAACTGGAAAGTGTCTTTTTGGCTTCCTGCCCCAGCAAACCATTGGCCTACTTCAACTACATTGATGGCATCATAATCATTTGGACCAACACTTAACAAGAACTAATAAAATTCCAAGAGAGATACAATGCATTTCACCCCACCATAAACCTGACATTAAGCTACTCGTATACTGAAATCAACTTTTTGGACACCACCATAAACATTTCAAACAACTCAATATAGACATCCCTATACAGAAAACCAGTTCATCGACCCACATACCTCAGATGGGATAGTTACCATCCTAAGAACATCAAAACGTCCATTGTCTACAGCCAGGCCATGAGATACAAGCAGACTTGCTCGAACTCAAAAGACAGAGAGGAACATTTACACAATCTCAAAAAGACATTTTTAAATCAGGGCTACCATCCCACCTCAATTGATGACCAAATCACTAGAGACACCAGGATACCCAGAAATCAACTACCCCAATACAAGGAGAAAGAAAAAAAACGGGCGTGTGCCTTTAGTACTGACCTACAATTCACAGCAAGAGGTACAAAGAAACTCCATCATACACTATACAAGGATGACTGTCTGAAAACCGTATTCCCAGACCCTCCCCTCCTATGTTGCAACCTCCCAATTTGAGGAACTTTATAATCAGGACTGCATTGCCCTTGTACACACTGTAAGGTAAGAACTGCAAGACCTGCTCATATGTACTGACTGGGGACAGGATACGGTTCCCCAACACACAGCAGGACTATAAGATCCCTGGCACATTCACATGTTCCACGTCCAATGTTGTGTACCTTATCCACTGCAGTAAATATCCTGTTGGGGGGCTTTATATCAGGGGAAACAGGACAAAAACTGAGAGCCAGGATGAGATCTCATAACCACTGAATTGGAGAGAGAAAAAGACAGAACTACCTGTGGCAAAACATTTTTGTGGAATATGAAAGGTTTGAAGGAGGCCAAGAAATGTGTCCTCCTCCCAATCATTGTCTTTATTTTGTTTTTGTTTTTCTAAACTTCATAAAAATCAGAAATTGATTTGTAAGAATGTTGCCATCCAATAGGTAGTGCTGCCTAGGTAATGTTTCCATCTCCTTCTTTTCCATCTCATTAAAAGAGAGATAGCAGACATCATAAAACTTATTCCTCAGCTCAGTGGACTGATTAAGTATTTATCTCTTTGCACAGATTGTATTATAATTGTCAAATTTCTGTGTGTGAACATTTATTTATCTTAAGAGGGGTGTTCCCTCTGAACTTGTATGTTATATTTGTGCCCCTTCCAAACCAGTTTCATCAGCCTGATAAAGGGTCGACAGAAGAACCCGAAAGCTTGCTGTAACATCATGTATTTTTATTAGCCATTAAAAGGTATCATATCTGCAAGATTACTTGGTTTCTCTTCCTAAGAACAATCACACAGATATCAGTAACATGGCTATTTGTCAGGGTTTTGGCTACACCCCTTATTTCCAGTACTATATATGTTTACAGTATACCTGTCATCAAAATTATTCAACCCCCATTCCAAATTAGGTTTATTTGCCAAATTTACAAACTTTTACATGTTTGCTAAAAATAATCAAACTAGAACAGCATTCTCGAAGAATCTCATTCTTCATGGACAATGGCTTCCAGCTCACTAATATTCTTGGGTTTGTGTCCTGCAACTGTCTAATTCACATCACACTAAAGATTTTCTATGGGGTTCACATCAAGCAACTGTGACAGCCACTCCAAAATCTTCCTGGACTTCTGAGAGCAAGCCTTGGTGGGTTCTGAGATATGCTTGGGATCATTGTCCTGTTAGAAGGTCTAATAATGTCAAATCTTCAGCTTCCTCACAGAAGGCATGACATTTTCCCTTAGGATTTCCTGATATTTGATTAAATCCATCTTGCCTTCCATATGCTGCAGGTTTCCAGTGCTAGAGTAAGCAAAGTAGGTGAACAAGACTTCTATAGGTTGAAACGTGTTCTTTTGTGACTCCGATGTCTTAAGCACTATTTCATAATAAATCCTTTTTACCATTTTGCTGATTACCCGCTGGGACAGAGTGGTGCAAGCCTGAGCTCCGTGATCATTTGCTTCAGAGGATTCTATTACGTCCCGGTTGAGTGAAGGTGAGCACGCTTCCTTTTTCTTCTATATGTCCTTTTCAACATAGGCTTTATTCTTCCTACTCCAGACATACCGCTGATCCTTAGGTCTGAAAAGTTCCTGTTTCATTTCATTGCTCCACGGAACAGAATCCAAAAACTTTTGTGGCTTTTTTATTTGGTTTTGCGTATATTGGAGCTGACGTTTGTTGTGCTTTTGGGTCAGTAGGGGTGTATGTCTTGAAGTTTGGGCATGAAGACCTTCAGCATTTAGCATGCACCTTACTATAAAAATGGAAAACTCAGTGCTGTGGCCATTAAATCTTCCTGCAGGTCTTTTGCAGTCACTCAAGGGTTTTTGACCACCTGCCAGGAATCTGGTAGCAGCCGGTGATAGATTCCTCTTTCTGCCACATCCAGGCAGCGTAGCCAGTGTTCCTTAAACTTTGAACTTGTGATTTGTGCTTCCAGCTGTATCTTTAGAAACATTCAGTGCATTTGCTATCTTTTTGTATCCTTTTTCTTGTTTGTACAAGACAATGCTATCTTCTCTCAATTTTTTAGACCAGTCGACTTAGCCATACTTCTAACATGCAACTAAACTCCACAGTCAACAAAGCCTGTGCCAGTCCAGGTATTTGATTTTTTTTTATATTAAGCACACCTGATGCAACTAATGAAGCCCTTGATTAGTTGCATCAGGTGTGCTTGTGACAACATCTAATTTGCAAATGTGTGGTATGCTGTTATGAGGGATTCTATTTAGTAAATTGAATAATTTTGAAACCACAGCAGTTATTAAAAGCGGTATTTTGTGTTGAATTTGGAAAAACTACTTCTTATACGTACAGTTGTATTGCATTAGTCGTGTTGAGATATTTAGATTGTTCCTGTTTGATTGTTTAGGGTTTTTTTTCAAACAGCTGAAAGTTTGTAAATTTGGCAAATAAACCTAATTTACAATATCGGTTGCATCATTTTCATTGCAACTGTATATTTAGCAGAGCTCAGTTTGTTATAAGATACAAGTTATCACAATGTCATATTTGCTATTCCATAGAGTTGCAATCATCAGAGAACAAATAGTTGAGTGGAACTTTTAAGCTCAGCTTCATCAGTATGTGCATATGTCCAATTAGACAGAAATAGCAGTTCATCGATGCAATACCTGTACTTTGTCTTCTAGAACATATTTAGTTTATTCACACATATATTTCTTCCTGTTAATGCTGCACTGTTACTATAGAAACGGGTTTATTCTCAAACATCGCAGATTGTATTAACATATTAAGCGATACCTATGACATATTGTTATGAGTAAATGTTTATCGCACTAGTATATAAAGTGTAAAGTTGAGGACGATGCTAAATATATCTGCCATCTAATGTTCTACATTTTACATATTTGAACAATTTTCTAAAAAAGTGCATTGCATGTAATCGTTGAAGTGTAAATCCACCTTTGAACATCATATGCTGATTGACAGAAACACTTACTGCAATCCACATTGAAAGTTGAGTTCATTTTTGGCAGTCTGTATCTATAGGCTTCATCCCAAGTAGACGGGTAACAGACCAGACGTGTAGAGTTACTGATCTCATCTCCTTTGCTCAAAGTGGAATTGTCACTTTTCCAGCAAAGGAGCTATCAGTCATGCCAAGTTTTCCAGCAAGACGACACCTCCTAGGTGCTTGATTTTTTTGACAATGAGTGCATCTTGAATGTCTTTTGATATCTTGCACCTATATCTACTTTTATCACTTCAAGTAGACTTGATTAATATTTGGCCTTTGTGTATGTCAGCCCATTTATTCTCACCATGGAGCCCACATGCACCTACAGTGCTTAGTAGTAAGTTAGCAATAAAGGGGATTGATAGAAGACTGCAGGGATAGTCTATAGGCAGGCTTTGTTTGTACTCAGTTTTATTGAACAGGAGCTGTATGCAAAATATAGCAGGATATCTTCATTCAAGACTATTTGCAAGGCAGATTCATTTAAAGAGAATTGTATATGCTGTAGATTGCAAGTGACAAGAAACATTTTAACCCCTTGCAATTCAATTTTAGATTCAGGGTTTCCTAGGGGGTTTTCTCTTTCTGCCATTATACAATAGCGCCATCTGCTGGCTAGAGCGCCGACAACAGAGCAGCCAATAATATACAGTAAGTATATCCTGACGGACATCTTCCGACATCAGAGCTGTAGAGCCTTCAATCAGAATGTCTTTAGACGTCAGACAGTGGATTGGAAAGGGTTAAAGCAGGTTTCAAGGGTTTATCCAGAATATAACATTTGTAATTTACAGCTGCGCCCCTGCAAGTGTCAATGTGGGCTGGGCTCCTGCACCCCCAACATCACTGTGACTTATTATTACAGCAGCTTATTCTAATGTCCTTGCTCCCGCAATGTAATTGGATGCCATAGGGAGGGAAGGATTAAACAAGTTATTCATTCCCCAAAAATATGCTGGAATCTGCTCAGGGTGATGGAAAAACATTAAAAACATAATTGATCTCCACTGCTCCCTTTAGCCCTGTGCTTGGTCCTCTGTTTCGTAACTTATATGCAAAGAGCTCAAGATCCCCTAAAATGCTGAAATTTTTACCATGACCAAACATAGGTCACATTTATTTTGGGTCTATTTATTCCACTTATGAAGGAGAAGTTACACAATATCTTACAGATATTGTGATGTTACATTAAGATTAGAGATGAGCGAACGTACTCAGTAAGGCCGATTTCGCAATCGAGCACCGCGATTTTTGAGTACTTCACTACTTGGGTGAAAAGTACTCGGGTGCGCTGTGGGTGAGCGGGGGGTTGCAGCGGGGAGTGGGGGGGAGAGGGAGAGAGAGAGGGCTCCACCCTGTTCCCCGCTGCTACCCCCCACTCCCCTCTGCAACCCCCCGCCCCACAGCGCACCTGAGTACTTTTCACCCGAGTAGTGAAGTACTCGAAAATCGCGGTGCTCGATTGTGAAATCGCCCTTACCGAGTACGTTTGCTCATCTCTAATTAAGATCATGAGGTCACATTAAGAAACACCATGGGAATTTGGAAATTGTTGAATGAGAGCCAAGACTGATCTTATAGGTTCTGGACAACAAGCAAAGTTGCCCCTGTGTTATCCAGTTTAGCCAGTTTTTTTTCAGAATTTTAAAATCCTTGGCAGTCCATGATAATAAAAGGGTTATTTGTAAGTTTAATGGCGTTTTAAGACAGTGAAATAGTTACATTTAACATTCACTAGTAGACTAAGGCTATGAAGGAGTCGATGGGAAATTCAGGTTGTTTCTGGAGGTCCTATCCTCTACTATCGTAGAAGATGGGGCCCCTTAGTAATTGACGTTTTGCCAATCTCTAAAACTGGTCCTGATTAAAAGTAAGTAAGAAATCTAGAAGATTACAAGAATGGTCAGCATCATCGATGTAATAGATAGGTGAGCATACACTGAATAAACATTTTATTAGAAACTCCAATCCAGCAGTGCATTGGACTTCCTTGGGCCTCCAAAACTGTAGCACCTTGTGTTGTCATTCCTACACAGGTATCAGAGGACCCCGAGTGTGCCAAGAGAACCTTCCCACACCATTACTTAATGTCCACCAGCCTGAACCATTGACACCTGACAGGAAGGGTTCATCGATTCATACTGCTTGTGCTAAATTCTGACCTTCCATCTCCATGGTGCAATAGAAGTCTGGATTAATCTGATCAGGTGATGTTTTTCCACAATCAGTGATCCAATTTTTGACCACTGGAGTCTTAGCTTTATGTTTCTCTTTGACATAATGTTGCTGGAACAGTTTGTCTGCTGTTATAACCCATCTGTGCTAAGGAACGACAAGTTGTGTGTTCAGATATGTTAGTTGGAGCACCAGCACTATATTAGTTTTCAATTTGCCTGGGTGTACACTGCCTGTTGGTCAGAGCAATTCATGACATCCTCCTCTGACCCCTTTTAGCAATCAGTTGTTTACACCCACAAGATTTCTTATTGCTGGATGTTTTGCCCTGATTGCACCATTCTTGGTGTTCTCTCCAGAACCACTGCATGAGAAAAACCCACAAGGTTGGCAGTCTAGCACCGATGACCAGATCTCGTTACAAGTTGCTCAGATTGCTGGATTTTTGCATCTAATGTGGATTCATACTGAAACTATTTGATGGAAAACTGGTCATGCGTATTTATGCTGCACTTCGGGATCATGGCTCTAATTTCCATACAGGGAAGCTCAAATCATGGAAGGGCTGCTGTCTCTAATAATGTCCATTCATTGTATGTTAACCTGTTAATACATTTGGATGTATATGTATGTGCAAAGCGGGAGATAGCTGCCTAGATGATAATTATTATTTTTTCATTACAAAAAAGCCCATATGCCTTAAAGATGCATGTGTAGTTGTTAAGCTGAGTTCCATAATGACATTTCTGTGATTTTGAACACTTATAGTCAACGGTTAAGTTTGAATTGGCCCACAGCGGAATAGGTAATTTCTTCTGTGGGCCAAAAGCCAAGAGTGGGTCCCAAGCGACGCATGATATAGTACACTCTCTGCACTACTTAGAGATGACAGTATCTCAGTCAGCTTGTATATCCATATAATAAACTGGATAGTTTTTATATTTATATGGACGCTTATTCTAACTGAGCTGATATCCTTAAAATATCCTCCCTTCCTGCCTGGTCCATATATTCTCAATAACACTACAGAGACGCCCTTTACCAATCATTTTGCAGTCTCTTGCTGTTGTTTGTGGCCTAACACTTTGAGCAGGTACACCTGGCTGAGAGGTCCACTAGTCCAAGGATAGAGCAAGGAACCTGCTGTAAATGGGAGGGGGCAGGTATTATTTGTATGTAGCTGTACAGTGGGCTCCAGACCCCAGTCAGACACAATGTTCATTTCTCTTTTGCTTTGGGTTGTTTGTGTTTAATAAGTTAGGCCATGGTGATACATTGCAATTGTCTGTTATAAAGGACATGCAGGAGGGTGTAAATTTGTGGAACTGCTGGGAGAAGGCAGCTGACTGTGAGTGGTACAGGGCACCTGATTGAGAGGCTGTCTGCTGAGCTGTACAGAGACTGGAAGGAGGGCCTAGAATCTTTTGCTTGCACTGTTGGAGGAAAGTGAGAGAGAGATAGAGAAGGATCCTAATAGTCTTTGACCAGCTAAGGATTGAGGCCAGAGTCAGTAGCTGACTGTAAGTGAGGCCAGCCTTAACTTAGACTGTAGGTATGCATGCCACTAGGGCCAGACATAATTAGTCAACAGGTCTGCTATAAAAGACAGTTTGTATTAGGGCTTATTCACATGTCAGTATTTTTCATCAGTATGTTCTAGAATGGTATCCAGGAAAGGGAAGCTTTACTTTCTGTAATCTGCATTTTTTGAAACAATATAATGAACTAGCTGATATAACCAGCTTCGCCCGAGTTAATTTGATACAGGTGTTTACGTATTGTTTCCGTGGAAAATTTTATGAAGCCATGGTTACTTTAGAGGAACAGAGGAATAAAATATGTATACACATAGAGGAGTGTTAGATTCTCCTCAGGCTGCATGTACCGATGTGCCTCTGCAGAATGTGCCACCCCTCCCACTCTCCTCATTTAGGACCTAAGAATGCTTGCGCCAAATTTCATGCTTGTACAATAACAGAAAGTTACATTACATACTGGTGCCCTTACTTTTGCAATTAGCATTGAATAATTGAGCTGTGACCCCTTTACTTTTTCTATTTAGGACGTTACTTATCCTATTTAGGACATAAAGAATGCTTGTGCCAAATTTCATGCTTGTACAACATTGGGAAGCTACATTACATATGGAGGCACTTACTTTTGCAATTAGCATTGAATAATTGAGTTGCAACCTCCTTACGTTTCTTAAGTAGGACCTAAAGAATACTTGTGCCAAATTTCACGCTTGTATGACAATGGGAAGTTAAATTACAAAGTGGTGCACTTACTTTTGCAATTACCATTGAAAAATCGAGTTGGGACCCCTTTACTTTTCCTATTTAGAACCTAAAGAATGCTTGTTCCAAATTTCACACTTCTACGACACCAGGAAGTTACATTATATAAGGGTGCACTTACTTTTACAATTAGCATTGAATAATCGAGTTGTGACCCCTTTACTTTTCCTATTTAGGACCTAAAGAATGCTCCTGCCAAATGTCATGTCTGTACAACACCAGGAAGTTATAGAATTAGATTTGGTACATTACACAGGAGTGCCAATACTTTTTCACTTAACATTGAATAACCGAGCTGTGACTCCTATTTAGAACCTAAAGAATGTTCCTGACAAATTTCATGTTTGTACAACACCTGGAAGTTAGAGAATTCCTGGCGAATCGGTCAGTCAGTGAGTCAATCAATCAGTGAGGGCTATTACTTTTATACATATAGATGGTCAAGTCTTAAGCACTACTGTTATTACAGACTGCTTAAAAATAGTTGTTATGCCTAGGTGAAATTTCAACCACATATTCAATATTGTTGAACTATTGTTCAGTTCCTTTTTCGTGTTTTTTAAAGAAGGACTACTTTTTCTGTCAACAAAATCTACTAGCCTGTATTAGTGTCACCTTCAGCTAGACCAAATGCTTAGGCACCTTCCTTAGGTGGGGGGTTGTGGGGGGTGACTGATTTAACCAGAAGTGATCCATGATTGTCAAGAGATGAAATAGGAAAATACACACTGGCCTTTTAAGAGAGTGGTCATGTGCATGCACCCTCCAGACAGCAGAGGGCATATCTGACTTTTTGGGATCTTTTAATTTAATTTTTGTCTTGGAGATTGAATGATCAGAAAAGCCCAATTCTGGTGTTGTGCTTTTTATCTGATGGTGTTCACAATGGGGTATATATGATGTGTTATTTTAATAGACTAGTCTTCTACGGATGCATTAATACCAAATATGTATACATTTTGAGGGTTGTCTTTTTTATTATAAATATGGGAAAACGCAGAGTTTTTTAAACTTTTACTATTTATTATTTTTTTGTAATTGTCATTTCCCTATGGAGACTTGAACTTGTAATTGCTTGATCACTTATACAGTATACTGCAACACCATACTATTGCAACATATAGTATTTTGACAAGTCAAAGGATGTACATACTATAGAGGCAGGCCTTGTGATTGCTTTGGGGTCTTTGGAGAGAGAGATATCAGCTCTGAATGCACAATCTTACTTGCTACAGAGGAGTGAGTGTGTATGCTGGACCAAACTCCAAAGGGTAATATTAAATTGCATAAAACGGCAAAAAAAAGACAGGACTTTCTGTTTTCGATGGCAAAACTAGACACCATTATAGGGGGCCCATTTAAGCCTTTGCTATGTGGCCCCATCTCTTCTATGTATGTATGTCACCGGACAGGTGCATGTCCTGTAATTTTCCCATGCAGAGGTCGTTTGGGACTTCTAAATACTAGAGATGAGCGAGCGCACTCGTCCGAGCTTGATGCTCGTTGAAGCATTAGGGTGTTCGAGATGCTCGTTACTCGAGGCGAGCACCACGCGGTACTCGACTCGATTACATTTCCTTCCCTGACAAATTTGCGCGCTTTTCTGGCCAATAGAAAGACAGGGAAGGCACTACAACTTCCTCCTGTGACGTTCCAGCCCTATACCACCCCCCTGCAGTGAGTGGCTGGCGAGATCAAGTGACCCCCGAGTATTTAAATCTGCCTCTCCAGCGGCTCGCCACAGACACACGCAAAGATAGATGAGGGACAGTGCTGCTGCTGCTGTTGCTGGTTTAGGGAGAGTGTTAGCATCTACAAGAACCCCAACGGTCCTTCTTAGGGCCACAGCTCACCTAGTGCACTACTGTTGTGGGTGCTGGGAGCAGTTTAGCCATTTTTTTTTTTTTTTTTGGTATATCGGGCGTGCAGCCGCATTACAGCTATAGCGTTCTCAGGCTGCAGTCTGTACTAAGTAGTATAGGGGAAGTATTGGTGAGGCAGGGACAGTGGTAGTGTGGAATCCTGTCTACCTGTGCATTTAACTCCATGGTTGCGGGGAGTTGTAGTACCTCAGGTCTCAGTTCAGCCTTCCATGTCATTTTTTGCTGGGGGGGCAGTTAGCGTTACGTAAGCGCTCTCTGCATCCAAGTGCACGTTTAAAAAGCACTCATATTTTTCTCCGCTCTCAGTTACCAGACAGCTGCCGGCGCAGTGTACGGTGCCAGACAGCCATAGAGGGAGAGTCCAAGACACGTTCCATTGCCTGCATTGCATTGGAAAATACAAATTTTTAAAAAGGGATCCTTTTGTACGTCTGCTAGTAACCCAGTGCACATTACTGCGTGGCCTGTGGGACTGTAGGTGAATGTCAACTGCATAGTGCACAGCAAGGCCTCAGTTCACGCTTCCACCCTGCGCACCCTGCAACATCGGTTTAATCTGCCAGTGCACCGACTGCTGTGCGACGTGCCCACACGGTGGAACTCTACGCTCCACATGTTGGCCAGGCTCTATGAGCAGCGTAGAGCTATAGTGGAATACCAACTCCAACATGGGCGGCGAAGTGTGAGTCAGCCTCCTCAATTCTTTACAGAGGAGTCGGCCTGGTTGGCAGACATCTGCCAGGTCCTTGGAAACTTTGAGGAGTCCACCCTGATGGTGAGCAGCGATGCTGCAATCATTAGCGTCACCATTCCCCTCCTCTGCCTCTTGAGAAGTTCCCTGCAAAGCATGAAGGCTGATGCTTTGCGGGCGGAAACGGAGGCGGGGGAAGACAGTATGTCGCTGGATAGTCAGAGCACCCTCAAGTCTATATCTCAGCGCGTGGAGGAGGAGGAGGAGGAGGAGGGGGAGGAGCCTGAGGAGGAAGAGACAGCTGGGCCCACTGCAGAGGTTGCCCATGCAGCTTGCCTCTCATCCATTCAGCGTGTATGGCCTGAGGAGGAGGAGGAGGAGAATACTCAAAGTGATCGTCCTAGTGAGGACAGCCATATGTTGCGTCCAGGTACCCTGGCACACATGGCTGACTTTATGTTAGCATGCCTTTCTCGTGACCCTCATGTTAGACGCATTCTCGCCACTACGGATTACTGGGTGTACACACTACTTGACCCACGGTATAAGGAGAACCTTTCCACTCTCATTCCCGAAGAGGAAAGGGGTTTGAGAGTGATGCAATACCACAGGGCCCTGGTGGATAAACTAATGGTAAACTTCCCATCTGACAGCACTAGTGGCAGAAGGCGCAGTTCCGAGGGCCACGTAGAAGGGGAGGCGCGGAGATCAGGCAGCATGTTCAGCGCAGGCAGGGGAACACTCTCCAAGGCCTTTGCCAGCTTTATGGCTCCCCAGCAAGACTGTCTCACACCTCCCCAGTCCAGACTGAGTCGGAGGGAGCACTGTAAGAAGATCGTGAGGGAGTACGCAGCCGATCGTACCACCGTCCTCCGTGACGCCTCTGCTCCGTACAACTACTGGGTGTCAAAGCTGGACACGTGGTCTGAACTCGCGCTGTCTGCCCTGGAGGTGTTGGCGTGCCCTGCGGCTAGCGTCTTGTCAGTGAGGGTGTTTAGTGCAGCTGGGGGAATCATCACGGACAAGCGTACCCGGCTGTCAACTGACGGGGCCGACAGGCTTACACTCATAAAGATGAACAAAGCCTGGATTTCACCAGACTTCTCTTCTCCACCAGCGGACAGCAGCGCTACCTAAAGAACTTTGTCAATCTGTGTACGGTATTCGTGATCCTCCTTAGGGTCCTCCTCCTGAAACCTCACATAATCACCGCGAATGGGCAATTTTTCTGTGGGCCAAAAGGCTCATATAACTTTTCTAAATAATATTTATCTGTTTCAATTCTCATTAAAGCATTGAAACTTCCACCTGAACCAATTGTTTTTTAGACTGGGCTGCCTCCAGGCCTAGTTAAAAATTAAGCCACAGTACGCTAAGCGATTAATGGGTTTCACCTGCCCTCTGGGTGGGGCATGGGCAATTTTTCTGGGGTACATTTGTACTGTCGGTACACCAATTTTTCGGGCCCTCACCTACAATGTAATCAAAGTAATTTTTATGGGCTTCGTCTGCACTCATGGTACACCACTGTGTCTTGGGTTGGCCTACACTTTTGCTACAGAAATGTAACTCCGTTCTGCCTACCTATACTTCTGCCACAGTAATGCTACAGGGGTCTGACTATACTTCAGCAACAGAAATGTTACTTCGGTCTGCCGATACTTCTGCTCCTGAAATGTTACCTTGGTTGGTGTATACTGTTACTACTGTAATTTTACTAATACTGGGCTCTGCCCATAATGCTTCAACAAAAATGTTACTGGGGCAGGTCTATACTGCTATAACAGAAATGTAACTAATAGTAGGCTTTGCCCATACTGCTTCTACATTACTGTTGCTGGGGCCTCTCTATACTCCTACTACTGAAATCTTTCCAATACTATGCTCTCCCTACACTGCTGCCAGGGAAATGTGAATCTACTGCTTTGCACATACTGCTTCTATGTTACAGTTACGGGGGTCTGACTATACTGCTACTACTGAAATGTTACCAATACTACGCTCTCCCTACACTGCTGCCAGGGAAATGTGAATCTGCTGCTTTGTCTCTACTGCTTCTACGTTGCTGTTGCTGGGGCCTGACTATACTCCTACTACTGAAATCTTACCAATACTACGCTCTCCCTACACTGCTGCCAGGGATATGTGAATCTGCTTCTTTGTCCATACTGCTTCTACGTTACTGTTACTGGCGTCTGTCTATACTGATACTACTGAAATGTTACTGGGGTCTGTGTATACTGCTGCAAATGAAATGTTAGTGGGGTCTGTCCTCACTGCTGCCAATGAAATGTTACAGGGGTTTGTGCATACTCTTACCGCTGAAATGTTACTAATTTTCGGCTCTGCCTATACTGCTGCTACTGCAATGTCACAGGGTAGTGGAAACGGAGGCTTCCCAAAGACATGATGGTGGCGAGACCACGCTACTAGGTTCCACAGGCGCGACAACTTTTTAGCAACGCGGTCACTGGAATGCATATAACCACGGACATGGGGACAGGACACGTACTGCCTCAAAAACTTTCCCGTCCTCCTCCTCCAACTATGAAAACATTCTTGGCCGAAGCCCACCTGCATTTAATCTGATGTTAGCTCTGCTGTCCAGGGCACTGCAATGGGATATATTTATGTACCGCCGGTGGGTTCCAAGGAGCCATCCATGCTGTGCGTCCACAGGGACTTCACATAGGGGATTTGTACCTGCCTGTGTCTATGTATTAAAAACCCCGGTCAGGTTGGGGCATGCAGTGTGGGCCGAAGCCCATCTGCATTTAATCTGACGTTACCTCAGCTGTGATGGGCAATGCAATGGGATTTATTTATGTACCGCCGGTGGCTTCCTGGGACCCTCCCATGCTGTCGGTCCACACGGAGTTGTAACTGCATGTGTCTACTTATAAAGAACCCCAGTCTGACTGGGGCATGCAGTGTGGGCCGAAGCCCACCTGCATTAAATCTGACGTTACCTCAGCTGTGCTGGGCACTGCAATGGGATATATTTATGTACGGCCAGTGGGTTCCAGGGAGCCACCCATGCTGTGGGTCCACAGGGACTTCACATAGGGGATTTGTACCTGCCTGTGTCTATGTATTAAAAACCCTGGTCAGGTTGGGGCATGCAGTGTGGGCCGAAGCCCACCTATATTTAATCTGACATTACCTCTACTATCCGGGGCACTGCATTGGGACAAACTACAGGAGCAATACAGCACTAATGAGATGTGCACAGCTACGCTAGCATAGGAGTCCGCTGTAGGCCCGCGATTGCTGAGGGTTTGTGCAGAGGCCTATGTCCTGGGTGCAGTGAAAGTCCGCTTCCTGCCTACGATTGCTGAAGCTGTGGGCCGAGGCCTATGTCGTGGGCGCGGTGCAAGTCTGCCATGTTTGGCCGCTCAGATCAATTTTTTGTTCATGTCTTGGGCTTCCTAGGACCCCCTATGCTGTTGGTGCAAACTTAGTTCCCATTGCGGTGTTTGACCTGTCTGGCATAAAGACACTGACTGACTTGGGTAAAGGGCAGAGCGCTGACGGCTTTCCCCTTGCAGTGTGGATTGAGCTATGCAACACCTTGACAGAATGAATACTGTGTGGCACATGGATTCCCCATTGCTATGCCCACGTTTGCAGCTCCTGACGGGATTGGATGTCTCATTGCTTCTGTACAGCATTGTGGGCTATCGCCCCGCCCCTTTTAAAGAGGGTCGCTGCCTGGCCCTGCCAACCCTCTGCAGTGTGTGCCTCCGGTTCCTCCTCATGACAGGTGCACTTATAAATAGACATGAGGGTGGTGTGCCTATGAGGCCAGCGTATCGCTTGAGGGCAGCTGACGGCTGTGCAGGGACACTTTGGTGTGCACTGTGGACACTGGGTCGTGCGGGGGGGTTGGGCAGCATGTAACCCAGGAGAAGTGGCAGCGGTGTGTCCCGCAGGCAGTGCTTGTGCTTAGTTGGAGGTAGTGTGGAGCTTAGCTAAGGTGTGGCTTACTAATGAGGGTTTGTCCAAAGTAAAAATTGTTAGGCGGGGGGGGGGCACTCTTGCCGCTATTGTGGCTGAATAGTGGGACCTGGGAACCTGAAATGCAGCCCAGCATGTTGCCCATCGCCTGCCCTATCCGTTTCTGTGTCGTTTCCATCACTTTCTTGGGTCTGTCATTCAATAGCTGAGAGCTGCCCCTGATTGGTCCCTGCGCTGAGCCAATCAGAGGCAGCACTCACTCACCCATTCATAAATTCATGAATGGATGAGTGAGAGCTGCCTCTGATTGGTGAGGGCTGTGACCAATCAGAGGCAGCCCATTCAGCAGGCGGGGATTTTAAATCCCCGCCTGCTGAATACTACTCAGAGCAGTTCAGGAGCACTGCCGGTCGGCCGCGGCTGAACTCCGGCTGCACGGACAAGGTGAGTATATATATTTTTTTTTATTTTTACACATTTTTGGATGATTTTCAGGGAAGGGCTTATATTTTTAAGCCCTTCCTGAAAATTCATCCTGTGCTCGCCGGCAGCCCATTGCTTTCAATGGAGCCGACTGTATTGCCGGCCCCATTGAATTCAATGGGCTGGACAGAGCTCCTGTGATCAGGCCCGTTTCAAAGGAAACGCGGCTAGGAGCAGATTTTTCTGGCGATTTTTCGGCCCCGGTCACGTGATTTGCGGATGTGCATCCGTCATGCGATCCGCAAATCGCGGAAAAAGACGCCCATCTGACCGAGGCCTCAGGATGTAAAGCAAGCTTAAAGCAGACAAGGAATGTGCTGGGAAACAAACAAGACTAAGTTATTGTAGCAAACACTGATAGGTTTAATGATTTAGTGGATCAATCACTTTTACTCCATAAACAAATATATAAACATGACACTTACAATTTACTGTTGCATATGTTAACCAGAATAAGCGAGTACTGTAGAAGTACTGGTAATATGAAAGTCCGAAAATAGTTTGTTCCATCACTTAGATATTAAATAGCTTTTAGTGATTTTAATGGACAGTGATTATTCATACCTGCTGCCTGCTGTTCTTCTTAAGCTTACATCAAAGAGCTTTTTGGCAGACAAGCTTCTCTCTCTCCCACTTCCACCATTAAATGACCAATCATGTTAAAGGGTCGTCAGTAGAGATGAGCGAACGCGTTCGTCCGAGCTTGATATTCGTGCGAATATTAGGGTGTTCGGGATGTTCGTTATTCGTAACGAACACCATGCGGTGTTCTGGTTACTTTCACTTACTTCCCTGAGACGTTTGCGCGCTTTTCTGGCCAATTGAAAGACAGGGAAGGCATTACAACTTCCCCCTGCAACGTTTAAGCCCTATACCACCCCCCTGCTGTGAGTGGCTGGCGAGATCAGGTGTTCGCCTAATATAAAAGTCGGCCCCTCCCGCGGCTCGCCTCAGATGCGGTGTGAGTTAGATGAGGGACAGTGCTGTTTATACCGGAGCTGCTGTAGGGAAAGAATTGGTAGTTAGTGTAGGCTTCAAGACCCCCCAAAGGTCCTTATTAGGGCCACTGATAGCTGTGTGTTGGCTGCTGTTAGCAGTGGGATTTTTTTTTTTCTCAAAATCGCCTCTGCAGACCGTTGCACCTGGCATTAGGGACAGAAGTGCTGCATAGGCAGGGAGAGTGTTAGGAGTGAGTGTAGCCTTCAAGAACCTCCACGGTCCTTTCTAGGGCCATATTTATCCGTGTGCAGTACTGTCCAGGCTGCTGTTAGCTGTGCTGCATTTTTTTTGGGCTTCTCAAAATCGCCTCTGCAGAGCATTCCACCCTCCATTGATACTGCAGGGAAAGAATTGTATAGGCAGGGCCACAACACAGTTATTATTCATAGAATATACGCAGTGCTGCCTGTTGGTGGGAAAGAACTGAAAACAAATCTATTTGTCCAGCCTCTGTCCGTCCTAACGCCTGTGGAGACGTGTGAGCTGCGTGAACAACATTGCTAAATCATACGCACCCAGCTACGCTTTACTGCTGGCTTCGCCATTTGCTTTCCTTAATTGGGAAAAAAATACCTGCTCTGCCAGAGTTATAATAACTCTGCTACCCTCACGTTCTGTGACACATAAGCAGGGACACAGCACAGTTATTAAACTTCTCATGTTCATTGAATATACGCAGTGCTGCCTGTTGGTGGGAAAAAACTGAAAACAAATCTATTTGTCCAGCCTCTGTCCGTCCTTACGCCTGTGGAGACGTGTGAGCTGCGTGAAAAACATTGCTAAATCATACGCACCCAGCTACGCTTTACTGCTGGCTTCGCCATTTGCTTTCCTTAATTGGGAAAAAAATACCTGCTCTGCCAGAGTTATAATAACTCTGCTACCCTCACGTTCTGTGACACATAAGCAGGGACACAGCACAGTTATTAAACTTCTCATGTTCATTGAATATACGCAGTGCTGCCTGTTGGTGGGAAAAAACTGAAAACAAATCTATTTGTCCAGCCTCTGTCCGTCCTTACGCCTGTGGAGACGTGTGAGCTGCGTGAAAAACATTGCTAAATCATACGCACCCAGCTACGCTTTACTGCTGGCTTCGCCATTTGCTTTCCTTAATTGGGAAAAAAATACCTGCTCTGCCAGAGTTATAATAACTCTGCTACCCTCACGTTCTGTGACACATAAGCAGGGACACAGCACAGTTATTAAACTTCTCATGTTCATTGAATATACGCAGTGCTGCCTGTTGGTGGGAAAAAACTGAAAACAAATCTATTTGTCCAGCCTGTGTCCGTCCTAACGCCTGTGGAGACGTGTGAGCTGCGTGAAAAACATTGCTAAATCATACGCACCCAGCTACGCTTTACTGCTGGCTTCGCCATTTGCTTTCCTTAATTGGGAAAAAAATACCTGCTCTGCCAGAGTTATAATAACTCTGCTACCCTCACGTTCTGTGACACATAAGCAGGGACACAGCACAGTTATTAAACTTCTCATGTTCATTGAATATACGCAGTGCTGCCTGTTGGTGGGAAAAAACTGAAAACAAATCTATTTGTCCAGCCTCTGTCCGTCCTTACGCCTGTGGAGACGTGTGAGCTGCGTGAAAAACATTGCTAAATCATACGCACCCAGCTACGCTTTACTGCTGGCTTCGCCATTTGCTTTCCTTAATTGGGAAAAAAATACCTGCTCTGCCAGAGTTATAATAACTCTGCTACCCTCACGTTCTGTGACACATAAGCAGGGACACAGCACAGTTATTAAACTTCTCATGTTCATTGAATATACGCAGTGCTGCCTGTTGGTGGGAAAAAACTGAAAACAAATCTATTTGTCCAGCCTCTGTCCGTCCTTACGCCTGTGGAGACGTGTGAGCTGCGTGAAAAACATTGCTAAATCATACGCACCCAGCTACGCTTTACTGCTGGCTTCGCCATTTGCTTTCCTTAATTGGGAAAAAAATACCTGCTCTGCCAGAGTTATAATAACTCTGCTACCCTCACGTTCTGTGACACATAAGCAGGGACACAGCACAGTTATTAAACTTAGATAATTCATTCACTAGAGGCAGTGGGGCCTTTCGTTTTCCAAAAAGGGCAAAAATTATATTTGGCCTGCAGTCTTGCGCCAATTTATTTCCTGCCTGTGAAATCAAATCACTGGTAATACAGCATGCTGAGGGGTAGGGGTAGGCCTAGAGGACGTGGACGCGGCCGAGGACGCGGAGGGCCAAGTCAGGGTGTGGGCACAGGCCAAGCTCCTGATCCAGGTGTGTCGCAGCCGACTACTGCGCGATTAGGAGAGAGGCACGTTTCTGGCGTCCCCACATTCATCGCCCAATTAATGGGTCCACGCGGGAGACGGTTATTAGAAAATGAGCAGTGTGAGCAGGTCCTGTCCTGGATGGCAGAAAGTGCTTCGAGCAACCTATCGTCTACCCGCAGTTCTGCGCCGTCCACTGCTGCCAATCCGAATCCTCTGTCTGCTGCTCCTCCTTCCTCCCAGCCTCCTCACTCCACTACAATAACACCTGCTCAGGAGCGGGAGCACTCCCAGGAACTGTTCTCGGGCCCCTGCTTAGATTGGGCAGCAGCGGTTCCTCTCCCACCAGAGGAGTTTATCGTCACTGATGCCCAACCTTTCGAAAGTTCCCGGGGTCCGGGGGAAGAGGCTGGGGACTTCCGCCAACTGTCTCAACAACTTTCTGTGGGTCAGGAGGACGATGACGATCAGACACAGTTGTCTTGCAGTGAGGTAGTAGTAAGGGCAGTAAGTCCCAGGGAGCAGCGCACAGAGGATTCGGAGGAAGAGCAGCAGGACGATGAGGTGACTGACCCCACCTGGTGTGCAACGCTTACTCAGGAGGACAGGTCTTCAGAGGGGGAGTCAAGGGCATCAGCAGGGCAGGTTGCAAGAGGCAGTGCGGTGTCCAGGGCCAGGGGTAGAGGCAGGGCCAGACCGAATAATCCACCAAGTGTTTCCCAAAGCGCCCCCTCGCGCCATGCCACCCTGCGGAGGCCGAGGTGCTCTAAGGTCTGGCAGTTTTTCACAGAGACGCCTGACGACCGACGAACAGTGGTGTGCAACCTTTGTCGCGCAAAGCTCAGCCGGGGAGCCAACACCAACAGCCTCACCACCACCACCATGCGCAGACATATGATGGCCAAGCACCCCGCAAGGTGGGACAAAGGCCGTTCACCGCCTCCGGTTTGCACCCCTGCCTCTCCCCCTGTGCCCCAACCTGCCACTGAGATGCAACCCCCCTCTCAGGACACAGGCACTACCGCCTCATGGCCTGCACCCACACCCTCATCTCCGCTGTCCTCGGCCCCATCCAGCAGTGTAGTTCAGCGCACCGTTCAGCCGTCGCTTGCGCAAGTGTTCGACCGCAAGCGCAAGTACGCCGCCACGCACCCGCACGCTCAAACGTTAACCGTCCGCATCGCAAAATTCATCAGCCTTGAGATGCTGCCGTATAGGGTTGTGGAAACGGAGTCCTTCAAAAGTATCATGGAGGCGGCGGCCCCGCGCTACTCAGTTCCCAGTCGCCACTACTTTTCCCGATGTGCCGTCCCAGCCCTGCACGACCACGTCTCCCGCAACATTGTGCGCGCCCTCACCAACGCGGTTACTGCCACGGTCCACTTAACTACGGACACGTGGACAAGCACAGGCGGGCAGGGCCACTACATCTCCCTGACGGCACATTGGGTGAATTTAGTGGAGGCTGGGACAGAGTCAGAGCCTGGGACCGCTCACGTCCTACCCACCCCCAGAATTGCGGGCCCCAGCTCGGTGCTGGTATCTGCGGAGGTGTATGCTTCCTCCACTAAAGCACCCTCCTCCTCCTCCTCTGTCTCACAATCAAGATGTGTTAGCAGCAGCATGTCGCCAGCAGTCGGTGTCGCGCGGTGTGGCAGCACAGCGGTGGGCAAGCGTCAGCAGGCCGTGCTGAAACTACTCAGCTTAGGCGATAAGAGGCACACGGCCCACGAACTGCTGCAGGGTCTGACACAACAGACCGACCGCTGGCTTGCGCCGCTGAGCCTCCAACCGGGCATGGTCGTGTGTGACAACGGCCGTAACCTGGTGGCGGCTCTGCAGCTCGGCAGCCTCACGCACGTGCCATGCCTGGCCCACGTCTTTAATTTGGTGGTTCAGCGCTTTCTGAAAAGCTACCCACGCTTGTCAGACCTGCTCGTAAAGGCGCGCCGGCTCTGCGCACATTTCCGCAAGTCCCACACGGACGCTGCCACCCTGCGCACCCTGCAACATCACTTTAAGCTGCCAGTGCACCGACTGCTGTGCGACGTGCCCACACGGTGGAACTCTACGCTCCACATGTTGGCCAGGCTCTATGAACAGCGTAGAGCTATAGTCGAATACCAACTCCAACATGGGCGGCGCAGTGGGAGTCAGCCTCCTCAATTCCTTTCAGAAGAGTGGGCCTGGTTGGCAGACATCTGCCATGTCCTTGGTAATTTTGAGGAGTCTACCCAGGTGGTGAGCGGCGATGCTACAATCATTAGCGTCACCATTCCTCTGCTATGCATCTTGAGAAATTCCCTGCAAACCATAAAGGCAGCTGCTTTGCGCTCGGAAACGGGGGCGGGGGAAGACAGTATGCCGCTGGATAGTCAGGGCACCCTCCTGTCTATTTCTCAGCGCGTACAGGAGGAGGAGGAGGAGCATGAGGAGGATGAGGAGGAGGGGGAAGAGACAGCTTGGGCCGCTGCTGACGGTACACCGGCTGATTGCCTGTCATCCTTTCAGCGTGTATGGCCTGAGGAGGAGGAGGAGGAGAAGGAGGAGGAGGATCCTGAAAGTGATCTTCCTAGTGAAGACAGCCATGTGTTGCGTACAGGTACCCTGGCACACATGGCTGACTTCATGTTAGGATGCCTTTCTCGTGACCCTCGCGTTGCACGCATTCTGGCCACTACGGATTACTGGGTGTACACACTGCTCGATCCACGGTATAAGGAGAACCTGCCCACTCTGATTCCCGAAGAGGAAAGGGGTTCGAGAGTGTTGCTATACCACAGGACCCTTGCGGACAAGCTGATGGTAAAATTCCCAGCCGACAGCGCTAGTGGCAGAAGGCGCAGTTCCGAGGGCCATGTTGCAGGGGATGTGCGTAGATCGAGCAGCATGTACATCCCAGGCAGTGCAACAGTCTTTAAGGGCCTGGCCAGCTTTATGGCTCCCCACCAAGACTGTGTCACCGCTCCCCAGTCACGGCTGAGTCGGCGGGAGCACTGCAAAAGGATGGTGAGGGAGTACGTAGCGGATCGCACGACCATCCTTGGTGACGCCTCTGCCCCCTACAACTACTGGGTGTCGAAGCTGGACACGTGGCCTGAACTAGCCCTGTATGCCCTTGAGGTGCTTGCTTGTCCTGCGGCTAGCGTCTTGTCGGAGAGGGTGTTTAGTGCGGCTGGGGGAATCATCACAGATAAGCGTAGCCGCTTGTCAACCGACAGTGCCGACAGGCTAACACTCATCAAGATGAACAAAGGCTGGATTTCCCCAGACTTCTGTTCTCCACCAGCGGACAGCAGCGATACGTAAGCAATACGTAGGCTGCACCCGCGGATGGAAGCTACGTTCTCTCTCACCATCCAAAACGGGGCATTTCTGCTTCATCAATCTGTGTCTAATATTCCTCCTCCTCCTCCTCCTGCTCCTCCTCCTGAAACCTCACGTAATCACGCTGAACGGGCAATTTTTCTTAGGGCCACAAGGCTCACTCAAATAATTTTTCAGAACAATTTTTATAAGTTTCAATGCGCTTAAAAGCATTGGAACTTTAACTTGAACCAATTTTTCGTTACACTGGGCTGCCTCCAGGCCTAGTTACCACTTAAGCCACATTAACCAAAGCGATTAATGGGTTTCACCTGCCCTCTTGGCTGGCCATGGCCAATTTTTGGGATGTACATTAGTACTGTTGATACAGCAATTTTTGTGGGCCCTCGCCTACAGTGTAATCAAATTAATTTTTAGCCCACCTGCATTACAGCTGACGTTACCTCAGCTGTGTTGGGCAATGCAATGGGATATTTCTATGTACCGCCGGTGGCTTCCTGGCACCCACCCAGGCAGTGGGTCCACAGGGAGTTAAACCTACATGTGTCCACTTGTAAAGAACCCCAGTCTGACTGGGGCATGCAGTGTGGGCCGAAGCCCACCTGTATTACGCACGACATTACTACCTCAGCTGTGTTGGGCAATGCAATGGGATATTTTTGTGTACCGCCGGTGGGTTCCAGGGAGCCACCCATGCTGTAGGTGCACACTGAGTTTTTAATACATCTGTACACTTCTAAAGAACCCGTCTGACTGGGGCATGCAGTGTGGGCCGAAGCCCACCTGTATTACGCACGACATTACTACCTCAGCTGTGTTGGGCAATGCAATGGGATATTTCTATGTACCGCCGGTGGCTTCCTGGCACCCACCCAGGCAGTGGGTCCACAGGGAGTTAAACCTACATGTGTCCACTTGTAAAGAACCCCAGTCTGACTGGGGCATGCAGTGTGGGCCGAAACCCACCTGCATTAACCCTTTCCAGTCCACTGTGTGACCTGTGAAGACATTAGGGTTTAAGGCTGTACAGCTCCGTTGTTGGTAGACGTCCGTCGGGGTTCTCTTACTGTATATTGCCAGCCTCTCTGCTGTCGGAGCCTATCCTACGTGTCAGCTCATGCAGTACTGGCTTTAGCCAGCATATAGCGCCGTTGTATAACGGCAGAAAAAGAGTAAGCCCCCTAGGAAAACCATATACAAATTGGATTGGAAAGGGTTAAGCACAACATTACTACCTCAGCTGTGTTGGGCAATGCAATGGGATATTTCTATGTACCGCCGGTGGCTTCCTGGCACCCACCCATGCTGTAGGTGCACACGGAGTTTTTACTACATCTGTACACTTATAAAGAACCCCAGTCAGACTGGGGCATGCAGTGTGGGCCGAAGCCCACCTGCATTAAGCACGACATTACTACCTCAGCTGTGTTGGGCAATGCAATGGGATATTTCTGTGTACCGCCGGTGGGTTCCAGGGAGCCACCCATGCTGTGGGTCGACAGGGACTTCACAATAGGGAGTTGTACCTGCCTGTGTCTATGAATTAAAAAGCCCGGTCTGACTGGGGCATGCAGACACCTTGACAGAATGAATAGTGTGTGGCACATAGGTTCCCCATTGCTATGCCCACGTGTGCAGCTCCTGATGGCGGTGGCACAGGATTCTATTTCTCATTGCTTCTGTACAGCATTGTGGGCTATCGCCCCGCCCCTTTTAAAGAGGGTCGCTGCCTAGCCGTGCCAACCTCTGCAGTGTGTGCCTGCGGTCCCTCGTCATGGCAGACGCAATTCTAAATAGACATGAGCGTGGTGTGGCATGAGGGCAGCTGAAGGCTGCGCAGGGACACTTTGGTGTGCGCTGTGGGGGGGAGGGGGGGCGGTTGGGCAGCATGTAACCCAGGAGAAGTGTCAGTGGAGTGTCATGCAGGCAGTGATTGTGCTTTGTTGGAGGTAGTGTGGTGCTTAGCAAAGGTATGCCATGCTAATGAGGGCTTTTCAGAAGTAAAAGTTGTTGGGAGGGGGGGGGCCCACTCTTGCCGGTATTGTGGCTTAATAGTGGGACCTGGGAACTTGAGATGCAGCCCAACATGTAGCCCCTCGCCTGCCCTATCCGTCACTGTGTCATTCCCATCACTTTCCTGAATTGCCCAGATTTTCACACATGAAAACCTTAGCGAGCATCGGCGAAATACAAAAATGTTCTGGTCGCCCATTGACTTCAATGGGGTTCGTTGTTCGAAACGAACCCTCGAGCATCACGGGAAGTTCGTTACGAATAACGAACACCCGAACATTTTGGTGTTCGCTCATCTCTAGTCGTCAGGTTATATGATGGCACAGCAGCTGACAGACAGAGGCAGGATTTTTTATCAAACACAAACGTAACCTTATTAAAGTAGTAGTACCACAATTGTAAGTTATCTCCTATGCACAGGATAGGGGATAACTTGCTGATCAGTGGGGGGCTCACTCCAGTGAGGAGGACAGTGAATGGAGTACTGGTCATGCAAGCGCACTAGCGTTCCATTCACTTTCAGTGGTACTGTGGAAATACCCGAGTGGGGCTTGCTCGAGTATTTCCGTCAACCCCATTCAAATTAATGGAGCACTGACTGTGCTTGCTCGGCTAGTGCTCCCTTCATGCTGACATGACTGCAGTGACAAGCAGAGCAGGACACAGGACTCCCATTCTGTAGATCTGCGGGGGTGTCAGCAGTGAGACTGCAACAATCTTCAAGAGGATAACTTGCAATTGTGATACAATCCTTTTTAATAAAGTTACTAATACACTGTTGGGTTGCCTCTAGCTTGGATATAAGATGTGATACGAGAGGTCATGGAGGCTCTGGCATCCTGTTGTACCGCATCTAGCTTGGATGCAAGATGTGATACGGGTAGACATGTAGGCTCCAGTACCCTGTTGGGCCGCCTCTAGCTTGGGTGCAGGATGTGATATGGGTGGGTATGGAGGCATACAGGTTCCTGCAGCATATCGTTCCACATTTAAATGAACCTCTAGATCGTGCAAACTCATATGCTATCGAAGTAGGCGTCCCAGATGGTCCAATCACTTTCTGTATGATTAAGAGGGAACCGTTTGTATGATTCATGAGCACAGACTATGTAAATACTGGATGGTACAGCTACTACTGTGTGATCTAAGACGCTAGTCAACTGTCATCCAACGAGCAGAACATCCCACACTCCCGCCCAATTTTACCGCATTTCAGGTATGTAGTCGAACATTGAGACCCACCTTTTTTGTGTAATTCTAACAATGTGGTGATTCTTCCAACATGTGCTTTACCCCCACACATTGTAGATGTTTATTAGGAAACTAATTTGAATCCCGATAGGGGGTGTGATTCAAAAACAGAGTGGTCTCATAATTTGTAACATTAAATATAAATGAGTGTGGCAGCATAAACTGGTGCGAATAGTTGTTATTTGCAAAAAATCAATATTTTATTTTTCCATGGAGAAAGTATCAGGCAACGTTTCGGCCAATAATTGGCCTTTATCAAGCCACTTCTCCTGCGTGATCATGCAGGGAGTCCATGCTGTAACATTCACACATGCACGCTCTATCCAGAAGGGATAACAGTTTGCAATGACGTTTTCCTGGGCAAATGAGATGGCATGATGAGCCCCAGTCCATAAGCAGTGAGGGGCATAGCCACAAAGGGTGTAGAGGAGGATGCCATAGGGGTATGAGTACATATTCAACAATTTTTCAGTTTCCTGCATCATCAAATGCTGCAACGTATACTTCATGATGTTTAACAAACATAATATCACATAGCAATAGTGAAAAGGGTCTTTTTTTCTGGTTCAGGAGCAAGGACTCTCTTATGGTGGAGGGAGTGTATCCAGTTGTCTTTTCCTTCCAATTTGACTGAAGCAGCAGTTATCAACTGGATCTGGTATGGACCATCAAATCTCAGTTCTAAAATTTTTCTGATATGTCCTTTGAGGACAACCCAATCACCTGAAAGCAAGCTATGTGACCCCTCTTTTGACTATGGATCTGGAATCAAAGAAAATACACGTTTATGAGTGACAGTTAACTCCTGATATAAGGCACTCATGTGGGAAGTAAGGTCCTCATGTTGGATCTGGAGAAAGTATAGGCCTATTTCAGGGGCTCTACCAAACAAACCTTCATAGGGGCTCACCTTAGTCTAATGATTAGGTGTGGTTCTGACTGAGTAGAGGGCTGATAAAATTACTTTCTATGACTTCTGGTAAACCATATGTACAAATTAATTTGTTCAACTTTTTTTTTTCAGCCGTAGTCTTGGCATTGACATTTTTATTTATTTTATTTTACAAGCCACAGCTCTAGCTAACGTGAGAAGAGGTCAATGCAAAACAACACAAACTCCAGAATACTTACCCTATTTAGCTTCTTGTAACTATCTGCAGTCTTTGAAACAAATAGTCTGGCTGTGGCTCACAGTGAGAAGGTACCTTGACCAATTGGCCTTGGTTGGGACAGGCACATATCATGCAGCCCTACACAAACTGGGTTTTCAGCAGAGTTGTACACTGGAGCAAGCCACACAGAAGAAACTATGCCACACATTACCTCCTTGGATTAATGAGTTGGCCAATGGCTCAGGTGTGACATTTAGGAGTAGAGCATGCAGGGGAGGCACAGGAGCTTACTCTTCCTTCAGGCCCCTTAGCATTCTGTTCTGCTGCTTTCATTTGCCACTGCTCCTTTTCTCTCTTTAAGGCCTGTCCCTGCAATTTAAGAGAGATATTCACACCTGCCTTGGGTGCAACCAGGTTAACAGCCATTACCTCATTCAAGGGGAGTCCAGCTGCTGCTTTGACGGCTGCATCTACTTTGTATATGAGCCTGCACTTTGATGATAGCCTCCTGTGCTGGAATAGCTAAAGCCTTGTACAGCAAAAATACTGTCTCTACATTCTGGATTGGCTTACTCGAGAACCCTATGAAATTTGTACTGCACCAATATGGTGTGAAATTGTGTGCAATTCCAACTGCGTATCTGAGTCGGTGTATACATTAACAGTCTTACCTACAACCAACTTACATGCTTCAGTGAGCACCATCAGCTCTACTTCCTGAGCAGACTTCCCAGGGGATAGTGGTAGCTGTAGAATTACCTCATTGTTGGTTACCACTGCCTAGCCTGTTTTGCTAGTCCATTTATTACATCTGGAACCATCTACAAAAAAAATTGAAAATCTACATTAGCAATGGGAGTTTCAACAACATTTTAAAGACCCCTAGTTTCACTTTTCTATTAAGTTATATTTTGATTTCCCATGTTTTTCACCCTCCCCCCTCCTGAATTCAGTGAAAGCGATAAAACTGTATTCAGGACTAAACGTCTTCTAATTTTGAGGGCACTATTTTAGGAGAGACAGTGAGTCATAGAGGGGTTGCAGAAGGCTGGAGGCTTGGGGCATCCATGCTCAGCAATATCCCACCAATGCCAGGATAGTGCGCAGTTCCTGGGAGTTTTGGGGGAGTAAGATCACTCAAAGTGCATTGCCTTGTGTCTGGCCCACAGTATCTTTGGTACTGATGAAAAAACTTGTTTCATGTAAAGAGATACATTGTTTTGAGAGTGTGTAACAACAAGCACAACACCTTAATATCATTTGAGCTATACTCAATTGCTGCTTGTATAGCTGTAAGCATGTCAGCCCCTAATAAGTTGACTAGGCAAGTCTCCGACACCAAAAATCTACCCACATTTAAAATGTAATACACTTAAAGTAAATCCTTGTTATTAATTTGACTCTGTTTGTAATGCACTTATCAGGCTTGTCAAGTACATGATTATCTAATTTTATCATCATTATTCAATAGTATTCAAATATAGTAGAACGCAATTCTTGGAACACGCAGTACACTTGGGTTGTGCATGCATCAAGAATGCATATATATATATATATTATACACACTTTCCACTCAAATGGAGATACACTTCTTCTCTACTAGGTTGGTCTGTGTTAAGGAGGGGCAAAATTGTTACATACTCTTCTTTCCTCTCCTTACATAACCTAGCTCCACCTCTTGCTGTCTGGCTAACTGTTTGAACATGTCTCTCTAATTCAATGTCCAGCAGTCCAGCGGTACACATCCCATAGACAACTTATAGACAGGCCTTTTACACATACAAATACACAAGTTCTCCTTGTTATAGCATATTCCTTGCAGGGAAATTTCCTGTTATTAATTAGCGCCATTTACACACCATTTACTGGTATAGCAGTTTCGGGCACTAGGGTGGAGCCTCAGGTGTAGTAGCCATAGGTCTGGAGAGTAGTCAGGGAAGAGCCAAGAATCAGCAATGAGAGGTCTATGTTCACAGTACAGATGGAGGAGGCAGATAGCATAGTCAGAAGGAAAGCCAGGACTAAGCAATGGGAGGTCTCAGTTCACAGTACAGATGGAGGAGGTGGGTAGCATGGTCAGAAGGGAAGCCAGGGGTCAGCAACGAAAGGTCTCAGTTGAGTAGCAGAGGAGCAGGTAGAAGTAGAGCTTGATCAAGGCTTGGAGCACAATAATCACACAAGGAAGGAGTGTCAGGGCTAGGCTTTTATAGGAAGTCCTAATTAGGAACAGGCAGAACTAAAACAGGGGCTGGATAGTAGGATCTGGAAAGAAGATCAAGCTATGCAAGGTAACTTGTCCAGAGGTCTGGATGGCTCAGCAGAAAGAGCTGCCAGCTGGAGCGCAAGAGATCTTGGGTTCAAGTCCTGACAACTGGTGGATTGATGACTTGCCTGCATCATGGTGGACTGATGACTTACTTGCCTGATGTGTGTGTTGAGTTTAGAAGGCAAGTTGAGGAAAAAAAATTTTGTGCGTGTAAATTACTTTCTATATCAGGTTATATCTTGGCACAGGCACAAGCTACGCTACAATTACATACTCGGTATGAGTATTAATAAATATTCACAAATGTACACTCTTGGCCAGTAGATCACAAGTCGTCAATGTTCAAAATGTGCAAAAATTCTGAAATCAGAAACCGCACTTAATGTTATTGCGCAACCAAAAATATTAGTTTTTAAAAGCTTTTCACACCTACCTTGACAATTTTAAAAACTATGTTGAAGGATGACCGTATGGAGGGTTTTCTCAGGACTTTGCAACCATTGTCTGACCATCTAACATCCTGAATATGCAGCGACTTCTGACATCATAGGAGAAACCTCCTTGAGACACATCATACGGCGTTGATGTTAACACTTGTAATATAAACAAGATCTATCTCATGGCAACTATAATAATTTTGTTTTGTTCCATGTTTATTTGTTCAAAGGTTTGTCTGACAAAAGCCCCCTGTCCGCAGTAGTGATTTTGCTGGCGGTAAACCGCCGTCGAATCACGCCGGCCGCCGCTTGCCATAGCATCGCTATGGTAAGCGCCGGCACCTGTCCAATAGCAGAGAATCATTGTGATTCCCCACTCACAGCGGGCAATTCGCAGCATGCTGCGAATTGCCCCGATCCTCTGCGGTCAGCCTATCTATTAGATAGGGGTAACCGGCGGAGATTCGGCAGCGGCTCCTGCTCCCGCGGCGGAGCTTTGCTGCAGGATACCGCATCGCCCGTGGACAGTCCGCCAAAAGCTGTCAGTTATATGACTACTATTTGAAAAGATCCCTCTGTGAGCGGTAGTACTGAGCCTTTAAATGAATTAAGCTATATAAAATTCAAATAAGAGCTTTTGAAACGAAAAACTACTTTGATAACTACTTTTTCCTTCTTCAACAAACAGCAAATTTAATAAAGGTGATGTAGGTCATTTACTAAAACTGGTACAAGCAAAAAGTGGAAGAGCTAATGCAACCCATCGGAATCTACTTCATTTTTCAAAGGCCATTTTGAACATTCAGGCTGCTTGCACACGACGAGAAACTCGCGCAAGATTTCTTGCACATATATGAACCCCATTCTTTTAAATGGAGTCATATAAATGAGTGTTGTTTTCTAAATGAGCGTTGAAAAAATTACGACATGTCCTATCTTACTTATCATGTTCCCCAGAACGCATCACCCTTCGATTTTAATAGGACCATTCATGCATGGCTCTTACATGCCATGTAATGTGCATTCAAGTGCGATGCAAGGTTTACCATTGAAATCAATAGGAAACACTTCCGATCTTCTATCACATGTGAAACTCGCGCGAGAAAATCGGAATTTCACAGATACGATGCAAGGTGTTTTTGCCTGAAAAACACCTCACATTCACAGTTAAACTGCGCGTTCACGAGCGCGATATCTGTCCAGGTATCACAGCCCAATATTGCGCTCGTAGGTAGCCTTACAAGACACTATGATTAATTGCTAAAGGTTGCAAACAGAAAAAGGATTTGCAGGGAGAGCACTGGCCCATTAAAAAAATAATGCAGGAGAGATCATTGAAGATGACGGAGGGAAGGCAAATCTACTAAACAGTTTCTTCTCAAGTGTATTCACAAACGAAAAGGAAATGCCACACGAGATGCAGGGGAATAAAATGAACCCATCACAAAATATCTCATACCTAACGCAGGAGGAGGTGCGGAAGTGACTAAAGAAGACTAAAATCGATAAATCGCGGGGCCCAGATGGATTACACCCAAGGATACTAAGGGAACTAAGTGACGAGATAGCTAGGCCGCTATATCTAATATTTCTAGACACTATCAAGGACGGGGTTGTAACATTGGATTGGCGCATTGCCAACGTGGTTCCAATTTACAAAAAGGGGAGCAAAAGTGAGCCTGGTAACTATAGGCCAGTAAGTCTCACTTCAGTAACGGGAAAAATTTTCGAGAGGATTCTGAGAGACGCCATCGATGAATACCTTAAGGAGAACAAGGCAATAACTCCTCACCAGTATGGATTCATGAAGGGTCGCTCATGTCAGACAAATCTGATCAGTTTCTACGATGAAGTAAGCTCTAAGCTGGACCAGGGAGAATCTATTGATCTCGTATATCTGGCCTTCTCTAAAGCCTTTGACACCGTGCCACATAATAGGCTAATATACAAAATGAGGCAGCTCGGACTGGGCGAAAACGTGTGTAAGTGGGTAAAAAATTGGCTCAATGATAGAAAGCAGAGGGGGGTAATAAATGGTTCGTACTCTAATTGGACCACAGTCACTAGCGGGGTGCCGCAGGGTTCGGTATTAGGCCCCACTCTGTTCAACATATCTATCAACGACCTGATAGAGGGGCTGCACAGCAAAATATCAATATTTGCAGATGACACAAAATTATACAATATAATTAATGCAATGGAGGACAATGTGCGGCTACAAATGGACGTGGATAAGCTGGGGGCTTGGGCAGAAAAATGGCAAATGAAGTTCCATGTTGAAAAATGTAAGACTATGCACATGGGCAGGAGAAACGGATGTCACCAATATTCAATTAATGGAGTACCGCTAGGAAAAAGTGATATGGAAAAGGACCTGGGGGTATTAGTGGATCGTAGACTAAACTGGAGTAAACAATGCCAGTCAGCTGCTGCAAAGGCAAATAAAGTCTTGGGGTGCATTAAAAAAGGTATAGGGGCGAGGGACGAGAACATTATCCTTCCATTATATAAGGGACTAGTCAGGCCTCACATGGAATACTGTGTACAGTTCTGGTCACCGGTGCTCAGGAAAGATGTTACAGTACTGGAGGGGGTTCAAAGAAGGGCAACTAAACTAATACATGGAATGAAGGGACTGGAATACCCAGAGAGGTTATCAAAATTGGGATTATTTACCCTGGAAGAAAGACGGCTTAGGGGGATCAAATAACTATGTATAAATACATGAGGGGACAATACAAGGATCTCTCCCATGATCTGTTTACACCCAGGACCGCGACGGTAACAAGAGGACATCCGTTACGATTAGAAGAAAGCAGGTTTCATCACCAACATAGAAGGGGTTCTTTACTGTTAGAGCAGTTAGACTGTGGAACTCTCTGCCTGAGAACGTGGTGATGGCAAAATCGATAGAGGAGTTTAAAAGGGGACTTGATGTCTTTCTGGAGAGGAAGGACATTATAGGTTATAAATCTTAGGTTAATTGTTAATCCGGGTATGCAGACAGGTAGGAACTATTAGGGGTTGATCCAGGGAACAGTCCGATTGCCATTAGGGAGTCGGGAAGGAATTTTTTCCCCAAAAGGGCTATCTGGCTTCTGCCCTTGGGGTTTTTTGCCTTCCTCTGGATCAACACAGGAGGATAGACAGGCTGGACTAGATGGACATTGTCTTCATTCAGCCTAACAAACTATGTTACTATGCAGCTGTATTTTTCCTTTGCACCACTACTGATAATTCCTATTCCCCTCCAATTGGGCACGGAAATCAAAAGACAGAGAGACAGATCTGTCTGCATCCTATTAATGTACAGTATAGAGTGCCATAGTTTGGCTCTGGTGGGATGACTCTTAAGGGGGGAGGAGGGGAATATATTACTTGCACTGTATAGGTTTACTATGTTAACCCCTTAAAGATTAGGATGTTTTGGTCCTAAAGGATCAGATGCTTTTTAGCAATTTTACCCATGTTGTGGTTTAATGTCGGTATTTTTTTCCTAATCTGCCAAAATTATTTTTGCAGCTTTTTTTGTCCTCACATATAGGGCTATTTTTTAATATCTTTTTTTCCACTTAAATTTTCATTCTGTTTTTGTTTTATATTAGGGGTAATGTGTACAAAAAGTGCAAAAAAAAAGGGGGTTTTAAATTTATAGTTCTTTATTTTTAAAATTTGTATATTTATGTAAACTAAAGTATAGGAATAGATTTGCCATTTTATTTTGGATGTTTTGATGTGACAGTGACATTGCGTACTTACTGCATGCCAACGATATGCCCGATCTTGGCGTCTATGCACGCATAATATCCAACAAGATAGAACATGTAGGTTTTCTTGCGTGCATAATTTGTGTGAGCAGCAACATAGCCGCCTAAACCTATAAACAGAATAATGATATGTTCGTGTGATAGATCCCTAAAGTGAAATTCATACTAGCATTTTAATTTCACTTTTGCTGTTTTGTGATGGAACAGTATATTGTTTCCATTTTCTAGTCTATAGAAATTTATTGAAACAGAAGGTCTTCCATTTCAATCCATTTCTGTATTTTTCATGTCTAGAGATGAGCGAGCATACTCGTCCGAGCTTGATACTCGTTCGAGTATTAGGGTGTTCGAGATGCTCGTTACTCGTAACGAGTACCACGCGATGTTCGAGTCACTTTCATTTTCTTCCCTGAGAAATTTGCGCGCTTTTCTGGCCAATAGAAAGACAGGGAAGGCATTACAACTTCCCCCTGCGTCGTTCAAGCCCTATACCACCCCCTGCAGTGAGTGGCTGGCGAGATCAGGTGTCACCCGAGTATTAAAATCTGCCCCTACCGCGGCTCGCCACAGATGCGTTCTGACATAGAGGAGGGAAAGTGGTGTTGATGCCGGAGCTGCTATGAATTGTCGGGAAGGGCTTAAATATATAAGCCCTTCCCTGCAATTCATCCAGAAAAGTGTTAAAATAAAATATATATATATATATGCTTACTAGAGATGAGCGAACGTGTTCTTCCGAGCTTGATATTCGTGCGAATATTAGGGTGTTCGGGATGTTCGTTATTCGTAACGAACACCATGCGGTGTTCTGGTTACTTTCACTTCCTTCCCTGAGACGTTAGCGCGCTTTTTTTGGCCAATTGAAAGACAGGGAAGGCATTACAACTTCCCCCTGTGACGTTCAAGCTCTATACCACCCCCCTGCTGTGAGTGGCTGGGAAGATCAGGTGTCACCCGAACATAAAAGTCGGCCCCTCCCGCGGCTCGCCTCAGATGCCTGGTGAGTTAGCTGAGGGACAGTGCTGTTTGTACCGAAGCTGCTGTAGGGAAAGAATTGGTAGTTAGTGTAGGCTTCAAGACCCCCCAAAGGTCCTTATTAGGGCCACTGATAGCTGTGTGTTGGCTGCTGTTAGCAGTGCCATTTTTTTTCTTCTCAAAATCGGCTCTGCAGAGCGTTGCACCTGGCATTAGGGACAGAAGTGCTGCATAGGCAGGGAGAGTGTTAGGAGTGAGTGTAGCCTTCAAGAACCTCAACGGTCCTTTCTAGGGCCATATTTATCCGTGTGCAGTACTGTCCAGGCTGCTGTTAGCTGTGCTGCATTGTTTTTTGCTTCTCAAAATCGCCTCTGCAGAGCATTGCACTCTCCATTGATACTGCAGGGAAAGAATTGTATAGGCAGGGCCACAACACAGTTATTATTCATAGAATATACGCAGTGCTGCCTTTTGCTTGTAAAACAAGTGAAAATAATTCTATTTGTCCTGCCTCTGTCCGTCCTAACGCCGGTGGACACGTGTCGGCTGCGTGTGCAACCTGTAAAAATCATACGCACCCAGCTACGTTTTACTCCTGGCTTCGCCATTTGCTTTCCTTAATTGGGAAAAAAAATACCTGCTCTGCCACAGTTAATAACTCTGCTACCCTCACGTTCTGTGACACATAAGCAGGAAAACAGCACAGTTATTAAACTTCTCATGTTCATAGAATATACGCAGTGCTGCCTTTTGGTGCAAAAAAACGGAAAATAGTTCTATTTGTCCTGCCTCTGTCCGTCCTAACGCCGGTGGACACGTGTCGGCTGCGTGTGCAACCTGTAAAAATCATACGCACTCAGCTACGTTTTACTCCTGGCTTCGCCATTTGCTTTCCTTAATTGGGAAAAAAAATACCTGCTCTGCCACAGTTAATAACTCTGCTACCCTCACGTTCTGTGACACATTAGCAGGAAAACAGCACAGTTATTAAACTTCTCATGTTCATAGAATATACGCAGTGCTGCCTTTTGGTGCAAAAAAATGGAAAATAATTCTATTTGTCCTGCCTCTGTCTGTCCTAACGCCGGTGGACACGTGTCGGCTGCGTGTGCAACCTGTAAAAATCATACGCACCCAGCTACGTTTTACTCCTGGCTTCGCCATTTGCTTTCCTTAATTGGGAAAAAAAATACCTGCTCTGCCACAGTTAATAACTCTGCTACCCTCACGTTCTGTGACACATTAGCAGGAAAACAGCACAGTTATTAAACTTCTCATGTTCATAGAATATACGCAGTGCTGCCTTTTGGTGCAAAAAAACGGAAAATAGTTCTATTTGTCCTGTCTCTGTCCGTCCTAACGCCGGTGGACACGTGTCGGCTGCGTGTGCAACCTGTAAAAATCATACGCACCCAGCTACGTTTTACTCCTGGCTTCGCCATTTGCTTTCCTTAATTGGGAAAAAAAATACCTGCTCTGCCACAGTTAATAACTCTGCTACCCTCACGTTCTGTGACACATTAGCAGGAAAGCAGCACAGTTATTAAACTTTTCATGTTCATAGAATATACGCAGTGCTGCCTTTTGGTGCAAAAAAACGGAAAATAATTCTATTTGTCCTGCCTCTGTCCGTCCTAACGCCGGTGGACACGTGTCGGCTGCGTGTGCAACCTGTAAAAATCATACGCACCCAGCTACGTTTTACTCCTGGCTTCGCCATTTGCTTTCCTTAATTGGGAAAAAAAATACCTGCTCTGCCACAGTTAATAACTCTGCTACCCTCACGTTCTGTGACACATAAGCAGGAAAACAGCACAGTTATTAAACTTCTCATGTTCATAGAATATACGCAGTGCTGCCTTTTGGTGCAAAAAAACGGAAAATAATTCTATTTGTCCTGCCTCTGTCCGTCCTAACGCCGGTGGACACGTGTCGGCTGCGTGTGCAACCTGTAAAAATCATACGCACCCAGCTACGTTTTACTCCTGGCTTCGCCATTTGCTTTCCTTAATTGGGAAAAAAAATACCTGCTCTGCCACAGTTAATAACTCTGCTACCCTCACGTTCTGTGACACATTAGCAGGAAAACAGCACAGTTATTAAACTTCTCATGTTCATAGAATATACGCAGTGCTGCCTTTTGGTGCAAAAAAACGGAAAATAGTTCTATTTGTCCTGCCTCTGTCCGTCCTAACGCCGGTGGACACGTGTCGGCTGCGTGTGCAACCTGTAAAAATCATACGCACCCAGCTACGTTTTACTCCTGGCTTCGCCATTTGCTTTCCTTAATTGGGAAAAAAAATACCTGCTCTGCCACAGTTAATAACTCTGCTACCCTCACGTTCTGTGACACATTAGCAGGAAAGCAGCACAGTTATTAAACTTTTCATGTTCATAGAATATACGCAGTGCTGCCTTTTGGTGCAAAAAAACGGAAAATAATTCTATTTGTCCTGCCTCTGTCCGTCCTAACGCCGGTGGACACGTGTCGGCTGCGTGTGCAACCTGTAAAAATCATACGCACCCAGCTACGTTTTACTCCTGGCTTCGCCATTTGCTTTCCTTAATTGGGAAAAAAAATACCTGCTCTGCCACAGTTAATAACTCTGCTACCCTCACGTTCTGTGACACATTAGCAGGAAAACAGCACAGTTATTAAACTTCTCATGTTCATAGAATATACGCAGTGCTGCCTTTTGGTGCAAAAAAACGGAAAATAGTTCTATTTGTCCTGCCTCTGTCCGTCCTAACGCCGGTGGACACGTGTCGGCTGCGTGTGCAACCTGTAAAAATCATACGCACCCAGCTACGTTTTACTCCTGGCTTCGCCATTTGCTTTCCTTAATTGGGAAAAAAAATACCTGCTCTGCCACAGTTAATAACTCTGCTACCCTCACGTTCTGTGACACATTAGCAGGAAAACAGCACAGTTATTAAACTTCTCATGTTCATAGAATATACGCAGTGCTGCCTTTTGGTGCAAAAAAACGGAAAATAGTTCTATTTGTCCTGCCTCTGTCCGTCCTAACGCCGGTGGACACGTGTCGGCTGCGTGTGCAACCTGTAAAAATCATACGCACCCAGCTACGTTTTACTCCTGGCTTCGCCATTTGCTTTCCTTAATTGGGAAAAAAAATACCTGCTCTGCCACAGTTAATAACTCTGCTACCCTCACGTTCTGTGACACATTAGCAGGAAAGCAGCACAGTTATTAAACTTTTCATGTTCATAGAATATACGCAGTGCTGCCTTTTGGTGCAAAAAAACGGAAAATAATTCTATTTGTCCTGCCTCTGTCCGTCCTAACGCCGGTGGACACGTGTCGGCTGCGTGTGCAACCTGTAAAAATCATACGCACCCAGCTACGTTTTACTCCTGGCTTCGCCATTTGCTTTCCTTAATTGGGAAAAAAAATACCTGCTCTGCCACAGTTAATAACTCTGCTACCCTCACGTTCTGTGACACATTAGCAGGAAAACAGCACAGTTATTAAACTTCTCATGTTCATAGAATATACGCAGTGCTGCCTTTTGGTGCAAAAAAACGGAAAATAGTTCTATTTGTCCTGCCTCTGTCCGTCCTAACGCCGGTGGACACGTGTCGGCTGCGTGTGCAACCTGTAAAAAGCATACGCACCCAGCTACGTTTTACTCCTGGCTTCGCCATTTGCTTTCCTTAATTGGGAAAAAAAATACCTGCTCTGCCACAGTTAATAACTCTGCTACCCTCACGTTCTGTGACACATTAGCAGGAAAACAGCACAGTTATTAAACTTCTCATGTTCATAGAATATACGCAGTGCTGCCTTTTGGTGCAAAAAAATGGAAAATAATTCTATTTGTCCTGCCTCTGTCTGTCCTAACGCCGGTGGACACGTGTCGGCTGCGTGTGCAACCTGTAAAAATCATACGCACCCAGCTACGTTTTACTCCTGGCTTCGCCATTTGCTTTCCTTAATTGGGAAAAAAAATACCTGCTCTGCCACAGTTAATAACTCTGCTACCCTCACGTTCTGTGACACATTAGCAGGAAAACAGCACAGTTATTAAACTTCTCATGTTCATAGAATATACGCAGTGCTGCCTTTTGGTGCAAAAAAACGGAAAATAGTTCTATTTGTCCTGCCTCTGTCCGTCCTAACGCCGGTGGACACGTGTCGGCTGCGTGTGCAACCTGTAAAAATCATACGCACCCAGCTACGTTTTACTCCTGGCTTCGCCATTTGCTTTCCTTAATTGGGAAAAAAAATACCTGCTCTGCCACAGTTAATAACTCTGCTACCCTCACGTTCTGTGACACATTAGCAGGAAAGCAGCACAGTTATTAAACTTTTCATGTTCATAGAATATACGCAGTGCTGCCTTTTGGTGCAAAAAAACGGAAAATAATTCTATTTGTCCTGCCTCTGTCCGTCCTAACGCCGGTGGACACGTGTCGGCTGCGTGTGCAACCTGTAAAAATCATACGCACCCAGCTACGTTTTACTCCTGGCTTCGCCATTTGCTTTCCTTAATTGGGAAAAAAAATACCTGCTCTGCCACAGTTAATAACTCTGCTACCCTCACGTTCTGTGACACATTAGCAGGAAAACAGCACAGTTATTAAACTTCTCATGTTCATAGAATATACGCAGTGCTGCCTTTTGGTGCAAAAAAACGGAAAATAATTCTATTTGTCCTGCCTCTGTCCGTCCTAACGCCGGTGGACACGTGTCGGCTGCGTCTGCAACCTGTAAAAATCATACGCACCCAGCTACGTTTTACTCCTGGCTTCGCCATTTGCTTTCCTTAATTGGGAAAAAAAATACCTGCTCTGCCACAGTTAATAACTCTGCTACCCTCACGTTCTGTGACACATTAGCAGGAAAACAGCACAGTTATTAAACTTAGATTATTCATTCACTAGAGGCAGTGGGGCCTTTCGTTTTCAAAAAAGGGAAAAAATTATATTTGGCCTGCAGTCTTGCGCCAATTTATTTCCTGCCTGTGAAATCAAATCACTGGTAATACAGCATGCTGAGGGGTAGGGGTAGGCCTAGAGGACGTGGACGCGGCCGAGGACGCGGAGGGCCAAGTCAGGGTGTGGGCACAGGCCAAGCTCCTGATCCAGGTGTGTCGCAGCCGACTGCTGCGCGATTAGGAGAGAGGCACGTTTCTGGCGTCCCCACATTCATCGCCCAATTAATGGGTCCACGCGGGAGACGGTTATTAGAAAATGAGCAGTGTGAGCAGGTCCTGTCCTGGATGGCAGAAAGTGCTTCGAGCAACCTATCGTCTACCCGCAGTTCTGCGCCGTCCACTGCTGCCAATCCGAATCCTCTGACTGCTGCTCCTCCTTCCTCCCAGCCTCCTCACTCCACTACAATAACACCTGCTCAGGAGCGGGAACACTCCCAGGAACTGTTCTCGGGCCCCTGCTTAGATTGGGCAGCAGCGGTTCCTCTCCCACCAGAGGAGTTTATCGTCACTGATGCCCAACCATTCGAAAGTTCCCGGGGTCCGGGGGAAGAGGCTGGGGACTTCCGCCAACTGTCTCAACAACTTTCTGTGGGTGAGGAGGACGATGACGATCAGACACAGTTGTCTTGCAGTGAGGTAGTAGTAAGGGCAGTAAGTCCGAGGGAGCAGCGCACAGAGGATTCGGAGGAAGAGCAGCAGGACGATGAGGTGACTGACCCCACCTGGTGTGCAACGCTTACTCAGGAGGACAGGTCTTCAGAGGGGGAGTCAAGGGCATCAGCAGGGCAGGTTGCAAGAGGCAGTGCGGTGGCCAGGGGTAGAGGCAGGGCCAGACCGAATAATCCACCAAGTGTTTCCCAAAGCGCCCCCTCGCGCCATGCCACCCTGCAGAGGCCGAGGTGCTCTAAGGTCTGGCAGTTTTTCACAGAGACGCCTGACGACCGACGAACAGTGGTGTGCAACCTTTGTCGCGCAAAGCTCAGCCGGGGAGCCAACACCAACAGCCTCACCACCACCACCATGCGCAGACATATGATGGCCAAGCACCCCGCAAGGTGGGACAAAGGCCGTTCAGCGCCTCCGGTTTGCACCCCTGCCTCTCCCCCTGTGCCCCAACCTGCCACTGAGATGCAACCCCCCTCTCAGGACACAGGCACTACCGTCTCCTGGCCTGCACCCACACCCTCACCTCCGCTGTCCTCGGCCCCATCCAGCAGTGTAGTTCAGCGCACCGTCCAGCCGTCACTTGCGCAACTGTTGGAGCGCAAGCGCAAGTACGCCGCCACGCACCCGCACGCTCAAACGTTAACCGTCCGCATAGCAAAATTCATCAGCCTTGAGATGCTGCCGTATAGGGTTGTGGAAACGGAGTCCTTCAAAAGTATCATGGAGGCGGCGGCCCCGCGCTACTCAGTTCCCAGTCGCCACTACTTTTCCCGATGTGCCGTCCCAGCCCTGCACGACCACGTCTCCCGCAACATTGTACGCGCCCTCACCAACGCGGTTACTGCCACGGTCCACTTAACTACGGACACGTGGACAAGCACAGGCGGGCAGGGCCACTACATCTCCCTGACGGCACATTGGGTGAATTTAGTGGAGGCTGGGACAGAGTCAGAGCCTGGGACCGCTCACGTCCTACCCACCCCCAGAATTGCGGGCCCCAGCTCGGTGGTGGTATCTGCGGAGGTGTATGCTTCCTCCACTAAAGCACCCTCCTCCTCCTCCTTCTCCTCCTCTGTCTCGCAATCAAGATGTGTTAGCAGCAGCATGTCGCCAGCAGTCGGTGTCGCGCGGTGTGGCAGCACAGCGGTGGGCAAGCGTCAGCAGGCCGTGCTGAAACTACTCAGCTTAGGCGATAAGAGGCACACGGCCCACGAACTGCTGCAGGGTCTGACACAGCAGACCGACCGCTGGCTTGCGCCGCTGAGCCTCCAACCGGGCATGGTCGTGTGTGACAACGGCCGTAACCTGGTGGCGGCTCTGCAGCTCGGCAGCCTCACGCACGTGCCATGCCTGGCCCACGTCTTTAATTTGGTGGTTCAGCGCTTTCTGAAAAGCTACCCACGCTTGTCAGACCTGCTCGTAAAGGCGCGCCGGCTCTGTGCACATTTTCGCAAGTCCCACACGGACGCTGCCACCCTGCGCACCCTGCAACATCACTTTAAGCTGCCAGTGCACCGACTGCTGTGCGACGTGCCCACACGGTGGAACTCTACGCTCCACATGTTGGCCAGGCTCTATGAACAGCGTAGAGCTATAGTCGAATACCAACTCCAACATGGGCGGCGCAGTGGGAGTCAGCCTCCTCAATTCCTTTCAGAAGAGTGGGCCTGGTTGGCAGACATCTGCCATGTCCTTGGTAATTTTGAGGAGTCTACCCAGGTGGTGAGCGGCGATGCTACAATCATTAGCGTCACCATTCCTCTGCTATGCATCTTGAGAAATTCCCTGCAAACCATAAAGGCAGCTGCTTTGCGCTCGGAAACAGAGCCGGGGGAAGACAGTATGTCGCTGGATAGTCAGGGCACCCTCCTGTCTATTTCTCAGCGCGTACAGGAGGAGGAGGAGGAGCATGAGGAGGATGAGGAGGAGGGGGAAGAGACAGCTTGGGCCGCTGCTGACGGTACACCGGCTGATTGCCTGTCATCCTTTCAGCGTGTATGGCCTGAGGAGGAGGAGGAGGAGGAGGAGGAGGATCCTGAAAGTGATCTTCCTAGTGAAGACAGCCATGTGTTGCGTACAGGTACCCTGGCACACATGGCTGACTTCATGTTAGGATGCCTTTCTCGTGACCCTCGCGTTGCACGCATTCTGGCCACGACGGATTACTGGGTGTACACACTGCTCGATCCACGGTATAAGGAGAACCTGCCCACTCTGATTCCCGAAGAGGAAAGGGGTTCGAGAGTGTTGCTATACCACAGGACCTTTGCGGACAAGCTGATGGTAAAATTCCCAGCCGACAGCACTAGTGGCAGAAGGCGCAGTACCGAGGGCAAGGTAGCAGGGGATGTGCGTAGATCGAGCAGCATGTACATCCCAGGCAGTGCAACAGTCTTTAAGGGCCTGGCCAGCTTTATGGCTCCCCACCAAGACTGTGTCACCGCTCCCCAGTCACGGCTGAGTCGGCGGGAGCACTGTAAAAGGATGGTGAGGGAGTACGTAGCGGATCGCACGACCATCCTTGGTGACGCCTCTGCCCCCTACAACTACTGGGTGTCGAAGCTGGACACGTGGCCTGAACTAGCGCTGTATGCCCTGGAGGTGCTTGCTTGTCCTGCGGCTAGCGTCTTGTCGGAGAGGGTGTTTAGTGCGGCTGGGGGAATCATCACAGATAAGCGTAGCCGCTTGTCAACCGACAGTGCCGACAGGCTAACACTCATCAAGATGAACAAAGGCTGGATTTCCCCAGACTTCTGTTCTCCACCAGCGGACAGCAGCGATACGTAAGCAATACGTAGGCTGCACCCGCGGATGGAAGCTACGTTCTCTCTCACCATCCAAAACGGGGACATTTCTGCTTCATCAATCTGTGTCTAATATTCCTCCTCCTCCTCCTGCTCCTCCTCCTGAAACCTCACGTAATCACGCTGAACGGGCAATTTTTCTTAGGGCCACAAGGCTCACTCAAATAATTTTTCTGAACAATTTTTATAAGTTTCAATGCGCTTAAAAGCGTTGGAACTGTAACTTGAACCAATTTTTCGTTACACTGGGCTGCCTCCAGGCCTAGTTACCACTTAAGCCACATTAACCAAAGCGATTAATGGGTTTCACCTGCCCTCTTGGCTGGCCATGGCCAATTTTTGGGATGTACATTAGTACTGTTGATACAGCAATTTTTGTGGGCCCTCGCCTACAGTGTAATCAAATTAATTTTTAGCCCACCTGCATTACAGCTGACGTTACCTCAGCTGTGTTGGGCAATGCAATGGGATATTTTTATGTACCGCCGGTGGGTTCCAGGGAGCCACCCATGCTGTAGGTGCACACGGAGTTTTTAATACATCTGTACACTTCTAAAGAACCCCAGTCTGACTGGGGCATGCAGTGTGGGCCGAAGCCCACCTGTATTACGCACGACATTACTACCTCAGCTGTGTTGGGCAATGCAATGGGATATTTCTATGTACCGCCGGTGGCTTCCTGGCACCCACCCAGGCAGTGGGTCCACAGGGAGTTTAACCTACATGTGTCCACTTCTAAAGAACCCCAGTCTGACTGGGGCATGCAGTGTGGGCCGAAGCCCACCTGCATTAAGCACGACATTACTACCTCAGCTGTGTTGGGCAATGCAATGGGATATTTCTATGTACCGCCGGTGGCTTCCTGGCACCCACCCATGCTGTGGGTCCACAGGGAATTATAAATGCATCTGTTTCCACTTATAAAGAAACCCAGTCTGACTGGGGCATGCAGTGTGGGCCGAAACCCACCTGCATTAACCCTTTCCAGTCCACTGTGTGACCTGTGAAGACATTAGGGTTTAAGGCTGTACAGCTCCGTTGTTGGTAGACGTCCGTCGGGGTTCTCTTACTGTATATTGCCAGCCTCTCTGCTGTCGGAGCCTATCCTACGTGTCAGCTCATGCAGTACTGGCTTTAGCCAGCATATAGCGCCGTTGTATAACGGCAGAAAAAGAGTAAGCCCCCTAGGAAAACCATATACAAATTGGATTGGAAAGGGTTAAGCACAACATTACTACCTCAGCTGTGTTGGGCAATGCAATGGGATATTTCTATGTACCGCCGGTGGCTTCCTGGCACCCACCCATGCTGTAGGTGCACACGGAGTTTTTACTACATCTGTACACTTATAAAGAACCCCAGTCAGACTGGGGCATGCAGTGTGGGCCGAAGCCCACCTGCATTAAGCACGACATTACTACCTCAGCTGTGTTGGGCAATGCAATGGGATATTTCTATGTACCGCCGGTGGCTTCCTGGCACCCACCCATGCTGTAGGTGCACACGGAGTTTTTACTACATCTGTACACTTATAAAGAACCCCAGTCAGACTGGGGCATGCAGTGTGGGCCGAAGCCCACCTGCATTAAGCACGACATTACTACCTCAGCTGTGTTGGGCAATGCAATGGGATATTTCTGTGTACCGCCGGTGGGTTCCAGGGAGCCACCCATGCTGTGGGTCGACAGGGACTTCACAATAGGGAGTTGTACCTGCCTGTGTCTATGAATTAAAAAGCCCGGTCTGACTGGGGCATGCAGACACCTTTACAGAATGAATAGTGTGTAGCACATAGGTTCCCCATTGCTATGCCCACGTGTGCAGCTCCTGATGGCGGTGGCACAGGATTCTATTTCTCATTGCTTCTGTACAGCATTGTGGGCTATCGCTCCGCCACTTTTAAAGAGGGTCGCTGCCTAGCCGTGCCAACCTCTGCAGTGTGTGCCTGCGGTCCCTCGTCATGGCAGACGCAATTCTAAATAGACATGAGCGTGGTGTGGCATGAGGGCAGCTGAAGGCTGCCCAGGGACACTTTGGTGTGCGCTGTGGGGGGGGGAGGGGGGGCGGTTGGGCAGCATGTAACCCAGGAGAAGTGGCAGCGGAGTGTCATCCAGGCAGTGATTGTGCTTTGTTGTAGCTAGTGTGGTGCTTAGCAAAGGTATGCCATGCTAATGAGGGCTTTTCAGAAGTAAAAGTTGTTGGGAGGGGGGGGGCCCACTCTTGCCGGTATTGTGGCTTAATAGTGGGACCTGTGAACTTGAGATGCAGCCCAACATGTAGCCCCTCGCCTGCCCTATCCATTGCTGTGTCGTTCCCATCACTTTGTTGAATTGCCCAGATTTTCACACATGAAAACCTTAGCGAGCATCGGCGAAATACAAAAATGCTCTGGTCGCCCATTGACTTCAATGGGGTTCGTTGTTCGAAACGAACCCTCGAGCATCGCGGGAAGTTCGTTCCGAATAACGAGCACCCGAACATTTTGGTGTTCGCTCATCTCTAATGCTTACCTGTTCCCGGCAGCCGGAGTTCCGCGCAGCCGACCTGCAGTGGGTGTGAAGGGGGTGTGAGTCAGACCTGCCCCCTGATTGGCTCAGCGCTGAGCCAATCAGGGGGCAGGTCTGACTCACACCCCCTTCACACCCACTGCAGGCCGGCTGCCGGGAGCAGGTGAGTATGTATATATATTTTATTTTAACACTTTTCTGGATGAATTGCAGGGAAGGGCTTATATATTTAAGCCCTTCCCGACAATTCATCCCACACTCGCCCGCAGCGCATTGCTTTCGGACAGCTCCAGCCCGTTTCTAGTGAAACGCGGCTAGGAGGAGATTTTCGGGCGATTTTCGGGCACCGGTCACGCGATTTACGGCTGCGCATCCGTCATGCGATCCGCAAATCGCGCGAAAAAACTCCCGTCTGACTAAGGCCTTAGTCACACGGGCGTTTTTCGCGCGATTTGCGCATCGCATGACGGATGCGCATGCGCAAATCACGTGACCGGCGCCGAAAAATTGGCCGAAAAAACGCCCGAAAATCTGCTCCTAGCCGCGTTTTTTATTAGAAACGGGCCGGAGCTGTCCAGCGCATTGCATTCAATGGAGCCGGCAATACAGCCGTCTCCATTGAAAGCAATGCGCTGCGGGCGAGCCCGGGATGAATTGTCGGGAAGGGCTTAAATATATAAGCCCTTCCCGACAATTCATCCCGAGCTCGCCGGCAGCCCATTGCTTTCAATGGAGACGGTTGTATTGCCGTCTCCATTGAATTCAATGGGCAAACATCGTTCTTCTCTGCCACAGCTGTTACAGATTTGTCTTCTATATGTTCTCAATGGGGTCGGCGCTGCTGCCGTCGGCCCCATTGAGCGCATATAGAGAAGAGAACAGAAATCGCAGATCGCACATAGGTGCGATCTGCGATTTCTGTTCTATAATTTATCGGACGAGCGCATAAAAAGCGCTCATGTGTCCGATACCATTGCAAAGCAATGGTTTTATAAAATCGCCGGACGCATGCGCAAATCGCGGCTAAAATTTACCGCGAAATCGCGATTTTGCGCGATCGCGATTTTAACATTACAAGTCCCATAGACCCCTGCAGAGAAAAAAATGCTGCGAATTTCGCAGGGAAAAAAAACGCTAGTGGGTAGGCACCCTAAGGCCTTAGGCCATAGAAATCGCAGATTGCACCTATGTGCGATCTGCGATTTCTGTTCTCTTCTCTATATGCGCTCAATGGGGCCGGCGGCAGCAACGCCGACCCCATTGAGAACATATAGAAGACAAATCATTCTTCTCTGCCACAGCTGTAACAGCTGTGACAGAGAAGAACGATGTTTGCCCATTGAATTCAATGGAGCCAGCAATACAGCCGCCTCCATTGAAAGCAATGGGCTGCCGGCGATCGCAAGATGAATTGTCGGGAAGGGCTTAAATATATAAGCCCTTCCCTGCAATTCATCCAGAAATGTGTTACAATAAAAATATATACCGGCGTATAAGGCGACAGGGCGTATAAGACGACCCCCCAACTGTCACCTTATACGCCGGTAATACAGTGGAGCAAAGAATAAAAATCATTACTCACTTCTTCTGACGTTCTGCGGTGCTGCTGCAGGCTGTCGCTCCCTCCTGGTTCCCGGCAGAGCATTGCTTTCTCTACGAAGGGCTTTAAATCCCCGCCTCCAGAAACACACGTGCCTTCAGCCAATCACAGCCAATGACAATGATGTCATTGAATGGCTGTGATTGGCTGTGTTTCTGGAGGTGGGGATTTCAAGCCCTGCGTCCAGAAAGCAATGCTCTGCCGGGAACCAGGAGGGAGCGACAGCCTGCAGGAGCACCGCAGAACGTCAGAAGAAGTGAGTAATGATTTTTATTCTTTGCTCCACTGTATTCCCGGCGTATAAGGTGACAGTTGGGGGGTCGTCTTATACGCCCCGTCGCCTTATACACCGGTATATATTTTTATTGTAACACATTTCTGGATGAATTGCAGGGAAGGGCTTATATATTTAAGCCCTTCCCGACAATTCATCCCCGTGCACGCCGGCAGCCCATTGCTTTCAGTGGAACCTGCTGTATTGCTGGCTCCATTGAATTCAATGGGCAAACATCGTTCTTCTCTGCCACAGCTGTTACAGCTATGGCAGAGGAGAACGATCTTTACGCTGACAGTGCGGGGGGGGCCCCTCTCTTGCCGCTATTGTGGCTTAATAGTGGGACCTGGGAACTTGAGATGCAGCCCAACATGTAGCCCCTCGCCTGCCCTATCCGTTGCTGTGTCGTTCCCATCACTTTCTTGAATTGCCCAGATTTTCACAAACGAAAACCTTAGCGAGCATCGGCGATATACAAAAATGCTCGGGTCGCCCATTGACTTCAATGGGGTTCGTTACTCGAAACGAACCCTCGAGCATTGCGAAAATTTCGTCCCGAGTAACGAGCACCCGAGCATTTTGGTGCTCGCTCATCTCTATTCATGTCCCTTCCGTTTTCTTACATATAGACTGCCATGCTTTAGTTTCCACTTTTGAAAGTGGAATACAGATGGATCCTCTTTGTATTGCATTGCAGTCAAAGAGAGACGGATGGAACTGGAAAGCAATTAGCTTTCAGACACCTGTAGCCTACCATCCAGGCTGCAGGATATATTTTTATTTTGCTTTGTCTTTATTTTCTTGCATCTGCATTTAACTTTAGAGGCAACTTAGATTAGGCCCTACTAGCAACTAATCATTCCAAAAAGAGAAACTTTAACATCAGAGAAAAGGGAAGTTAGTTTAGTGAGATCTATAGAAAACAAAAGGCTTAGTCAGATCTATATTAGCCAGCCTGAAAAGAAGCAAGGAGACCATCTTCTGTGTTTCAAAGACATATGCAAAAGAATGTCCGTGGGCATTGTTGATAAATAAGAGAGATCCGCATATTGAAAACACTAGGTGTCTGCTGCCCACGTCCATCTGTACACAGTAGTGATACCTACTTTGCCTGATCTCCTAGCCAACTTGGTCCTGGACACTGTGCATTTGCCTCTAAAATTAGACTAGAAACTCTATCGGCAATTCATTTCTATATCTATGAAGGACTAGAACGTGATAGGAGACACCTCTTCTTGTTAGGGCTTGGGTGGTTCCTGATGAACTACTTTATATTGTAGGGAAACGCGTCAAACCCAACCCCTAGAACACTAAAATTAGTTGAGAATTTCACATGTAGCCCAAGCAGACAGTGTTTCATTAAATATCACTATTGGGTGACCACCTTGATAGGTCTACTACACCTTAGGTGGTAAGTAAGTGTTGTGTGTGTCCAAGTCTGAATTGTGAGTCTGTCGTGCCCCTGATCCCTCCTAAAACTAGTAGGAGGTATGGATCTTTCTCTTTGTGCCCTAAGTTTTTAACTATTGAGTTAATAATAAAGTTTTAATTTATTGTCTACACTGTGAAAGAGCTTTTCATTTCCAGTTTTATTTCCTAAGCATAAACATCACATGGTTTTCTGTGTTGTGGTGGCAGTTCTTCAATGAATGTGGCTCAGTGGTCAGCACTATTGTATTGTAGTGCTGGCATCAAGGGTTCAAATTTTATCAAACACAATATAAATTTTGAAAAACTCAATACAGATGTCACCTGTGGTCAGATTTGAACCTAGGACTTCCCCACTGCAAGCCAACAGTACTAACAATAGAGTCACCATGCTTTTTTTTGCTTCTCTCTTCTTCAGAAGAGGAGGGGAAAGAAAAGAAAAATCTGAAGAAACTCAATGAGAACATACAACCTCCATGCAGATGTTGTCCATAGTCAGACATGAACCTAGAACCCCAGTCCTACAACAGTTCTAGCCACTAAGTCATCAAGCTTCTTCCTTCTCTGAAGTTGAAGAAGATGGAGAAGGGATGTTCTTCTTATTCTCCTTCATTTTCTTCTTATTCTCCTCTGTTGCTGGAGGAGACCGAAGAAGGAGAAGGAGGAAGAAGGTGATGAGAAAAGAAATAGCATGGTGGCTTAGTCATTAGCATTTTTGTCTTGCAGTGCTGGAGTATCAGGTTCAAATCTGACCAAGGCTGACATCTGTATTGGTTTTTTATGTTCTCTTTGTGTTTATTCTTCTTGGCCTTCTCTCTTTCTACAGGTGAAAGAACAAGTGGGGTGGTTCAGTTGTTAGTAATGTAGCCCTGCAGTGCTGGAGTCGTAGGTTTAACTCTGACTAAGGTGATCGTAGCAACATCGTGTCTTTTTTCGGCAATTTTTAACCGTCAGTGCTGCTTTTTCTCACAAAAACATCGCTGCCGCTTGTGAATTTCTTGCGCACTTTTGCCGCAATTTTATCGCGAAAGTCAATAGCACTTTCTAATGTTAAAAATTAGAGATGAGCGAACGTACTTGGTAAGGGCGATTTCGCAATCGAGCACCGCGATTTTCGAGTACTTCACTACTCGGGTGAAAAGTACTCGGGTGCGCTGTGGGTGAGCGGGGGGGTTGCAGTAGTGAAGTACTCAAAAATCGCGGTGCTCGATTGCGAAATCGCCCTTACCGAGTACGTTCGCTCATCTCTATTAAAAATGCATCGCATCGCACGAAAATCACAAGTCCGTGCTTTACGATACAATAAAAAGGAGGCCCCAAAAGGAAACCTGGGCGATAAAACAAATGCAAAACACAGAAAGATAGGACATGCTGCAATTTTTTTTCATCGCAACATCACATGAGTGAAAATATCACAAATGTGAAGGAAACCATTGAAAATCATTAGTTTCATAATTCTGCATTTTTACTCACTCTCACATTGCACGTAAATCACGCAATTTTATAGCCCATGTGAAACCACCCTAACCTGGGTGACATCTGTATTGACTTTTTCAAAACTGATATTGTCTTTGGTGAGATTTGAACTGAGGACCCCAGCACTGCAAGGCAGCAATGCTAACCACTGAGCCACATTCAATGGAGAGCCAACACCACCACCATTTTAAATACTGAAAAATGAATGTAAGCGTGACGCATGTAAAACGGAACAAATACTTTCCACTTCAGTTTGATGATTTTCATTTTTAATAAAACTGGATCTCTAAAGAAAACACTAGTGTGAACAAGCCCTTGGTGGCGCTGCTATAGGGAGCACTTTGTAGCTAGCACTGTTAGGCCTCATGTCCATGGGGAAAACCAGGCCGCAGCGGATTCTTCATGTGGAATCCGCAGCGGGTCCCTCCTGCCCCGCGAACATGAGGCCTAAAAAGAAGAATAAACTCACCTGCTCCGGACGATGTGGTTCTTCCCTTCTTCGCGGCAGGATCTCCTTTCTTCGGCCCGGCGGATGTGCTCGGCACACCGGTAGCGTGCCGTGCGCATGCGCCGGGCACATCCGCCAGGCCGAAGAAAGAAGATCCGGCTGCGAAGAAGGGAAGAACCGCATCGTCCGAAGCAGGTGAGTTTTCATTCTGGTACGGGTCTCCCACGCATTCGGACGGCTTCCATAGGCTTCAATAGAAGCCTGCGGGAGCCGTCCCCACCGGAGACCCGCACTAAAATGGAGCATGTCCGGATTTTTTCCCGCACGTGGATTCGTGCCTGACGGGAAAAATGACATCCGCAGGTATTTAACTACCTGCGGGTGTCCAATGCATCCCTATGGGGTGCGGATCCGCGTGCGGGAGAAACGCTGCGGATTTTAAGTCCGTGGACATGAGGCCTTAGGAGTTTATTATCTTGCAGGCAATGTTATGGAGAGCAGTTCACAGTTGGCACAGTTATGGGGAGCACTGTGTGGATGGACTCTTATGGGTTTACTATATTAGGCCAGGCTCAGACAGCCTTAATTCATTACGTGCTGAGCATGATATGGCATGCAGGAAATACGCCATGACATTGCATACTCTCTGCGTGCCACCAATCGCCATGTGCTATATTGGCATGCATGCGCATGTAACACGCACCAAGGTAAAACATGCTGTGATTTTTCTTGCGTGCATACTTTGCACAATTCAGGTCAGTGGCAATATGGCATCTTATAAGAGTATGGTACAGTTTATTACATGTGTAATACGCTGTGAACATGTGCTTGTGTGAGCCCGGTCTTACTGGCACTGCTATATTTATTATTATTAATAATAATTATTATTATTGTTATTACTACAGTGGCTCAGTGGTTAGCACTGTTGCCCTGGGGTCCTGAGTTCAAATCCCACCAAGGACAGCATCTGTGTGGAGTTTGTATATTCTCTTCATGACTGTGTGGGTTTCTTCCAGGTACTTCAATTTCCTCCCACACTTAAAAAAAGCAAAAAAAAAAACCCATACAGATAGTAGACTATAGATTGTGAGCCTCAATGGGGACTGAACCCAATAAATATCATGTGATGTTATATGCATGTGCTATATAAAGACAGGTGATTGTGATACTAGCTTTGTATTGTTGTAATATTCTATTGTAATATTTGGTTTATATTGTAGTATTTGCTCCCTAGCAGGATCCTTACTGTATAGTCATTATATACAATACAAGGCTTTGTACTAATTCTCCCTTTCAATGTTAGGAACAGATTTTTTTTGTTCAGGCAGCGTAGTATTAATCAAGGCGGTTTGTTAGATTTCTGATGTTCTCTCTTCTTGCTGCCTATATTATACTTGCATTTCACTGGTGAATGCTGAATGTGGAGGGTAGGGGCTGTTGAGGAGGGAGCTATTCCTCATCACTGTCAGACGCGTGCCAATGGGGTTTGATTCCTTTGGCCTCTGTAGTGATCAAATGAATTACAGAGCTTCTTAAGATCTGCCAGACAGCCACCTCGTATCGCATATCTGCTACTACCACCACTGGGAGCAGAGGGGGACACTAACTAATCTCTTCTGCTTGACAGGAGGAACTTGTGACAGGGTATAAACTAGCACAAAATTCTTACTTCATCTCTTATTTGTATCCTTTGTACCTCAGTATTCTCCATTCATTCAAGAAGAAAAAGTTGGGAAGTCATTTTATTGCAAGGGGAAGGAATCACTTTGTGTTCAGCTCTGGAGAGCGTCTCAAGAAGTTGCCTCTTCACTTTGGATTCCTGGACATGGACAGGTAGGAGGATCAATTATACTGCTGGAATTGTTAATTTGCTAGCTATGAATTGAGATCTACTCAGATTGACTGCATTAATTAGGAAGATTGCATGGATTTAGAAGGATTATATGTCCTCTATTATTAATGAGGAAGATTTGGAGTAGCAGCTCTGTACTACGAATAATTATTAGACCTAATATTCAGCATCGTAGACATAATATAACAGAATATAAACTTATTAAAACATAATGTCCATCATTACAGACATAATATAAAGCTATTATACTGTAATATTCAGCATTGTAGACTTAAGAAGATCTCTAAAACTATAGACTTAATATAATATTCAACATTATAAACCTAAAATGCCCCATAAACCTAATATAATATCAAACATTATGGACCCAATACAGTATCCAACATCATAGACTCCATTTAATAACGAACATCATAGACTCCTTATAACATCAGGGTTTAATAATGTGCTGCATGATAGACCTCACATAACATCCATTGTTATACACCTGATATAGTACCCAGCAATATAGACGTAATATAATTTCTAGTATCATAAATTATATCTGGCATCATAGACCCCATATAAATTCTAGCATTATAGATTTAAAGGAGCCCGTGACCCTCTGTGAACACCATAAACTAAGTTCTGTAGAATCCATGGATTTATTTATTATACTTACCAGTTCCCCCGTTTCCATGCTGTTACCCCTGGAAGTTGGCATGCGGATAGCTCAGTGAACTCATCTCTGTAGGCTGTGCGTGTGCATTCCCGTTGATCTCTATGGGAATTTGTGTGCACAGCCTGCAGATTTGAGTCCATTGCTTTGTCTGTGCATTGCCTTCAATGGGGAACAGTCAGGGAACAGGGGGTTTGGTAAGTATAAAAAATACATCTCCATACTCCACCGAACCTGCCTTATGAGCACCATAAGTTGTGTAATATCTAACATTATAGACCTACTATAATATTCAGCATCAGAGACCTCAGGTAATATCTGGCACTTAGTGTTCTGCATTTCTCCCTGTACATTTCTACCTTTTTGCCTTGTGATACAGATTTAGCAAACATTAACTTGACATATAATGTATTATGATACCTCAATAACAATGCACTACAATCAGACCATATACACATGCAAACATTTCATTTTATGCCAGACAGACATAAAACCTTCCTATCTTAGACTTATAATGTTCCAACTTTAATGATTCTATTGGGCGATGATATAGCTAACAACTCCCTAGTGTACACTTACAGACTTGTAGCAGAGCTAAGCTTACTATAGACACTACTCAGCATGATATACAGGGTTACCTGTGGTTCTTCATAAAGCTATAGGCAAATCTGCTATATTATCTTTATCTTAGAGGTATGCTGCAACTACTGTAGAAGATCTAACATGTTTCCCCAAAAATAAGACACTGTTTTATATTAATTTTTGCCCCAAAAGAGGCAACGTGTCTTATTTTTTTTTTTTTGGGGGGGGGGGGGGTTACTCACCTAGTCCACGGCGTCCTGATGCTTTTTCCTGGTGATGGGGCTTTGCCTCCAGCAAAGCGAGCGCTGTGATTGGATCGAGCACCAGCCAATCACAGCCGACGCTCGATGAACCAATCACAGCCACTTAGTGAATGACATCACTGAATGGCTGTGATTGGCTCATCGAGCGCCAGCTGTGATTGGCTGGCGCTCGATAAAATCACAGCGCTCGCTTTGCTGGAGGCGGGGGAATTCAAAGCCCCGTCACTAGAAAGAAGCTGAGATATCAGAGCGGAGGACACTGCAGTTTGCCGCAGCACCATCAGAGACCATCGCGAGGCATCGGGATGCCGTGCACCAGGTGAGTATGGATTTTTTTATGCAGGTTAGCTAGGGCTTATTTTTGGGGAAGGGATTATATTTCAAGCTTCTCCAAAAACCGGGGTAGGTCTTATTATTGGGGAAACGTGGTATTAGTAGTTTGATTTTCACAGCTCCTGGAGAACTGTCTGTCTCTAATCTCCTGCAAGTTCTCAGTGGCGCCCACTATGCCATACTAGGCTCACATCTCACCAGTCCCCTCAACTAGCTACCCTATGAGATATCAAGGGCACTGTTAAATGACAGAATCATCTCCACTGCATAGGTTGTTCCCTTTAAACAAACCCTGCTGGAGCTGTTAGTAGAATACTAGTGCTGTTTAGGGCAGCCTGTATAGTTGTTCACACTGGTTACTGAAATTCATGTCAGCAGGTTATGCCTACCTCAGCAATTTAAAGCAGTTCTCCAGGACTTTTTCTATTGATGACCTATCATGATGATAGCTCATCAATAGTTGATCAGTATGGATGAGCCACTCAGAGTGTCCACTGATCATCTGATCTCTAGGCCTGTTGTCAATGCAGACAGTGCTAGAAGCAGATAGCGCTGTCAATATTACTGCATATTACTGTCAATATTACATTGCATTCAATGGGAGCAATGCCTGCAGTACCAAACCGGGCTGCTGCAATGTTAATAGCTCTATCTGCTTCCAGTGATGTCCGCAATGACAGCAGACCCAGGGATCAGTTGATTGGCTGTGATCCCGAGCAGTGAACCCCCATGTTGAACTATTGATGACGTATCGTGAGGATAGATCATCAATAGGAAAGCGTCCGGGGAAACTCCTTTGCTATAATATAAAAAGGGCTATAAATCAATTCTGTGTCCTACTGTTGGCTGATATAGGGCTATGAAGGAAAATTGCAGCAACTTTTACAGGAAGCAATAGTTGGATTACGCTCAGTAATTAATAATTTTGCAATTTCACAATACACAATTTTGTTGTAGTGTCACTTTTGCTTACACAACCGGATGATCTCCTTATCTAGACGAGCTATAGTGAAGTACAATCTAACTTTCCTCATAAGCAGAAACATTCAACTCTTAACTCAATAACAGATGTGGGCTCCCAAAATTTGCTTTTGCTGTTAAAATTGAAAAAAAGTGTGTCAAAAAACACCCTTTTCTCCTTTTTTATATAACTTTACTTGAAGAATAAACTTTGACAAACAGGTATTCAAGTCAATGCAGGTACAATTCTCTTAAGTTTAAGTAGACTAGAGCTCACAGGTCAGGGAGGATACACAGGATGAAACTGGTCCTACAGTCCACGTTATCTGTACGGTACCGCTCCTGGACTGAGAGCACTCCAGAGGTGGAAGGGGGTAGGGGTCCCTCCGCAGACTCTCTAACACACAATTATTTACATGAAGGCTTAAACAATATCACCCCACATTGCAGGCGTGTGGGTGTGTCTCAGTAGTGTACCTCTGTGCGGTGATCCTGACTTTGGACGGCCACACAGGAAAAGCCTGTAGTGTGAATTGGTACCTGTACGGTGGGTTCCTCTATACCGAACTATTTGGAATGGCTCTCTCTCTCTCACTAGAATCTTGGGACTCACTCCATTCACATCCAGACTTCATTCGCTACGGTGTATATCTCTCCTCTTCCTCCATCTTCACCTAAATGGAAGCTGAAGGTGCTTCTGTGTGGCTCTGTGTTCGCACTCTCTCTGAACTCCTGAGGATGGACTCAAGTGCTTTCCCGCTCTCAAGCACTCCTATTTATACCTTCACTCATATTACATGACATGAAAGACTGATACATGCACATGCAGGCAATGATTTTATCAGAGTTAACCTCTCAAGCGTTTCAGCTATGCAACACACACACTTGATATGAAAGGACAAGCTTTGCACAGTGTATCTACATAGGGCAAAACATGTATGACATTTATGGAGGGGACCAGGATGGTGTTCTGGGACACTACACCACCTGTCTTTGGAGGGCGGATAACCAAACAGTTGGAGTTACAGGTCAGACGATCCGACCATCCTCTCCACTGATAGTCGTGGTCTCCGCGGGGATGAAGGAATCCCCTGCCATAGCTGTCACAGCTGTCACGGCTGTGTCATGGGAGCGCGATGTACTCCCTATGCTTTAAACGGGGCCAGCGCTGCTGGCGCCGGCCCCATTGAAAACAATGGGCGATAGCACAGATTTTTCTTAGCACTGCAAGTGTGCAGTGAAGGCATCGCAAATGAGAATGAAACCATTGAAAATCATTGGTTTCATTTTCGTGCGTTTTCACTCACTCTCGCAACGCAAGATAGGCTATCGCCAGTGTGAAGGCGGCCTAACTGAAAGACTTATAAAATGTTCAAAAGATAGACTGGCTTCTCATTAGCTAAATACATAATTATATAATTCCCTATTATACAATAATAACCATGATTTTATTACCACAGGAATTCATTGAATGAAACTCTTCTGTAAAATGATGTAATAAAGAAGGATTTTGTACCTCAAAACTTCTTGGTCCTTGAGAACATGGAAAATCAGAATTTCACTGACCTGAATAGCTCAATTTTCCAAGACGCAGAATGGAATGGCGTGGAGTACCAAGTGGTCACTATTTTCCTGGTGGTTGTCATCTGCGGACTTGGGATTGTTGGCAACATCATGGTGGTTCTGGTAGTCCTTAGAACTAAACACATGAGGACTCCAACCAACTGTTATCTTGTGAGCCTCGCCATAGCTGATCTAATGGTCCTGGTGGCAGCAGGACTTCCCAACATCACCGACAGTGTCTATGGCTCTTGGGTCTATGGATATATGGGATGTCTGTGCATTACTTTCCTCCAGTATTTGGGTATTAATGCATCATCTTGTTCTATCACTGCTTTCACCATTGAAAGATACCTGGCAATCTGCCATCCTATCAAAGCTCAATTCTTATGCACTATTTCTAGAGCAAAAAAGATCATCATATTCGTTTGGGTCTTTACATCACTCTACTGCATGATGTGGTTCTTTCTACTTGACCTCAACACGACTGTCTACAGAGATGCTACAGTGGTGAGCTGTGGCTATAAAGTCAACAGGAGTTATTATTCTCCTATCTACTTGATTGATTTTGGCATATTTTTTGCTGTACCAATGACATTAGCAACTGTGCTTTATGGACTTATCGCAAGAATTCTGTTTCTAAATCCCATACCGGCAGATCCAAAGGAAAACTCGAAAACCTGGAAAACTGAATCAACTCATCAGAACAAGGTTTATAACTCCAAGTTGTCCAGTAGGTGTTCAAATAACACAATATCCTCTAGAAGACAGGTAATATCTTTAAATTCACATAAACCATGATCTATAGGTGTTTCCTAAGGCTACATAATTGTCCATCAGTGGAATTATGGCCTGCTTAGATGTTCAATATGTATATTCTCAAAGGACCTAAACCATGTTGATTGCAATGCCTGTAGAATGAGCACTGGGTGTTGAATATTTTATTGCAATTCAACCTACAGATTCCTAAACTTGATCATTAATGAGGTTGTCCCAAAATTTCAACTTGCAGGGCAGTGCTGACCTAAGGTTAATTGGCACCCTGTACAGAACTTTTTTTGGTGCCCCTGGATTTACAACACAATCCACAGCGCAAAAATATGCTATAGATTTTGGTGCAGTTCCACAACAAAATCCATTGTATGCGAACGTGCCCTTAAGAATGTGATTTATTTCTAGATAAATTATTAAAAATTAACCCTATACTATACACTCACCTATACCAGGGCTGTCATACTCCTTTTCCCCCATGGGCCGCATCAGCCTTTTGGTTGCCTTCAAAGTGCCAATTGTAATTGTAAGCCTGTATAGTAAAATATGCGCGTATTTGTGCAGCGTATTATGTATGCAATTATTTTGTGCGCACGTATATATATTTTCCCGTGATGTACGATCGCATGAAAAAATACGCAGCATTACCTATTTTGGTGCGTATTATGCACCGCAATAGGCCATTGAAGTAAGACCTGTGTATTCCCCGCATATTTGTGCACCATTTCAATGGGCCCGTATGCGTTATTTTTGCATGCACAAATACGCAGTGTATTTAAGCACACAAAAACCCACCAAAGCGGCCAAATAATGCAGCGTAAACAATTTTTGGCGTATTTGCATGACCGAAATGTGCTTATGTCCATATGAACAAAGCCTAATAGTGACCTCCATAGTGGCCGCAGTAGTAAGTATCCCTTATATGGGTGTCCCCAGTATAAGTGACCCCCATATTGGCCCCAATAGTAACAGTGACCCTCATTGTTGCCCCATAGTGGCTATAGTAATATTAGTGTCCCCAATATTGGCCCCAGTAGTAATAAGTGACCCCCATAGTAGTCCCAGTAGTATTAGCGATCCCCCTAGTGGCCTCAAGCTGGGCAGCATTTACTAACTAAATAGTATAGGCGATTGTAATAGAAGGGGGTTAATATGGGGAAGGGGTTAATGTGTGCTGTTTTACACTGTGTTCTCCTTATATCGCCTCTGATCTCACAGAGCTATATACAAACTTTCCCGGCCAGCACAGAGATTGGCTGTCAGTGGTGATACCATAGGAACCTGAACCAATCAGGTCCTGATGATGGTACACAAATAAGACTGTTAGTAACAGCCTGATTCTAGTGCTTTACCCACTTTTAGTCGGGCGTGATGGGTGACATTATGTTTCCCCTGCTGCTTCATTCTTAGGGCAAGATTGTTGTGTTGTGCTGCAACATCACAGAGCACTAGAGATGAGCGAACCTACTCGGCCACGCCCCTTTTACGCCCGAGCACCACGATTTTCGAGTACTTCCATACTCGGGCGAAAAGATTCGGGGGGCGCCGTATGTGAGTGGGGGGTTGCAGCGGGGAGTGGGGGGAGAGGGAGAGAGGGCTCCCCCCTGTTCCCCGCTGCTACCCCCCGCTCCGCCACGCCTCCCCCCGGCCCCCCGAATCTTTTCACCCGAGTATGGAAGTACTCGAAAATCGCGGTGCTCGATCGAGTAATTACTCGAAACGAGTATATTCGCTCATCTCTACAAAGCACGTTGCAGCTTCCTATGACCACGATGTTGTGTTTCCATAATTGCGATGTTGAGGTCGCTGCAAACTGTAGCAACTTGTAACTCGCACTAGGACTCATGTGAGCTCAGTGATAGTTTGATGTTACAGAGTTACGCAAGCTCCATCATGGCCAAAATCCCCCAGTAGCCCTAGCCTAACAGAATTGGGAGTAGGTATATTTGGTGTATGGAGTACTCGCATTTCTACTCTCCATTCTTATAGAAAACTTAAAAATTTTTGGGCACACATTGCACCAGAAAACTGTTGAACATGCTTTACACCACATTTACTACAAGTATGTGTTGTAGACACTTTTGGACACTTATCATGACTCATTCAACAAAGGGGCGTTCCTTCACAGAAAAGAGGACATGAGCAAAATGCATCATTGGCACAATTCTTTACATAAACCAAGCCAACTACTAGAACCAATAGGTGGTATAAAGTTAGCCTAGACTATGCAAAGATTCAACAGATTAATCATTCAGCAGGACACTGTGATAAATCTGAAGCATTTTAAGGCTGTCTAGTCTAAGTTTGTAATGTCTAACTATTGCAAAGTATTATTAGTAGAGATGAGCGAGCGTCCTCGCTAAGGCAAACTACTCGAGTGAGTAGTGCCTTATGCGAGTACCTGCCCGCTCGTCTCTAAAGATTCGGCTGCCGGCGCAGGTGAGAGGTGAGTTGCGGCGGTGAGCAGGGGGGAGCTCACCCCTCCGTTCCTCCCCACTCTCCCCCGCCGCTCCCCGCCCCCCGCCAGCAGCCGAATCTTTAGAGACGAGTGGGCAGGTACTCGAATAAGGCACTACTCGCTTGAGTAGTTTGCCTTAGCGAGTATGCTCGCTCATCTCTAATTATTAGCAAATTTGCCCCACTGAACAATGTATAAATAATACAAGAATCCAGGATTTTACTCATCAGCCACATGACCAGCAGGACCAATAGAGGCGCTGCCATTGTGGATCTTCCCGGTAGCCAGCCTAAACCAATGCCATAAATACACAATAGCGCATGTTGCACTGACCATATTGCACTTTTGAGAATATAGCGCACAGTTGGGTTTTCTGAAATACCTCTATCAACACTATTGCTGCTCTATGAACAAAAGGGCTGCCTGGTTTAGAAAAAACATTTTCAAATACCCTATTAGGCAATTTAGAACTAAAAGTGGAAGTTGACATTCAGCACTAATATTAGCCATAGCCAGAGGCGTAACTTGAAGCTCCTGGGCCCCGATGCAAAACCTGTAATAGGGCCCCCAACTATAATGCTTTATTCATAGTACTGGACTCGCTATATGGAGAGGAGAGGCCTTTGGGCCCCCTAAGGCTCCTGTGCCTGGGTGCAAACTGCATCCTCCATAGTTAAGCCCCTGGCCATAGCAGTTGTAAGCAGATAGCCCAGGTTTGAGTTTGTGCGGTTATGAGCTCTATTATGTTTCCTATAGTCATGTAATGTGGATCGTATAAGAGCGACGTCTACTGACCGTCTTACATTACTGCAGTTTGTGTTTTTCTCTATGGAGTGTCTAATGGCCCATTAACATGTAACGATTATTGCTCAAAATTCATTCAAACAAACAAATATAAGCGATAATTGTGCAGTGTAAATGCAAAAAAAAAATCGCTATTTGTTTGCAAATCGTTATCGCTGACTTTAAATTGGCATAAAAACTAATACTGGATCGCTGGCTTCTCGGTACGTATAAATGCTCCCTGCTCAGCGCTTCACGTAGAAGGTGAAGTGCCGAGCGAGAAGCAGGCAAGAACCCAGCGATCGAGCGGTGAAGTCTGTCTGTCTAAACGCTCTGCAGGAGCGCTAACAACCTTAGCGGTAACGTCAGTGCTTGTGCAGTCATTAAGCCGACTGTCGTCCCATGTAAAAGGGCCATTAGATAGCACAGTATAAATACTAAGATTCAGGGACTAGAGATAAACGTGTCATGAATGTATCTATTATACAGTTTAAATTCCATTCTATTGACCATTCCCATTCAAAAGAAAGCTGATAATGTAGATTGGTGGAGACCAGTAAAATAGTGTATGTATATCCTGAAATAGCCAAGCCTGTAACATGGGGGGTATCTTCCCCTGTAAAGTTGCCCTTTAAAGGAAAACAATTACAGAACACAACTGATCTAAACAAAACACAATTGTATATAGAGTATATCAGCACACAAAGAATACTGGTTTAAGAGGCCCAATATACTTAATTGTTACACACTCAAGTAAGGCACAATTATCTTGACAGTTTCAGTACACCTAAAGGTAGAACAAACCAAAATAATAATGCAAAAAGATAGCAAAAGCACCGAAAGTCCCTAAAGATACAGTTGGAAGCAGTTCACAAGTTTAAAGTTACAGTAACACTGTCTACACTATCTGGACATGGCAGAAAGAGGAAGCTATCACCATCTGCCACCAGATTCCTGAGGAGGCGGGTGGTCCAAAACCTTTGAATGACTGCAAACGACCTGCAGCAAGATTAGGTGATAGCAGGCACTGAGGTTTTCTTTTGCACAGAAAGGTGCAAACTAAACCAGGGATGTCCAAATGATTTTAACCAAGGGCCCCATCAGCCTTATGGTTGCCTTCAAAGGGCTGATTGTAATTGTATAGTAAGGGCTCGTTCACATGAGTATATTTGCGTAGTGTAATATGCAGTGGGTAGAACCAGTTGATTTTAATGGATTCGTTCACATGAGCATGTGCGTCATGACCTGTTTCGGTGCAAATTACGTACCACAATAGGCCATTAAAGTGATCCTGCATATTCACTGCACATTTGCGCACCAATTCAATGAGCCTATCTGCGTTCTTTTTTGCATGCACAAATATGCACTGTATATGCGCACATAAACACATGCCGCAGCAGCCAAAAAATGCAGGCGCAGGCTATTTTTGATTGCGCAAATACCAAAATGCACTTAGTGACCCAGTAGTAACAGTATTCCCTATTTTAGTCTCAGTAGTAATAATGACCCCCATAGTAGTCCCATAGTAATCCCAGAGCTGCGGCCTGGCTAGAGGCCAATAGCAATCCCTCTATTGGCCTCTGGCCGGGCAGCATCCCTACATGCTTTACATGCATCCACCTGCATCTCCGCTCCAGCAGTGGCAGCAGAAGCAGCCGTTTCTGAGCATGCATCCACTGACCTCTCGCTCCAGGCGGGTTGCATAGAATTCCTTTAAGGGGGTAATCCTGGTAGTGCCTGCTGGGATACACTGGGGTCGGAGCAGAAGTGCTACCCAAACCTCCATGTGGTGGCCAGCACTCATAATTAAAATTATAATAGGAGCTGCCCTTGCCATTGTAGGCTGGGGTCCAATTGATTTCAGTAAGAGCTGCACCTTCAATTACGAGTCCTGAGCAGCACTTTCATTGCAATCCCAGTGTGTTCCAGTGGGCACTTCGTAGGTAACCCCTTTAACGTTTAATGCCCAGCCAGCGGGCCACATAAATTAAGGTGGCGGGCTGAATTCGGACCATGGGCCTTGTGTTTGACATGAGTGTACTGAACTTTACAGGTCTTCATGTCTGAATTCCAAGATGTCCACTTCTCCTGACCCAAAAGTACAAGAAAAGTCTGCTCCAATATGTGCTCCAATATGCTCAAAACCATATAAATAGGTCACAGAAGCTTTGTGATTCTGTACAAGGCAACACAATCTGCATACACAGATATACAAGGTACAAATAAATGAATGTTTGAACATTTGCTAAGCAAAAGGTGTAGTCCACCTAAAGTACGGTAACAGGCAACTATAGCATAAAAAGAATACATAGCAGTCCATCAGCTGCAAATAGGAGTACTCAGGTCACTCTGCTTACAGGCCATTCATTCCCGTTTCAGGCTCTTTAGCCTCATCTGTGCACAATATAGAAACCTTGGAAACCCATCATTCAATGGAGGGCTTTTCAGTTCCTTTCATTGAACCCTAAGCTTATTGCTTGTGCTTTCCGTGTTTTACCAACAAACACACATTCTTCAGTGAATAGATATTAGACACAATAATATTATATGTTTGTGGTTTTACTAAAAGGAGAAATCATGAAAAACCTATAAAAAGCCAAAATATAGCAAGTGATTCATAGAACTGGACTCCTTCACCTTTTTACATTAAGTATTTATTGGAGAAGGAGATTTTCTTTATTTCATCTACTGCAAACAAAAAGTTAATTTGTAATTTCCATAGTAACCTGTTTCTGAACAGTATCCAGCAGAATTAGAGAAACACAGAATGCGTCGTGCCACGGAGTGAAGCCGCTAAGTGCAATATGAAAGAAAACATAATTACAGTTAAAACAAAATGTCCAGAGCGCATGAAGGTGATTTGCATATTGCAGAAGAAGTGTCCTTGTTTGCTTACAAGCCTGTGAAGTTGGCCCATTATCACAGTCCAGAGAAGTGCAGAGCTTTATATGGAAACGAGCAAGAATGAGCCTACTGCAAAGTTGTGTAATTATATGGCATGTACACTGAATGGCTACTTTATTAGAAACCCCCATCTACTAGTGCATTGCCCTTTTTTGGCGTTCATAATCGCAGCAATTCATCATGGCATTCGGTCACAGAGTATGCCAATAAAACCTACCCCACACCATTACTCCACATCCACCAGCCTGAACTGTTGACGCCCAACAATAAAGGTTCAGTTTACTAAACATTTGGTCATAATGTCTATTCATGCCTGAATTATCCTAGGAAATCCGAGAGGCGGACATTCAGATACTGCCTCCCTGCTGATTGGACCATAGACAAAGCAATGTAAAATGGGAAGTAAGGTCAAGGAAGTCAAGACAGTGAACTACTGGCAGAATGCTAGGCTTGCTACAAGCCCCCTCCCTCATAGTGGATAGCAAACAGCAGAGCAACAGAATAAATGGGGAAGACCACCTGAAAATCAGAACTTACAAACATAAAACAGGGTGCAAACAGCAGCAAGTGAGTGGGTAAAGAGAGCCTGGTGTATTTTAGAAAACCTTTGGTCATAATGTCTATTCATGCCTGAATTATCCTAGGAAATCTGAGAAGCGGACATTCAGATACTGCCTCCCTGCTGATTGGACCATAGACAAAACAATGTAAAATGGGAAGTAAGGTCAAGGAAGTCAGGACAGTGAACTACTGGCAGAATGCTAGGCTTGCTACAAGCCCCCTCCCTCATAGTGGATAGCAAACAGCAGAGCAACAGAATAAATGTGGAAGACTACCTGAAAATCAGAACTTACAGACATAAAATAGGGTACAAACAGCAGCAAGGGAGTGTGTAAAGAGAGCCTGGTGTATTTTAGAAAACTTGTTGAAAACTCAGGTACGTTTCATAGCAGCACATGAGAATTTATGAATGCATAATTTATTCTCCATAAACATTCAATTCAGATGTAATAGAAACATAATGAATCCTGAACTTAATCCTATAATTACCTTCAATTATCCCCATGCCTTAATGATAATGACTATGTACTTTCCCAAGTTCAAGGTTTTAGAATTGTGTGGTTAAAAGGAAGTTGTATGTTTTCTTTCATACAATGACAATTACAAAATAAGTTCTCCTCACACAAGTACGATGTTGTACAAGGTCTCCAGAACATTCTGTGCAGGAATAAGCAGCTATATTGTGTACAATCAAGGCAGATACAAACATAGATATGGAAGAACTGGAAGAAACGGTCATGGGTAGGAAAGAATGGAGAACGATAATCCATAAAGTGACCGAAAGTCGGCCTCAACTGAACACTACATCATCATTGTAGTGGGGTTTATATCCATTAAATCTCGATAATTTGATATATCATCCAACTGTATCTTTTTGTCATGATGATGATGGTTGATCTAATTAGGTTGAAATATTGGCACAACTAGTCTACCATCTGGTAAGAAGTTCTCTGGGAGCTTTACTATTGAGGATCTGTCCTCAGATTAGGTAATCAATAGTTGATCAGCAGGAGCCTAACACTTGTGAACCCCACCAATGAGCTAATCCCTGGGCCCACTGCTAGTGCAGACAGTGGTGGAAACAGATAGGGCTGTCAATATTACAGTGGCCCAGGTTGGTATTACATTGAATTCAATAGGAGTTGTGCCTGTAGTACCATACCAGGCCCCTGGAATACAGACATTGCTATTGGTTTCCAGAGCTATCTGCTAGGACAGCTGGCCTGGTGATCAGTAGAGACTGCAAGGGGTGTACTCTACCAATCAACCATTGATGGCCTACCTGAGGATATGCCATCAATAGTAAAGTAATGGACAACCCCTTTAAGGGTGTGAGATGTGACCATCACCTATTGTGAACAGTGGATTCTGTGTTACCTTTTATTGTAATCCTTTCTGTGATGGTAATGAGAAGTTTTCTCTACAGAACAGGAAGTTTCAACCTATTATTAGGCTTAAGGTAAGTGTGAAAACTGCAGAACTGTAAATATTGATAGTGATTGTTCTCAGCAAGAGAAAAGACATAATCTTGTAGATATAATACCTTTTAATGGCTAACAAAAATACATGATGTAATAATAGCGAGCTTCCGAACCAACGCAGGGTTCTTCTTCAGGCTTAATGGATTGGATCTGAAGAGGCATGGATATTTATACACACTTATAACATACATACTTATGACAAGGCACAGATATGGATGTGATTGGTTCGCACTTAAAAGGAATTCTGCAACAGCAAACAAACTTTTTTTTGTCAAGGCACTGATAGCGGAGTGAAAGTTTTATGGTCCCTAAATTACTGTTGGGGGGGGGGGGGAGGCCGGGCAGGCTAGAAATGCTACAAGACGTACACTGCCATTTTTAGCTAAACACTGATAAGGGAGTGAAAGTTTATGGTCCCTGAATTACTGTTGATGGGGGTCTTATCTGTGCAATAAGATAAGACCCCCATCAACAGTAATTCAGGGACCATAAACTTTTACTCCCTTATCAGTGTTTAGCTAAAAATGTCAGTGCACCTCTTGTAGCATTCCTGGCCTGATGACCCCCCCAACAGTAATTTAGGACCATAAAACTTTCACTCCGCTATCAATGCCTAGACAAAAAAAGTTTGTTTGCTGTTGCAGAATTCCTTTTAAGTGCGAACCAATCACATCCATATCTGTGCCTTGTCATAAGTATGTATGTTATAAGTGTGTATAAATATCCAATCCATAAGCCTGAAGAAGAACCCTGCGTTGGTTCGCAAGCTCGCTATTATTACATCATGTATTTTTGTTAGCCATTAAAAGGTATCATATCTACAAGATTATGTCTTTTCTCTTGCTGAGAACAATCACATTTTGCTCTACTGGCTAACACCGTACCAAACCTTTGTTTTCAATATTGATAGTGATATGGAAAATTTTTAAAATGCCAACAATTCGTAAAAAAATATGTTTATCATAAAAACTTTGAATAGTAGGTCGTTTTCTGATAATATATTATCTTTAAGTTGGTACTACAAAGATTTTTGATTGTGAAACTAGGAAATTCAAGGTTGTGTAGTAGACAGGTTCTTTCTGAAGAATGAATAGAAGTCACTTTACTTATAAATCAGGGTACAGGAAAGACTTATTATACCTGAGCTGTGCTATAATGTATTTCCTTATGAAGTCTTCAAATCTGCCATGAATTCGGCAGGATAGTCCCAAATTTCGGGTAATTTTTTTTGCCATCCAGACAGGTGGCAGGAATGGTCCCTCTTTTCATTGTGAAGCAAGGCTCGTGGTGCTCTTTATGGTGTAGCGGTGACAGATGGAGGCAGAGGCAGCATTTTTTAAATAAACATAACTTTACTGAACGGGGGTGATTAATTGCTTACACTTCACAGGAGGGTTTGATTACTAGTTTGAAACTGGAATTAACACTTATAACATCAGGTACAACATCTACACATGACAATCGTACCTGACATCACTTCACTACACAGTGTTGCACATAATGTATCATGTTCTACAAAGTAAAATGGTCAACCATAAACATTGGGTCTAATTCCTACCTAACTGCAATCCCTTAAGGGAGAAACGTTCTCCAGTCCATAATAGTCCATTATAGCCCCTAGTGTGTTCAAAAAAGTTTAAAAAGGGCCTGGAACATTCTTGAGCATTACAATATTACATGTTCTATCACGATTACTTCAGGTTCGGTGATCCGGGGATTATTTTAATTGCCAGATTGGAGTCTGGAAGGACTTTTTTGCCGTAAATGATGAAAATTGGCTTCTACCTCATTGGGATCTTTTGCTTTCCTCTGTATCAACATTGGGGGTAATAGGCTGAACGTGATAGATATATGTATTTTTTCAACCTAACATACTATTTTACTACGTTCCACCGGTGCTCCAGTGCTTCTGTAGCTCCAAATCTCAGGCTGAAAGGGGGAGAGTTTAGCGTGACCACTGGACACCACTGCAATCGGCAGTATGTCACTCCAAGCAAGAAGGGGGAGAGGGGGCAGCGCCTCCCCCCTGATAATTATTGAAAAGTTGGGAGACAATGCAAACTTAAAATATCTGAAACATTTCAGGTTTAAAGAGAAAATGTATAATTTACTTTCAGAATATCCCATCCCCCACTCTGATATTATAATACAACTGGTTAAGTATCACTTCAAATGTTCAGCCCATTACAATCAGCACACTTTTGCCAGACGGAGGCAAAAATACACGTTTTATTTAAGGGATACAGCAGAATAACAACCGATCATACAGAGCTATCTATTGTACAGTACTTATAGGCTTAGGCACTACCAATTGTATCAAATCCATTATAGTTTATTATAAGATGGGGGAGGGGTAAAATTATCTTTAAATGCATTTTGATTCACATTTCTGGCTGAACAGTTCCCTTTATTGCTGAATGCTTCTTGGCCATGATCCCAACTATCATAGAAACACAGCAGAAGGTGTGAAGTGGTGCAGCCTGGCCAAGCAGACACGAGGAAGCCGGCTTTTATTGTATTGTGAGTGATTATGGTGTTCAGTTTTGTGACAAGCTGCCTGTTCCATCCATTGTTCTGGTAGATTACGGTACGTTTAGATGAGTCTCTTGCTTTTGAGATTCGTTCCAATCTATAGCTTCACCTTTATGATTTTGTTGGAAATACTGACATTGCCTCATCTGGAGGCAGTCAAAGCTGCAAGTAACCCTTCTGTATATCGTTGGTGGGTGAAATGGCATGAAGCAATATTAGAGAACATTTTGACTTAAAATCCCAAACTCTCCAGTCATGTGACTAACAGCTGAGAACCCTACCTGCTCCCAATACATTGCAGGACCAAGAGTTTTAATACCGCGCCAGGATTAAAGCCCAGGACCAAGTGCTGTAAATTTACCGCACTTGGTCATTATCAGGTTAAAAAGCCACACCAGTGAAATAGTTTTTTTCATTTCTTGTGTATGTAGTCCCCTGGTATATATTAGTCAGTCGGTATTACCTTGTTTAGTTATTCCTTTCTGTCTGAAAATTCATCTAGTCCTTTTTTTTCAGGACCGGGAATGTCATGTGATCTCATTGTAACCACCTGGAAATTCCATGTCTCTGTCTTCTCTCCAGGAGTCACTATCCCAGTCAACAAATTTCCTGTATGATAATAATCCCATTTATATAGCGTATGCATATTTCACAGCACTTTACATCACTTGATATTTGGTTCTGTTGAACTGGGGGCTCACAATTTAGTTTCCTCCCACACTCCAAAAACATACAGCTAGGTGAATATAGAGCGCTTGATGGAAAAAAAAAGCAAACACAGGGAGAACATAAAAACTCTATGGAGATGTTGTCCTTGGTCAGATTCGAAAGTAGGACCCCAGCGCTGCAAGGCAACAGTGTTAACCACTAAGCCACCTTGCAAAACTGCATGGACTGTACCACATAGGGAAGGATGAAAACTCCAATCACAGTTGCTGCTGACTAGAGGCTCCTGTCACACAGTTATAATGAAGGAGATCATTCTCTGACTGTATACTTATGGTCTGTAACTTATTTAAGTAAATATACAGAATAGCACAGCACAAAGGAAGAGAAATCACGGAGAAATCAGAAATGAATCATAGAATGGTAAAGTTGGAAGGGACCTCCAGGGTCATCTGTTCCAACCCCCTGCTCAGTGCAGGATTTACTAAAGCATCCCAGACAGATATTTGTCCAGCCTTTGTTTGAACACTTCCATTGAAGGAGAACTCACCACCTCCTGTGGTAACCTGTTCCACTCATTGATCACCCTCACTGTCAGAAAGTTTTTTCTAATATCTAATTTGTGTCTCCTCCCTTTCCGTTTCATTCCATTGCTTCTAGTCTTTCCTTGTGCAAATGAGAATAGGGCTGATCCCTCTGCACTGTGACAGCCCTTCAGATATTTGTAGACAGCTATTAAGTCTCGTCTCAGCCTTCTTTTTTTTAAGCTAAACATTCCCAGATCCTTTAACTGTTCCTCATAGGACATGATTTGCAGACTATTCACCATCCTGATAGCTCGACTCTGAACTTGCTCCAGTTTGTCTGTCTTTTTTAAAGTGGGGTGCCCAGAACTGGACACAGTATTCCAGATGAGGTCTGACTAAGACCTAATGTCCACGGGCATAATTGAATTATGGAATCCACCTGGGTCACCCGTGCGGATGATCCACAGTTCAATATGCCCATAGACTATAATTGGTCATCACGCTTTTTTGAAAGTTTGGCCATCTGATATAGAAAGAGTTCATCCATATCTTCTGCTTGTCCAGGTGGCCTATAGTAAATGCCTACAATTGTGTCCTTTCTGTTGTTCCCTCCTTGTATTCTTACCCAAACAGGTTCTACAGAACTCCCATGCTCTGAAGCTTGAATCTCTGTGGAGATGAATGCTTTCCTAACATACAACGCAATACCTCCTCCCCTTTTTTTAAATCTGTTTCTTATAAATAAGTTGTATGCTTTAACCCTTGTATTCCAATCATGTGTATCATTCCATCGAGTTTCCGTGATGCCTATGACATGATATTACTCTTCCTGTGTTAGAAACTGTAATTCTCCTTGTTTGTTTTCCATGCTCTGTACATTTCTGTAAAAACATGTTAGTTTGTGATCGGTGTCTCTTTCTCCTCTACTTTCCTTCTCAATTGCTTGTCTTTGTTCTTTCTTTCCACTTCTAATAACAAGGTTCTCAAATGTATTAATTAGCTGTATATTTTTACCTGGCCTTTCACTTCCCTTCCCATATTGTTCTAGTTTAAAGCTTTCCTAATGAACAAAGCAAAGCGCCCACAACTATATGCTAACCTGTTTTTGTAAGGTGCAACCTGTCTCTAGCAATCAGTTCATCATACAGGTACTTCACTCCATGGTCTAGAAATCCAAATCTTTGCTGACGGCACCATCAATCTAGCCAGTTGTTCACCTCTAGAATCCTGGAATAAGAAGATGAAACAGGATTCTAGAGGTGAACAACTGGCTATGTTGAAGGTGCAGTCAGCAAAGATTTGGATTTCTAGATTACGGAGTGTATAACCTGTATGATGGACTGCTTGCAAGAGACAAGTTGCACCGTACAAAAACAGGTAAGCATATATTTGGTGGGCGCCTAGTTTCATCAGGATTGGTGATCAATAGTCAATCAGCTTGGGTCCATCACTCGGCCTCCCGACCGATCAGCTGAGCGGGCGCATGCTGTCAGCGCCACAATAACAAAGAAGTCGGAGCGGAAGCCTCTGCGCTGACCTGCATGTAGTTGCCAATGCTTGTAATTGCAGGCACGGCTTTCATTGCAGTCATTGGGAGCTGTGCCTGCAGTTACAAGCGCCGGCCACTATAAGGAGGTCAGCGTGGAGGCTTCTGCTCCGACCTCTGTGTATTTGGAGCGTAAGTCTCCGTGCTGACCTCCCATGCAGTGGCCAGCGCTTGTAACTGCAGGCACGGCTCTCATTGATTTCAATGAGAGCTGAGCCTGCAATTACAAGTGCCGGCCAACTATTGATGACCTATCCTGGTGATAGGTCATCAATAGTATTTCAATGGAACCCTTTTAAGCTGATGAAATGCTGCGGATACAAGACAATGACACGAAGAATATCCATAAAAGAACAGCTGAAAAAGAAGATTTGTGTTCTGGAATGGCGGAGTCAGAGTCCTGACCTCAGCCTATCAAGATGCCGTTTCATGATCTAAAGAGGGTTGTGCATGAAAGGCACACTGGAAATACTGATGAATTAAAACACATTTGCAGGGGAAAATAGTACAAAATTACTCTTCAGTGTTGTGTAAATCTTATTTGCAGCCACAGGAAAGGTTTGTTGGAGGCAACTGCAGCTAAAGTAACATCTCCAGTCCAGAATATAGAATTCAAGGGTTCCAATACCTTTTCTCCATGTACTATGGATGTTTACTCAGTGTGTCCAGTACAGGCCATGAACAGTACAACTATTTGTGTATTAGTTAGATTGTGTTAGTCTATACTTGTGACTTAGATAATAATTACCCATCATTTCATTAGTAATCAATACAGAAACTCAGGTTATTCCAAAGGGTCTTTTGGTTTTTCGTGTGACTGTACACCACCACGGTCTAAAGTTACATCATTATGTGGTTTGCGGTATTATATAGTAACTCCATAACTTTGTTATCACAGCACGGTTTACTATCATGTCACAGGACCTTTATGTATTTCACATCACTATTCCTTCTCTTTTCTCCATTTTCTCTCTGCAGGTCACTAAAATGTTGGCCGTCGTCGTCATTCTGTTTGCGTTTCTCTGGATGCCTTACAGGACGCTGGTTGTAGTGAACTCTTTTCTGTCCCGGCCCTACCTTGAAAATTGGTTTGTGTTATTCTGCAGAATTTGTATTTACCTGAATAGTGCTATCAACCCTGTGATTTACAACCTCATGTCTCAGAAGTTCAGAGCTGCTTTCAAGAAACTCTGCAAGTGCAAAAAGAAGAGAACAGAGAAGCCGGCAAATTATGGGGTGGCCCTTAATTACAGTGTTATCAAGGAGTCATCTAATGGGGGAAGTCCGGAGCATTTCAGCACAGAGCTGGATGACATTACTGTGACAGACACCTACCTGTCTGGTGCAAAAATGTCCTTTGATGACACCTGTCTACCTGCGGATGTGACATATAGCAGTACATAGCCGACTACTGGATAAAAAAGGATTTTATTTATAATGCTAGGTGAACCAGCCTATAACGTACAGACGTAGCAGAGTAGAGTTGGGCAGATGCAGTAGTACTGAGTTTATCATTTAGCACAGCTTATGGTAATGTTAAATTGTGCTAACTGGGATTTTGCATCGGATTCGGTACTGTTTACTGTAAAACTGAAATACAATTGCAATCAAAATTATTCAATCCCCCCCCCCCCCCCCATTACAAATTGAGTTCATTTGCCAAATTTACAAACTTTCAGCTGTTTGTAAAAAAAGAAACCATCCAAGAACAATTCAAAGATTTCAATACAACTAATATAACAAATGGTTTCTCTGAATTCACTACAAATGCCACTTTTAATGACTATTGCAGTCTCAGCATTATTCAGAGCACAATTTATTAGTTACATCAGGTGTACTTGAGATAAAACACACCAAATATCTGGGCTGGCTAGGACTTTTTTGGCTGTGATGCTTCACTGCATGTTACAAATATGGCAAGAAGGTGGTCCAAAAATTAAGAAAATAGATCATTGCCTTGCACCAACAAGAAAAAGAATACAAAAAGATAGCAAAGGTGCTAAATGTGCCTGGAGATACAGTTGGATGCACATTTTGAGAGTTCAAAGTTAAAGGAACACTAGCTGCACTACCTGAATGTGGAAGAAAGAAGAAGCTATCACCGTCTGCCACCAGATTCCGGAGGCAGCAAAAACTCTCTAGTGACTGAAAAAGACCTGCGGAAAATCTGCCGACAGCAGTCACTGAGGTTTCTGTTTGCTTTCGTACACTGATCTCTTTATACACAGCTCACCCTAAAAGCTGCAGAAGCTTTTATTTTGCAAGACCAGCCCTGCTACATCTGCATGTTAATGTGAATGCTGACAATCATTAGCATGGTACATAACAATCTACTTTTTTTCAGATTGGTAGGTGACCTCTTATCACAAGGGTTCCTCAATGCTATTATTAAACAAGCAGCACATGATCTGCTCTACTTTTTTTTTTAAATACATGTAATTTAATGTAAAAAAAATGAAGCATTTAATTCAAACCTGCAAAAGGACACAAATTGTACATGGACTCAAAAGACCATTGGTTTGGGTACTGGTGTATCTTGACACCACCGGAAGCTAGAGGTTTGACAGGGGTTCCATGGAGGAACGCCTGTTACAAGCCTAGCTCTGGATTGGTGGAATACCAGAAGGTCCTCCAAGGTGCTTCAATGCCGCTCTGCTGCACCCCTGTAAGCTGTCTGTCTCTGACTGTTCCACCGCTGTTGCCTCCCTGCCTGCACTCCCTCTCTTTAATCCGGGCCACTGTTCCTGCAATGCCGCTGTGCTGCTGGACCCCTGTAAGCTGGCTGTCCCTCACTGCTCTGCCACTGTTGCCTCCATGCCTGCGCTCCCTCTCTGTTACCCAGGCCTGTGCTCCAAGGCGGTGGTTAGCCGGCTGGGTCTCACAGGTCTGTGACTGTCCCACCGCACTTGCCTCCCTGCCATCCTGCATGCGCTCCCTGTGTAACGCACCTGATACTGTGTCATAGGCCGGCGCTCTGCCCTCCCCGCTGCCGCCAGCCAGGTGAAAGTGACATGGGGGGGAGGGCCTGTCCGCCACCGGTCATGGCTCCTCATCCCCAGTGGCCTCTATGCTGGTGACCCCGCTCTGCCCTTACCACTGCAACACAGAGGGGGGTGCATCATTCTGGAGCGCCGACAGAAAGGCACTTGCAGGTGCGGAGAGGAGAATGGTTGCCTGGGAACTGGGACATGAGGATCATACTCACCTTCTAGGACCTGGAGAGGAGCCTTCTATTCAGCCTAACAGGTACAGGCGGTGTCACCGGGCGGTCAGTGCTCTCTCCAGCACTACTTCCTGGTGGCGTGAAGATACACGAGTACCATTAGTTTGTAGCAGCGGTCTATAATATGCATCCTGTCTTAAGAAAAAAAAACTATATATATTGAACTCTCCACTGTAATTTAGGGTGTGGTGAAATGCTAAGTGGTTACCACCACACCCATGATCTACAATGAAGAGAACCACATGCTTGCAAGGTTTCTTACTCTCCAAAATGCTGACTGATCGAGGAAAGGGACCCTATTCTGCAGATAGGTGCAGGTTTCTCTCCCAGAACACCCACATATCAGACATTTATGGCACATACTTTTGCTAGTCATAAATAGCTGTTTAATTGTGGCCATAAGGACTGGTTCAATTTGACAGTATAGCTCTCAGACCAGAAAAATATGTACATAACTGGTTTATATGTACTTTCATGGTGATGAAATTTTGGCTGCAGCCACCACTAAGGGGAGGTCAGTGCATTGACAATTCCATAGCTCCGACTGGACTCAATTCTAACTACATCCAGTTAGCTCCACCTAGTGGTGGCTGGAGGCAGCCAGAATGATATAATGTAACTCATTTCGAACCAAGCACCATAAAAATGTACTGCGCTTGGTCATGGGCTTTAAATTCATGCCATTATAATTATACAATGCAGGTTTAAATCTCCTGCTCCCGCTTCTCACCTCTCTTTTCCAGCCTATATAGCACTCAATGAGCACTATATAAACAATAGAGGAAGCATCAATACTATTTCCTCTATTGGACCCAGCAATCACATGATCACCAGCATTGTCCTACACAGTAGAGCTAAAGGGCCAGACCCAGATCAGTTCTGCCAGTGACTAATGGCACTAGAGGGGGATGATTTCCCTATTAACTGGGGCTCCTATAGATGCCCCATTACATTGACAAATTGTGATATAAGAAAAGAATGACCTTGTGATTATCCCCAAGAGGTTTTTTTATATGACATCATGGAGACATACAGGAGATAAAAAAAAATAAGAAAAAAATGATAGAATAAAGTATTAAATATATATATTTTTTAAAAATTTTCCACAGTTGACATGTATCACCTATTTACAGGATCGGTGACCAACATCTGATCTTTGGGGATCGGTTTCCTTGAAGTTTCCCGTCTGATACATATATGGTCGTACTGTAGGTTGAGAACAAAACTCCTAATCTCTTCTCTGTATTTACTTGTCTGGATCAATTGCAGGATATGGATTTGTACATATAGGTGAAATATGCTAAACGTAGTTGTGTGATTACTCCTCGTTGGACTTATACATCATTGATTGATTGGTTTATTGAAGTGTTTTTATCTGACGTGACTCCATGTTTTTATTATGTGTTGCTCTGTTTCTAACTCTTTTAATGACATATAGTTGCTATTATGATGCTGCTGTACAGTTGTGGAATGCAAGTGCATTACTGATCTGTATGACTAAGGATGCACATTAGTGAGGTATAAGAAACACAAGAGTACCCTGGACTCGATTATATTGCAGTTCAAATATTTTCATTTCTGCATCTTGCCGACACTTTATTTTCATTGTTTACAAGATGAAACTAAATATAATGGTGAAACATTAAAAACATTGTATTTAAATTAAAGGGGTTGTACCAAAATCGACTTTTTTTTTACTATTTGTAAAGAAGGAACCAAGGTTTGAGTTTGTGCTGTAATGAGCTATATTATGGTTCCTATAGTTGTGTAACTTGGATGGTATGAGGGTGACCTGTACTGCAGTTCATGTATTTTTTTTCTATGGAGTATTGAATATGACCTCTCATTGGCTGTAGAGGTCAGGTAGGAAATCTGGAGGTCTTGAGATCATAGAGAGCTGCAAGCTGGAGAGCAATTCGAGTGGTAATGAGCCTTAAGAGAGACTGCATTGCTGGGAGAGAGAGCTGCCAAAAGGAGTGAGGAGTCAGCTTGGGGAGCCATGTGAGACATATCCTGGAGAATCTATGCCTGCTGGAGAGGGACAGTGGCACAAGAAAGGAGGCAGACAATGTTTGAGAAGTGCAGCTTTGAATTGCACCAGAACCAGGAGATCAAAGCTGCAGGGTCTACAGCTAGAGATACTGCTTCATGGGATTCACATCGTCCCAACATACATCCAAAACGCGTCACCTACATTAAAGTACCAAACATGCTGGAGATATGTAAGTGAGCTAGGTTCTCAGGCAAAAGTCTGATGTGTGCACACAGGTAGTGACTTAAACGCAGGCCTGCCAGTTAAAATACATGAGCTCAGGCCAATACCAGAGGAACACGTATTTATCCACCAGTTGCGGCCAAGTGATTGAACAACACTTTTGTTACTTTCAGGTTGCGTGTTGGTGACCAGGGTTGCTGGGTTGAAACATTCGATGGCACTACCACGTGTTCTACAGTTTGTTACCATACCCCACTCACGTTAAGATTAAGCATACTCTTACGCTTCTAAATAACCGCCTATTGTTTATCTATTACCAGAAGCTTTTACGGCAACTTCACCATCACGTTTACTTGCTAAAATAAAAAAAACTATTTTTGTAAGCCCGGTGTCTGAATCATATGCTGATTCTTGTGTTGCCCACCCCTATTGTGGCATATTTACAGGATAAGTGATATAAGAATAATCGGTGGGGTTTCACTGCTGAGACCCCCAATGATTCTTTTGCAGGGGCTCCTACATTCCCCTCTTCTCCTCACTGCACCTCCTACATGGAAGAGATTGAACCTAGCGACAGTCAAGCATGTCAAGTGCCGCTCTATTCATCTTCAATGGGACTGCCGGAGTTTGTCAAGCACTTTTACTATTTATATCAACCCCAATTTAAATAAATGGAGCAGTGCCGTTCATGTACAACCACTGCTCCATTCAATCACAGGGAGTAGGAAAGGGTGACACGCTCTCAGGATCATTAGGGGTCTGACTAGTGAGACCCCCACCAATTAGACTTTTATCAGCTACCCTGTAGCTGTCATAATACTCAATTTTGGTACAAACCCTTCACTGTAAATTTTGACATGATTAAGAGCAATCCTCACCCCCCAGAGCATTTCTTCTATTCAGTCCTCGAGTAATTCTGTAGTAGTCATGACAATCACCAGATAATATGCTCACAGAGACTTAGGCCGGGTTCACACGGGGCAGATTTGCTGCGGAAATTCTGTGCGGAATTTCGCCGCGGCAAATCTGCATCTGTCCGCTAATCCCGGGATTAGCCAGCCATGTGGACGAGTTTTCTGAGAAATCTCGTCCACACGGGACGGCAAATCCGCTGCGGCTAAGCCAGCAGAAGCCGCCGCTGCAGCGCGGATTTGCCGACCGCAGCATGTTCTTTTTTTTTTTCTGCTGCGGCCGCGCTCTCCTCTATGGGAGTGCCGGCTGCAACGGAAGAGCGGCCGGGCCACTTCAAAACCGCCGCGGGTATTGAAGCAGCGGTTCTCCCGGCGGAAATCTCGCGGGTTTTCGCTGCGGCCAAACCGCGGGATTTCCGTCGGGAATCCGCCCCGTGTGAACCCAGCCTTAAGGTCCATTTGGAAGTGCGGATATCTCCCTTGGATGAGCAAATGATGTCAGAGCAGCCTGTTTAGGCAGATACATCATTCAAACAAGAAATCATTCAATCGTTCACATTTGCTGTATTAGTGAATGAGAACGACTGAATGAACAGTATTTTAACCAACTGATTAGTGAATGAGATTATTATTATTTCTGCATAAAATGAACATCGAGCGAAAAGCAATCAATTGTCGGCTGAGTGTTCACTGAACAATTGTCATTGATTTTCGCTCATTTGAACAATATTTTGAACAACCTCAGTTCTGTGTAAATGGACCTTTTCGGGGTTTCCAGGTGATAAAATAAAAAGGAATGGTTCAACCCCGAGGATGCAGAACTACTGCCCCAGCCCTCCCCGCAGGGCTTTGTTTACATGGCAGTAGCGGTGACACACTGTAGACATTCACTACCTCCAGCATTGTACGGCTTTATTATTCCGATGGAGATATAAGGTGTGCGGAGCTATCAGAGACCAAAATGCCAATGTGGAAACAGGGTAAGAGATCATAGTAACGTAGTGTGTAAGGCTGAAAAAAGACATAAGTCCATCCAGTTTGGCCCATTACTCCCCAATGTAATATTTTAGGCCCCGAGCACATTACCTGCCTGTATCTGCTAGCAGGCCATGTTATATAGAAATAAATAGCCAGTGAATGAAAAAAAAAAGTATGAGTTCCTGACAAATTACCAAGATACACATTATTTACAGGGATATTCTGGTCGTGAAGCAAATTTTCAAAAAATCCAGATATGAAAGGTTTTTAAGCCATGTTTATGCACAGCACCTTATCCTGTCCCAGCTTGAAACTACATTTACCACAATTCCCTGCTCTGTACGTCCTGTGCATGTCCCCACTAAGTGCTGCCCTTCTATTGGTCAGCAATCCAGTCCTGAAGGTTGAATTTAAAAAAGCCATCCCTGGTTGTTCCAACTGAGCCCAACTTGTAGTGCTGGAATGCCAACAGGACGTATCCATGGCAACCTGGGGATAAACACTTCTGAAGTGCCAGGAGAAGGTCATGGTTTATAGAACTACGGACACAAAACCCAAAGCAGAATTACACTGCGAACTTTAATAAGATTTCATTAGCATTCATTCAATAGTAACTCTGTGTAACCAGAATATCCCTTTAAGTAAATACTTTTTTTTTGCAGGAAATGTATATTTGCCTTGTGATGAGGATACCCGGCTGTAAATACCCCCTGTGTGATGTAGCATGTAGAAATGAAACCCTGCTTTCTGCGATACATCTGAATATGCTTCTCTGGTGAAAAGACTGAAGCTTTTATGTCTGTTGCTATAAAATAAAGTAAAGGAAGCACAATGTTCTGTTTTTTTTTTCCCTTGGTGGTGAATATATAAATATATATCTCAAATTTCTGTATCTGAGTGCCATTAACCCTTTCCAATCCAATTTGTATCCTGGTTTTCCTAGTGGGCTTACTCTTTTTCTGCCGTTATACAACAGCGCTATATACTGGCTAAAGCCAGTACTGCATGAGGTGACACGTTGGATAGGCTCTGACAACACAGAGGCTGGCAATATACAGTAAGAAAACCCCGATGGACGCCTTCCAACATCGGAGTTGTACAGCCTTAAATCATAATGTCTTAAAGGGGTTGTCCCGCGCCGAAACGTTTTTTCAACCCCCCCCCCCCCCCCCCCCCGTTCGGCGCGAGACAACCCCGATGCAGGGACTTAAAAAAAAACCGCACAGCGCTTACCTGAATCCCTGCGCTCCAGTGACTTCTTACTTACCGGTTGAAGATAGCCGCCGGGATCTTCTCCCTCGGTGGACCGCAGGGCTTCTGTGCAGTCCATTGCCGATTCCAGCCTCCTGATTGGCTGGAATCGGCACGTGACGGGGCGGAGCTACACGGAGCCGGCATCCTGCACGAGCGGCCCCATTGAGAAAAGAAGAAGACCCGGACTGCGCAAGCGCGTCTAATTTGGCCATTAGACGCCGAAAATTAGGCGGCTCCATGGAAACGAGGACTCTAGCAACGGAGCAGGTAAGGGAAAAACTTCTTATAACTTCTGTATGGCTCATAATTAATGCACAATGTACATTACAAAGTGCATTAATATGGCCATACAGAAGTGTATAGACCCACTTGCTGCCGCGGGACAACCCCTTTAAGATGTCAGACAGTGGGTTGGAAAGGGTTAAATGTGAGTTATGAGAGGTTTAAATTGGGAAGATCATTTGTAATAACGCTGCATGTGGTTCTCGATTTGAACTCCTCACAACTCACATTTTATGGCACTCAGATACATAATTATAAATAGAAACAGAAACTCAAAAAGTTTGGTTGCCCAACATCAAAAACATTTTCCGCATCAGAGGCCAATTTCCTGCCATACACATTATAGCATATCACGACTGACTGATGCAATGGCTTCTATGATGCCGCAGATCATACATAGTGGGTGCTAAGGGTAGTATGTAGACTCTAACACTACTGCAGAGTACAACATCACAAGGTGTCAAGTCCGGAGAGCCTAAGGGAGAAGTTCACCACCTGTACTGCCAATTCGTCTGTTTGAGAGTTGCCTGTTGAGTTCACTTCTGACTTCATTATGATAATGGGGGAAGGTGGTGCCCCATCCTATTGAAAGATGAAAACCTGAGATTTCCTGTTCCAACTGTAGCAGAAGCCATATCTATAGGATGTCCTGGTACGAAATCACTGGGATTGTTTCCTCATGGTAAAAGAAGGGGCTGCACACTTTCCAACAGGTCATAGTGCAAAACACATTCACCTTGGGAGACTCGCACATCTGCTCCACATAGACAGGTGGGTTTCCCTCCCTCAGATTCTGACATTACGTTTGTTAATAGTGTCCGAAAGGTAGAAGACAGCTTCATCACCAAACACTAAAGAATCCATGAAACCACCAGTTTCCATTAGAGGTTGCATACTCTCACAGAAAGAACATCAGAAACATTTGAGCACAAACTCCCACACAGTCAGCAGCAGGATGTCCAATTCTCTAATTCCCTGCTTGCTCTGATGGTGGATTTCTGAGGACACCATTTTCGTCTATCAAATACAACTTCTTATAACTGGCAAATAGTCATGCCACTGTCTGTCATGATTGTGTCTAACCAGTGAGTTCTTTGATGGCCTCTTCTTCATGATCCACTGACAAATCCAGCATAATATCCTTCTCCAGTCCATTTGATCACACGATGTGCCCAAAATAATATAGCTTTTCTTTTGAAATTTTCGCCTCTAGGGACGTTTTTGGCTTGACATGATCCAGTACTTCCTTGTTAGTGATTCTTGCTGTCCATGGGATCCAAAGCATTCTTTTCCAGCACAATAATTCAGAAACGTCTAAGGGTTGTTCCACACCTGTATCAGAACCTCCGGCTGGAGACAGCATGACAGATACGGCTGTGAATACCAGAAGAAAAAGTGTTGCATGCAGGGCTTTCTCTTCCATCCCAAAAGTCAATGGGGTTCTCCCGGCGCTATTCGGTTCCGTCCACAGACAGAACTGTTTGGTCATGGGAATGCCCCTTGTGTCCTCTATGAGAGGCTTGGGAGTTTGAAGGTTTTTGCAGAATCTTGGCTGTTCCCGGCAGTGTACTCTTCTGGATAGTGTGCTCAAATGTTGCTCCTGGGACTTGTTGAAGTCATTCCGTTAGCTTAGGAGTTACAGCCCCAAGTGCTCCTAACACTACTGGGACAAATTTGGACTTTACCTTCCACATCTTCTCTAGTTTTTCCCTGGTATCTTTCCAACTTATCTTACTCCTTCTTGATGTTGCTGTCACTTGGTACCATTACATCTATCATCACCACTATCTTTTGGTCCTTGTCAATTATCACAATGTCTTGTTGGTTTGCTAATACCTGTTTTTCTGTCTGTATCGGGACCTTAGCCTTGTTATTCTCTACAACTTTCTGTGTAGTCTCCCTATGGATTTGGGAGAGTTTAGCCCATAAGCTGTGCAAATGTTCCTGGACAAAATGCCCGATACGTAGTTGTGTTGTTCAGTGTATGCTGTTCCTGCTTGTATTTTTAATCCTGTCACAATGGGTTGGACTGGATTTCCCTTAATAAAAGATGGGAAAGAAATGGGAAACAAAGGGAAGGAATCCAACGTTACTAGATGGATCAGATCTTGTTTTTTTTTTCCTAACCCTTAAAGTTGGAGACCTGCCCTTTGCTCCCTTTCCTCTTTTTATTAAGGGAAATGTAGGGAGAGATAGGGTTAGATTACTGTGTGGGCTCACCATTTTCGAGGCGATGACTCCACTTTCTCATCCTGAGATTAGTATTTGGGACAGCTTAGGGTGCAATTAGGTTTTTTCAATAATCTATAGATATAAAATTGAATGTATGCGTGTCTGTGTGTCTGTCTGTCTGTGTGCGTGTCTGTGTGCGTGTCTGTTTGTCCTTTATGCGCTACTACACCATTCATCCGATCGCCATGAAACTTTGGGAAGTTGTTGAGTACACTCCTGGGAAGATTATAGGCATAGTAAAACTATCCTACGATAAATGGCGCACGTGCGAGCGTCGTCAACAGTTACGCCCCCCCACGTAGAGCGTTTGATTTCCATCACTGCCACTAATTCTCTCACTTCGCGATGTCGTAGAAACATGAAATTTGGCACAAGCATTGATTATGTCATAAATAGGAAAAGCTAATGAGTCCCAACTTGACTATTCAATTCTAAGCACCAAAGAATTAGCGTCCAAATTTTACGTACGGAATCTAATTTTCTCACTTCCCAATGTCATAGAAACTTGAAATTTGGCACGAGCCATGATTATGTTATAAATAGGAAAAGGTAATAAGTCCCAACCCAATTATTCAATTCTAAGCGCCAAAGAATTAGCGTCCAAATTTTACGTACAGAATCTAATTTTCTCACTTCCTAATGTCATAGAAACTTGAAATTTGGCACGAGCATTGATTATGTCATAAATAGGAAATTTTCAAGGGTCCCAACCTGATTATTCAATTCTAAGCGCCAAACAATTAGCGTCCAAATTTTACGTACAGAATCTAATTTTCTCACTTCCCAATGTCATAGAAACTTGAAATTTGGCACGAGCCATGATTATGTCATAAATAGGAAAAGCTAATAGGTCCCAACTCGATTATTCAATTCTAAGCGCCCAAGAATTAGCGTCCAAATTTTACGTACGGAATCTAATTCTCTCACTTCCCAATGTCATAAAAACTGGAAATTTGGCACGAGCATTGATTATGTCCAGAATAGTTAAAGCTAATGGATCCCAACCCAATTATTCAGTTCTAAGCGCCAAAGAATCAGCGTCCAAATTTTATGTACGGAATCTAATTTTCTCACTTCCCAGTGTAATTTAGCACGAGCATTGATTATATCATAAATAGGAAAAGGTAATGAGTCCCAACCCAATTTATTCAATTCTAAGCGCCAAAGAATTAGTGTCCAAATTTTACGTACGGAATCTAATTCTCTCACTTCCCAATGTCACAGAAACTTGAAATTTGGCACGAGCATTGATTATGGCATAAATAGGAAAAGCTAATAGGTCCCAACTCGATTATTCAATTCTAAGTGCATAAGAATTAGTGTCCAAATTTTACGTACGGGATCTAATTTTCTCACTTCCCAATGTCATAAAAACTGGAAATTTGGCACAAGCATTGATTATGTCATAAATAGGAAAAGTTTAAGGGTCCCAACTCGATTATTTGATTCTAAGCGCAAAAGAATTAGTGTCCAAATTTTACATACGGAATCTAATTCTCTCACTTCCCAATGTCACAGAAACTTGAAATTTGGCACGAGCATTGATTATGTCATAAATAGGAAAAGCTAATAGGTCCCAACTCGATTATTCAATTCTAAGTGCATAAGAATTAGCGTCCAAAATTTACGTACGAAATCTAATTTTCTCACTTCCCAATGTCATAGAAACTTGAAATTTGGCACGACCATTGATTAGGTCATAAATAGGAAAAGGTAATGAGTCCCAACCCAATTATTCAATTCTAAGCACCAAAGAATTAGCGTCCAAATTTTACGTACAGAATCTAATTTTCTCACTTCCTAATGTCATAGAAACTTGAAATTTGGCACGAGCATTGATTATGTCATAAATAGGAAAAGTTTAAGGGTCCCAACTCGATTATTTAATTCTAAGCGCCAAAGAATTAGTGTCCAAATTTTACGTACGGAATCTAATTTTCTCACTTCCTAATGTCATAGAAACTTGAAATTTGGCATGGAGCATTGATTATGTCATAAATAGGAAAAGCTAATAGCTCCCAACTCGATTATTCAATTCTAAGCGCAAAAGAATTAGCGTCCAAATTTTACGTACGGAATCTAATTTTCTCACTTCCCATATCATAGAAACTGGAAATTTGGCACGAGCATGGATTATGTCATAAATAGGAAAAGTTAATGGGTCCCAACTCGATTATTCAATTCTAAGTGCCAAAGAATTAGCGTCCAAATTTTACGTACGGAATCTAATTCTCTCACTTCCTGATGTCATATATATATATATATATATATATATATATATATATATATATATAAATGAATGTGTGTCTGTCTGTCTGTCATTTTGGAATTACTACACTATATATATAAAAACGAATGTATGTATGTATGTCTGTCTTCGCAGCAACGCGCGACGGGTAAGCTAGTTATTAATAAAGATTATATATTAATGCTAAAGACAGTATACTTTTCTTTCCTGTGCAGCCTGGCCAGGAAGGTGGGTGAAGGTCTGGGGAGGAAGAGGCACCACACATGGAAGGACTCAAAGACAACAGAATTGTACAGCTACGCACACTGCTTTACTTGACCCTTTTTTGTGTTCAAAGGTTGGGAGCTATGGAGATTGTTGAGAGTGACAACTTTTTGAATGGGACATAGCTGCAATAGCCAGCACCGTGACTTCTAAATGTATGGCATGGTGGTGTACAGAGCAATGTTAATCATGAAGAAACCATAGTGTTCATGTGCTGAAAAGTGGATTCTCGCCGATGATGTTGATGGCCTTCCTAGTCCTGGAAAACCCCTCATGCAGAAACCAGCCAAGAGAAGGAAAAGACTGCTAATACACGTCTACAGCTACCTGCAGGGGGATTGTGACCTCAGTTGTCCTTATTGTTCTATTACTATGGGTATAATTAAGAGTCTCCATTCTTAGACTCATAGGGCACCCACTATATGAAACCAGTTCCTGCGTATGTACAGAATGTGACTATGTGTTGACAGGCGTCAGTGCAGACTGTGTGTAGATTTTCAGAACATACTGAATGCGGTCGGCAAATCCTTCTCTTCTGCAACCTATTTTTGATCCAGTTCGTTCATGTTTCCTGGGGTGAGATTTGACAGCATCAGAAAAGTGATCGCTTTTCATTCTCTCCATTTATTTTCTTGGAGAAAATGTGTTTAATGTGACTTTTAAGTACATATCACTATTATAATAGTTATTTAAAAGGTTTTATTTCAGCAAAACCGCAATGACGTTTTGTCACTGTGATCATTATGGCTTGGTCTTTGGGCATACTCATTTTCCTATATTATATAGTACAGCAACATAATGCAACTGCAGCACTAGAAACATGCAATCTAATGTACAGTGAAGATGTAGCAGAGCTTAGTCTGTCAATTAGAAATTCAATACAATTAAAAGGGTTTTCCAGGGATCTTACTATTGGTGACCACAAAATTGGCGTGCGCAGTACGTACTGAATAGAACCAATTAATTTTGATGGTTTCATTCGCATGCACATATTTTGCATTTGCATTAAAGTCATGCAAAAAGATACAACATGCTTTATCTTTCTGTCTCGGCATATGTATGTGTGCATATATATGCATGCCTCTTCGGATCTATTTAATTATGCCTGAGATAGAACCCTGAGAGGTTCGAAAGCTCACTATAACATTATGTATTTTTGTTAGCTACTAAAATGTATCATATCTACAAGATTACTTGATTTCTCTTGCTGGGAACAATCACATTTTTATCTTTCTGTGTATTTGCGCAACAAAGGTCCCTACAGAAGACAATGGGGAGTGCGCAAATGATTGCGCAATATTCAAGGAGATGTGTGAAACACTGCTTCAGGCCTCTGTCAGACGACCGTTTTTTGCCGCGATTTGCGGATCGCATGACGGATGCACATCTGCAAATCGCATAACCGGGGCCGACGATTCGCCAAAAAAAATCTGCAGCTAGCAGCGTTTTCGGTGAAACGGGCCCGATCAAAGGAGCGCTGTCCGGCCATTGAAAGCAATGGGCTGCCAGCGAGCGCAGGATGAATTTTCGGGAAAGGCTTAAACATATAAGCCCTTCCCTGAAAACCATCCAAAAAAGTGTAAAAATAAAAAAAATATATACTCACCTTGTCCCTGCAACCAGAGTTCAGCCGCGGCCGGCCGGCAGTTCTCCTGAACTGCTCTGTGTAGTATTCAGCAGGCGGGGATTTTAAATCCCCGCCTGCTGAATGGGCTGCCTTTGATTGGTCACAGCCCTCACCAATCAGAGGCAGCTCTCACTCACCCATTCATGAATGGGTGAGTAAGAGCTGCCTCTGATTGGCTCAGCGCAGGGACCAATCAGGGGCAGCTCTCAGCTGTCATTCAATAGCTGTAAAAAGAACACCTCTTGAATTCATTAGATGAATTAGCCATTTCAATCTGTGCGTCTTTGCATCCAACAGGCAAAATAAACATGCCCTGTGGGCAGAAAAGTTACAGTAAAATACGCCGATACAAGCAAAAAATCCTAGTTCATAGCGCAATGCGTGCACAATTGAGCATACATCCATGTGAAGCCACGGATGGCCTCAGGCCAGTCACATGGGTGTAAATACCTTTTCGCACACATTTGCACCACGTATTTGCACAACGCACATTGCGTATTAGAGCTCACACAGCCTCAGACAGCCGCTCGATCACAGTCCTCTTTAGCGCTGCTATTTTCGAATGGTGCATGTTCTATTTTTGGGTTCATCAATGATGAGAGGGCTGCGGCTGAAAACGAAAGTAAAATACGGTAAAGCGCCGCGATTTAAATCACGGCCCTTTCAGCAACACCTGTGTGAGGGAAGCCTTACTATACATTTGGCGTGTGCAAATGGTGTACAAGAAACACACAGAACCACGCTTCCATTTATTGAAATGGGCGATTAAGTTAATTAGTTCAATATTTGCTATTTTCATGAACAAAATGCACGCACAAAATACGCTTATGTGAACAAACCAATTGAAATCAATGGCTTCTCTTCACTGCATATTGGGTTCAAATTTTGCACGCGCAGAACGCTGTGCAAATAGCACTGCAGCGGCCCAGGTTGATATTGTATTGAATTTGGCTGCACCTGGAGCATCAACCTAAGCCTCTGCAATACATAGTGCTATCTGCTCCAGCGCTGTCCATACTGACAGCTGCATGGTGAACAGCTAGCCTATCCTGAGGTTAGATCACCAATAGTAAAAGACTTAGACAACCATTTAATGACTAGAAAAATGGTGAACTTGCCAATAGCAACATAAGAAGTTAGGACCTCGAAGACCGACAATCTGATTGGAGAATGTCGGTTATTCCTTATTGTTTAGGAGGAGGGCATTACTTATAATGTGGCTCTGTATCCTTGTGTAGACAACATCTCCCTTTGTCTTCCCAAGCTGGCCTCTTCATACCAACATGCACATGCACCAGGGCAGTGTTTACCTTTAGGTTCTGGAGGTTCAGTGCCTAGGGCGGCCCCTTGTGGGTGAGGCGTGGCACTAGCTGCCAGTATTAAAAACTAAACACTCTTTTATACACTACTCCCCCCCCCCAGCCAACCCCCCACCAGACTTGTCATTGAATCCAGTGGCTTTTCATAGGAGAGTGGTGCTGTAAAGGGGTGTTGTGAAAAATGTCACTGTGAAGTTACAGTCATTTTCTGGTTTCCTTTATAATGTTAATGCCTGTTATATTTTGTAGTAGGTTGTGGTCGGTCAAAAGGGAGTGTGGTGGCGTTGGGTTGCACGCTATACAAAAGTGCACGAACACAACATCAGGGCATATTCCTCACCAGTGGCTATGCTGAGAAGGCATTTTGGCTGCCAACTGGGTACAGAATTAGGCATTCTGGCATGGCCCTGTTCGTTCAGGTCAGCACCCAGTCTGTGAACTCCCGTGAGAAAGCTTCTCTCTATTGGGGAATAGTAATGAGCGATTAGTGGAATAATCAGTTTATGTTGGCATTGGGCTGATTTAACAAAAATCATTGGGAATCAGGACAGTCAATTCCAACTCCTATTAAAGTCCATGGGAGTAAAAATTGGGGTTCACTAATTTGCCCTCCAGAAGGTCTCTAATGCAGCCAAAACCGCCAGATTGCATGGGAATACAGCCACACATCTGGGGAATACTGTGCTCCTCACAAAAATTGGTCAAAATAGTGTACAGTGGTGTAGGGGTCAATTGTAGCACAGGAGTATCACTGAAAACAAAAGGCGGCCCACGTGGGGATCTAAATCACAAATTTCACCAAGGTGCTCATGCATTTTACAAGGGGAAATTCTGCCAGGTGAAGACAACACTCAAGCATGGGCCTTCTCCAAGGAACAGCTGTAGAGCTACCAAAAATGTAGCTATGCAAGACAGCAAGTGTGCTGCTTGTTTTAAAAGCAATGTCATAAAGTTTGCAAAGGACACATTCTACAAGGGGAATAGAACAGCCAACAACCAGGTGAAACCCATGTCTGGTTCAATCTTATAAAAGTCAGGCGATCCACATTGTCTGCGGACAGGCAGATGTGTCTATCAGTTATCATACCCTCAGCTGCGCTTTAAACCCTGTTAGGGAAATTCAATTGTTCTGTGAATATGCTGTGAGGCTCCAAATCAGAGGTGGTTATGGCGGCGGCCATGAGAAAGCAATGGACACAGGCATCATGATCGTGTCTAAAAGCAATCTACCTTTATTAAAAAACATCTTCCTTTATATAGGCTTCAAAGGAGAGTGGTCTATTGTCAATATGTGTACATTTTAGTCAGCCATGTGCTTTTACATAGATAGCAGTTAATAATTAAGGCATTGTCTTTACTGGACACTATTGCACACTGACCTTTGAACAGTGTAACAGAAGATAAGGAAGGAAGAATGTAAGTTATATATACTTTTGCTAAGTACTATTCTCTATTTCTAATTCCTGTAACAATCCAATCCTGCCGTGCAAACAACACATGAATGTACAAGCGTATACCAAAGATGTTCATAGGAGACAGGATGAAATTTTATATATATATATATATATATATATATATATATATATATATATATATATATATATATATAAATAAAAGTTTTAGGCTCATAGCCTTCACAACCCTTTCTGATAGCACACTGGCAAAGGGGCAGACGAGCACCTCTAAAACATGTTGTGCAAGCTTTGGCCACTCGTCCAGCTTAGACACACATAAGTCACGTGGAAGCAAGCATACTTATGGACCATCATGGATAAGTGCTGCCTGTGACTTTCAATCCTATTCTGTGCTTTTGTTCCAGGCTTTAATGGACTAAAAAATTTGTGCCACACCTCTATTAGAATTCCCTTGCTACTAGTGGTGGTGCTTCTTGCTCATACGCCACAGAGCTCTGCTCAAGGTGCTTAACAGTCTGCCCTGATAGTGATGCATTTTGAGGTCCCTTTCCACTTCCAGAAAGAGATTTGTCATTTTGGCCTTGTAGTGGGGATCAAGGTGGGTGGCCTCCAACTAATGATCTGATGTTTTGATGTAGGCTATGCAATGATCCTTCTGCAAGCATGTTTCAATAGCTGGAGGATGGAGGGCTGGCTGCTGACCTGGAACAGCCCAATCATCAATTCCAGATGAGAAGCCTGAAGTAAGCATGCTACTACCCCTATGCAAAACTGCCTTTATGTGCTCAAAGGCTATTGTATGAATGGAGAGGGAGATGGAGGAAGAGGCAGCTACAGCAGCGGAAGAGGGAGCAGTACGAGGGTCACTCTTTGCCCTTTGGTCCAAGTGGGCTCCTCAAGTGGTTGGTGTTCATATGACTGTTGTGTTGAGGTTGTTTATGTTCTTGCCACATTTTAAACACTTACTTGATATTTTACTGATGACCACTCATCTGTCATCACGTGTGGTTTCAAAGAATGCCCAGGCTGCATAAGTCCTGTGAGCAGACCTAGCTGTGGTCTGATGATGTCGCTGCTGCTGTGACAACTAGCAACTGAAGGTGATAGCACTGCACTTTTTTTTGTGACATCCTACTTGCTGCCTTGACAGGGTGCTGCAATGTCCGCATCATTCTCTTCCCACATTGAGCTGCTATGATGCCTTTCCTTGACTCTCAATGCTAGATTGAGTAATTCATGAGTACTTCATCATCCTCCACCTCCTCTTCTTTCTTCTCTTGAGCGGATTCTGTCACAGAGAGCCCCAGGAGTTGGCACTTCCATTTCCACATCCCTGAGTACACATTGCCCATGGAGGGCTGATCGCGTGCACTGACCTATCCTCATCTTCCTCATCAGTGGTTTCACTGTCTTGGTTTTCTCCCACAGTTTTTTTTGGACTGCCTGCTTGACATCAATGACACTGAATGATCAAATAGCTCCTGAGACTGATCCCTGTGGACTGCTTCAGGGGCTGCAAGGAATTTGGCACAGGTGAAGTAGAGGGGAGATGCTCATAGCTGACTGGCGTAGACTGACTGGTGTAGACCGACTGCTGTGTGCCTGCAATTGGAAGGAAGAGGAGGTGGTGATACTTGAAGCATCCTGTGCCATCCACTCTACAATCTGTTCTGCATGTAATGCACAGGCAGAACCATTTAAAAAAATGACAACAGGCTTGCGTCGCCTCCTGCAGAACACAGAACTGTTGCATTACTGGGAGCCACTTGAAGTGCCAACTTGGCCCTCCTTTATCACCTCCAACCATGAACACTTTCCCTACCACTTGCTTTCTTCATGTTTTTTTTATTGAACTTTTTATTTACTTTTTAGTGTAGTTTTATGTAACTTAACAGCTAACTTAATCGTTTGCAGAAAACCACTGCTAGCTGCGTAGGACCTGCAAATAATTTGTAGTAGCCAGAATTGCAACTTTGAATGACATCAGAGGCTGCTGAGACGCATTGTGTGTATTTGCTGTTTTTCTGGGTTTCTTTTTGTTTTATATTAACAAAAAAAAAAAAACTCTAAATAAGCCTCAATCCCTGGGAGGCACGATAGGTGAGAACAGAAGGCCACAGAGTATAGCTTGTGTCTTTGTGAGCTGTCCCTGTTTGGTGCAGCATAATTTAATCCCCCAAACCCCACTGCTAGCTGCGTGAGGACTGCAAATAAATTGTAGAGGCGACTTTAAACAATGTCTGAAGCCACAGAGAACTGCAATATTCTGTCCCTAACAACAGACCACTTTATATAGGCATATAAACATGATGCAGCTTCTCTGTCTTGTACTCAACTGTAAAATGGACACTGGTTACACTGTGCCTATGTTATATATGTCTAGGTCATGTGATGCAGGCGTCCAGTAAAACTGCTGCCAATATGCAAGATGTAGCACACGCTTGGTAGCATCAGCAAGGCGCTTTGGCTGCTGATTGGCTGCATGCTGACCTCTATGACCATTATAGGAAATTCAATTTTCCTGCAATTTTTGCCAAAAAGCAGTTTGGATTTATCCGATTTAATTTTGCTAAAATTGGGGCAAATTTATTGCTCAGCCAAACAAGACAAGCAACACTATTAGGGAATCTCCATGAAGTCAAGGGAAGAATTGTGGAGAGGCCCAACAACCACGGTAAGCTTGTGTTCCACTGCCACTTAACCCTCCAGACATTGGTGTATTGTTTTACAGATCATTGGTGGGTGTAAGTCTCATGCATCACAGACTATCTGCTCTTTTGTTTTCAAAGATTTGTTACTGCTGCTGATCGATTTATTGATCACCATGCTGCAATTCTTTGCACATTGAAAGTCTACTGTGAGCTGTATTTTTGATTGACTGTCCATTTCTTACAGAGATGCACCTACCAAATTGTTGTTGCCAGTTCTATTGCTACATTATAGGTTCTGCTGCAAGATGTCAGTTGATCAGTCTATTGTTTGCCACAAATCAATGACCACTCTGACCGATGCATGCAACTCTGGGCCCATTATGCCAGATATTGCCCGTGTTCTTGGGTACGAATAGCTGTACCTGAACCTATGTCCTGGAAGAAGAGGGGTCCATCTCTCTCCCTGGCAGTACCTACTCGTCTCCTGTAAGAATCACTAGTCGAAGTCTGCCCTCAATTCTTTGTCCTGTCTGAGAGTCTAACCTCCACCCAGAGGTCCCTTTTATTTTATGGGCCACACACTGACTGAAGGGAAAGCAGCCATGTTCCTCCCTCTGTTGAGCACTGATTTGTGGATCAACTGTGGTTTCCATCTCCTTCTCCTGCAGCTGCCACTAGTGGGAGCTCAGGAGCTCCTGCAAACTCTATATTCAGTTCTGTGACAAAAGAGTCTCCAGTAAGCCTCTGAGCTCCCCCTAGTGGTGCATGAGGGCAATCAGAATTTTATCACTTAGCTTGTTGTTTATTCAGGAGATTTGGAACACTTTGTTAAATAAAGGACTACTCTAACCACGTACTAAGATATTCGTACACATTGTTATCCTATTTCATAAAAAATAGTTGCTGCCTGAGTTTGTACATTACCTTTAACAAGTCGTGTTACTGATTACCACAGTTCTGCAGCTTTTCTTCTTTTTTTTTTGTTTTAGAGGGGTTGACATTTTACAGTTTGCTAGAAAAGTAATAGGAAGACTCCACACCCAATATCCTTTGACAAATCCCCATTGACATATCATAGCTGACAAGATAACTAGAATCTGCTAAACGCAGCACAGTCAATCCTATCATGATGATGGCAGATCAGGCGGCTGGTACAGTTGTTTCCATTGATGTTACTTGTCTGTTGGCATTCATTATATACATAATACCACAGGGCATCGTTAAAAAAAAATCACACATTTTGTATAACTTTTTAATTAGTTCTCGTTTCCTGATAAAAGATTTTAATGATTTCTTTGTTGTCTTATTTATGCATTCACATGTTATCACAACAGCCGAACGTCTCGCTGTCAGGTTATTCACAATGCTCCTCTCAGAGCTTAGTTAAAAAGAAAATACCTGCTGAAAAATGTATTGTCTGTCATCCTTTGTTCTTGCTAAGCACATCAATTATCTTTTCCTCTAATTAAACAAATGTTAATGTCACATGGATGAGATTTTATAATTATGCTGACATTGATGCACAGTAAATTTGAAACCAGAAGTGGGACTTCTAAGGTAAGAGGGCATTGTTCAAGGCTTAGCAAATGTGAAAATACAACTGCTTCTGCAATGAATAGATATGAAGACTTGATAAGAAGTACATCTGCAACACAAAGAACAGACTCTGATATTTGTAGCATTTGGTAAAAGATTTCTTCAAAGTATCAGGGTATATTTCAATAGAGTGGACTTTTTTGCAGAAATTGCCAGATCTTAAAAATACTTCAGCAGAGCACATGTTAATTATTTGCTCATCCTTCGCTACCAGCTGGCCACTATCCACCAGGGCATATTAAGACTGGAGCCAATGGAGCACCACCACCAGGCCCTGCGTTCCTGTATGCTAAGGGAAGTCCCAGCTCTTTACGGGGCTGAAGGGGCCCCAAACACTAATTCTCACTGGTTCATAAGATCTAGTGAGAAGCAGTAATATTCACCTTGCACAGCACTTCCCCATGCTGCTCCGTAACCACTTGACATTCTCCTTCTTTCTTCCAGGGTCACTGTGACTTCACATGACTGATGCTTGCCGAAGCCCGGGAAAGCCTACTGCTAGTTCTGGTCAAGTTGGACAGCACATGTCATGTGACCACACTGCCCCTAGAAGAAAGAAGAATAAAGAGTGGTACAGATCGACATGGGGGACTGTTGTACAAGTTGAGTTTACCACTGGGGTTTTTTTTATTAGATTAGCAGAAGCGCCATTATTGAAAAGGGGACAAGAAAATGTGGCATTATTAGAAAGGGGTCACAAAACAGCATTATTGCAAAAGGGGCAGAAAACGCAGCACTAATAATTACAGGGGCAGAAAAAAGTGACATTAGTACAAAAGGGGAAGAAAGGGCGGCATTATTACAGACAGGGGTAGAAAAGGTGGCATAATTTCAAACAGGGTCTAAAAAAGCAGCATTATTTATAACTGAAACAGAAAAGATGACATTGTAACCTATGAGGGACAGAAAAGGTGGCATTAATAATTATGGGGGCAAAAAAAGGTGACATTATTGCAAATGAGGCTAAAAAGGCTACATTATTACTAACAGGGGGAGCAGTTTACTTGCAGGGGTAGAAAACATGGCATTTTTACTTACAGGAGCAGAAGTGGTGTCCCTTATATTATGGGACAGAAAGAGTGGCATTGTTTATCACAGGAGCAGAAGAGGGACATCTTAATTATGGGGCAAAATTGGTGAAATTATTGCTTACAGGGTCAGAAGTAATGGCCTTATCTATTATGGGGTCAGAAACAGTGGCAATACTTGTTATGGGAGCAGAAGATAGGCAATATTAATTTTGGGGACAGCAAAGGAGGCATTGTTATGGGGAAAGAAAGTGAGCATTATAATTTATGAGGTCAGAAAGGGGGCATTTTTTAATTGTGGGAGCAGAAGAGGCAGCTGCAACTTGCGACAAGTAGGAAGAGGCCTGCAATCTCTGGGTGGTTTCTGAAGGATGGCTAAGAATCTCTGCAGTTTGCTCTATAAAACCTTGTACACAGGTGAAGGAATACAACAGGATTTGGTTGTGTGGGGAAATTAGGAAGTCTTGACACCAATGTCTGATTGAAAGGAACTTTGTTAAGAAATAAGACTAACACACATATGTGAGTAAACTGCAGGCACACCATTTACTATTAAATGTGGCAGTCTGAAAGAATCTTGAACAGTGGAACACGCATATACACAGTTTAACATTCGATATCCTGACAAATAAGCCCTGGGGAAGAGACACCTGGGATAAGGGAAAGCTATAGAGAGACTGACTATGACTGAAACCCCTTATTACCCTACTAACAGAAAATTGCCAGCATGAAACACAAGCTAAAATTCTACAGTACTCACTCAGCTGGATAGCAGGTAGGTTTTCTGGACTTGGCAGCCTGTGGTTCTGTGTCTTTTCTGGCTATTTGGTGAAGCACCGAGGGAAGGCATGTATTGTAAGGATTTTTGGTTTTGAAGACCAACGTAGGCTTCTCTCAGCATAGTGGGTGAACAATCAACTGCACAAGGGGTTCCTTGAAGATGTCAGCAATCTTCTCCAGCGAAGGGACAGGGAAGATGCCAGCAGGAACAATATCTTCTGCACTCCTCTGGTTACAGATCTCCTCCCTCGACCAATCTGAGAGCTCTTTTCTTTTACTGGCTCATGTGCACCAATGGCAGTGGAGGGTCCTGTTTGCAGCATACTCAGAGTTTTTATAGGTCCTCAAACGATTGTATTACAGTGAATTGACTAAGCAAAGTTAGCCTATTAATTCCCCTTTCTAGCCAGCTCTTTTAATAAATGAAAACCTGCATCACTACTCTGGACAAATAAAAAGTAACTAGGACAGTGATTCTGTACTTGAGATTTTGTATTTCACTGTAGTGCAACAGTTCAGGTCACTACACAGCATTGCGACTGACAGGGGCAGAAAAGGGGGAACTTTTACTGTGTAGAGGGTTAAAAAGCAGCACTTACTGTGTGGGGCCTAATTACTATCTGGAGCACTATGGATTGTGTAGAGGTGTGGAAAACATTAGAAGGGTGATAGAAAAGCAAGGAGCCAAAGATTTCTGTGTGTCTAAATCTGCAGAGACAAATTGTGGCTGGGAGGAGTCATTGTGATGGTTTGGGTGCAGATAGGAAAAAAAAAAGGTACAGAGAAAGACACTAATCAGAGATGACTCCACCTGCGATCACTGGAGGTAAATGCAAAGCAATCAATATCACTACATAGAGCTGTTAACTGACTATTATTTATAGATATACTATTACTATGAAGGGGTCACTAGCGAACACTTTAACTGTGAGGAGCTACAAAGGGCATGGCTTAGTGTTAAATGGCATGGCCTGAAAATTTGTCAATTGGAACAAGCATGCAAGAAAAAGAGGAGCATTTTTTCTCAAAAATAGCAAAATTCTTGAGGCATTAATAACAATAAAGCACAAATGTAACACACGCCATTCCATCCACTAAACCCAACTACAGCAAAATTGTGCCTATATCTGTCCAGACAATACATAAAACATTGAATGAGAAACTAGACAACAGAGGGAGTCCTTGGTGCTACAAAAGTGGTGACATTCTACACTAACGGTCTTACTCCTGGTATAACCCAGCTTGGAGGCACAAAAGAGATCACTTGTAAATGCTATAAATAATTGCAGGGAATGACCCAAAGGAATAACACCCTAAAGAATCCCAATGCTCAGCCAGAGAATATACACCAGCACCAATTAACTTAGGAGAATGCATGCCAATGATGTGTTCCCCGAAACAAATTTAACCAGAAACTCCAAGGACATCCTTGCAAGGCCATGACAAAGATAAAACACCCCAAAGGCACCATCCACATGGAACCATGTTGCCACCTTACTACCCTAACCCAAAGTCTCTCGGTGGGGCAAGGCTACACAGGCAGGAGCAAGTATAAAGAAAAAAAAAACAGGCCAGCCCACATTGCGAGTAATGAGCTGGAGTGAGTCAACTCCAAACGCCAACCGCACCTGTGGCCCACCCTGCAACTCCTCCCCTGAATCCATCTTGTAACCCCTTCCAGAGCTATCTCTCTCCTCCTATCCCTGCCATGGAGGCCTGTCCTGCTGTTTGTTAGGACTCTTCTATAAAATACAGATATTTACAAATAATATCTTATAATGCTGCCTATAGCTGGCACAGCTGGAAAAACAGACTTTCAAAATTTCCCACACTGCATGTAAATAGGATCCAACCAGACTGATGGGTGGGCTTAGACCGTCTGTGCTGCCTGCACTTCGGTAGATAGCCTGGCCCTCTCTGCCTGAGTGACATGAATAAAATCTTCTACATCATCCATAGGACGATCCAAATCACATGCACATACTGTGAATCCATGGACCCGATCCTTTGGCCATATTCAGGGCAGATTCAACTCGCACATCTGCGCATATGCTGGTCTGTGGTCTTTCAAAACATGCACACAATCTGCATCACCCCGTAGATATCATAGAGGATGTCATCCACATCACTCAGACAGTATAAATGTGGGATAGCGCGTGCAAAACAGAGGCTTGCCTAGCGTGAGCAGGGGCCCTCCAAAAATGGCTACGAGGTCTCGGTAGGTTTCTTTTTGATAAGACCCTGCATCCAACAGGATATCCAGTGTATGGAGGGCAGCAAGGAAAAGGCCCAAAGTGCAGAGGACAGTGGTAACAATAATGATAAAGAAAAAATTTAAAAAAAACTTCCTTTGCGCTCGCAAGACTTTCTTTTAGATGTGGGATATGAGTCCTCAGATGGTCTGGATGCTTATGGGGGTTTGGGAGAGTGCAATCTTTCAAAAATAACCAATCCCAAAAGAACAAGGTATTCCGCGCTTTTGTTGTAGACTCCACAGTAAAGTGAAATGTCCTCCAAGGTTTATTTATAATGATGCCAGGAATTTATTAAAAAGTCCAAATGACAGATAAAGATAACAGTGGTTGTTACTCCCCGACAATTTGCAATGCATTTCGGCGTTCTAAATAACGCCTTTTTCAAGCATAAAGTGTTATTGCGATCCCCTCCTATATATATATATATCTCATATCTCTCATAACGTATCATGTGGAGCCGATGACGAGAATGCAATATCTATAAGCCGACTAGGACCTTCGGTGCAGGCGGGTTACCATTATGGCGCATGGGGTTCCCGCTTAGCAACAGGTGAGTTCATTTTCACTCCATTATTTGATTGATACATTGGTCTCATGCTTGGTGGTGCAGATTACTTTTCTCTTTAACTAATCCCAAAAGATATTTGAAAGGGGAATTGTTTTTTAATTTTCCAAGTGGCAATGAAAAAGGTTACAAAGAGTTACTCAGGCAGACAGGGTCTGGGTTATTCAACGAAGTGTTGACAGCAGGAACAGTCCAGGTCCACCCACTGGACTTCTTGGACCTGTTTACATGCAGAGTGGGATATTTTAAAAGTATATTTTTCCAGTTATATTGGCTATAGGCAACATTACAAGATATGATTTGTAAAGAGCGCTACTTTATAATTCTGTAGCTCTATGTGGTTTAATCTGTTCAGAAATGTAGACAGGTTCCCTTTAATTCTGACATTTTTCAACACCCTGGAAACAAGTACGGATTTCTGATGTTTTAAGAGGGACCAGTTTATTATTTGATAACAGAATAAAAATTCATTTTCCATTTCTCCTCTCTTATAAATGTTTTATTTGCTGTTCAATTCTACGTTCAAAGCAGGACTGCTCAAATTAGTAACCCAAAATAAAAACTACCATTGCAAGAATTATATGTACCTTTTATATACTGATATACCAAAATGCATGGGACAGGAACTAATATAGTGGAGGATCTCCTCTAGCCCAACACATTGTGGCAACTTGATGTGGCATTAATTCCGCAAGTTGATGAAAGATGTTTGAAGTGATGTTGAGTTGTGCCATCTGGATAGCAACCCACAGCTCCGTGGTATTTGTAGGTTCAGGGTTTCGGGTATGAAGGGACCTCTCCATCACATCCTATAGATGCTTGAGTGAGCTCTGTCAGGCGAATGTGCAGGTCACACCATTTGTAGGAACTCTCTTGAAAGCTTTTTGAACCAGTTCTGGAGAACTTGTACCTGATGGCTCAGTGGATTATCCTGCTGGAATATCCCATTGTGGAGTACATGAAATCCATGAAGGGCTGCAAAAGGTCACCAAGCAGTAAAATGTAATGATCATTGGTCAATTACATGTTTTACATGGACCAGTGGACCCAACCTATGCCGTGAGAATACATCCACACCTGTATGGACACACCACCAGCCTGCACAGTGCCTTGTTGACAACTGGAGTCCATGGCTTCATGTGGTCTGCATCACAAATGAACTCTGCCATCAGCCCCAAAGTAACTGGTACCGTGACTCGTTGGACCACAACACATGTTGCTAGACCTCTAGAATCCAGTTAGCAACCTCAGGAGTCCAAGTGAGGCGCTGTGTTTGTTGTCGTGGTGTTATCACAGGGCTCTTTAGTGGGTCTTCTGCTCCTATATCCCATGGAAGATAAAGAACGTTGTACTGACTGGTGGGATATGCATGTTGGACCTCCTGCATTGAATGGAGATGTGATTTCTGCTGCAGTCTCTTGGCAGAGAAGAGAAAGAAATACACCAGTAATTTATCAAAAGGTAGAAGATGAGTAAAACCAATTAATTTACAACACGGGATAATTCAGAGATATGTGAAGTGTTCACATTTTATGTAACAGTATTATGGCTGCAGTTACTAGAAGAATTGTGGGTCTCAAGCCAGAAGCACTAGATTGAAATGTCATCTTGTAGTGTGACTGCTAAAATGCAACACATTTCAAGTAGTCAAACGAGTTTATTGTAATTTGCATGTAGGCCTGAAGGCACTAGGATAGTCAGTACGTGACAAAGGGAAAAATAACAAACACACTGGGGGACACTTAGCCTCTGGTGATAGTTTGAAGACATCAAAATGGAGAGGGGAACACAAGGACACTTGATCTTGTGGAGAGAAAAGGACAGTCAGTCATGACAAAGGACACACTCACTGGAGGACACTTACCCTTTGGCGACAGTTCTACCGACATCAAAGGGGAGAAGACACACAAAGGCTTTCTTCCTGTGGAGAGAAAAGGACAGCCAGTACTCAACAAAGGTCTTGGGAGGAGAAAACACAATGTAGTAAAGAATACACAACGGTATAAACATTTCATCCACTGGACACAAAAAGACAGTCAGTGCCTAACAAAGGACAATTTCAGGAGCACACACACAAATATATCAAGAACACTTAACCTTTGGTGAGGTGTCCTTCTCCCCTTTGATGTCAGTAGAACCAACAAAAAAATACAACAGTCTTCATCCTGTTAAGGACGAGAAGAGGACAATCTAAATCTGAAAACAACACACTCACACATTTACACATTTGCACTGGAGAACACTAAGGCCTAATGCACACGGGTGGATTTTTGCTGCTGAATCTGGGGCTGGTGTCTGCCTCCGAATTCCGCAGCAATAACCCTCCATAGCATGCAATTTCAGATGGGCCGCGAATTCCACGGGAAAAGCAGGAGTTTAAAAAAATCTGTACTGCGCATGTCTGCCGGCAAGCCATGTGGACCATCCACAATAGAGAGAACTCAGAAGAAGAAAAGTCCACACAGATGCCACCGCCTGCACACACAGGTACGCAGGGTCACCCGCCGCAGACACGGATGGTTTTTGTGTGAGATTTCCCACGCGGAATCCATGTGTGCCGTGTGCATGAGGCCTTACACTTGGGTTACTGTATTTGCATCAAATGGGGGGACAAAAAGACAAAAACTGATAAAGGACAAATTCACGCATGCACAGGGCCAGTATTAGAGTGAAGGCAGACTGGGCAATTGCCCAGGGATTCTTATCCCCAAAGAAAACCCCTTGTTCAACCTATACCTCCCCGAGTCTTTCTGACTGCACAATAGAACTTGGGCCCTGATGTGAGAAGATTGTGTCAAAAGTAACTCTCAGGGCAAAAAGAGGACATAATATTGTGAGGGGCAATATTACATTATTAGGACACTATTAGATTATGTGGTACATAGCGGGTAGTATTAGATTATGTGAGTACAAAGGGGACTCTGTTACATTATGGTAGCACACGGTGGGCACTATTATATTGTGGGGGACACTTTTACCTTATAGGACACAAAGAGCTGATGAAGCTGAGGAGGGTCTAAAGTCAAACAATCTAAGAGCAGTATACAAAGCAGTCGCCAGAATCCGAGGGTCCTCAGGGACCAGCCGGCATACGCCAATTCACAAGTCTGATGGCAGCCCTTGTACCAACCATGACGAGACACTTCAACACTGGCGTGAACATTTCTCATCCTCCCTAAACCATCCACCGGCAAACCCGTGCCATGACCTCGATGACCTTGCATCCGTTGCTGTGGATGACCATTCTGTGCCTGCGGATGCTCCTTCATGGGAAGAGCTTCATTCTGCTATTCAGAAAATTAGATACAGATGGCATTCCACCCGAACTGATGAAATGTGCAATTGAGCCGATAAGCGCTGCTTTACATCAACTATTTCTGCGCATTTGGTCTTGTGGGAAAGTCCCCGTGGAATGGAAGGAAGGCATCATCCCCGCCCTGTACAAGGGAAAAGGCCCAAAAACAACCTGCACTAGCTACAGGCCGATAACGCTCCTCTCCGTTCCCGGCAAGGTTTCGCGCATGTTCTACTCTCAAGGGTACAACCACTCCTGACCTCCAAGCGGAGACCCCAGCAGTCAGGCTTCATGGCAGGCCGCTCCACCAGGGATGTCTGGTGTTCGACAAGGTTGCGTCTTGGCTCCTGCACTCTTCTGCAGGGCCATGGACTGGATTCTTCAGTGTATTTTCCAACGTAATGGGGTCACTCTTCTGGAGTACCACTTTACCGACCTGGACTATGCCGATGATGTTGCACTTTTGGATGTCACATCTAATAATCTGAGACACTCATTAGAACAGTTCGATTTTGAGGCATCCTGTCTTGGGCTTCACATCTCCTGGCAAAAAACCAAGCTGCAGAATCTAGGAGCTGGCGCAATCCCTCCGGATCTAGACATAAACAGACAGAGAGTCGACGCTGTCAGTGAGTTCTTGTACCTCTGCAGCGTTCAGCACACATATGGGAGGGGGCTTTCAGACATCCTGCGGAGAATAGCGCTGGCAGCCTCAGCGATGAGGTCCCTGGATAAACTCTGGCAGAGGCAGAACATAACACTCAGGACAAAGATTCGATTCTACCACACCTGCGTTATGCCAATATTATTGTACGGCTCAGAGACTTGGACCTTGCTGTTGCATACCACTGAGCATCTGGAGTCCTTTCACATGCGATGCCAATGCCAGATTCTCCGTGTCCATTGGTTTGACTTCATCAGAAACAGCGAGATACAGGCTTGCACGGGGCTTGAGTTAATCACAAAAACAATAACAAGGAGAAGACTCGCACTTTTTGGTCATGTTGCACGCTTGTCAGAAGCTGTTCCGGCCCACGGTGCTCTAACCGCAGCAATTGCTAGGAAAATTGAGAGAAGACCCCCTGCCGGATGGCGGAGGCCCCCTGGTCATCCGCGGCACTCGTGGGTGCAACAGATAGTCAACGGTACCTCCTCCGACATCAACACCGAATGGAATAATGCTCTTGGTTGTGGTTATTCTAGATCGGCGCTACGGACCCTCCTTGTCCAAGCGAGATAACTAACTAACTAACACAAAGAGAGCACTATTATCTTATATAGACGCAAAGGAAAAACTATTACCTTATAATGGATCCAAAGGGGCACTATACCTTGTGGGGGCCTAAAGGGGCACTATTACCGTACAAAGCCACAAAAGAAGCACAATTACTTTGTGGGGACACAAAAGGAACACCATTTGTTTGTATAGGAACTATTACAAAGATGACACTATTACCTTGTAGGTGCATATATAAGGCACTATTACTTTATATAGGTAAAAGGGGACAGTTTTACCATGTGGGGCACAAAGTGAGCACAACTACCTTATATGGGCACAAAGAGAACACTGAGGACACTATTACTCTCTGGGGGTACAAAGGGGAGACGTATCTTATGGGGGAACAAAGGGGTCATTATTACTTTCTATGGGCATGAAAAAGGCACTCTTATCTTATGAGGACACAATAGGGTATTATTACCTTGTGGGGAGACAAAGGGGGCACTATTACTTTCTGGGGACACAGTGCTGTACTATTACCTTATATGATGAGCACAAGAAGGCCACTATTATCTTATGGGAGCACAAAGGAGGTACTATTACATTGTGGGCCACTAAGGGGGCATTATAAGGGAGTGGCAGGATGGGGATAGTGTACAGAGATGAGTTGCGTCTGGAAGAAGTTTCTCATGTCGGTCTGGGTTCAGAAACAGAAGAAAAAGGAATGTGAACAATTTAAGTCAAAGAAGATATCATCTGCTTACTTTTGTGGATTTACAGCTTACTTGATACACTGATAGATAATCTTTATGGCCACACATGGTAAACCTTTGGCAGACAACATCATTCTCCATGCCAGAAGTAATAATCCCGGGAGGGGAGCCAATACTTGATGCAGATGTTGCCCTTGGTCAGACTTCAACCAAAGATCTCTAAGCACTGAGCCACCATGCACATGCTTTGCACAGATGGACGGTAGAATCTTAGAATAATTTCTGATGGGTGGGCACAATAAAACCAGGTCCGACACTGGTACTGTATATGTTGAGAACAAACGAACAGCTGGATTTAGCATTGGATTTCATCATGTCTACCATTTGGAGCCCTGTTTGTCTTCTTATCTCTGACTTCCTGTCTTCTCACATCCCTACTAATATTTTCTCTGCCATTTTCAGTGATTACTTTATATCTTCATTCCCCTATGTTTTTCGTTTCAGGGACAACCAGAAGCCATATCCTTCATGCTGAATAGATCAATCCTTCATATAAACAATGTAAAAGAGAACATTGCGTTATTGTATTCCTGAGAGTATTCTTGGATTTAATGAATGATATAGACACAAAGTGACAAGGCACTCAGTGCCGAAGGTCTCGTCTCTTTTGTGAATTTAGATTAAGTCCCTCATGGCTCCTATTATATTTCTTTGGGATGAACGTGAGAACGTTGATGAGAGCATCATATAATAGTGTGCCCAGATAACATGCAATATGATGTGGCAGCCCATTGAGCATTCAGAAAGTTCTTGAGCCAAGGACTGTATTTCATGCCTCCACAACAACTATCAAGGATCTTAAGGCTTTCTAAGATTCTAAAATGCTGCTGTATGTAATGCCAAAAATAACCTTGAAAAGTAAGGCTCTGTTCACATCTGCGCCCATCTTACATCTCAAGAGCCAGACTTTGTTAATGCTATTGTAACACACCCTTCTGTTGTGAAGTAATGAGTAATACCTCTTGTAAGTTTACAGAGAATTAGTTTTAACTGAAGGTAAAAAGATTATACAAAAAATCTTTTGTAGCTTTCACTTCTGATAAATAAAACCTCTTTTTGTGATACCTTTAACAAAAGTATGATTACCATGACAGTAAGAGAAAGTTCTTTCACATCCTATGTAGAATATAGAGTTGTAACCAAAATTATTCAACCCCCGTTGCAAATTACATTTTTGTCAAATTAACAAAAAGAACAATTGAAATAGCTCAACACAACTAATATAACAAGTGGTTTCTCCAAATTCAACATAAAATGCCACTTTCAATGACTACCGAAGTCTCAAAATTATGTAAGCCCTTGAATAGGATCCCTTATAAGAGCAAACATCTGTTTTGGCATCCCAAGAAGAAAATTATATAATATACAGTATATATATATAGTGGTAGCTTGGGGATTATTCATACATGGCCTGCCATCTTTCCTCCTCCATAAGATGGGTGGCAACACCTCAGGAAAATCACATCCAGGTGAAAGTAAGTCCATTGACTCTCTCAAAATCAGGATATCAACAATATTCTGCTCATATGTTCTCTCTGAAACCACTTTTAGGGCAGCAACACCTATATGCTCTTCTCTGGGGGCCACACAGGCCCTTACCTCAGAGAGGGCAGTCTCCTCCAGCACTGAGGTATTCCACAACCATGATGTAAGTCTTGGAGCGTCCTTCCTGTCAGACTTGGTGCCTTTCCAGCTTGGCCCGCACCAGACCTCGGACTTGCAGCCCTCTCAGCTCCTTCTTCTGAGCTGTCTGTTCCCCCTCTGAAGCGATGTGGTTGTAGGTTTTAACTCCTCCAAACCTCCCCCTCTACAGCTGTCCCAGCACATTGGTAGTCAGTCTGCCTGTTTTCCAGCCCCCTACAGACTATCCTGTCTACTGGACTACTGCAAAATATATACAGTCCCCATTCCACAAAATTTGGGACACTGTAAAATGTAAATAAATCTAAAAAAAAAAAAAGAATGCAAGGATTTGGAAATCTCATATAACCATATTTTATTCCCAATAGAACATGTTTCAGAAGTTAAAAATTAGACATTTTTCCATTTCAGCATCTTCTGTGGGCCAAAGCCCATTTAAAATGAACTGAGGCAAAATGGAAAACTGTTCTGTGGTCAGATGAATCAAAATTTGAGATTCTATTTGGAAACCAAGGACGCCATGCCCTGTGGACTCAAGAGGAGAGGGACTTGTTATCAGCGCACATTTAAAAAGCCTGCTTCTCTGATGGTCTGGGGTTGCATTAGTGCCTATGGCATGGGCAGCTTACACATCTTGAAAGGAACTATTAATGTTGACCAGCATATAGAGGTTTTAGAACAACATCTGCTCCCACCCAGGCAACATCTTTTTCAGGGAAGGCATTGTATATTTCAGCAAGACAACGCTAAACCACATACTGCATCCATCACAACAGCATGGCTTTGCAGAAGAAGAGTCGCTGCCTGCAGTCCGGATCTTTCACCAATAGAAAACATTTGGCGCATAATGAAAAATGCAGCAAAGAAGAACCAGGACTGTTGAGGAGCTAGAATCCTAAATCAGAGAAGAATGGGACAACATTCTTCTCCAAAAACTGCAGCAATTGTTCTCTTCACTTCCCAGACACTTGCAGACTGTTGGAGGATGCTACACAATAGTAAACATGGCTCTGGCCCAACTTGTATAAGAGGCGTTGCCATCAATTTCTAATTTTTTTTTTCATTAAATGGAAAAATGTCTCCCTTCTACCTTCTTATAATATGAATCTATAAGATTTCCAAATGATTGCATTTTTATTTCTTTACATTTACTTACATTTTACACAGCGTCCCAACCTTTTTGGAATTTGGGTTGTATTCATACACACACAGTACCAAACTCATGACATAAATACAGCATGAACCAACCTTAGTATATAGATACAATACCAGAGCCAGTAGCAGAACTAAGTGACGATGTTGCAGTGGGCGCCAATGCGCTGACAGGGGGCTCTTGCTTTTGTATAACCATTAGTATGCCATTCTTTATATATACATAGTAGATTCTTTCTATGGACTAGCAAAGTCAACTATTCTATTCCATATAATAAAAAGGTATACCAAAGTATACTAGCCAAACAGAGAGCAAAAGGCCTTTTGGCCTCCACTGGGTGAATGGAGCTCTATGGATATGCTTAGAATTAATGTTGGGAGCTCTTCCCGGTGTACACGCTAAGCGTAGGTCATTAAATGAGATGTGAACAAGGCTTAAAAGTCAACAAAAATCATAGGGGCAATAAGGAAGCACTGAATTCAATGGCATTTGCCATTTATTGCTCCTACAGTGCCCATTCCATTCAATTGCCACTCATTGTCTCTTTAGTGCCCTTCTTTTCAATGCCGCTTTGGTACCCATTTGCCATTTATTGCCCTTTAGAATCTTTTTGTGCCACAGATATATAGTGCTTCTGTAAAGCAATAGTGCTGTCTTTGTGCCCATAAAACAATAATGCCCGCTTTGTGAATCATCCTCCTCTGTGTCCTCCCCTTTGATGTTGTGATGCACTAGAGTGAAAGAGCTGGAAGAAGGATGATTTGTGTAATTACACAATGCAGTACCATATCTGTCTGCATAACCCTAAGGCCTCGTTCAGACGAGCGTGGTTTACATGCTGTTACAACAGCGTATAAAGCACGTTTCTATAGCAACCAAAAGGTTGCTATGCAAGTGCTCTCATGGAGTTTTTTTTACCAGCGCAGAATCTGTGCTGGTAAAAAAGATGCGACAGCAAGTGCTGACTCGCCTGTCAACTCTATGCTGCGCCGCTGTCCTTGGTGCTGACAATCAGCTCCTATTGGAGATGTGGCAGCTCTGCCTACAGCATGGACAAGTGAATGGGCTGCTCTGCGGAGCACTAAGCAGCTCATTCATCACAGATTTCCTGCGTTTCAGCAGCGTGGTTTACACACTGTTGTAACAGCGTGTAAACCACGCTCGTCTAAATGAGGCCTAAAGGGGAGGATTGCTTCAACCCCTATAAACTGGTGGCTAGTATGATCTGCGACTTCACAGGTTGTGCATAGCTAAGGTTGACCAAGCAGAGGTCATATCTGGAACCATGGTGTATGAGGGGGTCCAAATCTGCCACACTAGAATACACTGGTTTTATAAATGATACATGGTACCTTGGTGGCTCTCCAATAAGTCTTGCCAAGGATGTTCAAGTTATACCTCTGCTTCACCCTGAGTCTTTAGAATTTGCATATAATATAATTAAGAACTCTATTCAGCAAAAACTTTATAGAATACATTTCTGCTGGATACAAAGTCATCACACAATAAGGTTAATTCTTCCGCAAATAATTCAGCTCCTCCAGCATGCAAATTCTTCTGAGCACAGGTTTTGTCACTTGTCTGTTTGGCATCTTATTTGATGTAATTATTCTTCGTTAGACTACAAACCCTTTTTCTAATTGACTTTCTTAACTTGGGAGTTATTTGTATTCCCATAATCCATAACTGTATTAGAAGAGTAATTTATTCCAACAATTCATCAAATGTCTTGATGAATGCAAAATACGACATGAAAGGTGACAAAAACAATTCACAATTCCTATAGTATAAAGTGAATGTAATACAGTAACACAGCATGAAATATATAATTAATGCTGCAAAATAAAATATGTGCCCCCAGGAAGAGGATCTCAAAAAGATGAGATATTTTATAGTTTATTATTCTCTTCATTCAGATTTTTTTTTCTCTTATTTACTGTTTTAGGTGCTTTCAGACATGCGTGTGCATACATAGGTGTGCACAAAACCACAAAAAAGTCTATTAGAACCATGGGTTCCCTATGGTGTGTTCACATGTTCAAATTTTACAGGTGTGCAAACACACGTACCTGCAAAACATAGGACATGCGTGCACCATAGGTCTGTAGTGCCCGTCAATATTTCCCAGCGGGGAGTCCCCTTGTCACTGAACACTGTAACAGCACTGTCACATTGATCAGTGCCACGAGCACTCCCCGATGGGAGTAAAGAATCCCCTGCCACAGCTGTCACAGAGGATCACCATGTTCTCCTATTACTTTCAATGGGACCGGCGCTTCTGCAGTCCCATTGAAAGCAATAGGCTGCCAGCAAGCCCTGCAGGGATTTTCAGGGGAAGGGCTTTAAATATAAGCACTTCCCTGAAAATCATTCATAGAATGTGTTAAAATTAAAAAAATATATACTCACCTCTCTGCAGCTGCCGGGGCTCAGGCACGTCCAGCCGCGTCTTCTCCCTACACTGCTCTGAATCTCTTTCAGCATGTGGGGATTTTTAATCCCCACCTGCTGAAAGGGCTGTATCTGATTGGCTGAGCACTCAGCCAATCACAGGCAGCGCTCAGCCATTCATTGAATGACAGCTGAGTGCTGCCTGTGATTGGTCACAGCGCTCCTCCAATCACAGGCAGCGCTTGGCCATTCATTGAATTCAAGATACAACAATACCGGCATGTGATACCAGGAAGTGGCACACAGCAGGAGGTGAGTATTTTGTTTTATTTTTATATACAACGTGCCCACCCCCTCCTCCCATTCCCGGGGCGCTGCCAGCAATCTTAGGGGTACTTGGACAACCCCTTTAAGAAAAGGGGTGTGCTGAGAGGTGGGCAGCTTACTCACATTTATTGAATGGCAGTCACATACAATAGGGGTGCTCAAGATGCACCTGCAGCATAGACAGAGCCTGTGTGATTCTGTCGCAGGGCAAGCAACATCCTTTTCAAGTGATGACAGCTAAGGCGACATAAAGAAGGGGTGGGCAAGGGAAACACAGAACAGCGAACGCCTATAATAACGGGCTAGGCTAGGTAGACTAATTGTGTCTGGGAGACTGGTGTTGCTTGGTGGCTGCAGACACAGAATTGTTCTGTCGGGGGCCCTCTTGAGCCTATGGAAACCCGGGGGCTCCCTGAATAAGGGAGAATGTGGACCCTGGAGTTAGAGCTCCAGTGCTCAAATTTCAGTCTGGCCCTGACTGTTGATAGAGTCTGCTCTCCCTGGGCTTGTACGACAGTTGTGTTGCCATTATTCAATGGCCAGTATGTGGGGAAATCTCAATACAATATACCGGTAGTATAAAAATTGTTGACAAATACAGAATGAAAGTCTTTTTTTGCTACTTATCTCCATTGTCTGTGTGTGGTGTTGCAGCTCAGCACCACTTAAATGGGATGCAATACCAGACATGATCAAGGACAGAAGGTATGGAAATAGAAATATGAAAAACCTATATAAAATAGACAAACCTGATTTCAGCAAAGCCTCAGATGGGTAAAAGGAGAAGAATCATGATTTAAAGCAGAGAACTAGATAAAAAAGATTATTTAATATGTCATAGATACATATCACCAACTACCATGTGCTATTTGCAATATTGGTGTCTTCTTATGTGGCAAAGAGGCCTTTGGGTGACTGCTACCCCCTATAGCTAAGCCCAGGGGTGGCTCTAGCCTTTCTGCTATCTGAGGCAAATATCAAATTGGAGATTAGCGACCCCCTATATTGGTGGCCCCAGTAGTAATAGCGACCCCCTATATTGGTGGCCCCAGTAGTAATAGCGACCCCCTATATTGGTGGCCCCGGTAGTAATATCAACCCCCTATATTGGTGGCCCCAGGAGTAAAAGCAACCCCCACAGTGGCCTCGGTAGTAATTATTGCGGCCTCGGCAGCAATAGCGACCCCCTATTGTGGCCCCGGTAGTAATAGGTGACCCCAGTAGAGAAAGCGGACCCCTATTGTGGCCCTAATAGTGACAGCGGCCCCCTGCTGCGGCCCCAATAGTGACAGCGGCCCCAATAGTGACAGCGGACCCCTGCTGCGGCCCCAATAGTGACAGCGGCCCCCTGCTGCGGCCCCCTGCTGCGGCCCCAATAGTGACAGCAGCCCCCTGCTGCTGCCCCAATAGTGAAAGCGGCACCCGGCTGGTAAGTAACTGAGCTGCAGGGACCACAGCAGAGCACACCTAATGACAGCCAATTGGGCGGTAGGGGTGTGACAGGGCCATCCCTGTATCTAAGCCTTGTCACGCCTCTACCTTCTGATGGAATTTCCAGCCAGAGAGCCGTGGCACCCCTGGCAGCCTCTCGTGGCACCCTGGTGGGGAATAACTGCTCTAAAGACTATACAGTGACTACAGAACTGCTCAGATGCAACCAATGGCAGAATAAACGATGACATTGTGACTCACACAACATCACCTCTAATTTGCATTGTTGTTTTCTTCTCCATCCCGTCCAGACTGAAATGACCACTTTTCCTGGATACAATTTCTCTCTTCAGAGGTTACCACACTGATGTCTTTAACTCTTTGCTTTTTCATATCCGTAATCCCTATATTAAGATAAACTTTTATCAGTGCCACACATCATTTCTCCCAAACAGTGCAACTCACAGTGCCCCCTGAGTAATGAACACCACACCGCTCTGTCCCCCTGTAGTAATATATAGCCATACTGTCCCCCTGTAGTAAATACGGAGCTTTACTGTCCCCTTTAGTAATAAATAGCCATCATGCCCCCTGTAGTAATAAATAGATGTACTGTCCCTTGCAGCAATAAATAGTAATAATGCCGCCTGTTGTAACAAATATCCATAATGTCCCCAGTAGTAATCAATAGCCATAATTTCCCCTGCTGTAGTAAATAGCCATAATGCTCTGTTTAGTAATAAATAGCACAAATGCCCCCTGTAGCCCCCTGTAGTAACAAATAGCCATAACGCACCCTGTAGTAATAAGTAGTAATAAATAGCCATAATGTCCCCTGTAGTATTAGCCATACTATTCACTGTAGTAGCCATAATGTCCCCTTTAGAAATAGCCATCTTGTTCCCCATAGTAAAATAATAAAGTCACTCACCTGCTCGGATGGCACATTCCGTCCATTGCCTGGCCTCTTCTGCCTGACATCCTGCAGAACGATGCAGGCAATGTGAATACATCATTGCGCTACCTGCGTCATATAGAAAGTGCCAGGCGGCAGTTCAGGAAGTCCAGCATGGCTTCCGGCACCAGTGCTGCTACGGTTTATTGTATCCGCATCTTAAAGATACAAATATAATTAACTTCAAATTCAAATATGGAGATAAAGCAGGCAGTAGCTCTTTTAAATTACCCCCCCCCCCCTGCAGTGGGGGAGGGCTACAACAGGGGTAGATGTTTCCTGGATATACCTCAGGTTTAACCCTTTCCAATCCACTGTTTGACATCTGAAGACATTATGATTTAAGGCTGTACAGATCCGATGTTGGTAGACTTCCGTCGGGGGTCCTCTTACTGTATATTGCCAGCCTCTCTGCTGTCTGAGCCTCTCCAACGTGTCACCTCATGCAGTACTGGCTTTAGCCAGCATATAGCGCCGTTGTATAACGGCAGAAAAGAGTAAGCCCCCTAGGAAAACCAGGATACAAATTGGATTGGAAAGTGTTAATGTGCCCCTGTATTTTATGATGTTTTTCTGCTGATTTTATAATAGGTGTATTGTCACTTTAAGAGGTGGGTCGGGGCTGCGGTGCAAACAGGAAGGTCGCATGTTTCATGTTCTTCAGAGGAAACAGTTACTGAGCAAGCCAGACATATTTTCTGTTCCTGCCATTGGGAAGCAGCACTGTGAATTGGCTCCTTCGGAGGCTCAATGAGCGGCCTGGGCTTTTGGGACTGAGTTCATTATTCCCCAACACCATCAGAACGATCCCAATTAGAGAACATTCTTTTACCACCAGTTAGTTTGTGTAACGGTTCACTACAATTTAACTTCTGTGCCCCAGAGAACCCGGAGACTGAACCAAGCCATCATATTGTTAACTAAAGGTTGTATTACAGCATGGAACCAGGCTATTTTGACTTTGATAGGGAAAGAGACATGCTAGCTCGGGTATACGTATATCTGGCCCCAGCACGACCGATAGGGTGTAGCAGCTTGAGGGAAGTAGAGAGAGAGGAAAGGCTCACCTGATCTTAGGCCCAAGAGGGATGTCCAACTCAAGAAAGTGTATGTGCCTGTGGCATATTATCCATTGAGAGAGGCCCTACCACCATCACCGATGACGCCTTCTTCAGGATCACCTGAGGCAGAGTATTCAACTCACAGACAGCCTTGTCCCTGGTTAAGCCCTCTCTAATAATCAGGAGCAGTTACCAGTCACCAGATCTCAATCCAATTAAGAACATTTAGGATGTGGCAGAATAGAAGGACTGGAGGGATTCACCCCATTCTCCCACCAACCTGCTCCCCTCTTAGGCCTCATGTCCACGGCACGCACAAAATCCAGCACTGCAACGGCCAGTGAGCCCTGCCTACCTGCACTTCACCGGCAGTGGTGTCTGTGCGGATCCCTCCACTTCTGGGTTCGCTGTACTGTGTATGGTCTTCACGGCTTGCCATCAGACATGTGCAGTACAGGTCTTTTTTTTTCAAATCTCCTGTTTTTTCCGCGGATCTGTAGCACATCCGTAGTGTCAGCTGCGAGTGTGCCACGGATCAGACGGCTTCCTTTGAACTCAATAGAAGCCGTCTGTGCTGGACCCGCAGAAAAATAGAGCATGCCATGATTCGTTTTCTGGACCAAAAGGTCCGCAAGTCAAATCTGCATGTTTTAATCCATTTGCGGATGCCTATGCATCTGTATGGGTGTCTTGATTTGCAGATTTCCCACACGGGTGCCAGGCGCGAATTATGTAAATTGGACCAGCCCATGGACATTGGGCCTTATTCTAAATGGAAAAATCCACACAAAATTGGCTTTTTAAGTGGGGAAGACCACAGCTTTATTAACCAAACCATTTATAACAATTTTAAAAAACAATCAAAAATGTATCAAATCTTTAAGTAATCCTCTAACTCTTCCCATGCTTGAAAACACCCCTGATTTTCTTTGAGTCCGAAAGGCGTTAGAAAGCCCCCGATATAACTCAGGCTTGTAAATCACCCTTACCTAATCCAATTGCTGGCATGGAAAACAATATCCGCCTACACCTCCGCTGTGACGACTTACGAAACTTCTGCATTCCATCTTCACTCTGACATGAACCTTTTGTGCCCCTTCCCTTGGGCAGGCGGGCAGGTGTCTTCTCCACAGCTCCCAGGTTCCAACTGCTGCTTGCTCCTTTCTTCTTCCTCTTAACTAACCCTGCCTCTTCCTATTGCTACACTCCACCCCCTCTAACTATAGGTCGCTGGCCCCTCTAACCTAGTCCCCCCCCCCCCCCCCCCCCAAGGCAGCTTCATTATCTATTCTGCTGCTCTACAATCCTCAGCATAAAATGGGTTTTCCAATTAAAGAGCATTGGTGGCATTGGAGGGATGATGTGTGTAATAAAATAAAAAGCTGCTCCACCACCGGTATTTACTGCTGCTCTGGTCTAGGTTTACTTCACCGGCTGCAGTGATGTGGGGTTTTTACCCAAGTGCCGCTGTTGCCAATAGAAGGCCGGCAGGGAAACCATCAGTGAGGTCCTGTAAACCTCCCTCTGAGCTCCTAAATTACAGGTTTACAAGATATCACCAGGCCTGCTGGCCATGTGATGTTTTCTGTCAGATGCCATTGTGTTGAACTGCTGAAGCAGCTATCCGGAGCCACAGTGAGTATACTTCTTTTATATACTTTTGGGTACAGGGGGCCCAAAACTTTGTTTAAAAAAACAACTCAGAAAACCCCTGGTGCATGATAAATAAAACCCCATTAAAACTTGTGTATATGATATTTACCTCATCCAAGGACTCTATATAGTGGCACAAGCCCTTACAGAAACCCTCTTCCCCAATAGATGCAATGTTTCTTGGGGAGAACAGCCGCTTAATGTGGCATAAAAGAAAAAAAAAAGGAGGTATGCAGCAGAAAACAAAGTCATGTGACCTCTCTCTGGAGGTCCTAACAGGAACATAATGAAAGCACAACAACAATATATGCTCATTGATCTTTAACCCCTTACAGCAGCTTCCCTGGCAGGGAATCACTGCCCTGAGGAATGTTTCCAGCACCTTGTTGGGTGCCACAGAAAAGTCTAAAGCCAATTGTCAGTCCTATCCACTACAAAAAGTTGGACATAATAAAGTGGCCACAAAGAGTCCGCACACATTTATATTGGTAATTATGAACGATGACAATTGCTGAGTAGTGCTGTAATTCTAAAGTACAATAACTCATCAGGAAACAAGTAATAGCTTAATTAAAGTGAAATAACTTTACAGCTCATCAGAACAATAAAATTACTTTGTGAAAAGTTATTTAGTTCACATTGTACGCGCAGCCTTGCTGTTAATTAGGATGATTTTTATGGAATAATTATAGCAGACTGATTGTTAATTTCTAAAACTATTTAAGGAGGTTTATTTTACGAAGGATTAAGCACATGCAGAGTAGACCAATTAGCAAGATGGGAGAATTAAAGCGTACATGATAGTTATTATATTTTGGGGAATATTTTGGGCATTAATGCCCAGAGCAAAGTTTTCTCTTCTGGAAAAGCTAAGTTTTACTTTTTCTTGCGGGACACTTGGGCTTTATTATTATCTAAATTCGGAGCAATCTCAATTAATTTTGAAGGTCGTTTTTGAGGAAAAATGGTCAAAATTAGGAAATAGAGATGAGCGAGTACCAAAATGCTCGGGTGCTCGTTATTCGAGTCGAGCTTTTCGTAATATTCGAGAGCTCTATTCGAGTAACGAACCGCATTGAAGTCAATATGGGACTCGAGCATTTTTGTATTGGACCCGCCAGGTGCCGAGCTTTCTTTTTCTCTCTCTCTCGCTCTCATACTGCTGTGGACGTACGCATGCTGGCACGTCACAGCAGGAAGTGGTAATGTGGGGAGGGGTCAAAATGGGGAGGGGGTCCAACTCGGCGTCGTACTCGCTCGAGTAACGAGCACCATCGAGTATGCTAATACTCGAACGAGCATCAAGCTCGGACGGGCATGTTCGCTCAACTCTATTAGGAAAGCAAATAAAGAAGTATTCCTATCTTATAATGTTTAGCACTGCAACGCTTTACTATTTTGCACTGTACAGCATTGCTCCAGCCACCCGCAGTTTGAAGAACTGCAACTTGGCTCTATCCAAGACAAGCTTCAGTTCCTTATAGCCAATGGCCAGGAGCATTGCAGTGCAGAAAAAACATATAAGAGGGAGCAGTGCTATACATCACATGTATCAAACTCAAAGCTCATGGACCACTTTCCACGGAAGATGCACCCAGTTCTTGGCAGAGGGGGGGCGGTCCTGCTCAAGGACAGTCTGTCAACTTATATTCTTAGTACCACCACACCACTCTATTCAGTAATTCACCGGTGGTGTCACAACCCTACCTAGTCACCCTAGCCACCCTCCAAGGTAGGAAGCTCAGTGGTAAAGACATAACATGGTAACATAGTATGTAAGGCCGAATGAAGACAATGTCCATCTAGTTCAGCCTGTTTATCCTTCTATGTTGTTGATCCAGAGGAAGGCAAAAAACCCCAAGAGGCAGGAGCCAATTAGCCCTTTTGGGGGGAAAATTCCTTCCCGACTCCCTAATGGCAATCAGACTAATTCCTGGATCAACCCCTAATAGTTCCTACCTGCCAGTATACCCGGATTAACAATTAACCTAAGATTTATATCCTGTAAGGTGGAAGGGGAGGGACACCATCGTAGTGCAGAGAACTCCATAGCCATGTTAAGGAATAGTTACGCTTAGGGCTCAGTTACATGATGCAGTTTCAGTCCATGAAGTACACAGCATTTTCACATACCGAAAATGTGCGTATCCACTGCATATTTGGCCCATCTTGCGCTTTTTTTCTATTACAAGCGTATTTGATGCTTTTTTCACGTGCTGAAAAAAAAAAAACACAAGACGACCTCATAGATTTCTCCTGCCTTCATGCATAAATACTCAGTAAATATGCATGTATCGTGTGTATTAACACAATCCTATTGACTTAAATTGCTTAGAAACCTTGCCGAAATGTGAATACCCCTTTAGCTTTAGGTGCAGGCTCTGTAGATGATTGATAATCACCCAGGTACATACACTTTTTGTTGTTGTTTATTCATTCAGTCATTTTCGACTCTTCGTGACCTCGTAGGCCAGCCTACACCAGAGCTTCCTGTCGGCTGTCACCACCTCCAACTCCATCAAGATCCAGTACGTCACCTGAAGGATATCAACCATTCCATCTTGCCCTTGGTCGGCCCCTCTTCTTTTTGCCTTCCATTTTCCCCAACATCAGCATCTTCTCCAAGGTATCCCGTCTTCTCATTATGTGGCCAAAGTACTTCAGTTTTGCCTTTAATATCCTTCCCTCCAGTGAGCAGTCTGGCTTTATTTCCTGGTGTGTGGACTGGTTTGATCTTCTTGTGGTCCAAGGCACTCTCAGCCTTTTCCTCCAACAACACAGTTCAAAAGCGTCTATTTTCCTTCACTCAGCCTTCCTTATGGTCCAGCTCTCACATCCATAGGTTACTATGGGGAATATTATTGCTTTAACAATGCGGACCTTCGTTGTCAGTGTGATGTCTCTGCTCTTAACTATTTTATTGAGATTGGTCATTGCTCTCCTCCCAAGAAGTAAACGTCTTCTGATTTCCTGGCCGCAGTCCGCATCTGCAGTAATCTTTGCACCTAGAAATATGAAGTCGATCACTGCCTCCGCGTTTTCTCCCTCTAGTTGCCAGTTGTCAATCAATCTGGTTGCCATAATCTTGTGTTTTTTTATGTTTAACTGCAGCCCAGCTTTTGCACTTTCTTCTTTCACCTTGGTAATAAGGCTCCTCAACTCCTCCTCACTTTCAGCCATCAAAGATGTATCATCTGCATATCTAAGATTGTTAATAATTCTTCCAGCAATTTTAACTCCAGCCTTGGATTCATCAAGCCCCGCTCATCGCATGATGTGTACAAACAAGTTGAATAGGTAGGGTGAGAGTATACCCCTGCCGTACTCCTTTCCCAACTTAAACCAATCTGTTGTTCCATGGTCTGTTCTTTCCGTTGCTACTTGGTCTCCTGATTCCTCAGGAGGCATACAAGGTGGCTTGGTATCCCCATACCACCAAGAACTTGCCAAAATGTATTATGATCCCCACAGTCAAAGGCTTTAGAATAATCAATAAAACAGAAATAGATGATTTTCTGAAAATCCCTGCCTCTATTATCCAGCGGATATTGGCAATTTGGTCGCTAGTTCCTCTGCCTTTTCTGAACCCGGCTTGTACATCTGGCAACTCTCGGTCAATGAATTGCTGGAGTCTACCTTGCAGAATCTTGAGCATTACTTTACTGGCATGTGAAATAAGGGCCACTGTGCGATAGTTAGAGCATTCGTTAGTGTTTCCCTTTATTTTTCCAATCTGATGGCCATTTTTGTGTTTTTCATATTTGCTGGCATATGGCATGCATTACCTTGACAGCATCATCTTTCAAGATTTTAGACAGTTCAACATACATTTTTTAGTAAGAAGCATAAAGGTCAGGGTTAAAACAGGAAAAAAAGATGGCTGAGGGTAATCATTATATGTTTGGGGTAACGTACATTCGATGTGACAGGGACACAATGCCTGAGCACTTCATGCCCATGCAAAAGGTGTTCTTGTTCGTCGTTCAGAAACTGCATGTATTTACACTGAGCGAGGTCATGGGAATCCATCTAATAATAGTTTCATGTATAAGCACCTCAAGCCTGATGTGGACGCGTTATGCAACTACTCACTGTGCCTCATACTCACTCATCATCACCATAGCATCTACAGGATGGACCACAGAAAAGTAGCTTGGAAAAACACTCTTTTAAAACCTGTCTGAAGGAAAATTTGTCTTTTTTGCCCGTAACAACCAATCACAGTGTAGCTTTCATTTCTTATACTGCTGTTGTGAATTTAAAGCTGTGCTGTGATTAGATGCTTTGGGCAAGATTTTCTTTTAGACAGCTTTCTTAGGAGTGTGGTATTGGGCTACTTGTCTGTGGCCTACCCCAGAAAGTTGGGTAACATGCAAAAGGGGCTTCATGTTGGTTTGCCCTGAGTACTTTGAGTATTGGAAATAGCTGATGCTTTAACATAATAGCTATTATTCCTAATTCCACTGAACAGTTTTCCTGAGCCTGGATATATATATATATATAATTGCAGTCACCGTTCTACTGGTATTATATGTAAAGCTTAAAGGGGTTGTCCCGCGCCAAAACGGGTTTTTTTTTTTCAGTAGCCCCCCCGTTCGGCGCGAGACAAACCCGATTCAGGGGTTTAAAAAAAAACAAACGAATAGTACTTACCCGAATCCCCGCGCTCCGGTGACTTCTTACTTACCTTGCGAAGATGGCCGCCGGGATCTTCACCCACGGTGGACCGCAGGTCTTCTCCCATGGTGCACCGTGGGCTCTGTGCATTCCATTGCCGATTCCAGCCTCCTGATTGGCTGGAATCGGCACACGTGATGGGGCGGAGCTACGAGGAGCAGCTCTCCGGCACGAGCGGCCCCATTCAGAAGGGAGAAGACCAGACTGCGCAAGCGCGTCTAATCGGGCGATTAGACGCTGAAATTAGACGGCACCATGGCGACAGGGACGCTAGCAACGGAACAGGTAAGTGAATAACTTCTGTATGGCTCATAATTAATGCACGATGTACATTACAAAGTGCATTAATATGGCCATACAGAAGTGCTGAACCCCACATGCTTTCGCGGGACAACCCCTTTAATAGAAAATAACCATAGCTTATATAGAAATATATCAGTAGCCGTGGTGTCTATGTAAGTACTTTATCCTTTGAATTACACAATTTTTTCCAGTTTTAGCATTTTTTTTATTCCAGTGAAAATTTGCTACTGGTTTGGTTCCAAAATATTAAAAAAATAATATTTTCACGGATCTAGAAATAGACATGAAGCTAATTCATCTTTACAACATGAAGGCGTCTGTGAAAATAAGACAGATGTCAAATTTCATACACATATCCAAGAGTTTTCCTATTAGATTTTCACGATACTAACAGTGATCTGAAAGTAACACTAAAATGTGTAGAAACTAGAAACACACTGGACTTAGATGGAGATATGAAATTTACAGAAAGGTGCAGAAGAATCTGTTCAACACATTCGATTGGATGCAACAGTAAGAAAAGACAGAAAATTATAAAGTTGTCTAAACTGCAAAGAAATCTTCTTAAGAAATGCTGATTACACACATAATTAAAATCTCCAAGTGGACAACATAACTTCAGGTACTGTTACGAACAGTGAGTGTGGACCCACTGTGCCAACTAACCGGTTTGGCTTTGGGCTAATCCTAGGGGCATTATCCTGGCGGTTCTCAGGTTTTCACACTTTAACCCCTGTACAGGGACCTGGTCTTTGCTGTTGGAAACCAAACTGACCGTTACCTCCTGTAGTAGTCCCGGTCTAGTTGGCAGCTGACCCCTAGTAGTCAGAGACACTGGTGCAACACACCATGAAACAATCTGAACTTCTCAGACCAAAAGGCATTACTAAATACTCATGGTGCCCACCCTGCGTGTTAAAGGCGGTCTTACACTCATCACATTTGTGGATGCGGAGTAAATAGTAAGCTCCTCGTAGGTCCAGTTTAGTGAAAATACATGCACCATGCAAATGGTCCAAAAGTAACCGATATTTGTTAATAGTGTTCAACCCCCGATAGTCTATGCAGGGCCAGAGTAGTCCGTTCTTTTTTTAACAAGAAGAATCCAGCCCCAGTGAGCAACAGAGGGTATACTTTGCCTCAAGGAGGTAAGGAATCTGGCAGCAGAACAACCAGACAGTCATAGAGATGATGTGGTGGCAGACATTCTGCCTCTCTCTTGTCAAAGACATCAGAAAAACTGTAGGATGCATCAAACAGGCTGTATAGGAAGCAGGCACTTGGAATAGCAGGATGACCCCCAATTTAAAACCTCTCCAGACCTCCAATCCAAGGTAGGATTATGCAGATGAAGCCATGGCAGACCCAACAGCAGAAAAATGGTGGACCTAGGAAGAACCAGCAAAGAAATCTTCTTTGAGTGGAGAATGCCTAAATGTTGCCATAAAACGTCTCTCGAACCATTGAACAGGAATTTGGTCGCGTTTCTTATGCAAGAAGTTCCCTGCCGAACCAGAATTCAGGAAGGCGGAAACCGTGAACTGAGTATCGGAGGCAAACAAAGTCAGCGGTAAATTCAATCTTTGAGAGGACTGATTTTCATCTAGGGTAGCCTCTCCCACTCATCATAGGCTTAAGAATTTCCTGGCTTAAGAGGACAGGTACAGACGTAAAGCCGCTGGGCTCCCCAGTACATTCACAGATTTTTGGAATGTCTGAGCATGCATTCCTCCTCTGTTAGCTTGAGCCTATTGACTTGCATGGGCTCTAGACCAATAGCCACTGAGGCAGTCGGAGAGACATAAAACAGCATCTGGAACTTGGGTGCCAAGTACAATTGTAATCCAGGTAATAAGTCCCAAAATCAGGGCAGACACAGGAGTCAGAAGCAGAAGAACTTTGCTAGGTGACTGAGACAAACACACCAATACTCAGGTAAGGAGGAGGATCCCCAGCTTAGCTAAATAGCAGGCCAATAGCCTATTACCTTGCAGCTGGGCTGACAGCACTGTTGAGGATTAACTACTACAGTGCTGATGGAAAGTACACAGCTACAAGCCCACTCATAGGGGAGAAGCAGAGCGATGCCTGCATCTGCCCGGAAAAGCAAGAGGGTGGCAGACATGGGTAGCTGACCTAACACATGCTTAATATTCTATCTTGTTCTTCTACTGATGAAAGAAATTATGACCAAATCTCAAGAATAAAGTATTGTTAAAGATTAGAAACTCTACAAAAATACAAAATAAGGCTGCTTTCACATCTGTGTCGGGGGTTCCGTCCACTGAGTGGCTTTTAGACCTCATGCATATATTAGAGTCTAGTATACAAAGCCTGGATAGCAGTGCATGAAAACTGGAAGGCTGTTTTGAAGGGAAACATACAGGAGGTGGACAAAAATATGGAAACACTGTATGAAATACATGGGGGTTTAACCATTACCACTGAGCTTCCCTTTTGACCCCTGCTTGGCTAAGAGTTTTCCTGCCAAATTTGTGTTTACTTCACCTCTTGTTCTGCTCTGGGTGTTTTTGGGAGCCAGCTGGTAACAGCAGCTGAATGGCTCAACCCCCTGACCAATGGAACTTTGTTGCTCGGGAAGATGTACACATCTGCCTGGCAGCCTCTGTGTTATATTACCTCCACTTAATTTACATGGGATTCTAAATTATATTTCAATAAGACATGTAGAGACAGATTTTAAGGCATGAATTTTGTGCGGTATTTCCATATTTTTGTCCACCCCTGTAAATGTTCCATACACTGCTCTAAAGGTCCTGTTTAGAGATGAGCGAGCGTACTCGTCCGAGCTTGATGCTCGTTCGAGTATTAGGGTGTTCGAGATGCTCGTTACTCGAGACGAGTACCACGCGATGTTTGAGTTACTTTCAATTTCATCTCTGAGACATTAGGGCGCTTTTCTGGCCAATAGAAAGACATGGAAGGCATTACAACTTCCTTCTGTGACATTCCAGCCCTATACCACACCCCTGCAGTGAGTGGCTGGGGAGATCAGGTGACACCCGAGTATTAAAATCTGCCCCGCCCGCGGCTCGCCACACATGCATTCTGACAGAGATCAGGGACAGTGCTGCTGATGCTGCTGCTGCTATAGGGAGAGCGTTAGGTGTTATTTTAGGCTTGAAGAACCCCAATGGTCCTTCTTAGGGCCATATCTGACCGTGTGCAGTACTGTTGAGGCTGCTTTTAGCAGTGTTGCACAATTTTTTTTTTTGTATATCGGGCGTGCAGAGCATTGCGTCCTCAGTCTGCAGTCATTGTACATAGTATAGGGCCAGTACTGGTGAGGCAGGGACAGTGGGAAAGGTGAAAGAGATATACTGTCTATATAGGCAGTGGGCTTTTTCAAAGAAATTGGGGAAAAATACTATATTTGGGCTGCCTGTGACCGTCTTCAGTGTACTGCGTGTCTGCTGGGGGTAGTAGTCCTAATTAATACGCAGCTAAGTGTTACAGCAGGCTTGTGCAAAAGTGTTTCCTGGCTCTGCTGTGCCCGTTACATCACCGCCATGATAGCACCAGAGGGAAACAGTAAACATAATATACGCTGCATACAGTATCTGTCTGCTGTTTCAGCTCACGACTTAAAAAAAGGGAAGCCAAATACTTAAGGCGTACCACTGCCCTTTGGCGACTTGACTGCTTCTGCGCTGTGAATTGCACTAGCTCAGTCCTACGCACCTATGTCTCACTACAGGTGTGCGCAAAATTGATTCCTGGCTCTCCTGTCTCCGTTACATCACCGCCGTGATAGCGCCAGAGGGAAACAGTAAACATAATATATGCTGCATACAGTATCTGACTGCTGTTTCAGCTCACCATTTAAAAAAAGGGAAGCCAAATACTTAAGGCGTACCACTGCCCTTTGGCGACTTCACTGCTTCTGCGCTGTGAATTGCACTAGCTCAGTCCTACGCACCTATGTCTCACTACAGGCGTGCGCAAAATTGTTTCCTGGCTCTGCTGTCTCCGTTACATCACCGCCGTGATAGCGCCAGAGGGAAACAGTAAACATAATATACGCTGCATACAGTATCTGTCTGGTGTTTCAGCTCACCATTTAAAAAAAGGGAAGCCAAATACTTAAGGTGTACCACTGCCCTTTGGCGACTTGACTGCTTCTGCGCTGTGAATTCCACTACCTCAGTCCTACGCACCTATGTCTCACTACAGGCGTGCGCAAAATTGTTTCCTGGCTCTGCTGTGCCCGTTACATCACCGCCGTGATAGCGCCAGAGGGAAACAGTAAACATAATATACGCTGCATGCAGTATCTGTCTGGTGTTTCAGCTCACCATTTAAAAAAAGGGAAGCCAAATACTTAAGGCGTACCACTGCCCTTTGGCGACTTGACTGCTTCTGCGCTGTGAATTCCACTAGCTCAGTGATACGCACCTACGTCTCACTACAGGCGTGCGCAAAATTGTTTCCTGGCTCTGCTCTGCGTTCCGTAAGCGAAGTCAGCCTCCAACCACAGGCCAATAAGCGGCACATTTAATTACAGCGTTCTGTTTCTGCTCTACTCGTAATACACCATGCTGAGGGGTAGGGGTAGGCCTAGAGGACGCGGGCGAGGACGCGGAGGCCCAAGTCAGGGTGTGGGCACAGGCTGAGCTCCTGATCCAGGTGCATCGCAGCCGACTGCTGCGGGATTAGGAGAGAGGCAAGTTTCAGGGGTCCCCAGATTCATCTCACAATTAATGGGTCCACACGGTAGACCTTTATTAGAAAATGAGCAGTGTGAGCAGGTCCTGTCATGGATGGCAGAAAATGCATCCAGCAATCTATCGAACACCCAGACTTCTACGCCGTCCACTGCTGCAACTCTGAATCCTCTGGCTGCTGCTCCTCCTTCCTCCCAGCCTCCTCACTCCATTACAATAACACATTCTGAGGAGCAGGCAGACTCCCAGGAACTGTTCTCGGGCCCCTGCCCAGAATGGGCAGCAATGTTTCCTCTCCCACCGGAGGAGTTTGTCGTGACCGATGCCCAACCTTTGGAAAGTTCCCTGGGTCCGAGGGATGAGGCTCGGGACTTCCGGCAACTGTCTCAAGAGCTTTCAGTGGGTGAGGAGGACGATCACGATGAGACACAGTTGTCTATCACTCAGGTAGTAGTAATTGCAGTAAGTCTGAGGGAGGAGCGCACAGAGGATTCGGAGGAAGAGCAGCTGGACGATGAGGTGACTGACCCCACCTGGTTTGCTAAGCCTACTGAGGACAGGTCTTCAGAGGGGAAGGCAAGTGCAGCAGCAGGGCAGGTTGGAAGAGCCAGTGTGGTGGCCAGGGGTAGAGGCAGGGCCAGACCGAATAATCCAACAACTGTTTCCCAAAGCGCCCCCTCACGCCATGCCACCCTGCAGTGGCCGAGGTGCTCAAAGGTCTGGCAGTTTTTCACTGAGAGTGCAGACGACCGACAAACTGTGGTGTGCAAGGTTTGTCGCACCAAGATCAGCCGGGGAGCCACCACCACCAGCCTCACCACCACCAACATGCGCAGGCATATGATGGCCAAGCACCCCACAAGGTGGGACGAAGGCCGTTCACCGCCTCCGGTTTGCACCACTGCCTCTCCCCCTGTGCCCCAACCTGCCACTGAGATCCAACCCCCCTCTCAGGACACAGGCACGACCGTCTCCCGGCCTGCACCCACACCCTCACCTCCGCTGTCCTCGGCCCCATCCAGCAATGTCTCTCAGCGCAGCGTCCAGCTGTCGTTAGCGCAACTGTTTGAGCGCAAGCGCAAGTACGCCGCCCCGCACCCGCACGCTCAAGTGTTAAACGTGCACATAGCCAAATTGATCAGCCTGGAGATGCTGCCGTATAGGCTTGTGGAAACGGAGGCTTTCAAAAACATGATGGCGGCGGCGGCCCCGGGCTACTCGGTTCCCAGTCGCCACTACTTTTCCCGATATGCCGTCCCAGCCCTGCACGACCACGTCTCCCGCAACATTGTACGCGCCCTCACCAACGCAGTTACTGCCAAGGTCCACTTAACAACGGACACGTGGACAAGCACAGGCCGGCAGGGCCACTATATCTCCCTGACGGCACATTGGGTGAATTTAGTGGAGGCTGGGACCGAGTCAGAGCCTGGGACCGCTCATGTCCTACCCACCCCCAGAATTGTGGGCCCAAGCTCGGTGCTGTTATCTGCGGCGCTGTATGCTTCCTCCACTAAACCACCCTCCTCCTCCTATGCAACCTCTGTCTCGCAATCAAGATGTGTCAGCAGCAGCACGTCGCCACCAGTCGGTGTCACGCGGGGTGGCAGCACAGCGGTGGGCAAGCTCCAGCAGGCCGTGCTGAAACTGCTCAGCTTAGGAGAGAAGAGGCACACGAACTGCTGCAGGGTCTGACAGAGCAGACCGACCGCTGGCTTTCGCCGCTCAGCCTCCAACCGGGCATGGTCGTGTGTGACAACGGCCGTAATCTGGTGGCGGCTCTGCAGCTCGGCAGCCTCACGCACGTGCCATGCCGGGCCCACGTCTTTAATTTGGTGGTTCAGCGCTTTCTGAAAAGCTACCCACGCTTGTCAGACCTGCTCGGAAAGGTGCGCCGGCTCAGCGCACATTTCCGCAAGACCAACACGGACGCTGCCACCCTGCGGACCCTGCAACATCGGTTTAATCTGCCAGTGCACCGACTGCTGTGCGACGTGCCCACACGGTGGAACTCTACGCTCCACATGTTGGCCAGGCTCTATGAGCAGCGTAGAGCTATAGTGGAATACTAACTCCAACATGGGCGGCGTAGTGGGAGTCAGCCTCCTCAATTCTTTACAGAAGAGTGGGCCTGGTTGGCAGACATCTGCCAGGTCCTTGGAAACTTTGAGGAGCCCACACAGATGGTGAGCGGCGATGCTGCAATCATTAGCGTCACCATTCCTCTGCTATGCCTCTTGAGAGGTTCCCTGCAAAGCATAAAGGCAGACGCTTTGCACTCGGAAACGGAGGCGGGGGGAAGACAGTATGTCGCTGGATAGTCAGAGTACCCTCATGTCTATATCTCAGCGCGTTGAGGGAGAGGAGGAGGGGGAAGAGACAGCTTGGCCCATTGCTGAGGGTACCCATGCTGCTTGCCTGTCATCCTTTCAGCGTGTATGGCCTGAGGAGGAGGAGGATCCTGAAAGTGATCTTCCTAGTGAGGACAGCCATGTGTTGCGTACAGGTACCCTGGCACACATGGCGGACTTCATGTTAGGATGCCTTTCTCGTGACCCTCTCGTTACACGCATTCTGGCCACTACGGATTACTGGGTGTACACACTGCTCGACCCACGGTATAAGGAGAACCTTTCCACTCTCATACCCGAAGAGGAAAGGGGTTCGAGAGTGATGCTATACCACAGGACCCTGGCGGACAAACTGATGGTAAAATTCCCATCCGACAGCACTAGTGGCAGAAGGCGCAGTTCCGAGGGCCAGGTAGCAGGGGAGGCGCGGAGATCAGGCAGCATGTACAGCGCAGGCAGGGGAACACTCTCCAAGGCCTTTGCCAGCTTTATGGCTCCCCAGGAAGACTGTGTCCCCGCTCTCCAGTCAAGGCGGAGTCGGCGGGAGCACTGTAAAAGGATGGCGACGGAGTACATAGCCGATCGCATGACCGTCCTCCGTGACGGCTCTGCCCCCTACAACTACTGGGTGTCGAAGCTGGACACATGGCCTGAACTCGCGCTGTATGCCCTGGAGGTGCTTGCTTGTCCTGCGGCTAGTGTCTTGTCAGAGAGGGTGTTTAGTGCGGCTGGGGGAATCATCACGGATAAGCGTACCCGCCTGTCAACCGACAGTACCGACAGGCTTACACTCATAAAGATGAACAAAGCCTGGATTTCCCCAGACTTCTCTTCTCCACCAGCGGACAGCAGCGGTACCTAAACAATACGTAGGCTGCACCCGCGGATGGAAGCATCGTTGTCTATCACCATCAAAAACGGGGACCTTTTAGCTTCATCAATCTGTGTATTATATTCATCCTCCTCCTCCTGCTCCTCCTCCTGAAACCTCACGTAATCACGCCGAACGGGCAATTTTTCTTAGGCCCACAAGGCTCAGTCATATAACTTTTGTAAACAATGTTTATACGTTTCAATTCTCATTAAAGCGTTGAAACTTGCACCTGAACCAATTTTTATTTTAACTGGGGTGCCTACAGGCCTAGTTAGAAATTAAGCCACATTAACCAAAGCGATTAATGGGTTTCACCTGCCCTCTTGGTTGGGCATGGGCAATTTTTCTGAGGTACATTAGTACTGTTGGTACACCAATTTTTTTGGGCCCTCGCCTACAGTGTAATCCTAGTAATTTTTATGGGCTTCGCCTGTACTCATGGTACAGCAAGGTGTGTGGGGTTGGCCCACACTTTTGCTACATAAATGTAACTGGGGCCTTGTCTATACTGCAATTACTGAAATGAGAAAGAGACTGTTATCTCCCTAAACTGCTGCAACGGGAATGTTACTGTGGCCTGTCTTGACTGCTACTACTACTGAAATGGAACTAATACTGTGCTCCCCCTATACTGCTGCTTCGAAATTGTTACTGGGGCCTGTCTGGACTGCTACTACTACTGAATTGGAACGAATACTGTGCTCCCCCTATAATGCTGCTAGTGATATGTTACTGGGGCCTGTCCCTAATGCTACAGCTGAAATGTTACTAATTCTGGGCTCTACCTATACCGCTGCTAATGCTATGTCACTGGGGTGTGGAAACGGAGGCTTCCCAAAGACATGATGGTGGAGGAGCCATTTCCCACCAACGCGGTTACTGTTAAGGTGCATATAACCACGGACACGTGGAGAGGACACGTAGTGCCTCAAAAACATCTCCCTCCTCCTCCAACAATGAAAACATTCTTGGCAAATACCTTTCAATTGGTCCGTCTGGTGGCAGCCCAAGAATTTCACCTTTACCGACACAACAAGAGAGCCCCCCCCACCATTCCCCCGCCACGGTCCACTTAATCCTGGCCACATTCCGAAAACCAACTAAATAAAACCGCGCTACTAGGTCCGCAGTCGCCACCACATTCCCACCAACGCGGTTACTGTTAAGGTACATATTACCAGTCTGACTGGGGCATGCACTTTGGCCTGAAGCACACCTATATTGTATGTGACGTTAGCTCTGCTGAGCAGGGCACTGCAATGGGATACATTTATGTACCGCCGATGGGTTCCAGGGAGCCACACATGCTGTGGGTCCACAGGGACTTCACATTAGGGATTTGTACCTGCCAGTGTCTATGTATTAAAAACCCCAGTCAGACTGGGGCATGCAGTGTGGGCTGAAGACCACCTGCATTTAATCGGACGTTACCTCAGCTGTGATGGGCAATGCAATGGGATATATTTATGTACCGCCGGTGGCTTCCAGGGAGCCACCCAGGCTGTGAGTCTACAGGGACTTCACCATAGGGATTTGTACCTGCCAGTGTCTATGTATTAAAAACCCAGGTCAGACTGGGCATGCAGTGTGGGCCGAAGACCACCTGCATTTAATTGGACGTTACCTCAGCTGTGATGGGCACTGCAATGGGATTTATTTATGTACCGCCGGTGGGTTCCAGGGAGCCACCCATGCTGTGGGTCCACAGGGACTTCACAATAGGGAGTTGTACCTGCCTGTGTCTACTTATAAAAAACCCCAGTGTGACTGGGGCATGCAGTGTGGGCCGAAGCCCACCAGCATTTAAACCTACGTTAGCTCTGCTGTCCAGGGCACTGCAATGGGATACATTTATGTACAGCCGGTGGGTTCCAGGGAGCCACCCATGCTGTGGGTGCACACGGAATTCCCATTGCGGAGTTGTACCTGCCTGTGACTATTTATAAAAAAACCCCGGTCTGACTGGGGCATGCAGACACCTTGACAGAATGAATAGTGTGTGGCACATGGGTTCCCCATTGCTATGCCCACGTGTGCAGCTCCTGATGGAGGTGGCACAGGATTGGATTTCTCATTGCTTCTGTACAGCATTGTGGGCTATCGCCCCGCCCCTTTTAAAGAGGGTCGCTGCCTAGCCGTGCCAACCCTCTGCAGTGTGTGCCTGCGGTTCCTCCTCATGGCAGACGCACTTATAAATAGACATGAGGGTGGTGTGGCTATGCGGCCAGCGTGTGGCATGAGTGCAGCTGAAGGCTGCGCAGGGACACTTTGGTGTGTGCTGTGGACACTGGGTCGTGCGGGGGGGGGTTGGGCAGCATGTTACCCAGGAGAAGTGGCAGCGGAGTGTCATGCAGGCAGTGATTGTGCTTTGTTGGAGGTAGTGTGGTACTTAGCTAAGGTATGCCTTGCTAATGAGGGTTTTTCAGAAGTAAAAGTTGTTGGGAGGGGGGGGCACTCTTGCCGCTATTGTGGCTTAATAGTGGGACCTGGGAACTTGAGATGCAGCCCAACATGTAGCCCCTCGCCTGCCCTATCCGTTTCTGTGTCGTTCCATCACTTTCTTGAATTGCCCAGATTTTCACAAATGAAAACCTTAGCGAGCATCGGCGATATACAAAAATGCTCGGGTCACCCATTGACTTCAATGGGGTTCGTTACTCGAAACGAACCCTCGAGCATCGCGAAAAGTTCGTCTCGAGTAACGAGCACCCGAGCATTTTGGTGCTCGCTCATCTCTAGTCTTGTTACATTAGCCAAATTTTCAGCCCATTTTAATGAGCACCAGTTGACATGCATGTTAATTGGTGCTTGTTTCATTTTGTGTTACCTTGGCCGAGAATTGGCTTATGAGGACAAACAATCTATTATCTTTCAAGCCCACTGGCTAGATGTACATTTCTCTGATTACATGGGAAGATGTACCGCTGATCAGCAAGCATTTTTATGCTGGTTGAAGCTGAATGGTCAGCTGATAAATGAGAATTTGGTTGTTCATTGCTGATCTTTATTTTTTTACATGGCTCAATTGTCAGGTGAACAGACATTCAAAGGTACATTCAGGCCCAAAAAACAGCCAGTATAAAAAGGAGCTTAAAGGGGTTCTGTCATTAATAAAAAAAATTCCATACTCACCTATTCCTCCCCAAGCAGTCTACTTATCTCATCTTCTCTCCACCGATCTCCTCCTGTCTCTTGCAGACCCGGGGGTTTGGTCACCTCACCTCCAGCTGGCTGATTCTTCTGCTTTCTGTGAGTAAGTGTCCATTCACAGGCATTCCCCTTCCTGCTCGGCAATGTACACGATATCACTAGTGACGTAGTCTTCACAGCCTAGCAGGGAGTGCTAGGCTATTGCAGAGGCTGCACATGCAGGCTGTCTGCAATAGATCAGCATTCCTTTCTAGCCAGTGAACACTACGTCACAGTGATGTAGCGAACATTGCCGGGCAGGAAGAAGAATGCAAAAAATGCACGCTTCATAACAAGAAGAAGAGTATCCGTCCGGCTGTAGGTGACATGACCCGCTGGACTGGAGAAGATCAGTAAGATGAAGGTACGATAAGAAGGCTGCCTGGGGAGGAATAGGTGAGTATATTATTTATTTATTTTTTAATGACAGAACCCCTTTAAGGCTTTGCTGTATGCCTTTCTCCAGATGAGATTCTTTTTCTTTTAGTTTCTTACTACAGAATGAAAAAATGGTGGCAACATCTGAAGGTCTCAGAAACACAGAAATAGACAAGGAAGCAGGACTAGCTGTGCCTACAGTAACTATTTTCAGTGAAAGGGCAACAGTTCTATCAGTGCGCACTGTAACTATTTTAAAGGGGTTGTACCATAATTACAAGTTTTCACCCCTGAGACCCCCACAGATCTTGGGAATAGGGATGCCCATGTCCCCTTTCTCTAGAGTCTGGGTTTACTGCACCCTCCACAGTGAGGAGAAAAACTGAAAGGAGCGCTGGTTGCAGAAGTGTAATAAAGCTCCATTCAATGGCAATGGGACTGCAGAGAAAGCTGAACGGCATGCTCTTTGGTATTTCCATCAGTCCCATTGAAATTACTGGAGCACCAATTGTGCATGTTCGGCCAGCACTCCATTTAAAGTGATGTCATTGTGGGGGAGATGCGACTCCTGCAGTGAGGAGGATGGGAATACAGGAGTCTCAGTGGTACTCCCCAACATGCGTAATTGCCAGGACTCTATCAGGAGGCAATACTATCTATGCCTACAGTGCATTAGTCAGGAAGGGTGTCGTGTCTCCTTAAGGAGAGCACCCAAACAGTGTGTGGAGACACCTAGGGGGTGAGTGGGCTGGGGGATGTTATAGTCTCTCCCCAAGGAGACCAACCAAAAGGGGTGTGGGGACACCTAAAAAGTGAGCAACGAGACTTATAAGGCCATGTTAGTTCCTCTGGGTAATTTATGCAAATAGGTAAGATGGCAAAATACCTCTACAGTGCCACCTATTGCATGGTAGCTGCACATTGATGAGGGGCAAACAGCTATATATCAATGGTTTTCGGCCTTGGTTTCCTATTCCCAATCATTGTTAAGACTTGTTAGAAAGTCACTTTGATTTGAAGGATTGCTGCCAGCCAATAGATGGCACTGCAGAGGTATTGTTCCATCTTCCTTATTTGCATACAGTACATTACTTACAGAAAACAACAGAGAGAGAGAAGAAGTAGATTCTGTATCTAGGTTATTTACTGGAGGAGACAAGGAAGTAATACTATCTCTGCCTACATAATTTACATGGAAAGACAAGGCTGCAGTTCTCTCTAAGAATACATTATTTACAGAGAATGTCACTTTGCAGTTGCATGGGCTATTCACATGCAACAGGCCCCAACTATTGTGAGTGCATATTTATCATAGAATCATACAATCGTAGAGTTGGAAGGGACCTCCAGGGTCACCTGGTCCAACCCCCTGCTCAGTGCAGGATTTACCAAATCATCCCAGACAGATATTTGTTTGAACACTTCCATTGAAGGAGAACTCACCACCTCCCATGGTAACCTGTTCCACTCACCGTCAGAAAGTTTTTTCTAATATCTAATCTGTGTCTCCTCCCTTTCAGTTTTATCCCACTGCTTCTAGTCTTTCTTTGTGCAAATGCGAATAGGGCTGATCCCCCTGCACTGTGACAACCCTTCAGATATTTGTAGACAGCTATTAAGTCTCCTCTCCCTTCTTTTTTGCAAGCTAAACATTCCCAGATCCTTTAACCGTTTTTCATAGGACATGATTTGCAGACCGCTCACCATCTTGGTAACTCTTCTCTGAACTTGCTCCAGTTTGTCTATGTCTTTATTAAAGTGGGGTGGCCAGAACTGGACACAGTATTCCACATTAGGTCTGACTAAGGAAGAGTAGAGGGGGATAATTACCTCACATGATCTAGACTCTATGCTTCTCTTAATACATCCCAGGATTGTGTTTGCCTTTTTGGCTGCTGCATCACATTGTTGACTCATGTCCAGTCTATGACTATTAGTATACCCAAGTCTTTTTCGCATGTGCTGCTGCTTAGCTCAATTCCTCCCATTCTGTATGTGCTTTCTTCATTTTTTTCTTGCCCAGATGTAAGACTTTGCATTTATCCTTGTCAAATACCATTCTGTTAGTCACTGCCCACTGTGCAAGCTTTTCTAGATCTTTTTGAATACACTGTGTCTCTTCCCTAGTGTTAGCTAATCTTCCTAGCTTTGTGTCATCGGCAAATTTAATCAGTTTCCCATCAATTCCCTTCTCCAGATCATTTATATAAGTGTTGAACACCACTGGGCCTAGGACAGAGCCTTGCGGTACCCCACTTGATACATTCTTCCACTTGGATGTGCAGCCATTTATGACCACTCTTTGAGAACGATCACTCAGCCAGTTGTGAATCCACCTAACAGTTGCCTTGTCAATCCCATATTTGGTCATTTTTTCAATAAGTATAGTATGGGATACTTTGTCAAATGCTTTACTAAGGTCAAGAAAAACTATATCCACCACATTTCCCTGATCAACCCAGTTAGTGATACTATCATAGAAGGAAAATTAGATTCGTCTGGCATGGCATGTTACAAACCCATGCTAGCTCTGGTTAATTACTTCATTTTCATCCAAGTACTTGCATACATGCTGTTTAATAATTTGTTCAAAGATCTTTCCCGGTATAGAAGTCAGGCTCACAGGCCTGTAGTTTCCTGGACCCACCTTCTTCCCTTTTTTGAAGATAGGGACAACATTTACCCTTTTCCAATCTTCTAGGACTTCTCCTGTTCTCCAGGAATTTTCAAAGATTGTGACGAGTGGTTCAGCAATTACCTCCGCTGCTTCCTTTAATATCCTAGGATGTAATTCATCTGGACCTTGAGACTTGAATTCATTTAAGTTAGCTAAGTGTTCTCTCTGCTTACAGATAGCCTGCATTCTTTTATTCCCCCAATAGCACAGGGAAGATCAGTTGATGTTCCATCTACTTTCTGAGAGAAAACAGATTCAAAATAGGAATTTAAAAATGTCGGCCTTCTCAACATCATTCTTAACCAATTCACCATTTTCATATTGTAAGCATCCAATAAATAGCATCTTTGAGTTTTCTTTCGCTTTTGACATACCCCCAAAATCTTTTTTTATTGCTTTTGGCCTCTGTTGCGAGCATCAATTCATTATTAGCTTTAGCTTTTCTGACACTTATCCTACAGTTTCTGCAGACCGCATTATATTCTTCTTTAGATATTTCCCCCTCTTTCCATTTAGTAGTTACATTAGGATCCTTCTATAGGGGAAATGCCTGTGGCGTGGCTTGATAGATTGCTCAGATCATGATAGAATGTAATACTATGGCAGTTTTTGACCCTCAAGGAGAATAATAAGAGATGTAAAAATCAGATTAAAAAAGCTTTATTAATTATTAAAAAAATATAAAAGCTAATAAAAGTTGAAACAAAACAAAATGTTTGCCATATTTATAGTTAAAAAAGCATAATTCTAAATAATAATTTAAAAAGCATATTTGGTATCGCTGCATCCATAAAAGTCTGATCTATCAAAGTAACGAATTATTTGTTCCACATGGTGAGCGCATTTCTGATTACCCAGTCTCCAAAAGAAATGTAATAAAAAACTATCAAAAAGTCACATGTACTCCAAAATGGTACCACTAGAAACCAAAGGACGTTCCCCCAAAAAACGAGCCTTCCCCACAACTGTCAATGCAGAAATAAAAAAAGTTATGGCTGCCAGAAGATGGTGGCAAAAAATAATTTTATTTTTTTCTAAAGATATTTTATATTTTAAAGGTAGCACAGAAAAAAATAAAACTGTATACATTTGGAATCATAGTAATCGTACTGACCCATAAAATAAAGTTATCAGGTCATTTTTGCTAAAGTGTGTACACCGTCGAAACAAGACCCCACCTCCACCCCCCACACACAAAAATGGCAGAATTTTGTTGTTTTTCAATTTCATTCCACTTAGAATTTTTTTTTAAGTTTATAAGTACATTATATGGTACATTAAATAATACCTTTCAAAAATACAACTCGTCCCGCAAAAAACAAGTCTCCAGTCGATCGATAAATGAAAAAGGTTATAATTTTTTGTTAAAAGTGGGGTGGAAAAAGCAAAAATGAAAAATAAAAGGGCTGCATCATTAAGGGGTTAATATATAACCATAAATACAGAGAATATGGCGGCATATTCATGTTCACTATCATAAACATCGCCAAGCTAAGATGCTAGGTGCATTGCGATTATTTAACCTTCTATGTCGATTCTTTTATAAGTGACTCGCGGAGTAAGCCCTAATTTCAGAAGTGCTGATAATTGCTAGCGGTTCCTGTAAATCTGGATTGCTGGAAGCTGTGTGGAACTTTAGGGAACAAAAGATAGAACCATTCCCGTGGCATTAAAAACAATCGCCCTGCTGAACAATCCAAAGTTCAATCTATTATGTGTGAACACAGAAGGTAGAGGCTTCAACCTCCGCTATTGTGTCTTTCATACCTGCGCTGCCACAATGCAATCACTAAGGAAACCGATTCTGGACAATCAGTGCTATTCATTCAAACTTCAATGCGGTGGTTTTGAGAAGGGGGCACATACATTTTAGTTGCATTATTTGTAACATACAGTAGCAGCAGGCCCTCTAAATCCACTGAGGTTCTTTTGCTTTCAATGTATATTTCCAGTAGGACTATTTGATCATTCAGTCTTGAGGATGTGCTGCGCCAGGAGAGACTTGTCAGTAACGGCCTCAGGCACCTTATCACTAAGTCGGGTCATGGCATACTTGGGCTTGGTTTACAAGTTATGGTCATTTAGCATACTTGTCTAGTTTTGAGAAATAAAACACTTTCAGATCTTTTCCCTACTACTTTATATATCCTGAAGGTCGCATCTCTGAAGTGCCACCTTGAGTAGTGCATATAGACTGTAACAAAAGACGTTAATCATTAGGACTTTATGCATGGCATGAAATGCTAGACCCCAGAAATAGAGATGAGCGAGCATGCTCGTCCGAGCTTAATGCTCGTGGGAGCATTGGCCTGCTCTATATACTCGTTACTCGAGCCGAGCACCACGCAGTGATCGGGTGCTCAAAAAAAAATCACCCTCTCCTCCCACGTTTTCAATGGAGCCGCAGCTGCTGCCGGCGGCTCCTCCATTGAAAACAATGGTCTGCTGGCGCCCCTAAATTGTTTTTCAGGGAAGGGCTTTAAACATAAGCCCTTCCCTGAAAAACAGTCATTTTAGTGTAAATAAATAAACTTACCTCTCTGCCGCTGCCGTGTCCCCCGGGGTGGATGTAGAACACATCTGCCGCATGCGGAGGATGTTTCCTTTATCCCCATTAGTAAAAAAGAATTTCCTGCTGCTACATCTGTGACAGATGCAGCAGAGGAATTCTTCAATTCCCTATGGCAGCTGTCACACATGACAGCTGTTGTAGAGGATCCTGCTGCTGCCACCCCTGAATTGTTTTTCAGAGAAGGGCTTTAAACATAAGCCCTTCCCTGAAAACAATAATTTTAGTGTAATAAAAAAATAAAAAATCTTACTTGCCATGTCCCCGTGGGGATGAAGAACACATCTGCGTTTCCTACATCCCCGCGAGGAAAAAGAATTCCCTGCTGCACCTGCCACATCCATGACAGATGCAGCAAAGGAATTCTTTACCCCTGTGGGGAATAAAGAATTCCCTACCACAGCTGTCACAGATGACAACTGCGGTACGGAATCCAGTTGCCGGCATCCTGAAATTGTTTCTCAGGGAAGGGCTTCAAATATAAGCCCTTCTCTGAAAAACAAGAAGAAATGGTGAATAAAATAAAAAAAACAAAAAGGAATACTCACCTTTCTTCAGCTGCTGGGGTCAGCCGCATCCAGCCGGGTCTTCTACCTGTGCTGCTCTCAGTAGTATTCAGCAAGCGGGGATTTAAAATCCCCACCTGCTGAATGGGCTGCCTCTGATTGGCTGAGCACTGTGACCAATCAGAGGCAGCTCTCAGCTATTGAATGACAGCTAAGAGCTGCCTCTAATTGGTCCCTGCGCTCAGCCAATCAGAGGCAGCACTCACCCATTCATATGTAAAGCCCTTCCCTGAAAAACAATTCAGGGGTGTCGGCAGCCGCGGCTCCATTGAACACAATGCAGAGCATGGGTCACCTTGAAAAATGCTCGAGTCTCCCAATGACTTCAATGGGGTTCGTTACTCGAAACGAGCTCTCGAGCATTACAAAAAACTCGGCTCGAGTAACGAGCACCCGAGCATTTTGGTGCTCCTTCTTTCTCTACCCAGCAACCATACTCCAGCACCTAAAACCAATTACCCAGACTCTAAACCCCAGCACCCAAACCCAGACCCTAGCACATGTGTGACATAACTGAGCGCTAAAACCCCAACATTCAGATGTCAGCATCCAAACCATAGCACAAAGTACTCGGCAATCATACTCCAGCACCTAAAATCAATTACCCATACACCAGTGAATAGCCTGCAGAACTCAGCGCCAAGACCTCAGCACCCACACTCTAGCACCCAGACCCCATTATTCAGATCCCATTACCCAGACTCCAATACCCAAACCCCATTACTCATACCCAAGTACTCCATCCTCAGTACTCAAACCCCAGCATCAAGACCTCATAAACCACACTGCAGAACCCAGCATCAAAACCCAAGCATCCAAATCCAATATGTCAACATTCAAAACTTATTGCAGCACCCAAAACCACCCATTAACCAGATCTCAGCACCTTGACTCCAGCACCCAGACCACATTACTCAGACTTTAGCACCCATACTCCATCACCCAGAGCCTATTACCCAGACCCCAGCATCCAGAACCCACTACCCAGCACCTAGACCTCAGCACCCAGAGCTCATTATTCAGATTCCAAGACACAGACCATTTAGTTGACTCTGGACTTCATATTGTGACCCCAGTCAAACTATAAAGCCCCCCCCCCCCCCCTCACACAGGCACTGTTTATGGCAATTTGCGCCGCAGTTTCAGCAACATTCCTATTTTACAACACTCCTGAGTAAAATAGGAATGTGCCACATTCTTTTCCAACTCCATGGGAACACCCTTTTAGTGCTCACGATTGCATAGGCAACATTTTCTCATGCTTTCCCGTGTTGGTGAGAGTTATTAGAGATGCTCTGAGAACCATGTCTTCACTAGAGGATGATGCTGTCTTAGCTCATCTGTTTTTTTGCACTTTTGCGCAGCCAAGTCCGATGCATCAGAGCAGTGAGTCTGCTCATAACATAAGTAGCCTTTGTATTGCTATTGTAGCCTATGTATTGCCCCCAATATCCACAGACAACCGCTTAGATGGGTATGGTGGTCCCTAGAGGCTCCTACACTGTCTGCCTACAACTTCCTGGTTTCTTTTTTAACTTCCTTCCCATGTCTCCAACATGCATAAAAAACTGCGTATGCATTGCCTTCAGAATGCACCCATAGAGAACAATATGGCTCTTAAGTGTGTAATATGCAGAAAAATAGAACATACTGCATTCCTTTATACGTGCATAACAGATGCATAAAATATATGCAAGTGTGAGTAGAGCAATTAAAAGTAATGTACTTTCGTTGATGACATTGGGTACGTAATATGCAATGAAAATACAGTCATACATCTATAAACAGTACCCTCTATACTGAGGTCGATATCTCCAGTGCCAGATACGACACATTATACACAGAGCGGTATCTCCAGTCGGTACTGTTGTACCTTAACGTCATTGGAAGTGGTGGGTGTAGTCAACTGTTAGGCTGTTTGACAGCCAGGTGATGCCCCCTGTGCCTGAATGGCTAAAAAGCTACTGATTGTCTGAGCGTGGATGGAGTTTCTGCTGGGAAGGAGGGTCAGGGGTAGTTTAACAGTTAGGCGTACATTATCTGTAAATGCTTCCATGTTAATGTGAGAAGCATTTACAGCTAATAATGTAGGCTAACTGTTAAACTACCCCTAACCATCCATCCCACACAAACTCCGTCCACGTTCCTAGGAACGTAGCCGCCGCCGTCTGCACCCCCAGGCCACCCACCACCACAGCCGCTGCCAATACAACCTTGCCGGTACTCTCCCCTGCAGTCTAAACCCATGCCACCTTGCCCAACGCCGGCGCTGCACATGGCAACCTGGGAAGGCACACGCCGCCACAAGGACCTTGCCTCTGGTGTCTACTGTCCCCTGCACTGTGAAGCCCCAGTGCTGCAGATGCCGATCCGCGGTATCTAGTCTCCCCTGCATTGTGAACCCCCGCCGCTGCTCTAGTTGGTGACCCGGGAGCCACAAAATTGAGAGAGGAAGAGGCAAACAGAAGGCACTGCCCCGGAATCACTCGCCGCAGCTGGCAGACAGCATTCTCTGGAGCCCAGGAACAAACACAGCCAATCAGGTACAGGGGGCATCACCTGGCTGTCAAATAGCCAAACACTTGGCTAAACCCACCACTTCTGGTGGCGTCAAGATACAACAGTACCTCTCCAGTGCCCACAATCTGGATTCGGATGTCTTAGGCATTGGACGTTGCCTTGTTTGTGTGGAACTACAATAAAAGTATGTTTTTGCCTTTCACCCATACCCTGACACCTGGAGCCCTGTCTCATTAGGAAATATCTGCATTACGTAGCATACTACATCACCCTCCAGGAGCAGGGACCACAACCAGCATAGTTCATAAACTTTGTTTGGAGCACGACTGGGTGGGAGAGCAGCTATCAAGTTGCCCCTCACTCCTGCCTGCTGCAGACTGGCATCATGAACTACAACCACCATTTCATACTTTTACTTATAGCATAGTGGATGGGAGTCAGAATACATAGCAGCTGTGAAACCAATCTGATCCCCAACTCCCGCTCGCTACAATAAGACCACAAGTTTGCGTGGTGTGCACAGTGTGTCGCTTTGATCACCATCTTCATGAATCTCCCTGACGCCTGTTCCCAAAAGTTGGCAAGTGCACCTTCATTCGATATCAGGTTAATAATGCAGGAAGATATTAAATTCCTTCGTGGAATGTGAGTGGAATGAGGGAGGTAAACAATGTAGATATTATTGCATTACGGGAGACAGTATTACATTCTGTTCTCATTCCAGAATGGCGTCGCTCGAGTATTTTATTTTTTCTATGAACGGTTTTCCACAGCAGAAAATTGCTGAGCGCATTCCTGTGAACAAAGGGCGTAATATGTTTCTGCAGTGGTTTATTGCTGCTGGAAATAAGAACTTTACATATCAAACATATTTCCAGGACCCGGAGGAAAGAATAAAAGAAAAATGGCCATAAATTGTTACATCGCAGCAGTTGGGGCACATTGTGTTCCAGGTAATTGTCAGAGACCATTGATTCGCACAGTTTTCCAGGAGCGTTTCAGTCGCTGGAGCTGGATCAGTACTGCAAATCTCTGACAAGACGTCCTCCAATAACGGCTAATGGAGACCTGTGGGACCTTATTGGCAGCCATGTTCAGCTGTGATCTCCCTTGTAGAAAAATGGATGTAGTAGGGCTCAGTGCGTAAAGTGACTATTTTTCGATCACCATCTGATATCACAACACAATGTGCCAATGTACAAAAAAAATCTGCTATGCCCGCTGCAGCACTCACATAGACAAGTGCAATATCCGTCCGAGAAATGGAGATATTGCACTTGCAATCTGGCAATTTCTATTGTGAATGCGATTGGTTTTGCAAGAAAACAGCAGTGTATCTCTGCAACATGCAAATTTTCTGAGCGGTTATCACACGTGTGAAAATCGCACGTTGTTTCAACAGTAAAAATTTAAAAGTTGCATCGCAATCACACAAATATAGCAAAATCGCTCAAAAATACGACATAATTCAAGATGAAAAAAGAAAAAAAAAACATCATCGGTTCGAGGAAAAAAAAATCACTCATGTTAATGAAATAATTTAAATAAAATGGTCCTCTACATGTGCGATAACTGATCTTATTTCTATAGGTCAGATATCACACATAAAAATTGGTCATATGAATGCACTCTCAGATGAAGAAGGCAACCTGTAATTCAGGTGGGGCCACCCAGAATTTTAGTCTTGCTGATCTTGTGAGCAATAGGGTCCATAGTGTAGGTGATACATGCAGAAGAAAAGAAAAATGGGTAGAGCCATCCCATAACTCAGGCGGATCCATCGCTTCTCAGCTGGCTCCTGAACCCCATGCTGATTCCTCAATCTGTTTGGGCGCTTCACGGGTGGGCATGGAGGCTCTAGTACCCTGTTGTACCACCTCTAGCTTGGATACAAGATGTGATACGGATGGGCATGGAGGCTCTAGTACCCTGTTGTACCACCTCTAGCTTGGATACAAGATGTGATACAGGCGGGCATGGAGGTTCTAATACCCTCTTGTACTGCCTCTAGCTTGGATATAAGATGTGATTCAGGCAAGCATAGAGGCTCTAATACCTTGTTGTACTGCCTCTAGTTTGGATGCAAGACGTAATATGGGTGCATGGAGGCATACAGGTTCCGTATGGTATCCCACAGCTTATGGGTCCACATTTGCTGTAACTGAGCCTCTAGATCTTGCAAACTCATTGGCTTCCCAGATGGTCCCATACATGTTCTATTGGAGATGAATCTGGTGAGGCATTCTTGTGACAGCCTTGCTATTTGCTGTAAAATGCCTCTTGGAAGCCTCCATGAGAGGCACCATATGTTGCTTCAGGATGTCCTGAACAAATCACTGAGCTGTCATTGTCCCTCGTACCACTACTGGGGGTATATGACTGTAATATGTACTGGCCCTCCATCACACCAGCAGTAGGGGTAGTGTGTCATTCCACAGGAAAGGCAGGATTGAGGCGCTCACCCCTAGGTCACCGGCCACAAACACAGCCATTGCCAGTGCCCAAATTAAAGCTGGATTCATCACAGAAAACAACCCCATTCCACTAACAATCCAGTTTTGTCGTTCGCGACACCGATGCAAACAGAGGCAACAGTGGGTGGGTTTCAAAGGCAGTACACATAATGGTTGTCGTGAGACCAAATGTCCTCCAACCAAGTGCCTGGAAATGGTTCTGCAGACACAGGGACCACCTGTCTCCTAGATGGCGGACAACGAAATAGTTGCAGCTGCTTGTTGGACGACCTGAGATCCTCTCTTCTGGTGGTCTGTTGAAGGTATCTTGAGTATGTACCCTCACACATCCACTGGTACCAACACCTCCAAACGGTCTATTCAGAAAGGCCCAGGTGGCTGGCAATGCATTGATACGACCATCTAATAATGGATTCCAATAATGCCCCCCTCTCAAACTCTGTTTACGATGCAATCAAGGGGATTTTGCCCAGTTGAGGCGTCTAGTAGTCAATAAGCTCTACACAAGCAGAAAAAGAGGTCCACTACACACAAGTAGCCTCGGGGTCAAGGGTGAAACCACTTTTAGGGCCTCAGGGGACAAGCCCGTTCATCTAATCTCACCACAATTCTATTTATCTTCCAATGTATCTAATTTTGTGAACTGCACTCCGGTGTGTCTGTCTGAACATCATATTGGACTTGCATGCACATCGCACGGCCTCTATTTTATGGTCCCATTGAAAACAATGGGCAAGGTGTTCAGAGGGAACGCCAAAGGATAGAACATGCTGTGACTTTTATCCTCCCAGCATTGGAGTGAGGGGGGGGGGATTGCTCATGTGAATAAGTGCATTCAAAAAAAGTTCATATTGTGAGTTTTGTGCATCTCGCAACGCACAAAAATCACGCAAAATCAGGCAGTCATCGCTGAGAGGAATAATCAGGGTATCTCCAGTGGGAACTCAGAACTCAAGGCCCTTTTACACAGAACAATTATCGTTACAAAAAAAAATTTGTTTAAACGAGCGAAAATGAGCAATAATTTTTGTAATTTGTGTAAACACAACCGACGATCGATAAAGTGTTCGCTTTTCGCTCATCATTCATTTTATGCAGGATTAAAAATAATCATTGACTCATTCACTATTCATTCAGTTTAAATAGCGGTCATGAAGGCGTTCTCAGTCACTTATGTATTGAATTTGAACGACTGAACGATTTCTCATTTCAACAAACTAACAACATATCTGCTTGTATAAACAGGCTGCCCCTCCGAACTCGGACATCGTTCTCTCATTCAAACGATACATCATTTGGTGTGAATGGCCCCTTAGTCACATCGGGGTATGTTGTCTGCGTATTACGCACTTATTTCTTATGTGCATAATACGTGATACACAGCAAATACACGTGTACCTCAAGTTATAGCTCTGGGAAGCTACCATGCACATAAGAATGTTGGTCTATTTCCAAAAGCTCCTGGGCCCCAATGCAAAACCTGGAACGCGGCCCCCAACTATAATGCTTTATTCATAGTACTGGGCTTCCTATACGGAGAGAGAGGCCTTATGGGCCCCCCAAGGCTCCAGGGCCGGATGCAACCGCATCCCCTGCATCCTCTATAGTTACGCCCCTGTCTATTCCATCAAAAACTTCTGTGTGTTTGTTGCAAGTGGATAGCACTATGGCACGGTGGTGACAGCATGGAGGCAGAGGCAGCACACAGGTTTTTTGCCAAACAGTTCTTATAAGAACGTGAAATGGGGTTTTAACTTCATTGGAGGGTAAGTGATACTGAAACGTTGCTTGACATAAAATGGTGTTTGCCGTTTGCTTTAGAACATTATATTAGAACCATCATACGGCATAACCAATATATCAACCTTAAAAGTTTTTGGTACGTTGACTAACTCGATTCAGGCTGCAGCAATCCACCTGCTCACTTCAGTGGCCGTTGGCTGTAATTAAAGGGGTTGTCCCGCGGCAGCAAGTGGGTCTATACACTTCTGTATGGCCATATTAATGCACTTTGTAATATACATCGTGCATTAATTATGAGCCATACAGAAGTTATTCACTTACCTGCTCCGTTGCTGGCGTCCCCGTCTCCATGGATCCGTCTAATTTCGGTGTCTTCTTGCTTCTTTAGACGCGCTTGCGCAGTCCGGTCTTCTGCTGTGTGCTCGCGCCGGAGAGCTGGTCTGCGCGTCGTCATCGTAGCTCCGCCCCGTCACGTGGTGCCGATCAGCCAATTAGGTGGCTGTATCGGCAGTGGAACGCAAGGAAGGAGAAGACAATCCATGGTGCACCATGGGAGAAAACCGTGGTGCATCATTGGGAAAGGACCGGTGGCCATCTTTAAAAGAAGAAAAGAAGACGCTGCGCGAACGGGGATGCAGGTAAGTGTTTTTGTTTTTTTTTAAATAATTAACAGAATTGATTTTAACGGGGCAGAATGCGGGGGTAAGTTAAAAGAAACAATTTGGATTTCGCCGCGGGACAACCCCTTTAACTCTGTTACATGTAACTTAGACCTTACCACCCTGTAAGGACTGCGTTTCTCCAACAGAGATGTCAACTATATCAATGCTACACAAGTCTGTTCCTGGCTACATCACCTTCTTCTTTCACTAATGCAGGTGTGATCATTGCACCCCCTCTTTATCAGCAGAAGCTTTTCTTAATCCATCGCAAAGAACAATGATGAAATTTACCCCAACTTCCCCCCAAAAAACTTTTTAAGTTCTTTTTTTTCTTTTGTAATTACAGTGTAATAAATAAAACTTTTGGACAATCGCATTATTAACTATGGAACATGAAATCTTCAGTAATGAGACCACAACATAGCAGGCTCATGACTACAAAAAAGGTTAATTAACTGCAGATCCGCATCGTACTCGCCGCTCTCACCAGAACTTAAAAATTAGATCAGCATCTTTCTTCAGTGATTTCTGATTAGTAATTTATCTAATTTCATACACATCTCATTGATATGCCCGGAATTACATCTTAGTTATGCGAAAATAGTTCCAAGAGTGTTATATGATAGAAAATACTGATAATGTCAGCGACCTTCAAAGCGATCTTATGAAAATGAACACTAATTTTTTGTTTTTCTCATGATTTTTTTTTTACAAACAGTTTAGCATAAAATCGTAAAAATAAAAGTAGTGCGTCCATGTAGGAATTGATGCTGCATGTCCAGCATGTATGATCTGGGCTGGTGTCAGCACTTAGTAAATCGAGCAGATGTCAGGGCCCACTGAGCCTGGCGGTACACTCAGAGAGGGATCAATCCAGTCTTCACTCTTTAAAGTTAATTGACTATGATAGTTGCATTGCAGGAAGCCAAGAAGGTTCTGCTCCTCTCTGCAGCGCCATCTCTGTCATGCAGGTGGTTTGATATCATCATTGCATCACCCATGTCATGCTGTACAATCCTGCCAAGAAGAGGCCAAGGCAGAATAGAGAATGCCATGGGAGTGTAATGGAGGTCAATGAGCTTATTATTTTAATGCTAGGGAAAAAATGTGGTTCATAAATGACTCAACGAGCCCAATGGGACCTATAATTGAATTAGTGGGCACAGCAGGGCCTCTAAATGACCTAGAGGGCACAGCGGAACTTCTAAATGACCCAGGACACAGAGAGACCTCTAAATGACTAAGGGGTACAGCAAGACTATAAATGACTCAGGGGGCATAGCAGGGCTGTAAATGACTCAGGGGGGGGGGGATGGATTGTTCCACATTTTATGTATGGTTCCTTGTCTATTCTGTTTGTATCATTTAACTGGTTTTATGTACCCTTGGGACAGGAGGCAGAATTGGTCATTAGGTGCTGTGTACTGTAAGGGTGGGAAGCAGCATTGCCAGGCAATGCCCTTGGTGGTAAAGAAAAATGTTTGATTGAGTTCTGATGTAGAAAAATTCCAAGGGACTCTGTCCACTGAACAAACTCAAGAGAGAATGGCTAAGCTTGAGTTGAGACGAGCTTGGCTTTGAAAATAGTCCATTGCTCCGGGTTGACTAGATGGATGCTCGAGTTGTTACAGCACCTCATCTTGTTTCAGCTATAATGCTCAAGAGTAAAGAATCCAGAATTCTTGTTTAATAAAGCTGCCTAACGAAAAGCATCACTACTATGGAGTGGGTGCCAGCCCTGGCCGCAAAACAGCAGCGCTGAGACCTTGGAAAGCTCTGTGATCATCTCTATGCCCATAGGTTCCTGGTGACTCTGCACACTACGCTAGCCATGTTGACCACATGCCCAAAGGCCAGTAAAGTGCCCTGGTTCACCTCCAGAAAATCCCCTAGTCCTCAAGTGCCAAGTTCTGGCCCTACACCAACATCTGTCCACTCTGATCTCCATTACAGGGGCACAATTGTGTCTAAAAATAACTAAAGGGCCCATTGTGACTCTGTTACCCAAGAGCCCACGTAAAGCTGCAGCCAGTCCTGTATATGATACTTCTAGGATTGAACATACTAAAATTTCTAATTGCTTTTCCTCTACTTTTTATTCAACAGACTGTACCCATACAGTACATGTTGGATTGTCAGTTAATCTTGTAGAAATTGGTGGTAGGTACGGACAGATATCTAGAGTGTATAGTAAGCTTAAGGGGGTTTCTCTGTTGGACACTCACTTTTTGCTTGAAGTATCACCTTATGATAAAACAAATGCACCACTAGAGATGAACTTATGTACTCGTTAAGGGCTATTTCGCAATCGAGCATCGCTATTTTCGAGTACCTGACTACTCGGGTGAAAAGATTCGGGGGGCGCCGGGGGTGAGCTGGGGGTTGCAGAGGGGAGTGGGGGAGAGAGAGAGCTACCCCCTGTTCCCCACTGCTACTCCCCCGCTCCACCACGCCGCCCCCCCCCCCCCCCCCCCGGCGCCCCACGAATCTTTTCACCCGAGTAGCCAGGTACTCGAAAATAGCAATGCTCGATTGCGAAATTGGCCTTAACGACTACGTTCGCTCATCTCTATACACAATGCATTATTGTGAGTCCTAAAATCAGCTCTGACCTCTGTGGGATTTAGAAAGCAAGAGTTCTACTCTCCTATAGTGCCACCATGGGGGAAATTAAGTATTAGCAATTCCACATTAATTGGAATGAAGCTAAAGCAGGGCAAATACTTATAAAGAAAAAATACGTAAAATGCAAAGTTCTTTTCAGTTTGTAGAAACTGCTGACTGAATTTTGTCTTTTGTTGCATCTGCATTGTGGAGGAGTGGCTGCCTCCATATGTCATGCACCCCATTTTTCCATCTGTCCCAAACCTTTTAATAAGAGTACATAGCAAAATACCACTTATCCTGAATATAATGGGAGGCTTTTCTGTAGGCCTTAAGAGAGGGGAGTCTATTAGGGTGGGGTTCCATCTAATAAAGGTAGCATGGACATGGTGGACGGGCCCACATGGTTTGATCAAAATCTGCACTACGAACCTTACATTCTAATGTGGTTGGTAAATATAACAGTTATTCAATTTTAATTCAGACTTTAAATTTGTACGAATGTTGTTGCAACACATCTTTTTTGTGCTGTAGTACTACAGTCATGGTGTATTTGCATTGAGTTTTGTTTTTGCTACAATAAAAAGTACATATTGTTAACCTGTGACACAAACTTAACTCTCCAACATTGCTGCAACTTGGAAAGCAGGGACAGAACCAAAATTTGTACTGGGGTCTAAAAAAATCTAGTTATGCTTAGTAAGGTTATCATGTGCGTAATGAATAACTGAAAGGAAAAAAAGTCACAAGAAGTGTCACTCTAAACGTTCCTGTCTGAATGTTTTATTCATATATGTGTGTATTCGCATGTGTCACATATGCACTTCCCCAGCACATAACATGAATTTGACTGCAAGGGGTTAATCTATCTCATTCACTCAAAATTGAGCTCACCCTCCACTTAGGTTGCAAATTGTGCATAGATCACACACCAACACTTCTGGTAAATGAGACAGACATTCCAAATAAACTCACAAGGCTTAAAAAGGTGCCCAGTAAAAAAGACTGACCTTATTAAAGTTTTAAGCTTAAATACAAAAATGCAGTGCTAACAAAAACAAAAAAAGGCAAAATAAAACACATACACGAAAAATACAAAACCGTTCTAAACATAAAATGGAGAAAGACAAGAATTATTCTTACCGTTAATTCCTTTTTCATGAGTCCATCATGACAGCACACATGGAGGTTGCTCCGCCTGTGATCCTTGGGACAGGAAGAAGGAGTTCTTTAAAAGCCACCTCCCATCGCTTGACTCCAGTGACTTCCAAATTATCACAACGGATACGAGGTCCAACAGTTTTATTATTAGCACTGAAAGACATTAATCGTATGTACAGACATTATATACATCAATCAAGGGTGGGAAAGCATATGCTGTCATGATGGACTCATGAAAAAATGGATTATACCTACCTGATAATCAGGTTTCCAGGAGTCTCCACGACAGCACCAATTGAGATTGCCTCCTCCTTATAGGACAGGAACACACTGAGAGGTTAAAAGCTCCCCCCCCCCCCTTCCCCACTTTCCTCAGTGGATTCTAACGAATTGCCGGGGTAGGAGCTCAACTTAAATTTCTTCCCTTAACCGGGGTTTTTTGTTGATTATAAAATTATATTATTTATTTATTTTTTATATTATATTCTATAGTTTCTTTTCTATCAATTTAGGGGGGGAAGGTACGGGTGCTGTCGTGGAGACTCCTGGAAACCTGATTATCAGGTAGGTTTAATCCATTTTTTCCCCCAGTCGTCTCCACGACAGCACCAATTGAGACGTACCAACTAAAGTTTATTAGGGTGGGATTGCTGCCGAGAGGACTTTGCGGCCGAAGGCCATGTCCTCGTCCTGCTGCACTTTTACCCTATAATGTTTAATGAACGTGTGGGGTTTTTTCCAGACTGCGGCCTTGCATATCTGCTCGACCGAGGCTGAGCTATGTTCGGCCCATGAGGATGCTACTGCCCTTGTAGAATGGGCTTTAAGAGCTAAGGGGATTTCCTTCCCGAGGGCCTTATAGGACTCTATGATGGCCAGGCTATGGAGTTTTTTGCCGCTTTGTTCCCTTTATTTGGGCCACTGAACTGGACGAACAGGTTGCCGTCCCATCTCCAGTGGCTTGTCGCATCTATGTAGCCTAGGACTGCTCTCCTGACGTCCAGGCAGCTTAGGATTTTTTCTTCCTCGTTTTTAGGTTTGCTAAAAAATGAGGGAATTATTACGTCCTGGGACCTATGAAAATGTGATACCACCTTTGGCATGAAGGCAGGGTCCATTTTAAATACTAATTTGGAGTCCGAGATTTTTAGAAATGGGTGGCGAATGGACAAAGCCTGAAGCTCGCTAACCCTTCTCGCAGACGTGATGGCTACTAGAAAAACGGTCTTGATCGTAAGCATTTTTATCGGTAGTGCTTCGATCGGCTCGAATGGTTCCGCTGACATGGCCCTTAGAACCCAATTAAAGTTCCAGTCTGGAACAAGTTTTATGGGTCTAGGTCGTACTCTAGCTGCTGCTGTCAGGAACCTGTTGACCCATCTATTGTCCGCGAACTTTGTGTCGCATATGGCGCTAAGGGCTGCGACCTGGACCTTCAGGGTATTTGGAGAGAGGCCCATCTGTAGGCCCTCCTGCAAGAATTCTAAGATCAAAGGGATGCTCGGGATAGAATCCCCGGAATCCCTTCCCTGTCTCCATGAGGAGAACCTTCTCCAAAACTTCTGGTAGATAAGGTGGGTCGTCTTTTTTCTGCTGGACATTAACGTTTCTACCACTCTTTGTGAGAATCCCTTCCCCCTTAGTGAGGATTCCTCAAGAGCCATGCTGTTAAGTGGAGTCTGTCTAAGCCCGGGTGGTTCAGTGGCCCCTGTGATAGCAGATCTGTCCAGGTCGGAAGGGTGACTGGGTCCTGGACACTCAATGTTGTAAGAAGACCGAACCAACTTCTCTTGGGCCAGAAGGAGTTACCAGGATTAGCGTGCATACCTGGGTTCTGAAATGTTGTAAGACCCTGGGGATCAGCGGTATCGGAGGAAACGCGTACACTAGACCCTTTCCCCAGTCCTGGCCTAGGGCGTCTATTGCTGTAGGACGATCTCCTGGCTGGAGGGAGAAGAAATTGCCTACTTTGGCGTTCTCCCTGGTTGCAAATAGGTCCAATTGTGGGGACCCCCACCGGTTGGTCAGGATTCTGAATGCCTCCAGGGAGAGAGACCATTCTCCTGGATCTATCTGCCTCCTGCTGAGGAAGTCCGCTTTTTGGTTTAGCGTCCCTTTTAAGTGTGTTGCCGTGATAGAAAGGATCCGGCCCTCTGCCCAGTGGAAGATTTTCTGCGAAATGTTTTGCAGGGCAGGAGACCTTGTGCCCCCCTGGTGCCGAATATGGGCGACCGTGGTGGTATTGTCCGACAGTATCTTTATATGCTGGTTCCGTAGCGAGTTTCCTAACTGCTGTAGGACCCGCCATACGGCCTGTAGCTCTCTGTGATTGGAGGATTGTTCTTTTATCCTTTGGGACCACGGGCCCTGAAAGAACTGGTTCCCCACATGTGCTCCCCATCCCCAGGCGCTTGCGTCCGTTGTGATGTGCGTGGCTGGGTTTTGTAGCCAATGAACCCCTTCCTGCAGGTTCGCTGGGGATGTCCACCAACGCAGGGATGTTTTCACTGTGTTTGGGATATACATTTTTGTCCCCAGCGAGGACTGCTTTTTGTCCCATGTGGATAGGACGGAGGCCTGTAGAGCTCTGGTGTGAGCCTGGGCCCATGCTACTCCGGGAATGCATGACGTTAGGCTTCCCAGGAGAGACATGGCTTCCCGAATTGTGCATGATCGTTTCTGTAGGAAGGATCTGACCAGCCTTTGGATTTTTTGTATTTTTTCCTCGGGCAGGCAGGAGCATTGTAATTCTGAGTTGAGCTTTATGCCCAAAAACTTCTTCTTCCTGTCGGGATCTAAGCTGGATTTTTCCCAGTTTATGATCCATCCTAGAGACTGGAGGAGTTCTAGCACTATCTCTAGGTGCTTCGTTAGTAGTTCCCTGGACTCTGCTATTATTAAAATATCGTCCAGGTAGGGTATTATTAGGATCGACTTTTTCCTCAGGTAGGCAACTACCTCTGCCATAATTTTGGTAAAAATTCTGGGTGCTGAGGAGATCCTGAAAGGCAGGCATCTGAATTGGTGGTGCTCTATTCCTTTGCCCATATCCACTGCGAACCTTAGGTATCTTTGGGACCCCTCGTGGATCGGTACGTGGAAATAAGCGTCCTTCAGATCGATGGATGCCATGTAGGCCCCTTTGGGAATCAACTTTATCGTTGAAGAAATGGACTCCATTTAGAATTTTCTGTACTTGACACAGGTGTTCAAAGGCTTCAGATTCACTATCATCCGCTGTTTCCCGCAGGGTTTTCTTACTAGGAGGAGCCTGGAATAATGGCCCTGAGTTTCCTCGTTTTGTGGTACGGGGGATATTGCGTTTAGATGTTGCAGGTCCCGTAAGCTCTGCCTTAGTAAGTGTAACTGTTGCCCTGAGCCTCCTGTGATAATGAATTTCCTTCTGGGGAGGGACACCAGTTCTATCCGGTATCCCTGCTGTAGGATCTTTGGGATCCATGGGCCTTCGCAAATTGCTGCCCATTGGTCCACAAAGTTCCCCAGCCTTGCCCCTACGGAGCTGGCGTCAGGGTCTCTGCTTGGGCTCCCCCTGGTGGGGATTAAAGAGGATATTTCTCCCTCTGCCCCCCTTGGGGTAACTCCAGCGGCCTGTCTTGCCCTTGCCTCGGTAGGCCTCGGGCTGTTGCCCTGGGGTTCGGAAGAAGGTCTTCCCTCTCTGCGGCTTTTCTTCTGGGAATCCCTTCTTTTTGTCGGCCGCCTTCTCCAGGATTTTGTCTAGGTCTGGTCGGAACAAGAACTGACCGTAGAACGGGAGGGCGCATAGTTTATTTTTTGAGGCTAGGTCGCTGGACCATGATTTCAGCCATAGTACTCTTCTGGCTGAGTTAGATCGGGCTGTAGCTTTTGCCGAGAGTTTAACCGCTACGGCCGCGGCATCCGCTAGGAAATTTGTTGCCATACACAGGATAGGTAGGGAATTTAGGATCTGTTCCCTTGGCGTTTTATTGGTTAAGTGTAGCTCCAGCTGTTCGAGCCATACCCTCAGAGTGCGCGCCACGCAAGTGGCTGCGATCCCTGGCCTAAGTATGTTTGCCGCTGCCTCCCATGATTTTTTTAGAAGGCCTTCGGCTTTGCGATCCATGGGATCTTTTAATTGTGCGGCGTCCTCAAAGGGCAGGCTCGTCCTCCTAGCTACTTTGGCCACTGGGACATCTACCTTGGGTATCTCTTCCCAGCTTGCGCAAACTTCCTCCTCGAATGGGTACCTTCTTTTTACCCCTCTAGCGGAGAAGGAACCTGCGTCTGGTTTCTTCCACTCCTTTTGGATAATTTTAATGATGTTTTTGTGGACAGGGAAGGTATGTTTACGCCTCTCCCCTAGTCCCCCGAAAATCTCATCTTGCAGGGTGCGTGGTTCTCTGGGCTCTCCCATTTTTAATGTAGCCCTGACTGACGTAATCAATTCTGTTAAGTCGTCCTGATGGAAAAGGTATCTTTTGTAGTCCTCATCGTCTGAGGACTCCTCGGCCGCCTGTTCCTCTTGCTCCGATCCGATAGAACTCTCGGAGTCGGAAGGCTCGTCGGGAACATACGCTTTTTTCTGGCGTTTCTCTGGCGGCGCCAGCTGTGACGTTAGGGCTGATCGAACCTCCTCCTTCACCAGCTTCCTAACGTCATCCATGAATCCCCCCAATTCCTCTTTGACTAGCCTAGCTACGCATGCCTTGCATAGAGGCCTCTGGTACGTAGCTGGCAGTCTCGTCCCGCACTCCACGCATTTTTTGGGTTTTGTTCTGGGGGGATATGTCTTTTTTATCCCCCTGACAAAAAAGGGAAAGTATTTTTTGCGGGTAAATATGCGATTTTTCCATATACAATACATTGGATTTTGCATTTTGTATTTTTTGCCGCACTGGCTACTTACGGCCGCTGAGGCTGAGGTTTCAGCTATCTCTGGGGCTGGAGCACTCATTACTGTACCGATGCTGCAGACACCCTGCGACCTGTAGTGCTGGTCCACCTTCTGGCTTCTCTCAGGTTCCTTATTTTGAATTTTTGCGCTAGTGCGCAAAGCCCATCCCCCTCCGTGCGGCTCCTGATGCGAGCGTGATGACATCACTACGCTGGACACGTGACGCGACGCCCCACCCCCCGCCGTCAAAGGGCTTCCTGGAGTGCCGCGCTGTGACTATACAAGGAGGAGGAGGGGGACTGAGGCTCCCGCTTTGTACCCCCCATGGGCCGCCACGGGAGGAACCTGGCCCGGGGGTTACCACCCCATGTGGCGTCCCGGGAGTCGTCTGGCTGGGAAGGGAGGACAGGCTGACCCACTGCCCTCCGATCCACCCGTGAGTATGCTTTGGCTGGCTTCTCCACCAGCCCCTCTCAGAGATCCTGCCTCCTGGCAGGACAGGAAGACACTGAGGAAAGTGGGGAAGGGGGGGAGCTTTTAACCTCTCAGTGTGTTCCTGTCCTATCAGGAGGAGGCAATCTCAATTGGTGCTGTCGTGGAGACGACTGGGGGAAAAAGGAATTAACGGTAAGAATAATTCTGGTCTTTTCACAGCGTCCATCATGACAGCACACATGGAGGTATACCAAATCATAAGACCTTTCTTTAGGGGGGGACAACTGCCTGGAGTACTTTCCATCCAAAGGCCAACTCCGTGTTTGAGTGGAGATCTAGTCTATAATGTCTTGCGAACGTATTTATACTAGACCATGTTGCTGCCTTGCATATCTGATCTATTGAGGCTCCCCTGTGTTCTGCCCAGGAGGTGGCGAGTGCCCTGGTGGAGTCGGCCCTCGTCCCCTCCGGAGCTACCAAACCTCTGGTTTTGTAGGTCTCCTGGATCGCTAATCTGATCCATCTAGCTATAGTGTCCTTAGAAGCTGGTCTGCCCCTATTTGCCCCTTGGTATTGTAAGAAGAACTTTTCTGACTCTCGGAAAGTTTGAGTAACCTCTAGATAGGTTTTTACTACTCTACGGACATCTAAACTATGAAGACGCTCTTCTTTCGCGTTACTAAAATTTTGGCAAAAGGATGGCAGCGTTATTTCCCGATTTAAATGAAAAGGAGACACGACTTTTGGTAAAAAGTCGGGGGTGTGTTTGAATATTACCCGATCATCTAAGATCCTTAAGTAGGGTTCTCTACTGGATAAGGCTTGCAACTCGCCAATCCTCCTGGCCGATGTAATGGCGATCAGGAAGGCGACTTTTATGGATAGATTTTTAACCGTGATTTGGTTAATGGGCTCAAATGGTGGGTCCCAGAGGCCCTCCAGGACTAAATTGAGATCCCATGAGGGGGATGGCCCCCTCACGAAGGGTTTTGATCTGTCAGCCCCCTTCAGGAACCTTCTTATCCATTTGTTTTCCGAGAGTTTGAAATCAAACAGCACTAAGAGCTGCTGTCTGAACTTGCAGAGTTCAGGGACTGAGACCTTTGTCTAGCCCTGCTTGCAGAAAATCTAGAATTTTAATAATATCCGGACAATCTAGGTTAGGGCTCTCTGGTTTATACCATGTACAAAATACTTCCCAAATTCTATAATAAATTTTTGAAGTAGTTGATTTCCGACTCTTGAACAAAGTATTAATCACCTTGTCGGAAAGCCCCTGTTTTTTTAATCTCTGCCTCTCAGCAGCCAGGCCGTCAGTTTTAGCCAGTGGATTCTCTGGAACAAAACTGGGCCCTGGGATAGGAGATCCTCTCTGAGGGGTAGCGCTATTGGAGATTGTATTGGCAACCAATTCAGCATTGGATACCAAGGTCGTTTTGGCCACGCTGGGGCGATGAATATGACGGTGGTGTGACTGCATGCGATCCTTTGTAGGCATCTGGCTATCAACGGTAAGGGAGGGAACGCATAAGCCAGGGGCATTTCTCATTCCTGGGATAGTGCATCCAGTGCTAGTGGTTGGTCTGCTGGATCTAGGGAGAAGAAGTCCCAGCATTTTGCATTTTTTCTTGAGGCAAACAGGTCTACTTGTGGTAGCCCCCACTGGTCTGTAAGTTGTTGGAATACTTCCGGGTTGAGGGACCAGTTTCCCAGATCCAGTCTTTCGCTGCTCAGGAAGTCCGCCACCTGATTTTTAGTCCCCTTTAAATGGACCGCCGAGAGGGATGCTGTGTTGACCTCTGCCCATGATAGGATTTTGCTCACCATATACTGCAGGCGAGGATACCGGGTGCCTCCCTGGTGACAGAGAAAGGAAACTGTAGTCATATAATCTGACAGTATTTTTACGTGTCTGTTTCTCAATACATCCTCAGATCTAATCAGGGCCTCCCAGACCGCCCTTAGCTCCCTGTAATTGGATGAGTGGGTTCTGGTGAACCTAGACCAGAATCCCTGTAAGGCTTCACCTGCCACTTGGGCTCCCCATCCTGTACCGCTGGCGTCAGTATTTATAGTGACGCATGGAAAGAGTGTCCACTGGACTCCTTTCCTAAGATTTGATGGTGTCAGCCACCAGTCTAAGGATTTTTTTACCCATGATGGTAGTTTAAATTTCTCCTCCAAGGACTCCTGGGAGCGATCCCAGGTCGCCAACAATTTTTGTTGTAAAGACCTGGAGTGAAACTGAGACCAGGGACCTGCCAGAAGACAGTATGTCATTAGGCCCAAGATGTGCATTGTTTCCCTTACTGACACCTCTTTTTTCTTCTGGAAATTCCGTACCTCTTTCAAAATGTGGGAAACTTTTGATTCGGGTAAAAAGGACCGATTTTTATTTGAATCCAGGAGGATCCCCAGAAAAATCTTTTTGGTTTCTGGCACTAGGCTTGATTTTTCATAACTGATGATCCAACTTAGTTTTTTGAGTAGATGTAATGTCTCCTCTAACTGGATCCTCACGGTTTTAGCGTCACTTGCTATCAATAGAAGGTCGTCTAGATAGGGGATGATTTTAATATTGCGTTCCCGCAGGAACCTAACTGGTTCTATCATGATTTTAGTGAACACCCTGGGGGCTGAGGAGATACCAAACGGTAGGCAGATAAATTGAAAATGCCGTATAGTATTATTCATATAAATTGAAAATCTTAAGAATTTTTGAGATGTCGCATGGATGGGGATGTGGAAATACGCATCTTTTAGGTCTATAGTACTCATAACGTTATTCCGACCTATTAATGGGACCGTCGAGCGTATGGTTTCCATTTTAAACCTATAATTATTCACATAAGTGTTCAATTTTATAAGATTCAAAATAACTCTAAACTTGCCGTTCGGCTTTGGGACCAAAAATAAACGGGAATAATAACCCTGGCTTTGTTCCGCCGTAGGGACAGGAATAATTGCTCCTATTTTAATCAAATTAAGTACTCCCTCCTCCAATTTTGCTTGGAGGTTGGGAGGCTGCAATAGTGTTATGCAGAAATTATCGGGGGGATTCGAGTTCAGCCTGATTTTATAACCTGTAGAGACTATCTCCAGAACCCAGGGGCTTTTTGAGATCTGCAGCCAGTTTTCTGAGTACTGGAGAAGTCTACCCCCCACCTTAACGCTTTTATCTTGGGTCAAATCTAGAGGGAAACCCCGAAGTTCTCCCTCTACCCCCTTTCGGGTAGGACCACCTACCAGTCTTCCCTTTGCTTTTTCCGCTTGGAACATACTCTCTCCGAAAGGGGATGGTTTTCTTAGGTAGATAGTCTGTTGGGAAGCCTAGTTTTTTTATCTGCTGCTTTCTCCAAAATTTTGTCCAGTGTTGGTCTGAAAAGGTATTCGCCCACCAGAGGGATCGTGCATAACCTGGACTTGGACGTTTGGTCTCCTGTCCATGATCTGAGCCATAAGGCCTGTCTGGCCGCATTCCCTAGGCCTGCACCTCTTGCAGCGAACCTCATGGACTCCCCCGATGCGTCCGCTAAAAAAGCTGTCGCTTTTTTAATTAGGGGTAGACATTTGAGAAGCTCTTCCCTAGGGGTTTTTAATTGTAGGTGGGAATCCAACTGATCAAGCCATAGGTGTAGGGATCTTGCCACCGATGTGGCCGCTATGTTGGTCTCTATGACCGTAGAGGCTGATTCCCATACGCCTTTTTTAGAAACCCCTCCATTTTACGCTCCATAGGATCTTTTAACTAGGAGCAGTCCTCAAAGGGGAGCGCCGTTTTTTTTGTCAGTTTTGCGACTGAAACGTCAACCTTGGGGATTACTCGCCACAGAGAGGCATCCTCTGCAGCAAAAGAGAGTCTTTCTTTGAAATCTTTCTGGATGATGGACCCCCGTTTGGGTTTGTGCCATTCATCCAAGATCATATTTTGCAGATTTTCGTTAACTGGGAAGCACTTTTTGTGACGGATTCTGAGGCCCCCAAACATTTCATCTTGCACTGATTTGACCTGCGGTTTATCAGTGACCTCCATGGTATAATGGACTGCAGAGATTAGCTGCTCCAGGTCTGTATTTGAAAAAAAGAATTTTTTATCCCCTTCTGTGGGGGTTGACAATTCCGAGGAGTTGTCTGAGAACTCTCCCTCGGAATGTTCGGGTGAAGAGACCATATAAGTTTCAGTGCGGGCCCTTTTCCGGGATGGTCCCGGCTGGGCGTCCAAGGTTTGCTCTTTTAGTGCCTGTACCTCTTCCCGCACCATTTCACAGGATACCCAGTAATAGGTTGTGTTGCTCATCTTTAACTATTTTCGTAGCACAGTCGGAGCATATGGGTCTCTTGGCGTTATCGTCCACTTTTTTTGCGCATAACGCACACCTCTTGATCCTTTTTTTCTCCTGCTTAGTTTTTAATGCTTCCTCCTATAAGGAGAAGCCATTACTAATACCAGGTGTGAAAAAATTTCTTTTACTCACAAGAAAATGTCCCCCATTTTTGTCCAAGTGGACTACTTACAGTTGGCACAATCTTATCTCCTTCAGCGCTATCCATACTTGCTCAGCCAGGAAGGAAAAGAGATGCCTGGGACATGAAAGGGATCTTTCTTTTGAATTTGGTGCCTTTAAGTGCCCGCGCTGCGTCTGACGTCATCCCGTCCGACGTCTGACGTCATCGCGCACAACGCAGCGCCGCCCCATACTTGGAAGCCGGCAGCCGCGCCGCCGCCAGACGCCGGGAAAGAGAAGCGCAGAGTGTCGCACCTGCCGCTCCCTCCCAACAGAAGATGCTGATACTCTGGATAGAGCGAGGAAGCTGCCTCCCCTGGCCGGTTGCCCCGCTCCTCGGTGAGTAGCACTCGCAGCTCCCCCTGCCTCCATCCTCAGCACGGAGAACTCCTCCTGTGTCTGTTTGGGACAGGAAGACACTGGAGTTAAGCGGTGGGAGGTGGCTTTTAAAGAACTCCTTCTTCCTGTCCCAAGGATCACAGGCGAAGCAACCTCCATGTGTGCTGTCATGATGGACGCTATGAAAACAGAGATATACAAGTTATAAGGCATTCTAGAGACTCTGAGGCACATTTACCAATGCATTTATGCCAGTTTCTGGTGTAAAAAAGTTGCAATTTTGTAACTTTTACATCCTCCGGCAGCAGCTCTGCCACTTTCTTAAAAAGTGGGGAGGGCTTGTCAGCAGTGGGTGTGGCTACCCCAGCCAACATATTTATGTATTATTTTACACCAGAAAATGGGGTGAGTTATGCCAGAAATGTATGCCTGGCCAAAACCACGCGTACATTTCTTAGAAGATGCATAGTAATGCTGGAAATATGCTGAATACATGAAGAAGTGTGAGCTCAGTGTTTGAGATACTGAGCTTAGTAAATTTCTCCCTTTGTTCCTGAAGGTGAATGAAAGAAAATGAAGCACATTTCAGCTGCATAGCTGTCCTCTTCAAATGTGACCCTGGTCTTATACCTTCCATCCATATTCAAGACAGAATTGGAACATAAAGGAATATACATACATAAACGGAAACTATTCACACTAAACATAAATAGCACATGCACGCAACAAAGGGAAGACCGGGACATAGATTCTATACCAATACCATGCGGCCAAATACTTTCCAAATGTACTAACACAGTAAGCAGATGAAAATATAAATAAGTAGAAGGTATTCGTTAGTTATTTGGCCAAAGGTCAAATGTATTATGTCAAAGGTCCATACTCTAAGAAGATAACTAGACAAAAGGAAATGGAACCATGCCTACAAGCAAGGATATCGTCCCAATAAGGACTTCCCGATGCTGGAACTTAACGACAACCTGTCTCGACCTAGATAGAAATAGGCAAGAAACACCAGACAAGGATATAACACCAACATAGGACATAATACACACCAGTCGCCTGTACACCAACAGACACTGAACAAGATACTGTTGACACCAGTCGCCTGTACACCAACAGACACTGAACAAGACATTGTTGACACCAGGCGCCTGTACACCAACAGACACTGAACAAGACATTGTTGACACCAGGCGCCTGTACACCATCAGACACTGAACAAGACACTGTTGACACCAGGCGCCTGTACACCATCAGACACTGAACAAGACACTGTTCACACCAGGCGTCTGTACACCATCAGACACTGAACAAGACACTGTTCACACCAGGCGTCTGTACACCAACAGACACTGAACAAGACACTGTTCACACCAGGCGTCTGTACACCAACAGACACTGAACAAGACATTGTTCACACCAGGCGTCTGTACACCAACAGACACTGAACAAGACATTGTTCACACCAGGCGTCTGTACACCAACAGACACTGAACAAGACATTGTTCACACCAGGCGTCTGTACACCAACAGACACTGAACAAGACATTGTTCACACCAGGCGTCTGTACACCATCAGACACTGAACAAGACATTGTTCACACCAGGCGTCTGTACACCATCAGACACTGAACAAGACATTGTTCACACCAGGCGTCTGTACACCATCAGACACTGAACAAGACATTGTTCACACCAGGCGTCTGTACACCATCAGACACTGAACAAGACATTGTTCACACCAGGCGTCTGTACACCATCAGACACTGAACAAGACATTGTTCACACCAGGCGTCTGTACACCAACAGACACTGAACAAGACATTGTTCACACCAGGCGTCTGTACACCAACAGACACTGAACAAGACATTGTTCACACCAGGCGTCTGTACACCAACAGACACTGAACAAGACATTGTTCACACCAGGCGTCTGTACACCAACAGACACTGAACAAGACATTGTTCATACCAGGCGTCTGTACACCAACAGACACTGAACAAGACATTGTTCATACCAGGCGTCTGTACACCAACAGACACTGAACAAGACATTGTTCATACCAGGCGTCTGTACACCAACAGACACTGAACAAGACATTGTTCATACCAGGCGTCTGTACACCAACAGACACTGAACAAGACATTGTTCATACCAGGCGTCTGTACACCAACAGACACTGAACAAGACATTGTTCATACCAGGCGTCTGTACACCAACAGACACTGAACAAAATATTGTTCATACCAGGCGTCTGTACACCAACAGACACTGAACAAGACATTTTTCACACCAGGTGCATGCACACCTGCATACACAGGGGAATCCCACCCAGAACCTCATGCATGCATGCATAACCAAAACAGGACATTGTTTAAACATCCACACTCGCACATGACAGGGGCAGAGGTCAGACATCACCAATCTGATGGAGAAGGGAATAAGGTTCAGACATCACCCATCTGACAGCGTAAAGGATATCTGATGTCTGGAACTACACCTGACAAGGGTAATGGAGAAGAGTCCCACAAAATATGCAAACAGGGAAACCAGTTATCCACACCATCTTCAGAATGAGTGTGTGAGAACGACGTTAACAACAAGACAGCAAGCATGGCTCAAAACACCAGAGATCTGAGAGGAAAGAATGAGGAATGGATAATGACCAGCACCCTCTAGCAAGAGTGGCTGGTATGTATTATAATATATATATATATATATATATATATATATATATATATATATATATAGTGAGGGATTAGCGTTTAGGGTCAGTAGCAGCGTGGGCATCCGCGGCCAGAGACAGTGACACTGGGCAACAAAAAGTTCTTTAGTCCAGGCTTTGCCTGGGTTTATTGCAGCAGAAACAAAACCAAAACGGAAATAAACACCTGCTCGTCTGAGCACTCACTATACATATGCTTGCTCCTGACTACTCATTGTCAGAATACTTCTTGCTTGCTGCACACAGCCAGTCCGGTCCTCAGACCTGTGGAGGTCTCACCACACCCTCCTGGGTGTTGAGGTTAGGGGCGTCACCCTGTCAACCTCGCCTTTGGTGCTCTCAGCCCACACGCTGGGCTAGCCGGGCTCCTTGCTCCACAGAGCCCTCTCTCTGGCTCTCAGCCAGACGCTCTCTCCCTCTCTAACCTGCAGGCCCAGGCTTTATAAGGCCTAGTACCAGCCTCACCTGGTACGTGGGAGTGGCCATCCCACCCTTCGCTTTGACCACTCCAGGAAAAGCCGGCCCGAACTATGCGGCTTGGAGCCACTTACAAAGCTACAACGTGTCAGTAACATAGCGTTACTGACACAGAAATGCTGGCTTCCTCCACAGAGCCTAGGCCGCTTAGTGGCACGTATCCACCCTCCAGCACTTTGTCAGTCACTGTCTCACATACCCTCCCCCTCTGTTCGAGCCCGTGGGTTCGGACACTTAGCTGTCCTGAAATGCGTCCTTGATGAGGCCTGGGTGTTGGGCTTCGGTCCCATGCTCAAAGTCTCTCTTCTTGGCCCTCCAGGGTCAAAGCTCCAGGCTCGGGGGTCTCTTTCTAGTGCAAGAACCTTGTCTCTGTATTCTTCCAGTTCCTCTTGTAGCTCATGCTCCAGCATGGCCTTGCTATGGATTACAGTCTCCACTTCATTTTGCAGTTCACTGATGAGTTGGTCCTTGGAGCCAGCATCCCTGTGATAGGCTTCTATCACTTGGACAAACTGTTTCTTCACTCTCGGGGTTTGCTTTTTTACATCATTATTCTTTTGCTGCAGTTCTTCCAGGACTTCTGCGTCCACTTGTGAGACCTTCTGAGCCTCAGTAGTCTCCTTTTGTAAACATAAGTTGGCATTCTTTGCTACTTGTAACTCTTTTAGATTCTTTAACAAGATCACCTTTTTCCGTTTCTGTCTGAACGAGGTCTTAGACATCTCAGGTCTCTGAACCCTTCTTTCAGCCGCTTGGCTATCTGATTTGCAGCATTTCATCTTCATGCACAACTTCTCTGAGAACTGCTGAAGCTCTGCTCTTTTTTCTGGCACTACTTTTAGGGGGCGCTTCAGGGTTAGCGCTTCAGTCTCTTTCTTAATATTCTCCAGCAGGATCTCCATTTCTGCTACCGGTCGTTGGAAGACCCCGTTTAGCTTTCCCCGTATCAGGGTTCTCTTTTCAGCATCTGTCTTGGTGCTTATCCAGTCTTGCATTTCAGTGCGCACCCGCTTGTTATGCTTTTCTTTTGCAACTTTAGGAAATACTGACTTCCCCTCAGTAAGCCACTGTTCACACACTTTTTGTTTCTTCTCCCAGTTGGACGCCATCTGACATTGGTAACCAAGCTCCACACTAATGTCTTCTACCTCCTGTTGAAGACTCACTGTAAACTTGTGAAGTTCATCATAGACATCAGTTTGAAGACAAAACAGCTGATTTAGCGCTTCCACTTCTTCTAGGATTTCACTGTCTTGCCTGTCAACCGTGCCCCAGCATGCAGGGTTCTCATACGGTTTCTCTTCCCTCTCTGACATCATTTTCAGGGTGTGCGTTAAAGTTAACACTTCGGTCTCTTTCATACAGACCCTTTCTTCAGCACGCCCACATTCAGTGACACATCTTGCCGACCTGATTTTCTCTTCTGTGAGCTGCTGTTCACATAGTTGCTGTGTCTTTCTTAGTTTGGACACAAGGTCCTCTTGGAGACCAAGCTTCACAGAAGCACCTTCTATCTCCTGCTGAAGATGTACTTTAACCTTCTCGAGCTTATCACAAGCAGCTGTCTTCTCTTCACACTGCTGCCTTGTAGTTTCTAATTCTCCTTGTATTTCTCTTTTCTGCTCTTCCACAGAATCCAGACACAAAGCACTCTTCTCCAGTCTATCTTCCAGATCCACCACCTCAGCCTGAAGTGTTGCAATCTGCTCTGATAGGTTTCTCTTAGCTTTTGCATCCTCCCCTACTTGCTTGAGGAGCACATTTTTCTCATCTTGCATAGCCTTCAGGTGTGCACTGAGACCAAGCTTCTGCTGCTTCTGTTCTTGCAGTAACTTCTGAGACTCTTCAGTCTGAGCTTCCAGCTTCTCCTGCAGCCTGCTCACCTGCTCAGACAATGCTGTCTGCACACTGTCACCTTTCATTATCTTTATTTGTAGCTCTTGAAGCTGCATCTCTACTGTGTCTTTCTTGCATTCATATGCATACTTGTCTTCCAACAACCCCTTCACCTTTTGGGACAGCTCAAGACACTCATTTTTCCAGTGTTTCTTTCACTTTTTCAAGTTGCTTCAACTGCTTGGACAGTTTCCCCACAGCTACAGCATGACTCCGTTCCAGCTCCTGGATTTGGGTTCCATGTACTTCAGCTTCCTCATCCAAGCTCATCTGTAGCTGGGACACCAGTCTCTCAAGCAGCACTTCCTGGTTTTCCTTGTGACCCAGTAAGTCTTCCAAGAACTCTGCTTGCTTTTTGGTCTTACTGCACGCAGCTTTCTGTATTTCCAGCTCTTCCTTGAGCTGACTTACTTGGCTCTCCCATTCACCATTTTTCTTTTGCTAGCTGCATTTTCAACTCTGCAACCTGATTCTGCAAACCTGTAGTTTGATTACGTGCATCTGTAGAAGCTCTTTCTAACTTGCAACATGTCATCTCCAACTCTTGGGTTTTCATTTGCAGTTTCTTACAGTCCTGTTCATACTGCGCAGCTTGTGCCTCCAGACATACTCTGCGTTCAGCCTCATCTCTGGCTACATCTCTGAGGTCTTGTATCTCTTCATGGGCTGATGAAAGATATCCCTTAAACTTTTCCTTCTTACTTCTCATCTCTTTTAAGTGCTGTTCATACTGAACATTCGTCTGTTGCAGCAACACTCGGCGATCAGCTTCCTCCTTAGCCAACCTCTCAAAATGCTCCTTCTCCTTAAGAGAGCTGCACTTTTCGTTTTCAGCTGCTCCACCTCTTGAAGACTAGTTTCTTTCTCAAACTGTGTTTTCAACTTTTCACACTTAGGGGCTTGTTCTCCCAAGACAGCCGTGTGATCCGTTTCAGTTTGTCGTATAAGGGGCTCATTCCCTGTAGTCTTGAGTGACTCTGTCAGTGTAGCCAACTGCTTTATTAGGCGTTGCCTTTCCTCCCACTGCACCCGCATAGCCTCTCCATGGGATTTAAGCTGCTGAGCCATGGCCTCCTGTTGTGCTTTCCGCTGCTGAGCCATGGTCTCCTGTTGCAGCACTATCTCTGGCATCCATTGCTTCAGCCATTCCTCCATACTGGCTGTATCTGGTTGCTGCGCTGTTGCAGCGTCCACCCGGGACATGGGGTTATGGCACGCTCAGACAATCTCTCTTTGGGCGGTTGCCCTTAGCAACGGTTCTCCATTTGTTGCAGCAGAATGTCCATTAACTGGTGTATGTCTCTTTAAGACCGTTGCCCGCATCCAAACACCATATGTGAGAGATTAGCGTTTAGGGTCAGTAGCAGCGTGGGCATCTGCGGCCAGAGACAGTGACACCGGGCAACAACGTTCTTTAGTCCAGGCTTTGCCTGGGTTTATTGCAGCAGAAACAAAACCAAAACGGAAATAAACACCTGCTCGTCTGAGCACTCACTATACATATGCTTGCTCCTGACTACTCACTGTCAGAATACTTCTTGCTTGCTGCACACAGCCAGTCCGGTCCTCAGACCTGTGGAGGTCTCACCACACCCTCCTGGGTGTTGAGGTTAGGGGCGTCACCCTGTCAACCTCGCCTTTGGCGCTCTCAGCCCACACGCTGGGCTAGCCAGGCTCCTTGCTCCACAGAGCCCTCTCTCTGGCTCTCAGCCAGACGCTCTCTCCCTCTCTAACCTGCAGGCCCAGGCTTTATAAGGCCTGGTACCAGCCTCACCTGGTACGTGGGAGTGGCCATCCCACCCTTCGCTTTGACCACTCCAGGAAAAGCCGGCCCGAACTATGCGGCTTGGAGCCACTTACAAAGCTACAACGTGTCAGTAACATAGCGTTACTGACACAGAAATGCTGGCTTCCTCCACCGAGCCCAGGCCGCTCGGTGGCACGTATCCACCCTCCAGCACTTTGTCAGTCACTGTCTCACAATATATATATGCAGATGTATGGTGATTGGCTGGCTGGGGAAATCCACACCACCAGCCAGCCAAATCACCCACACCTGCAGCAGTGTGTTCCTGGAAACCCATAGAACTACAGGTCCCAGGAAACAATGTGACATCCATTTACCATATCCCTAACCTAATACTACACAACCAGGTAACAAGTAGAAGACCCAATGAATATTTACAAGTGCTTCTTCTTCCTCTCTCCCTTTTGGGTCTTTTTGATCTGGACGGCCCAATTTGCATCTGCCTTGATCTTGACACCAGTTTGGCAAGACTACAATAACAAAAGGGACACTGCTGTCCTAAGATAAGAATCTTGGCCAAGTCTTGTATGATGTGAAATGCACAAAACTTACACGAATTATGAACTTCATTTTTTTAAATGGACTTAATCACCTGAGCAATTTTTTTCCCCTCTCAGCGATACTGCGAGGGGGGGAAAAAATAGTAGCATGTTCTATCTTTTGGCATTCCCTCAGAATGCCTCGCCCATTGTTTTTCAATGGGACCTTAAAAGACATTGCATGGCACTCTCATACCGTGCAATGTGCATGCGACTGTGATGTGGTTTTTCATTCAAATGAATGGGGAACACTTGCGATCCTCTTGCCTGAGTATCACAATTTCACAAAAGCGAGGTGTTTTTGAATAAAAAATGCCTTGCATTGCTGTGAAAAACACATGTTGGCAAGCGCAATATCACGGTCATCCGTGTGTATCTGAGAGAGACCCCTACAAAGTTCCTATCTGCGATGAATGGCTCGCCCAGTTCAAAGAGTAAACTGACTCGACTCTGGGTATACCACATATATACTGCCATGTTATATTTTTATCACAACATCTATTGGATTTAATCTTTTTGGACAGAGAGCAAAGACCGCGACGTGCTACACAGGAAAAATGAAACTTACATGACACTTTTGTTCTCTTGTGTAACAAAAGAGTAGTTCACCTCCTGCCATCCTCCACACGTCTGAGAATTCAAATCATTTGCTGAATTTCTCCCTTTAGGCCGATGCGCCTAGATGTCAGATAGCATTATATTACAAGCTGTCCTCCGCTGCTCATTTATCTATAGGAGCTCGAAATACATTAACTTGTCAACTAGTGCAGATACAAAACATACCCCTCATCATTCTACATCACCCAGCTGACCCAGTTTTTCCTGAGTATTAGTTATCCTAGCTTTTAATTAATCATGAATGCCACTTGCGAGTTGTGCCTGAACCTTGGATGTTCCCAGAGATGGAACGGAAATTTCCTGGGTCAAATGCAAAACCCGTAACCCCCCCCCCCCTTACACACACACACACACACACACGTACTGTTGTCTCCTTATGTGGTAGAGGGGTCATTGGTCTCCTCAGACGTCAGGGTCTGGAAGTGACTATTACCTCTGCACCCTTATGCTACACCCCCTGACCAGCACTGGTGAATACATGCGAGTAGGACATTAATTAATACCATGGGTTTACAGTCCCAGTTAAGGGATCATCTGTAATGGCAGTTGGCCAAGAGAACAACTAATCGGCTGAGATCCTAAGCAGTAGACCCCTGCTGATCAATTATAGACAACCTATCCTGAGGATAAACAAAAAAAAGAGAAAAAGTCAGCACTTTCCAACTATAAATCTATAAGTGCACGTTAAACCATGGCCACGACTAAACAGTACAAGCAGAAACACATGGCAACAACACATATATTTAACAGAGAAATACATAATGCTAATGAATATACTAGCCACATTAGAAAATGCAAGGTTCTTAGTATATAGTTTGAGCAAAGTATATTGACCCATCCACCAACATCCAGGTGACCATGTTTCCGTTCGAGTCCCAACACTAACGGAAGATGGTTTAATTATAACCTGGGAAAGATGGATTTCCTGACTTTTATCGTACATCTCTCTCGGGTCTATACCTACAAATAAAACCAAGGAAAAGAGGATATCAATTTATATGGTCCAATAAAAGGGACAGAAGTAGAGATGAGAGAGCATACTCGGTAAGGCGATATACTCGAGAGAGAGCATCGCCTTTTTCGAGTACCTGCTGGCTCGTCCCCAAAGATTCGGGGGGGGGGGGGGGGGGGGGCGGGTGTCGGGTGCGGCGCGGGGCAGCGAGGGGGAGCGGGGAGGAGAGTGAGAGAGATCCCTCTCTCTCTCTTCCTCCAGATCCCCTCTGCAACCCTCCACTCACTCCCCTGAATCAGCAGGTACTCGAAAAAGGCGATGCTCTTTCGAGTACATCGCCTTACCGAGTATGCTCGCTCATCTCTAGACAGAAGGCAGTTGGGGGCAAGGGAGTGCATGACAAAGTGGAGTCAGCCACAACTCCACCGCCATACATGGAACAAATGTTTAACATGCACCTATAGATTTATAGTTGGGAAGTGCTGACTTTCTTTTTTGTTTGTGAGCTTCTCTGGCGGTGGAGTCATGGCAGCCTCTGCCTTGTTGTGCACTCCCACCCACCTGTCTCCTGTCCCCTTAATTGGAACATATAAGTTGGTATCCTACTTTTCTTGGTTTTATTTGAAGGCTTAGGCCTAAGGGTGCTTTCAAGTTTTTTGTGAGCCAAAACTAGGAGTAGGTCCAAAATACGAAAGGACTGCAGATCTTTTCATCTATACTTTCTCTCCACTCCTCGTTTTGGATCACAAAAAAACTGAACACAAAAACTGTCATGTGAAAGCGCCTTAAGAGAGATGTATGCTAAAAAGATAGGAACTAGAAATGAGCGAGCACCAAAATGCTCGGGTGCTCGTTACTCGAGTCAAACTTTCAGTGATGCTCGAGAGTTTGTTTCGAGTAACGAACCCCATTGAAGTCAATGGGCGACTCGAGCATTTTTGTATATGACTGGTGCTCCACTAAGGTTTTCATTTGTGAAAATCTTAGCAAATCACCAAAGTCATGTAAAAAACACAGAAATTGAAAGGGCAGGCGAGGAGCAACATGCAGGGCTGCATTTCGGGCTCCGAGGTCTCACAATAGTGGCAAGAGTGAGACACCCCCCCCCCCCCCCGCACTGTCAGCATAATGATAGTTCTCCTCTGCCACAGCGGTTACAGCTGTGGCAGAGAAGAACGATGTTAGCCCATTGAATTCAATGGAGCCAGCAATACAGCCGGCTCCATTGAAAGCAATGGGCTGCCGGCGAGCGCGGGATGAATTTTCGGGAAGGGCTTAAAAATATAAGCCCTTACCTGAAAAAGAAAGTTTTTAGTGTAAAAAAGAATAAAAATGCAGGCATTCTCTTCAATGGAGCCGCTGCTGCTGCCGGTGACTCCATTGAAGACAATGGTCCGCTGGCACACCTGAATTCTTTTTCAGGGAAGGACTTTACATATAAGCCATTCCCTGGAAATGAATTAAAAGTGATTTAAAAAACAAAAAAAATAGATACTCACCTCCCTTCAGCTGCTGGGGCACAGCCGTGTGTTCTTCTGCTGTCCCCTGCACTGTGGTGCTGAACTGCTGTCATTCAGCTGAGAGCTGTGCTGAGCCAATCAGAGGCAGCATTCACTCACCCATTCATGAATTCATGAATGGGTGTGAGTGAGATCTGCCTCTGATTGGCTCAGCGCTGAGCCTATCAGGGGGCAGGTCTGACTCACACCCCCTTCACACTCACTGCAGGCCGGCCGCGCTGAACTCCATCTGCCGGGACAAGGCGAGTATATATATATTTTTTATTTTTACACATTTCTGGATGAATTGCAGGGAAGGGCTTATATATTTAAGCCCTTCCCGACAATTCATCCCGCGATCGCCAGCAGCCCATTGCTTTCAATGGAGCCGGCTGTATTGCAGGCTCCATTGAATTCAATGGGCTAACATCGTTCTGCCGGGACAAGGTGAGTATATTTATTTTTTATTTTCACACATTTCTGGATGAATTGCAGGGAAGGGCTTATATATTTAAGCCCTTCCCAACAATTCATCCCGCGATCGCCGGCAGCCCATTGCTTTCAATGGAGCCGGCTGTATTGCTGGCTCCATTGAATTCAATGGTCAGTGCTCGTTTAATCGAGACGAGTACCGCGTGTTGCTCGTCTCGAGTAACGAGCATCTCGAGCACCCTAATACTCGAACGAGCATCAAGCTCGGATGAGTATGCTCGCTCATCTCTAATAGGAACCCATCTTTCCCAGGTAATAATTAAACCACCTTATATTATGAAAATTTTGATACACACTGTCAAAAAGGTCTGGTGCTTTGGGCTACTTCCTTGTACATCATTGCAAGGCCAGAATTTCTAAGGAGCAGCAGCCTGACTTCACCATTGGGAGCAAACACCAAGGCTGACATTGGTGGATTACTGGAAATTAATATGAATGTATAAAACAATACAAACACTGTTTCCTTAATATTAATACATTAGTTCTAATGCTAGCCTTTGGCACACATAATGGTTTGACATTTCCTCGTTTCTGCAGTTTACTTTTAATCTTTGCTGCGTAGCCTGAAATATATCAGCAGAGACATCTCACAGATCAGCGGATTTAATGGCAGATGGCAAGATGACAGCTCTATTGTACTACTGGAGACCTAGATAAAGCAGGGCATTTAAAAAAAAGTGTCCAGTGAGGTGCAAAAAGTATGTAAACTATAAAATAAATGTGGTGCAATGTTAAGTTGTGCTTCAGGAATCTGTTCCTTTATAGGGTTTCCACGGACATATCTTGACAGGTGTGCAATAATTGTGCTGGCTGGGGGTAGATTTCTCCAGCCAGCCAATCTCCACTGCATATATATATATATATATATATATATATATATATATATATATATAGAAGTTCCTCTGCAAGAGGAAGCTGGTATCCCTTCACTCCAGGGTTTGGGTTTCTTGCATGCCTGTTATGTGTTGTGTTTGTATAGGTGTGAGCAGTGTCATGTTCTGTAGGTCTGCGTGCAGGTGGCCACACATTAGATATGAACAGTCCTGTTCTGTGTTGCATGCTATCCCTAGTGTGTTGGTGTGAACTGCGTCCTGTCCTGCTTTGGTTCATTTTCCACCCTGGTCAGTAAGGTCCATAGGTTCTAGCGCAGGGCCATCCTTATCAGGACGATCGCCCTGCTTGCAGGCAGGTTTCCTGTGGATGTTGTCTCATTAGAGTAGGGACCTGCGAGACAACGAAGACCTGCGACATGGCTCACGGGCTTAAGTGTCTTGGTCAAGACACGAACCAATATTTTGTACATTCTATAGTTATTTCATCTGGCTATGCATGCAGTTATGCTTGGTTCATGTTTTGAGTGTTTGTCAATCATGTTTTATATCTGTCCATGAGTCCCATTTGCAATTCAGCAGTTCTTGTAAAGAAGGAGGCGAGACACACAAAGTATGTGTGCCCATTTTTTAGCACAATTTATGTAACCTGGAATTATGCAGTAATTAGATTAATAAATCTGCTCCATTGTTTCTCAATCTGCTCCATTGTTTCTCATCTATATACTTACGTGTAAAAGTTTTTTTTTCCAGAAAAATGCTATTAATGACATCCTCAGAATAGGTCATCACTAGTTGACCGGTGGAGACCCACACTCGGGATTCCTGGTGATCAGCTGATCGCCCGCCTGACCCACTGTTAGTGCATTGGGGCTGAACATCATCATCCCCATTAGCAGGCTTGGAGGTGAAAGCATTTTAGAGAGTACTACTCCCAATTAAATCAATTGGAGATCTGCCTCCTATTACACATTTACGCGTCCACCCCTGGTGACAGAGCCAGAAGTGTAATAGGAAGCTTCATCTTCCATTGATATGGGAAAAAAATATTCTGTTTACTTTCTTCAATTTCACATACAATAATGGTCTATTATGAGGGGGTGCTGATAAGTATTGAGCCTTACCCAGAAAAAATTGCGCTACTTGTCTATATTTAATTATGTAAATATCAACTACCTATGATTTTAATTTATCTTTTTATTTTCCGGTCCAAAGTGAACATGGCAGCATCTCCAAAGATGTTCAGTGTGGAAGAGCATAGGACTATAATCAGGTTCCTGTTTCTCCAAAGAAAAGGTGCAAAGCAGATCCATGATAAAATGTCACAAACTTTGGGTGACAGCGGCCCTTCACATGCAACAGTTAAACGTTGGGTTGTAAATTTTAAAACTGGCCATATCGGTATTGAAAGTGAGAAACTCAGTGGAAGGCCTGTCTCCGTCTTTTTGCCGGCAAATGAGAAAGCCATGGATGACCTGATCATGGAGGATCACTGAATATCAGCCCAAAGTATTGCTACATATCCGGGAATATCACGTGAGAGAGTTGGTGCCATTATTCACAATGACTTGCGAATGAGAACGCTTATAGCCAAATTGATCCCCAAACTTTTGACAACCGAATAGAAGAGGACATGGGTGGAGACACCTGTGGCTGTGTTGGAGCATTTGCAAAAAATTAATTAGACTTCCTGGACGAACTGGTAGCTGGTGATGAGACATGGATCTACAGTTAGGATCCAGAAAGAAAGGAACAGTCTAAGGAATGGAGGCATAGTGGTTCCCCTGGGCAAAGAAGTTCCATGTGCAAAAGGTCAGCGCAGAAGCAAATGACAACCATTTTTGGGCATAAGAAGAGAGTTCTGCTCGTGGGCCTCCGAACCATTAATGCAACATATTACTGTTCGTTATTGACAAAGCTTAGACATCATCCTGCGGCATGACAATGCCACACAGCAGGTGCCAGTATTGCAAAAATGATTTCCTTATGCTTTTAACTGTTGCCCCGTCCACCCTATTTGCCTGACTTGGCTTCATCTGACTACCATCTATTACCCATTCTCAAAAAACACTTAAAGGGACAACTGTTTGGGAGTGTTTGGGAGGCAACTAATGCTGTAAATGAGTGGTTTGACCAGTAGTCATGAGAATTCTATTTGCAGGGACTTAAAAAGCTGCAGGAGAGATGTCGCAAGTGCACTGGCATCCTGAGGGAATATATAGAATAATGTTGCAGTTTCAGCTTCCTAGCTCAATTTTTGGGGGGTAAGGTTCGATAATTATCAACAAACCGTCCGTCAGTAAACAACTGATAATTGCAGCGATTAGATTAACTCATCAAAACAGCTATTGTGTATGAATAAGACTAAAAAAACCTTTGCAATTGCAGTTTAATTCCACAGTGTTGTAGAAGATCAGAGATGGGAAGAAAAGCTTTTAGCTCATTTAAACCTTTCCTTTCCAATTTGTATCCTGGTTTTCCTCAGGGGCTTACTCTTTTTCTGCCGTTAACAATGGTGCTATCTGCTGGCTAAACCCAGTACTGCATGAGGTGACACGTTGGATAGGCTCCGACAGCAGAGAGGCTGGCAGTATACAGTAAGAGAACCCCAACGGACGTCTTCCAACATCGCAGCTGTACAGCCTTAAATCATAATGTCTTTAGACATCAGACAGTGGATTGGAAAGGGTTAATCAAAATCCCTGCAACAACTTAGTTTAGTAACAAAGTCTAGTGGACTAGAAATCTGGGCTGTTTGTAAGACAAGTGGCATGAAGCTCTGATTTTAACGAAAATGAGAAGAAAGGTGATGTTTAACATGTCATGGGGAAGGAACGTGACCATCAATTTCCATACTCCATACTCTACCATCTGTCTATAGAGAGTAATCTGACCAGTTTTTAGGAAAGAACATTTCCACTTATTCGGTATATGCACAGGAAATGATTGAACAAACCGCAATAAAAGCCACCAAAAATGTAATTCCCTACATGAAAACATTTCTCTATGGGAGTTTCTGGGGTTGGATCCCTCACACAATTGTGGAGGTATTGTTCACTTATCTGGGTAGCATAAATTAGCCTCTAGAACATTTTTTTTACCTTTTCCCCCCTCCAATTATATATAAAGGATACTTTAGGACTGTAAGGCTGGGACTACATATGATGTTTGCATACTACACTATGTTCCGTTCAATCTTCTCATATTTCCGCAGTTTGCAGAGCAGAAAGTATGAATGGTAGATTCCTTTTAATTTTCCTACAGGAACTGTAAGAATAACTCAATTATTTATTTGCCACACATTATCAAACCTCTCCAGCACGAACAATATCCAGTCTGTGCTCAATTTCTTGTCATGTTCTCTCCAACATGGCCAGTGTTACAGTAGCAATTGTATCGAGGATACAGGCTTGCAAATCTCTGCATTCATTCACTGTAGTTGGGAATACATGGTCCTTCACATAACCCAAAAGGAGGAAATCCAGGAGGAGTATGATCTTGTGAACAGGGTAGCCACCACATTTCTCCATGGCGTCTAATCTAGCGGTTTAGAAAGGTAACATAGTATGTTAGGCTGAATGAAACCAGTGTCCATCTAGCTCAGCCTGTTTCAACCTCCCTTTTGAGGGAACTCGGAACAATCATCCTCCAATATGGGGGAGCCCCATCTTACTTGAAGATCATGTAAGGTTGTAAATCAGCTACTTGGGGACACAAGAACTGTTCCAACATGTAAAAGTATATTGGGACAGTTACTGTAAACAATAATCCTGTTCTTCACTACATGAAACCCAACATTCATTTTTTGGCCATCTTGGAGGTGTTCTCTGGAGACATGAGGATTTCTGGTTTCCAATATCTGCAAATTTTGAAGACTGACATATCTTGTCAGACGAAATGTGGCCTCATCTGAAAACAAGATGTATACAAGAAAGTGACTGCCGTTGTTATAATCAAACATTTTGGTAGCAAATTCCTGTCTACGAGGCTCGTTATCTGGCTTCAACTGTTTGATAATTTGCACTTTACAAGGATACATACAAAACAGCTTATCCCGTACTCGATGCACTGTCATTGGCGGTATGTTGAATTGTCTTGATGCTTGGAGAGTTGATCTTCCTTGACTTCTCTGAAAGCCTACTCAAATTTCTTCTACTTTCTAATGGGAAACTGTCCATTAAGCACCCCGAACTGTTTTAGAATACATTCAGTTGCAAGAGACTTCTGAAAGCACACCTGAATTGTCTTCATCAGGTACACCTGCCCTGTACACTCACCTGTGGTTTTTCTTTCATAGAGTACTAATTACAATCCGTCATTCATCATAATGTTATCATATTGATTGACTGAAATGTGGGACATTTGAAGCAAGACCCTATATAACAACTGATATATTGAGTCACATGAATTTCGTGCCTATGGAATCAGGAAAGACATGACCATACCCATCAAGCAAGGTTGGACAAGAATGTTCTTTGGCCCTCCAAAAGGAACAACATTCTCGAGTTCCCCACCCCATCTATACAGAACATGTTCTTATTGAATATTAATCGCATTGTAATCTTTGTTGCCATCCTTGTACATACAGAACATATCAATAAGAGCAAATTGGCAATTTGTGAGTTATCCAATAATAGACCCCAGTGATAAGTGATTGGCTTCTCCTGCTAGTGGGGTTGTCTTCTGCTGGAATTATGAGGTTCATGTCGGAGCCTGAGCTTGTGAGATAAAGCACTCTTGCTCTTGTGGATCACGTTTGGGAGATTTCCAGGAGGAAAACCATTTTATCTAGATAAAATATGGACTCAGTTGGCAATAACCCCCCTTCTCCTCTTTTCTGTGTCTGTTCCTATCAGAATAGGATATTTTGCAGTATACAAGCCCTGCCATATTTATTGAAAGCCACTCACCAAACTTTCAGGAATTTTCGGAGATGCGTTCTTACTGAAGCGCAATCCCTGCCGATGCATTCACAGATGATTGAGCTGAATCTTCCCACAAAAGGGCGTATGGATCTGTGCATGCGATATCCCAGCACATGTACAAGATATCAATCATCTTGTGGGTGACGTAGGGGACATCACCCACATTGCACAATAAGAGACAGGAGGAGTTATGGAAGGAACTCCAGGCAGCAGAGACGGTCCAGCCTGCCAACCAGTCTGGTCAGGAGAAATTTGTATGAGGCGCAGGAAATTTTAAGAGGCATTTTCTCACTATATGATGCCCATAGGAACTGTAACTGGATGAAAGCTGGAACCAGCTCTACCTCAGTCATCTGTAGTTGTAGGAGGCTTTACATGATCGCAAGAGCTGACAGGTTCCCTTTAAAGTGTATAAAAGTTTAGTAGATGCAGGAGAGGGCCTACCATGTTTAGTATTACCGGTAGATGTATGCAGAAAATCAGGAGAGAAATGATATGTACATTATATTGTCTCTGCGCATGAACTTGGCTCAAAGTTGCTCTCATATCAAGACATAACATAAAATTCTGGTAAAAGTCATTCACAGCATTATGTCAAGTAAAAGGGTCTTAAAAGGTGGAACATGACATAGGAAATCAAAGCACAAAAGTGTTATTTCCCTTGTATGGTATTCCGAGATGAAAGGATGCCTGCAGAGAAGTTTAAGTACTAAGAGTAAAATAAGTGAAAATAGTTGAAAAACTCAAAAAACCTTTAATAGTTGTACTCAAGAATGATCTGTTAATAATAGCCATGAGCTTGTTTGCCAATTAAGCTGCCCTCTTATTAATGTCACTGCCACTGCCGAAGCCTTCATTCATTATATCAAGCACCTAGGAAACGCCGGGTACTAGTGGTGATAAATGACTACATTACGAATCTCTATTTGATTGCTAGATACAAAGCCAGATGGTAAAAAAGAACAGATTGAGTCAGTCAAGTGCCATTATATTACTGCCTATTAGACCATTGTATTAATTTCATGCTCCGGGAACTTTCCATTATCATTTAATATATGTGGTCCTCTATCTCAGCTTTGGAGTGACCCCCTTCTTTAACACAGTATCTAACTATATTGTATATGTGGATCCTTTGTAGACAGATTGCTGAATTCAATGAGGTCTTCAAGAGTGAGATCAGAAGAAGTAGGCCATGAGTCCCACCTGCAACAGAGGCTCCGCCCGGATCTTTTAGTGCGGATACGGGACGAAGCCCTGGATAGGATAGCACAACAAGTTGCACTATTTAGTCCAGGAAAATGATAGGCAGCATGACAGAAGCCAGACGGACCTCCATTATAGTCAATAGAGTCCATCGGTCATCATTTGTTTCCAGTATATGACGTATCCAACCTTGCCATTGTTTAGGTTCTGTGACGAAGCCAAAGAACGAAAATATGTACCAGAGATGAGAACAAAGGCCTTAGACATAAATAGCACCTGGATTACTGTAGTCAACAGGAATGTGTCATCAGAGAATAGCATAAAATATTTAAATCAGGTTTTTTGTTTTTTTTTCCAAATCCAATTTTTTATTATGGTTTACACAGGATAAACAAGGGATCAGACATCATCTCTACACAGACAGACATTCAATTGGGCTGCAGTCCGATGCGTAACGACGTTCCAGCAAAGTGATTCCGCTACATACATATTATTCTCCGCTTGGAAAGTCTAAACGAACCTTAACTATTATAATGACCCAACTGGGGAGCTTTGACGTCCCGCATCGGGCTGAACTCGGCAAACAACCTTTAACAGTCTGCACTAACTAAGACGAAAACGGACAAGACAAACACTGACACAGTAAGGGGGGGGGGGGGAGGGGGGGGGAGTAGAATAGGGGGCCTACCCAAGCGGGGGGTTTAGGGGGGTTACCTCTCACACGTCCCACGACGCCGCGGATCTCACCTCTCACCAAGGAGCCCACGTCACAATGAATTTGTCATAGGAATTATTTGACCAACTATGCAGTTCCTCCAAGGAGTATAAGTTGCCCACTCTCTCCCTCCAGAGATCCAGCGATGGAGGAGCCCTCTGAAGCCACAGGCGGGGAATCAAGGATTTAGCTGTGTCTATTAATAGGGCTACTAGTTTGTTCTTTTTCGGATGGAAGTGTTTACTCGGCCTCCACAGAAAAACCAGGTCTGGGGAGAGGCAGACACCAGGCGCAACTTTTTCAATGATTTTCCCCATACCCCTCCAGAAGGGGATCAACACCGGGCAATCCCACCAGATGTGTAGATATGAGCCCGTCTCTCTCATACATCTCCAGCAGGAATCTTGAGGAGCGAGCTTATGTTCAAATAGCCATTGTGGCGTCCGATACCATCTGACTAGTAGCTTGTATTGAGCCTCCTGTGCAATTACAAAGGGGGTGAGGCCGACGGACGTATCAAGGATCGCCTCGGTCTCCTCCTCCGTGAGCCGGATACCCAGCTCCCTCTCCCATGATGTAAGAAAAGCTGGTTTGTAGGGATGGAAGGGGGAGATAAAGGCCCTGCGAATAAACAATATCTTTTTATGTGAGGTTCTATTATCTGACCAGGACTTTTCAAACACAGTGAGGGGTCTGGTCGACCTGTACTCCCCGAAAAATTCTTTGAAGAAACCCACAAGTTGAGCCCCTTCCAAGAAGGAGAGGGATTCCGTGGGGAGTAGTTTTTGGAGGATCGTCGGGGGTGACAAATGCGCAAGAGCTTGCAAGTTGGCTATGGAGATCGACCTGCATTTGCTCCATACAGGTACCCGGGGTCGGTCCCCTTGCGAATTCATTAATCCAGGGATCACGTCTATGGGGGAGATAGGCGATGGAGACGGCGCCAGCTCCTTCCTGAGCTTATCCCACACTTCGCAAGGTCCCCTGAGGAGGGGGTTAAACGTTTTGGCCCGGTATTGGGTGCTTGTGGGTAGCCATAAGACCTCAGATAGAGGTACGTTGCTATGCTCTACCAACAGCCTTGAGAGCGGTTCGTCGCACCTCAACCTAGAGATGTCCCACCAGTAGCGGAGATGTGCTGCGCAATAATAATCATAAAGATTGGGGAGATCAACACCCCCCCTCCCTTTTCTTTCTAGTCATCAGACCCTGTGCCAATCTCGATCTCCTCTGTCTCCATACGAACGCCGAAAAAACCGCACGCATTAGTTTCAAAAATTTCGTGGGGAGGTGAATAGGGAGCATTCTTATCTTGTAAAGTATGAGAGGGAGGATATACATCTTTATAATATTCTTTCTCCCCAGCCAGGAGATGTAGGGAATGTCATATGACTTGAGGAGTTGTTTGACCCGCGCGATGAGGGGAATAAAATTAGTAACGTACAGGTCTTCCGCTTTTTTGGTCAATTTAATCCCAAGGTATTCCAGATGGGAAGACGACCAAGTGAAAGGGGAGTTGCTTCTTAGATTTTCATATTGCCTTTGCGGGATGGAGATGTTTAGCGCTGTTGATTTCGTAAAATTAATCTTAAAATTTGAGAACGCCCCGAACTCTTCAAGCAGTTCAGAGAGTCTGGGAAGACTCTTCTGAGGCTCCGCAACCACAAAGGCAATGTCGTCGGCGAATGCCGCCGCCGAAATCTGCTGTTCTCCCACCCGCAGGCCCCTAATCCCTGGGTCCTGTCTGACCCTCAGGAGCAGGGGCTCGAGGGACAAGATGAAAAGTGATGGGGAGAGGGGGAAACCCTGCCGCGTGCCGTTTTTTATAAGGAAGGGAGGAGAGAGGATCTCATTAATTTTCAGCCTTGCATTTGGGCAACCGTAGAGCGAGAAGATCGCTCGTGTAAACTGTACCGGAAGACCGAAGGCAAGCAGCACTCTCTCCATGTACAGCCAGTCCACCCTATCAAAAGCCTTTTCGGCATCTGTACCTACTAGGGCGAGTGGTATCCTGTGGTGTTGGGCATACCTGGCCGCATGGAGGAGTTTGATGCAGTGGTCTCTCCCCTCCCTCCCCCTAACGAAGCCCGCCTGTTCTGAGTCAATCAGTCCGGCCATAAACGGCTCCAATCTTTTCGCTAGCAATTTAGCCCACAGCTTCATATCTAGATTAATCAAAGATATGGGGCGGTAGCTGCCGCACAACTCCGGGTCCTTATTATCTTTGAGGATTAACATAATATGGGCTTCCTGGGATTGACGCGGCAGGGATGACCCCCCTAAAAGGTCATTAAACAAGGATGCCAATCTTGGTTTTAATGTGGAGAGGAAGGCTTTATAATATTGTATCGGTAGGCCGTCCGGTCCCGGACTTTTATTGGGGGGGACTCGAGGTAATCAGCGCTTCCACTTCCTCCTGTGTGACCTGGGTGACCAGTATTGCGGCACCTGTAGATTCCAGTTTCGGCATATTAAGTTGCTCCAGAAATTTGTCTACATGGGCCGCGGGATTCCCTACCGGAGGGGTATTATGGGTGTCCCGAAGGTTGTACAGGTTCGAGTAAAACCTCTGAAACTCCGCTGCAATGTCTCTAGAGGTGGTCAGTGTCGCCCCCATGGTGGATTTGATCGCTCTGATTTGGTTTTTTGCCCTAGCCTTTTTAATCATTGACGACATGAGCTTACTGCCTTTATTTCCCTGGGCGTATATTTTGTGTCTGAAATGCAGCTGGCTTTTGTTAAATTTAGCGTTGAGCAGGAGTTTCAGGTCTGCTCTTGCTGCCGCAAGTTCAGCCAGGTTCTGCTTCGCCTGGGAGAGTTTCACAGTCAACTACAGACTGGCGATCTGTGAAAGCTTCTCATCAATAGCTTTCTGGTTTCTTTTCTTAACTCGTGAGCCCAGGGCTATAAGAAGGCCTCGCATATAAGCCTTATGGGCTTCCCAAACCACAGGTGAGCTCGACTCTTCTGTTGAGTTGAGACAGAAATATTCTTCTAGGTATTTTGATAAGTACTCTCTATCCTCTATTTGATCTAAAAGGGAGGAATTCAATGACCATCTCCACTCCCTGGCTAAAGGCTGAGGGAGGCGCAGAGATGTATGCACTGGAGCGTGATCAGATATCGTCATAGTATCAATGTTCGAGCTGATCAGGGACGGAAGAAGGGAGGAGGAGACCAGGACGTAATCCAATCTCTGGAATGTGGAATGTACGGAGGAGAAAAATGAAAAATCTTTCGTGGTAGGATGCAAGGTACGCCAGGTATCTACCAAGCCCAATTCCTGGAGCCGTTTGCCCAATTTTTTCAGTTTACCTTGGGATATATGTGAGCGGCCCGAAGAGGAGTCTACAGTGGGATTGAGGGTAACGTTCAGGTCACCCGCTAAAATAATCTGGCCCTGACTGAAGTGTTTTAAAATTTCGAGCTGCTTTAGCAACCAAGGGATTTGTTCTGTATTTGGAGTGTATAAGTTGGCTAAAGTTATTTTTGAATTGTTCAGAGTGCCCCTGATGAACAGGACTCTGCCCTCGTCGTCTCTGAACTGAGCCTCCTCGACAAAATTAATCGCTCTATGAAGAAAAATGGAGACCCCCTTCGAGGCCGACGAGGGGTGAGTGCAGTGGAACGCTCTAGGGCAGTGATGGCGAACCTTTTAGAGACCGAGTGCCCAATTTGCAACCCAACACCGACTTATTTATTGCAAAGTGCCAATACGGCAATGTAACCGGAAGGGCGGTTTCAGAGGAGTTTGAATGGCCTGATTAAAAAAAAACAAACGGTTCATGCGCAACTATGCTCTGTAGTGGCGAACATAATTACACATATGGCCTTCTGTTTTAACCCTTAGGGGTAGTTTTTAGGCGAACATGCTTTCCCCCCTTATGCTGCTGTAATATACACGGCCGTATAACGGGACAAAAAAAAACACTGAAGCCAATGGATTTCAGTGGTTTTGTTTTAACTAGTTCTTTACTCGCCCTTTAATACTATGGCCGAGAAAAGATTAGCCCTGCCCTGTAGTAAATAGGTTGTGCGGGGAAGATCGGGCAATGCCTAATTTCCCACAGTTTTTTTCCAACTCCTGCGCTCTGGTGCAGAGTGTGAATGACCAGCAAAAGGGAAGAAATTGCCCTCATTCAGGCGCACCCACGCCCTGTACTGGTGAGCGGGGGTGCGCATACGGCCATCTGTTTTCACCCTATATGGCCTACTCTGGTCTTCAGCTCAGTTGTGTAGGCAGAGATAAGGTAGGCTTAGGGCCCCCACCCACTTGCGTTTTTTTAATGCTGTGATATCGCTGTGTTTTTTTAAACGCGATTGTCAATGGGACTTTCTAATGTTAAAAGCGCATTGCACTAAAATCACAAAGCACCAACTTGGGATGTGTTTTTAACATTAGAAAGTCCCATTGACAATCTCAGCGATATCGCAGCGTTAAAAAAAACACAAGTGGGTGTGAGCCCTCATTGAGAGGGGTGAACTGTGCAACAAAGACAGCGATAAAATTGGCAGGTCGCAGATTACATTCCGCACCACAAGGCAGTTTCGCACATGTTTTGTCCGGGTTATTTCCGCAGCTTGTGGACGAGATTTTCTTGTCCACTTTGTCAATACTGTAAATATTGCAGAATACCACTCCGTGTGAACCCCACCGATATGTTTACAGTTCGCTTATTAACGCCTTCCTGCTATATAACGTACATTTAGGTCACGCAGGTGCGGGGTATGTATGAAGAGAGATCGCGGGGCGACCTCACTTCATACAGCGTGGGTGAAAGCTGTTTACTACACCTGAATCCCACGGGCAATAGATGCAATTGGCAGCAACTTTTAAATTCCTGCAAACGATGTTTGGGTGTCCCATACGCCCACCTCCTGTGTGAGATGGCTTGATAGGCTGCCTGTCAGATCGCAGTATGATGTAATGCTATTTAATTTTAAAAAATTAAATGTGTTTGAAAAAAAATAAAAATACAGAAAAAATAAACTATTAGTTTGGTATTGCAGTAATTGTACTGATCCGTAGTATAAAGGTAACAGGTCATTTTTGTTGCAGTTTGTGTGCCGTAGAATCAAAATGCAGCGAAAGATGACGGAATGTATTTTTTTTTTCATTTACTCCACTTAGAATTTTTTAAAAGTTTTTCAGCACATTATATGGTGCGTTAAATAGCACCCTTGAAAAACACAACTCGTCCCACAAAAACAAGCCCTCATACAGTGACGTCGATGCATAAATAAAGGAGTTACGATTTTTTAAAAAGGGGGGAGGAAAAAACGAAAATGGAAAAAAAGGGGCGGCGTCATTAAGGGGTTAAATGTGACCTTTGAGACACCTGCACACAGCTGGGTCAGATCCCGCAGCGGAATCCAACCCTGTGCCTGGCCAGTGACCTCCGCGTACCTATCTGGATTCTTCATAATCTGTACTGCGGATGTGTCAGCCAGCACGCATGCGCAGTACAGATTATGTCGCGTCGACACGGGTCCTGTGGCCTTTCTGCAATCATGACTGCAAAATGGGTGCAGGACAAACTGCTTCCATTGACTTCAATGGAGCCGTCCGTGCATAGCCCTCACAGAATTGCTGCCTGCTGCGATTTATCCTCTGCGAGCAGAAAATTGCAATTTCTGTTAATGGAAGTGAAACCATGTATTTCCCTGGCATGCTATGGGCGGTATTTGCTGTGGAGTCCAGAGGCGGACGCCCGCTGTGGACTCCGCAATGCAAATCCGCTGTGTGCGTTTGGCCAAAATAGAACATTCTGCGATTTTCCATCCGCGAGCGAAAAGTCGCAATTGACTTCTGCTCGTGGACTTGGAAAAGTGATTTTCCACAGCGTGTCTGCGCAGTATTTGCTGTGGAATCCGGAGGCGGATGTCCGCTCCAGATTCCGCAGTGCAAATCCGCCCGTGTTCATGTGTGCAGCGGGCAGTTGGTGAGCTGAGAAGTGAAACCCTTCTGTCAGTTACTTTCTTCCTCAAGCTTCTGTACATTCAGGTGTTTCTTACAGGATCTTATACTAATGATGCCCTTATCTTTGCAGTACGTGCTGTTATCTTCCATTACCCAGGCAGCTATCGTCTTGGTCTTCCTTTTAACCTCCGCCCAGGTTTTCCTTACTGCTGCACTCCAGATCCGCTCCGCCCTGCTCACAGGACAATCACATTGAGTGCAGGCTGCCGTCGGCTCCGCATATGAATTGCCCGCCTTCGTTCTGACAGGGGAGGAAGCGCTCTGATTAGGCTGCTGTGCGGAGGGGAGGGGGGAACGAGGAGCTGCTAGATAACAGCGTGTGCCGGCAATCCCCTTCACCTCAGGCTGCCGTCAGCTCTGGATTTGAACTGCCCGCCTGTACTTCTAACAGGGGAGGAAGCTCTCCTATTGAGCTGCAGTGCGGAGGAGCGGGTGATACTAGCGAACAGCACGCGTGCCGGCAGAAAGGGCTCGGCGTGCCCTCTCCGGCACGCGTGCCATAGGTTCGCCAACACTGCTCTAGGGAATGACTTCCCTGGCAGGGAAAAAGTTTTATTACCTTTGTAGTGGGTCTCCTGGAGGAAGAGAATTTTAGTGTCGTACCTCCTCAATAGCAACTCGAGGCTGTGGCGTTTGGAGGGCGAGTTGAGACCTTTGGCGTTGAAGGAGGTGAGACGCAGTCCGTTCATTACGAGAACCCTGTACTAAATATGAGAGAGAGGACACGTGAGTAACCAACACAGAGTTAGCAGTTATAGAGAGTGAGAAAGGTCTCCGTTAGCACTCTCCTACGCGATACCCGGGCTTGGTGGCGGGGCGTGAGGCGGGGGAAGGAGGGGAAGGTAAGACAGGTGGGGGAGCAAGATACAAGTAGGTGGGGGTTCGCACAAATCTAAATCAACAGAACAAACAACAAAAAGATAAATCCCTGCAGCAGAGCTTCTGCTGGCAGAGAAAACCTATTTTGAGTGAGCCCCGGGGGGTCCAATGACTCCCTACTTAGGGCCCACTCTAGGGGCAGTCTACTGAGATTCCACCAAGCAACGGCTCTGGCGGGAGGTCAGAGAATTAGTTTCGGCCTGGACAATACAGGCACCCACAGCCCACTATTAAATGACAGAAAACATATACTCAGCCAAACATAGGAACCGGTAGTTCTAGGTACTTACATCAATATCGGCTAATACTCGTTCTACAAAGCATTCGCCCAACATTCTACATATTCACCGGCCCGGATAATGTGTTATGCGATATCAAGTCCCGATAGAGGAGCGTTACGCCGTCACGAACACGAACGGTCTTTCCATTCTCCTGAAAGGCTCTATACCGGTCCGCCGATCCGCACGACGCCAACCCTCTGTTGCAGCAAGCTGTAGGAACAAAAGGTTAGCAGGCAAAAAAGAAGCAAACTGGAACCATCCGACCACCGAAGGGCTATCCCCAAGCCGCTCAAGGATTGGCCATAGGAGGGGGGAGCCCGACGGCTTGTCACCGAGTCTGGGGGCAAAACAGGAGAGAGCACTCTCCAGTCCTATCGAATCACGAGTCCTGCTTGGGTTTTTTCTTTTTCCCTTTCGGGGATTTCGCGCTGCCCGCCAGCAGCCAGTCTCCCGGGCTCTCTAAAGGCTGGAACTGGGGGAGGTCCGGGAGAGGTTGCCAATTGGGAAGCTCGATCGGATCCATTTCCAGTAGGTCCCACAGCTCCCGCATCTCTTCTTGGGAGCGTATGTTGACCCTCTTGCCCTTGATGGTCGCACTGATGCCGAAAGGGAACAACCACGCGTATCTGATCTCACGTGCTCTCAGGACTTCCAGCAAGGGACGCAAGGCTTGGCGCTTTGCTAGGATAGAGGGCGCCAGGTCCTGGAAGATCGAGATAGGCGCTCTTTCGAACTTCAGATCCTTAAAGGTTCTGGCCGCCCTAAGGACCGCTACTGCATCTGAGAAGGACAATAATTTACAAATAACGTCCCTTGGCGGTTCAGAGGGGCCCGACGGCGGTCTGAGGGCCCGATGGATCCTCTCAACGCAAATAGTGGACGATCTCTCCTCTCCCAATAAGGCGGCAAAAATAACTTTAGCGACTTTATCAAGGCATTCGTTTGCATAAGATTCAGGAATGCCTTCAAAGCGCAAATTATTCCGCCTGTTCCTGTTTTCTAAGTCTTCCTGGAGCAGGAGAGACCTATTTAAATGCAGGTGCTGTTCCTTTAAGGCTTGCTCCATTTGCAGAGAGTGAGAAGCAAAGGCTGCAGAGGAGGACTCAAGATCTTCCACCCTGTGCCCCATTTGTTTGAATTCTTCTTTAATCTCTGCTAAATCAGCACTAATGGGGCGCAGGGCTTGTGATAACAGGTTCTTCATGAAGCCCCTGGATATGGACTCACCATCTTCCTCCTCCGAGGACTGCTCCCCTTCTTCCTCATGGCTGAGAGCGGGAGCGAGCGCTCGTGCCGGCGCCATCTTTGCCGGGGGCCGCGGGGAGCGAGAGGAGCGATCCTTGAAGAAGCCCCTCATGTCAGCTTGCGTTTTGGATGGGCGAGGGGTGCCCTGCAGGTCAGTGCTCTTCTCCTTGTTCGTTTTGTCCATCTTATCATCGGCTGGGCGCTGCTGTAAGGTGCCGTGGGTGCCCGTTTGTGGGAGCGCAGCTATCAAGCAGCCATTGCGCTCGGTGTCCAGGCTCCGCCCCCCCTAAATCAGGTTTTTAATACATAAAAGCATTTTTTTTTAAACGGCTATTCTGATAAATTCTTGTAACATTAAAGTTCTCATACAGTCTACTAAAGCAGTCACACCAGACTAGCACTGCCTTTATACGGTCACTCACTTGTCAGCTTTACTGTATAGGCAGGGACGGAATGAGCAGAGTCAACTCATCAGAGAATTGGCAATTTAATGACATTTCTACTCAGCAGAGCTAGTCCCTCCCCAGTCAATGGGAGCTGCTGGCAAGGGGAGGGACTTCAGCAACGCAAGCTGCTGCTAAATGCCCTCCCACCCCCCATTTCTGGCAGCTCTCATAGGCACCCATAGGAGTTTATGGGACCGAACAGCATATTCCTACAAAAGATAGACCAAGACCAATCTTTTTGGGGCGTGCATAAAATCGGCCGGCTGGATGCGCACTGTATGCGCTATCTTTTCCGTCTGGCCAATTTTATGCACCAAAAAAAACGCCCATTTGAACAAAAGCACTGTAATGGAATGCTTTAGATGGTCAAGATTTTTGACCGGCGTTTTATTGTGGCAAACTAGCCGCGATAAAATGCTCATGTGAAAATAGCCTCAAGGTATAAACATATGTTAATCATTAAAAGCAAGAACCTATCCAAATACCTAGGACTTCAAATGGATGTCTATCTTTGTTACATCATTTTGTGTATATAAGCAGCTTGTTACAATGCATATAGGGAGAGAATAATAAGATACCGCAAGAGACTGGTGTCTGCTTTGTTTTTTTCTGCGAGCTCGCTAAAACTTAATTTAATATACTGCCAAACTAGAATCAGACACGGAGGCTTAAGTACTTATTAGTCCAAGGGGGACAGTTAACTGGCGCCCGAATATGGGGCCGACAAGACCTCCAGTAATACAACTATCTGAGCACCTGAAAGGAGTCCTTCTATAGAATTGGAGATGGTGAATGACAAAGACGGGCACTAAAGGTAAGGACCTCTCATTCATACAGTGCCCCCCATCCCCTCACCCCCTGGGGGTACTCTGAAGTCTTGGGTATGTGTATTTTATTGTATCGTTCATTAAGAAGTGTCGGTCATACATGACAAAAAACACTGTCTACCCTCTGTGTCTTTATTATATGTTGCCTGTCTTAATACTGTGATATTTGCTATAGATTAAGGTCAGTATAGTGCTGTTAGTTATAGCCATAGTGCCACATCCACCCAGGAGGTGCTGGAACCGTAACCCGCAGATCTTACACAAACTGCGTCAAAACAATAATAAAGTAAAACATGGGAATTCTTTCCCTATCTAAATAACCTCTGGGACAGGGACCAGGCAATTCGTACCGGACCTCGTACCTCGGTCCTAAGTTAACCCTACGTGGGACAGGGGAATAACATAAGAAGCACAAAAGAAAAGAAACACAAACTTGGCTTTGAGATGCAGCAGGAAAATGATAGGTCCAGAACCAAGCTCTGACTAAGACCACAGTCACAGCTAGACTGAAGATTCAATGCCAACTCAGTCCAGCATCAGCCAGACTAAATAGCCATGATAATTACCCACAGGTGCGGCTAAGCATGCCTCACCTAATACCACACCCACCAGGGCCAGAAGATGGAGAACCACCTGCAAAACCTGTACCAGACCATCAGCATGAAAGCAATTCCAGAACTATAGCAATACATGACAGTTAGGTGTTAGGTAAGAGTCCACTCTAAGGACACAGGATAAAATGGGTAACAATAGCACGGATTAGGATCAAAGATGGCAGACAGCAGTAGAGACAGTCAAGGAAAGGGAAGGAAAGGATGCATTGAAGAAATGCAAGTGGTTTTTGAAGGAATTAGGCATGTCAGAAACAGGAAGACTTAAAAGGGGTTGTCCCGCGCCGAAACGGTTTTTTTTTTTTCCAACCCCCCCCCCCCCCCCGTTCGGCGCGAGACAACCCCGATGCAGGGACTGAAAAAATGAACAGCACAGCGCTTACCTGAATCCCCGCGCTCCGGTGACTTCTATACTTACCGGTGAAGATGGCCGCCGGGATCCTCTACCTCCGTGGACCGCAGCTCTTCTGTGCGGTCCATTGCCGATTCCAGCCTCCTGACTGGCTGGAATCGGCACGTGACGGGGCGGAGCTACACGGAGCTACATGGAGCCCCATAGAGAACAGGAGAAGACCTGGACTGCGCAAGCGCGTCTAATTTGGCCATTAGGCCATTTTAGATGGTGAAAATTAGACGGCAACCATGGAGACGAGGACGCCAGCAGCGGAGCAGGTAAGTGAAAAACTTTTTATAACTTCTGTATGGCTCATAATTAATGCACAATGTACATTACAAAGTGCATTATTATGGCCATACAGAAGTGTATAGACCCACTTGCTGCCGCGGGACAACCCCTTTAACAAGATAGAATGGAGGTCAGTGTTCAAGGAGAGTAGAGGATGGTTAGGGGATTATGATAGTATTAAGAAAGCAATGTCTTGGGAAGAGTGTCACGTTGTATCACCTTAGAAGAAATAGAGGAAAGATGTATATATAATAGATATATGTATAGGATGTGAGAGAAATCAATTAGCCTTGGTATGATGGTTACAGGTTCACAGGTACTTTCACCTCCCTATGTGGAAGGCTGGACGTGTAAGATCTGTGGACAACAAGATCCAAAATTGGCAGGACACTAGTCTGGCTTGCTGCGCTGGATGCCCAAGGCAAAAAAATGGATATTCCTTGCATAAAACCTTCTACAGTACTATATCCCATAGTTTCAGCAAATAATCCATTTCAACCCCATGCTGAACAAAAACCAGTACAGTTGATAGCGGGAGCAGAATCTGGTTCAGGAGAAGAGGCTGGGGAGGATAGGCCAGTAGGTGGGAGTCCAGTGGACATAAGTAAGGATGAGCCTGCATCCCCACATTGACTCCCTATGATAGTCTTGGGGCAACTCCTTGGTGAACATAGCCATTTGTTAACAGATGGTCCACTAGAATGATCTACTGAGGAATTGATAGACCAATATATAGACCATGGTTTCTTTAGTGAGATGATCAAAGTATATATAGGGAAGCGCACAGAGATGGATGTAACTATGTATTATAGTCAAATTACAGGATGAAACTCACCTGGCACTGAGCGGTGATCCCTCTGGAGAAGGGAAAGAGACCTGCTCGGTACCTGCAATCCTGGTCGGCAAAACAAATTAAGTCGCTCCTGGTTGACGGAGTCTGGGATTCAGGCCGCAGCGTGAGGTGACCCTTTATACATGCCAGTATGGGGTTAGAAGTCCAAAAGAGTAAGTGTTGCTGACAGCAGCAAAATAAACCTTTGCGCTCTTGACTTAATGATACTAAAGAGTTTTATTGGTCCAAAAGACAAAACATACAAATAAGTGCAGGAGAGTGAAGTACTGCTCCAATACACCAATAGGTCTAGGCCAACGATAGGACTAGGGAGATGATGTCACTCATGGGTTGTATACCAAGCCCAGAAGCATTCTCTATGCCCTTTGTTAGGGATCTTGATTAAAAAAAAAAAAAAAAGAATACAGTACAAGCAGCTTACTAATTAGAGAGACCTGCAGCAAATGGCAACAAAAGCAGGAAACACCTTTGCTCCTATTTTCACGAGTAGTATAGGAGATTGCATTGGTGATGATACCACAACGCCAGGAAGATGATATGTGGAGAAATTGGAAGAATGGGGGCAGAATAGACTTAGTCAACAGTCTAAGACGCTCTCTGAAAGGACTCGAGAAGGGTGAGACTATAGAAAAATTATTTGCAAAAATGCAGCAGCGATTCACAGATTTGGGCTTTCAGAGTACATCTGAAGTCTATAGTCGCGTACTGTCAGTTGCCTTTCTGGATGGGCTTAAAGAATAGATCCAAAAAAGGTTTATCCCAGCCATACCAGAATGGCCTACCCTTCAACCCTCTGTGCTCCTACAGGTGGAAAAGGGGGTTGAACTGGAAAACAAAGAAGCCCAAAGCAAGTCTTGCTGCTTATCAGGGAGCAGGAAGTCCTCCTAGGGAAAAAATAATTTTTCCCTGTTACAACTTTGGGAAACCAGGACATCTAAGGAGGAATTGCTGACTTCTCCTGCACCAAAAAAGCAAGGAACTTTGTGACTTGCCCCCGTTGTGCCCTTTTCTATTAACAAGAGTACTGCCATTGTGGTCCAGTCTTCCCCAGCCCTGGGAACACCTGACTATGCTAAGCCTTTCAGGCTTTACTGCACGGAAATGAGTGGACATGCTGCGGCTGTCTTCACGCAGACTCAGGCTGGTCAGCAACACCCCGTGGCATATTATTCGGCCCGTCTTGACCCTGTTGCTCATGGTGCTCCATCAAGTCAGAGTAGTAGCAGCAGTTCAGGCTATGCTGGACAAAAAGTTCTGAGATAGTGTTGAATTTTCCTGTGACAGTATTAGCCCCACATGACATCACGGCAATACTGACACAACTTCAGCCCAAAAAATTGCCTACAGCACATCACCTTCGCCTGTAGTACGCTCTACTCATCTGACACTTTCCTCACAGACGCTGATACACATGACTGTACAGCTAATGGCCCAGGAGACAGCGGGATTCAATTATGTTGTAGATCAACCATTGGACAACCCTGATTTTAAACTCTTTGTGGATAGATCAAGGTATGGTCAAGAAGGCAGGTTCTATACAGGTTATGCTGTGGTCTCCTTACATGATGTGGTCAAGACAGAACCCCTTCCACCTCGCATGTCAGCCCAAGAAGTTGAATTGTGAGCTCTTGAGGAAGAATGTAAGAATGCTCAAGGGAAAGGGGCTAATATCTACACGGACTCACGCTATGCCTTTGGCATTGCTCATGATTACAGACCCATCTGGAGAGCAAGGTCATTCTTGACAGCAAATGGAAAACCAATTTAAAAACGGTACGGTGTACAGGCACTGATGATAGCCCTCTTGCTGCCCGAGAAAGTGGCAATAATCAAAACAAAAGGCTACTCCAAGAGTGGCACTAAAGAGGCAACCGGAAATCCCCGGGTTGGTCAGGCTGCAAAGATAGCTGCCCAGAAGCCCAGACTTGATCTTTCAAGGGTAGGGGGCGATACAGGTACCTCCTTAGATGCTACACTTGATGGATTATGACCTGTTGATGCAATTACAAAAGCTAGCAACCAAGAAGGAAAAGGAATAGAGATGAGCGAGCACCCAAATGCTCGGGTCCGTGTTATTCGAGGCGAGCTTTTTGTAAAATTCGAGAGCTCTACTCGAGTAATGAACCCCATTGACTACAATGGGAAACTCGAGCATTTTTATATGTGGAACGCAGGGTCCCGAGCTTTTTTTTTTCCTTGGTTCGTCTCCGTCTCTCTCTCTCTCCTCCTTCCTGCTAGACCAAAAATTTTCAAATGACGCGCGCTGTGTCGCGGCGGGGCCAAAACAGGCACGTCACAGCGGGGAGGAGCCAAAAGCTGGGGCGGGGTCAAACACGATTTGATGCTCGTTCGAGTAACGAGCACCATCGAGTACGCTAATACTCGAACGAGCATCAAGGTCGGCAGAGTACGATTGGTCAACTCTAAAAAGGAACAATGGAGGAGTATGGATGGTAGCCAACAAGCTCTGTCTCCCACGGGCCCTTCATCCCATCATGGCTCAGGCCTCGCAAAGACAGCTATGACAGATGTGGTTGCTAGTCATTGGTATGTACCAGGATTTCGTGGCCGGCGGCTAAATACACACAGGGAATAAGTATGTGGTATATTTATCCTTAAAAAACCCAAGTACAAATGATTCTGGATTATATGTTATAGCAAACTATGTGTCTGAAAAAGGCGCCCCCTATTTAGGCAAATTCTGGTTAAAAGGCACAGAAAATAAACCAGTTCAAACGCCTAAAAAACCCACGGCAATGATAGTTTGGCAAGATAATTTATACCTAATATATGAAGATCAGTTAGCCATGGAAACTGGTTTTTCAGATTCTAACTTATGGATGGAGTGGTTACGTTATACCACACTCACCCGTAATCAAATTGCATAGCCTGTGCAGCCGCCCAACTTCATTTAGGAACCGTACCTTTTCCCTTAGTTCTAGAAACCAGTAGTGATGGATTGAAATGTGTAATCTCTCTTTTCTGAGGAGAAGGAAGTATTAAATGCTTCACAATGTAATATCCTAAAATAGATCTATCCCGTTGTTCCTGCTAGCAAAAAAATATAGGACCCCGGGTAACCGCTTACCTTGGAAACTAGACTTGTTTTTCCAATAACAATATCGAACAGAGTGTTAGTATCTTCCCATCTGGGTATTGTCAACAGAAAATAATCTTGTCGGAATCTCAGCAGGATTTTCCTCCTAGATGGTTTTCTAATCAAAAACGTAGTAGATCGGGTGTTTGGTGGCTCTGTGACGATTTAAAAATATACTCTCGCCTAACCTCCGTGTGGACTGGAGAGTGTGCCCTGATTAAAGTACCTATGCCTCTTATATTCTCCCCACCTGAATGCTTAAAGACTGCCCAAGATACAAGGAACCAAAAGAAGTGCAGCAAACGTTCACCGACGACTAGAGATGAGAGAGCATACTTGGTAAGGTGATATACTCGAGAGAGCATCGCCTTTTTCGAGTACCTGCTGGCTCGTCCTTGAAGATTTGGGGGGGTGCTCCCTCTCGCAGCCCCCAACCCCCGCGGCTCCCCCGGATCTTCAAGGATGTGGATTGGATTCATTATTTGTATTATAATCAACAGAGATTTGTAAACTATACCAGAGATGCCATAAGGGGAATTGCAGAACAACCTTGGCCCACCTTAGTGATGATTTTCAAAACTGTGGCTTCCGCAACTACGTAGTGACATCTTGGGAGGTGTGAGAGATGAGGGGACACAAGCGCTAATCAATACATATATTTATTGATTACTACATGTATCCATGGTTTTGTTTCTGTCCCCCCTGCTTTGTAAGTGGTGCAGAATATGTTGGTGCTATATAAATAAAGATTATATTTAGCACCTTGCTTGTATAAGCAGCAGATTAAGAGTTAAACGTGTTAAATAGAATCTACTTGTGCTTGCAACGTTCTTCTGCTTAAGGCCTCATGTCCATAGGGAAAATCAGGCCCGCCGCGAATACTCCATGCAGAATCCTGCAGCAGGTCGCTCCTTTCCCGCGGACATGAGGTCTAAAAATAAGAATTACTCACCTGTCCGGACACAGCGGATCTGCCCTCCGTCGCGGCCGGATCTCCTTTCTTCGGCCCAGCGGGTGTGCCGGACGGCTTCCATAGGCATCAATAGAAGCCTGCGGGAGACCCACACTAAAATGGAGCATGCTGCGGGTGTTTTCCCGCACACGAAATCCGCGCCTCAGGGGAAAATGACATCCGCAGGTATTTAATTACTTGTGGGTGTCCAATGCATCCCTATGGGGTGCGGATCATGTGTGCGGGTGACCCGCTGCGGATCTGTCCCCGTGGACATGAGGCCTAAAGCATTTTTTCACCTTTTGATCCTCAGATAAGAAACTGCTTCAAGCCCCCACAATTTAATTATTTAAGTTGGCAATCATTATCACTTAAGCCCCATTTACACGCAAAGATGATCGCTCAAAATTTACCAGAAACTGACGGTTTTGAGCGATCATTTTGCATTAGCTACTAATAGGCTAATTAACCCATTAGTAGCTAACTAGCTTCATTTGCATGTATTTAGAGAACTGCGGGTGGTCTGTTCTCTAAACACATCTGCTTTGTTCTGCCAGGGGCTGCCGGCTGGATACAATGTTATCAGCGCTGCCCGCAGACAGCACAGCATGCTGTCCCTGTTATCAGGGATGACAGATTTCATGCTGACCTGAAGTCAGCGATGAATGAAGAGTGCAGGTAAGTGCATGATGAGTGCGCATTTACACGCAACGGCTATCGCTCAAAAGCCATCGCTTGGACGCATTTTGAGCGATAATCGTTGCGTGTAAATCAGACTTTAGGTTTCATTTCTTCTGTACAAGACCCATTTCTTGGTAATCACATGTCTAGGTAGTAACATATAGCTTAAGGCGTAAACATATGTTAATCATTAAAAGCAGGAACTTATCCGAATACTTATGGCTTTAAATAAGTATATATCTTTGATGTTACGTCATTTTGTGTATATAAGCAACTTGTAACTATGAATATAGGGAGAGAATAATCTGATACCACAAGAGACTGGAGTCTACTTCGTTCCTCTCTGCGAGCTCGCTAAGCCTTAATATAGTGCTGATTTGGAATCAGACACAAAGGCTTAAGGACTTAGTCCAACGACAACAGAGGTTTCCAGCATGGGACGGATAGGTCCATTAATAAAACATCTGGGATATCCTTGGATGATTTAGGTACTTTTCTCCAAACACTTGCTGTGTCCTTCTAGCATTTTCCCAATAGCTGCCATAAATAACGGTGGTTGCACTTTCTTGCTTTGTTCGGGAAGCAGGAAAGGGGAATCACCATGGCCGAAAGACTTCGTCTGAGAACGAAACCGAACAGACGCTGTGGACTATAATGGGGTCCGTTTGGTTTCCGTTAAGGTGTCCAGCTTTTGAATGGAAGAAAAAGAGCTTTTTCTTCTGGTATTTTGAGCCAGATCTGCGACAGAACGTCTGACCGGAGGGTCTAATGCAGATGTGAAACCAGCCTTAAAGGAGATCACATAACTCTGTTTACATACAGCACTGTTAAACTGCTTGTCACGGCACTGATTACTCTAAGGTATGGCAGAGCACCCGCCCTAAAAAGGGTGATCCCATTGGGATGTCTCGTTGGGGTGGTCACCAATCGTTGACCAGGGCTGGAGGAACAGAGTGAGCTAGTAGATAACAGGACAATGAAAAGCACAAACTAGCAGCAAGAACCAGGCATGTCCTAAAATTAACTGGCACCTTTCCTAACGAGCTGCTAGTTTAAATAAGCAGCAGGGGAACTTAATTGGATTCCAGGTGGGGCAGGAAACAAACCCATCATCTGGTAGAGAAAATAGTGCTTTTTTTTACTATTTGTCTTTAACCCCCTCCCTCCCCATGACGTAAGGGTACGTCCCGCAAAATCATAGCAGATCTCGCGCTATCCCACAGCGGGAGTCGGCTGTCACTAGTAGCCAGCCTCCTGCTGCGACAGAGGGGGGCACCGGAGATGCGCCCCCTGCTGTTAACCCCATCCCTGCCACGATCTAAGTAGATCACAGCAGGGAAAGGGTTCACAGAGGGAGCGCACTCCCTCTGTGACTTCAGCCGGCTCTCGCGATGTTATCGCAGAGAGCCAAGCTGGTTGCTATGGCAACAGGACGCCAGATACCGGCGTCTTCTATTGCCATTGCCCAAGATCGCTGTAATAAGCGATAAGGCATGGCAGGGGAGAAGTCCTGCCATGCCTTATCGTAGCGATCATCAGTGCTGCAGCGTAAGTAAAAATGAAAATGTAAAAAAAAAATAAAAAAACAAAAAAAAACAACTTTAAATGCTTTTTATCATATTAGCATAAAAAATATATATCCCACATCTTTGGTATTGTCGTGTCCGTAATGACGCGTACAATAAATTGAACACGCTTTTTATCCTGCACGGCAAAAAGCGTTTAAAAAACAAAAATGCTAAAAAACTTAGGCAAAATCCTAATTTTTAGCATTTTACCTCCCAAAAATGCAATAAAAGTGCTAAAAAAAACCCTATGTACCAGTAAAGGGTGCCAATAAAAACTACAGCTTATCTCGCAAAAAAAAAGCCCTCTCAGCACTCCGTCCATGGAAAAATAAAAAAAGTTATAGGACTTTGAATGCAGCGATTTTAGAAAAAAATAATAAAATTTCCAAAACAAGGGTTATTAATTGTGGAAAAACCTTCAAAAAATATAAGACTTTTGGTATCGTTGTAACCGTACCGGCCCGCAGAAAAAAATGTAGTGTATCATTTATGCTGCATAATTAATGCTTTAAAAAAAAAAATCTATGGCAGAATTGATGCGTTTTCTCTCCCTACGATCATAAAAAAAATAAAAGTTTTACGATATTGTCTATGTAACCAAAAATGGTACCAATAAAAACTACAGTTCGCCACGCAAAAAACAAGCCCTTACATGGCCGCGCCGACGGAAAAATAAAAAAATGATGGCCTTTGAAAAATGGAGATGAAAAAAATACCAAAAAGCGTTTGGTCCTCAACGCCAAAACAGGCCGTGTCATTAAAGGGTTAACAGTGTGATGGCATCAGCAATGTAGTGAAGCCTACCTCACTATTTGTTATTACAAGTTTAAGACCCATTTACACCTAACGATTATCGCTCAAAATTCGTTCAAACGACCGAAAACGAGCGATAAATTTATTGTTACATGTAAACGCGGGCATCCTGCAGTTTTCTTGAACTTTAAAGGGGTTGTCCCGCGAAAGCAAGTGGGGTTATACACTTCTGTATGGCCATATTAATGCACTTTGTAATGTACATTGTGCATTAATTATGAGCCATACAGAAGTTATTCACTTACCTGCTCCGTTGCTGGCGTCCTAGTCTCCATGGTGCCGTCTAATTTTCAGCGTCTAATCGCCCGATTAGACGCGCTTGCGCAGTCCTGTCTTCTCCCTTCTGAATGGGGCCGCTCGTGCCAGAGAGCTGCTCCTCGTAGCTCCGCCCCGTCACGTGTGCCGATTCCAGCCAATCAGGAGGCTGGAATCGGCAATGGAACGCACAGAGCCCACGGTGCACCATGGGTTAAGACCTGCGGTCCACCGTGGGTGAAGATCCCGGCGGCCATCTTCGCAAGGTAAGTAAGAAGTCACCGGAGCGCGGGGATTCGGGTAAGTACTATCCGTTTTTTTTTTTAAACCCCTGCATCGGGTTTGTCTCGCTCCGAACGGGGGTGCTATTGAAAAAAAAACAAACCCGTTTCGGCGCGGGACAACCCCTTTAAGTATTTCTCAATAGACCACACACTGTTCTCTCCACGGGAATCGGCAGACTACAATGTTTGCAGCTGCAAAAAGAACAATGCAGCTGTATCCACAACTGGGTGTGTGATTAATCACATGCTGGACTCTGCAAACAATTCCTGAAGGCCCTTTTATATGCAAATGAAGATGATAAAGTGTTAATGGCCATGAACACTTTATGCAAACAGATTGCAAAATTTTTCAAAAGAATTAGCTTTGCGCATAAATGGGCCTTAACTGGAGTACTCTGTATATACAGATTTTATGCTGTTACTAGAGATGAGCAAGTATACTCGCTAAAGGCATATTACTCGAGCGAGTAGTGCCTTAGCCAAGTATCTCCCCTCTCGTCTCTAAATATTCGGGGGCCGGCGCGGGTGACAGGTGAGTTGCGGCGGGGGGGGGGGGGGGGGGGGGGGGGTTGTGGGAGAGAGAGATCTCCCCTCCATTCCTCCCCGCTCTCCCCCGCCGGCCCCCGAATCTTTAGAGACGAGCAGGGAGATACTCGGCTAAGGCATTACTCGCTCGAGTAATGTGCCTTAGCAAGTATACTCGTTCATCTCTAGCTGTTACCCTATCAGCATCATTGGCAGATAATGCCTGGATCAGTATGGGCAAAAACGAAGATCCTGAAGACTAGGCTCCTTAGCTCACAGAGGAGTGCCTGGACTGCATACAATTACAGTAAACCCTCTGCTGGGTGAAACATTACTGTCTAGATGTTCTTCCAGCTTCTGAATACAAACAAAAATGATTTCATTCACTGATAGCAAGCTGAGGTTTTTGCATCAGAACCCATAAGCCTTCAGCTATGCTCCTGAACCTTGAGGTCACCCAACAATTGTGTTAACCCACATTTTACCGCCGTAGTCTTGCAACCGCAGCTCTAGCCTCAAGGACAAACTTTCATACGACACATCTATATATATAAAGCTGAAAGCCCTCACTGACTCACTGACTGACTGACTCACTGACTGACTGACTCGCCAAAAGTTCTCCAACTTCCCGATGTCGTAGAAACATGAAATTTGGCACACGCATAGATTATCTCCAAAATAGGAAAAGTAATTGGGTCCCAACTCGATTATTCAATTCTATGCGCAAAAGAATTAGCGTCCAAATTTAACGTACATAATCTAAATCTCTCACTTCTCAATGTCATAGAAACGGGAAATTTGGCACGAGCATTGATTATGTCATAAGTAGGTAAAGCTAATAGGTCCCAACTCGATTATTCAATTCTATGCACAAAAGAATTAGCGTCCAAATTTTACGTGCGGAATGTAATTTCTTCACTTTCCGGTGTCATAGAAACAGGAAATTTGGCAGGAGCATTGATTATGTCATAAATAGGAAAAGCTAATGGGTCCCAACTCCATTATTCAATTCTATGCGCAAAAGAATTAGTGTCCAAATTTTACATACGAATGTAATTTTCTCACTTTCCGGTGTCCTAGAAACGGGAAATTTGGCACGAGCATTGATTATGTCATAAATAGTGTGAACACCAGATAAACACCAGTACCCAATTAACTCGGGTGAAGCCGGGTATATCAGCTAGTCATATATAAAACAGTATTCATTCTAGGAATTGCGCTTTGTATCATTCGTAGAGTTTCCAATCAATCGCATTAGACAGGACATACATCGGCTTTTAATATTTTATTGGTGAACAAGATTATGAACCCATTAAAAAAAATGCTGCATCCTGGATACAAACTTCAAAAAAGCTCTTGTAGGAGTAATGTGAGCAGAGATGAAAGCGGTGCGGGGACGGCTCGTTAGCCGGCAGTGTTTACCCTTATGACGAATACTTTCTTTGTGGTTAGAACAAACAGTCGCTCGTTGGAAGCTTGAAAACCTAAGATGGGATCGCTGCTCTCCAGGCTTGCGACCTGCTGCTTAGCAACCTGTCCTACGTGTCTGCCTTCTTTCCTGTTGTACAACACTGTGGACATCGGGGTTGGCTGGCGGTAGATGAAAATTCGGCGGACGCACTCACACAAGGCAGCGTAGGAGAAATTTGGAGCACAGGTGAAAAACTTCTTGTCTTGCTTAGATGCTTGGACATATCCTGGAAAAGTAAAAGCTGAGACGTAAACGAAGGGCAAGGTCTATGGACTACAATAAATTCTCTAAACATGTAGCAGAGCCGAACTTGTCATTTCATTCATAAGGGATACATTGGCAGGCATATCTTATGGAAAATTAGGACCATCACCAAGTGACAAACTCAGCTCTACTCTACCTCTATACAGTAATGGTTCAAAACCACTGGGTCACAACACCTGCATCAACACAAAGTTGTATTAACCCCTAAATGCTAAAGAGCATACATATATGCCCTGCAGGAGTGTAGTTTGTATTGAGCAGGGGTAGAGCCTGTTCTATACATGGCAGGTACTAACTGTATGACACCTGCCCGCAACAGCCGCGATTGTAAATAATTACAATCACAGGCATTAACCATTTAGATGCCACTGTCAAATCTGACAGTGGCATTTAAATGGCCGGACAACGTAAGTGAGCAAACTCCCTTAGTCTCCCGAATGCCCGTTTACTCCTACAATGAGATTGTGAAGTGCCATTTGGGTTTCATGGCAGCCCAAGGCTTTGTGAAGGACCTCAGGACTGCTATCTATTTCTACCTATTAAAGACCTTTGGTATGTCTTAATAGAATCTTTACAGAAGTACAATATACTGCAATACTGAGGTATTGCAGTATATAGTATAAGTGATCCAATCATCAAGTTAAAAAACACTTTTTTCATTTCTCCCATTAAAAAGTGGCATAGATTTGTCCAAAAAAAGTCCACTCCATAGAATTAATGTATTATTTATCATGCACAGTGAACCTTATCAGAAAAGAATAAAATACACAAAAACGCCCAAACTGTGCTTTTTGGTCACCTTATAAAATGTTATAAAAAGTGACCAAAAAGTCGTATTGACCCAAATGGTGTAAATACAAACTACAGGATGTCACATAAAAACAAGCCTTCACACCATTGGTCCATGTGAAAACTCAACCATGTGAATAGCCTTATAGGCTATAATGCGTGTTTGTGCTGTCCATGAAATACATGGACACCGAACAGACGTAAAATACGACTGTGTGAATAGGACCTTAAAAGGGGTTGTCTGGGACTACAATTTTGCTGACCTAGCCTCAGGATAGATCATAAATAGTTGAATGGCGAGGGTCCACCTCTTGGAATCCCTGCCAATTAGGCACTTGAAAGAACAGCATTGCTTAGTCCATACTAGGCATAACGCCCTACATTGCATAGTGGCTGTACCTGCTATTGCAACCCAGTCTCATTTACTTCAATGGGACTGAGCTACTCTGAGGCAATGCGACCGATGAATGTGACGTCACAAGCCTGAGCAGTCAGCTATATGCCACAGACCCTTCAGTCAGCTGATTGGTGAGGATTCCAAGTGACAAACCTCCATCTCCCGCTCTGGACTCACAGCTCACAGTTAGGACAGCAGGAGCAAGGGGTAGGGAAGGAGCAAAGCTATGTGGTGCGCAGCACCCTGCAAAGAGCCATTGGTGATGGCGGCCTTTACTGTTGATGAATGATTACTTTAGTGGACTGGAGACACTAGAAATGGGGCCGCAAAAAGTCACTATAAAAAGGGGGGCCACAGAGGAAGTCACTATAACAAAGGGGGGGGGGGCACAGAGTGGGTTACTAAGAGGGGATAAGAATAGTCACAACTATGGGGGGTTACTGAGAAGTTCACTGGGAGTATAGGCAAGATGCGAAGTGTGTGCAGAGATGATTCATGGCGGTCTGGGCCCAAAGAGAAGAAAAATAAAAACAGACTTCACCAATCAGTGATCACGGGTGATAAATATGCTGTGATCATGATCATTGGGAGGCCACTTCACTATAATCATTATTGCTATGTACAGCTGGTGTAGGACTATTATTTCGAAGTATAATAGTACTGTGTTAGTACTGAGAGGCACTATTAGTGTGAGGGGGTCACAGAGGGGTACGATTAGTGTGAGGGAACACAAAAAGTGTAACTTAGCACAAAAGGGCGTGATTCTAAAGTCAAAAACTTTCCAGGCAACACTGAAGGTTGTCCCTCTTTTCATTGTGCAGAAGTTGGGCGGTATGGTGTAGGTTTGGAAAAACTATAACATTAAACAATTTAAATGGTAACATTTTCATGGTCTTCTCCATCCACACATACCGGCCCACACGGACAGCCATGCTCACCACATATTTGAGTCCATTTGTGATCAAAACAAACTGAACAGCAATATATTCCTATGTAAATAGAATTCTGCTGCCCAGCGACCCATCAGCCACGTCTCCTATCGATCTCCACTGACCATTAGAAGACTCTCGAACAGGTGATCTAACACATGGATGTCTCACAGGTACGAAGTCGGCACACAGCAGTCCACTCAGCTAACATAACCTCACAACACCAATTTCATTTTCACAACATCTTAAACACTTTCTCCGATTTGCAGCTTTCAATGGCGGAGAGGTAATAAATAATGTGTAAGTTCATGGTGAAATATGTAAGGTGAAGATATCCCACTTCATGATCAGATGGTCTGGCCAACAAATCCACTGAGAGTACAAAGCGTAAAAACATATTAAATATAGCGACATAGAAAAAATGGCCATTATGGAGCGGTCAGCACTGACTGATCAGCGGTAGACTGTAGGGGCGCAGCCCAAACTCAAAACACTCAGATGTCAACTTATTGAAAATTTCCAGGAGTAACAGAATGCAGAGTTCTAAGAAATAATGCGCCAAGATTATTACATGAAGGATACAAGTATTTACTAAAATAGATCAATCAGGATTTGCTTTAACCCCTTGAGTGGCAGGTTTATTATTACCATGTCCTGCCTCAGAGGGCAGTTTTTTTTTAGATGAGTCAACAATACAATTTTATCACGCAAGTATTTATTAACCCCTGGAGTGGCATGCCTGGAAAATCTCCAGGGCTTGCTGCACTGACCATGCAGTTAGCCCCTTCCCTCCATATGACGTAAGGGTATGTCATGGGAGAGGGGTACTTCCCACAAAATGACGTACCCCAACGTCATAGGGATAGCGCGATATCATGACAGATAGCGCTATCCGGCAGCAGGAGCCGCCTGTCACTGATAGCCGGCCTCCCGCTGTTAACCCCTTCTCTTCTCTAAGTAGATCGCGGCAGGGAAATGGTTTACAGAGGGAGCACTCTCCCTCTGTGACTTCAGCCGGCTCTCGCAATGTTATAGCAGAGAGCCCGGCTGGTCACCATGGCAACAGGATGCCAGCCAATCAGCGCTTAGCCAATCAGACGCAGCTCTTTCAGCAGGCGGGGATTTTAAATCCCCGCCTGCTGAAAGAACATATTTACAGTGCCGGGACCCAAGCAGCTAGACGCGCCTGAGCTCCGGCAGCGGCGGAGATGCATGTTTTTTTTTTCCCACACCAGATAGAAATGATTTTCAGGAAGGGCTTATATTTCAAGCCCTTCAGCAAAAATCACTGTGGGGGTGCCGGCATCCTATTGCCTTCAATGGGGCTGCCGGCAGCGGTGGCTCCATTGAAATCAATAGAACGGCTTTGCGGTCCCCTCCCACAGCAGTCACCGCTATGACAGCTGTGGGAGAGGATTCTTAACCCCCCGCAGGGAGTCCCCTTTACTCCACATGCAGTAAAAACCCCAGAAAATTCCGCTGACAGCTCAGTGCTTTGCACATTTCAGCACTAGAGCTGTCCACGGAAACCTTCCGGGGTTTAACTGCATGGTCAGTGCAGCAAGCCCTGGAGATTTCCCGGGCGTGCCACTTAAGGGGTTAAAGGGGTTGTTCCATGTGACATCATATGGCACAACAAATCACCGGGACCACAAAGGCCTGCACGCTGGATCCTGGTACCCACGGAGGGGAAAGTATACTTCAGTTTATTATTTTTATACAGGCAGTGCTAAACTGAAGTATGCTTCCTCCTCCGTGGGCACCAGGATCCAGCATGCAGCCCGTAGAGGTCCCAGTGATTGTTCTGACATATGATGTCACAGGAAATGACGTGACTGCTGCGGCCTCACGTTCGTGAACTCCTCGCATCATCACACTTAAGATGTGAGTGCTGATTCCAGTAGAAGGAGTTGTGACGCTATAGAGTCTCATTGGCGGCAGCAGTCACCTGATTCCTTGTGACATATGTCACATCACCGGGACTGCAGTGGGCTACAGCACTGGATCCTGGCGGACGCAGACGGGCGAGTATACTTCAGTTTATTGTTTTAATGCAGGCATTGCTATTGAAGCACTAATTGCAATGAGAGGATGCCCAGCTTTTCATCACTGACAGCTTACCAAGAGCATTGAATGTTGCTGCGTGTTCCCATAAAGCGTCACCTTGGCTGAAAACCGGCTGCCACAGAAGAGCGTCCACGTCGTGTCTCAGTGAGAAGCATGGCATCTTTTCTGGAGTTGCTACGAGTGAAAAAAGGAATTGGTTGCCTCCGAGATTTACCTGCGGGAATACAACACATGCAGATCTTTATAACAACTTGTGTCGACAATTAAGGTCCAGAATAGGCAGAATGTCATCACTGGTATCAGAGATGGAAAATATATTTATTAAACCTGATAAGACCTTTTTACATCTTCTTTAACCCCCTTAACAGCCCCCTCAGCCATAAATGCATGGCTGGCGGTGGTGAATGGAGCGGGCACTGACAGTTAACACCTGCCTGCAACACCTGCGATCACAGCCAGGTCCAATCATGGCCACTTAACTACTTGCATGACATGGTCAATGCGGACTGTGCAAGCAGCTAGGTGTAGGCACTCTCTCCCTGCATGATCATGGGGTGTTAGTGGGTTCACATGGCAGTCTGGAGCCTAGTGAGTCTGTGACAGGGCTTAATAAGCAAATACTAGTAATTAGTAGGAAATTATAGCACCAGTGTTTCTGGTGGCACAATGCACCCCACAGCTCTGCTACATGCACGGCCCACACACACAGCTCCGCTGCGTTGCTTTTGCGTATGAGCTGCATGTGATTTATGAACTTAAAGGGGTTGTCCCGCGATAGCAAGTGGGGTTATACACTTCTGTATGGCCATATTAATGCACTTTTTAATATGCATCGTGCATTAAATATGTGCCATACAGAAGTTATTCACTTACCTGCTCCGCTGCTGGCGTCCCCATCGCCATGGTGCCGTCTAATTTCAGCGTCTAATCGCCCGATTAGACGCGCTTGCGCAGAAGGGTCTTTTCCCTTCGGCTCGGTCCGGCACGAGCGGCGTTCTGGCTCCACCCCCTTCTACGCGTCATCGTGTAGCTCCGCCCCCTCACGTGTGCCGATTCCAGCCTCCTAAATTACAAAGTGCATTAATATGGCCATACAGAAGTGTATAACCCCACTTGCTATCGCGGGACAACCCCTTTAAGCTGGTGGCTGAGGTGAAATCGTGGCTTGTCGCTGTGTCATGTAAGCTGCATTAGATTCATGGCGGCGTTGAACCCTCTGTGGGAACGTTTGCACGACAGCGACGGTTTGTTTCAACACTGGACAATGGATGACGATTAGATGAAGGCTGGACTGGTGTTGGCGGCATTGCCACTGCCGATGACATGATAACACGTTCAGGAGATGTGAAGATGGTGGTGAAGGACTATGCTTCAATGTTGTTAGTCAATATGCACCACCAGCTAAGTATGTGGACATTTGTGAGGTGTCATTTATTGGAGTCTCCACACAGGTGTGCAGCTGTCTCACAACATACAAACTGCCAACTGAGTACTGCTGTTTCCATAGCAACTGAGGTCACGGGGGTTTGAGGGGGATGTAGTCCACCCATAATCCCTCATTCACCTTAGAGAGCATGTGACTGATCACATGACGGTGACATCATAAATCCTGGCAGCACACGAGCTATGTATGTGTAAATTTGTGAGGTGTTATTTATTGGAGTCTCCACACAGGTGTGCAGCTGTCTCACAACATACAAACTGCCAACTGAGTACTGCTGTTTCCATAGCGACTGAGGCCATGGGGTTTGTGGGGAATGTAGTCCACCCATAATCCCTCATTCAGCTCAGAGACCCTGTGACTGATCACATGACAGTGACATCATCATAAGTCCTGGCAGCACACGAGCTATGTATGTGTAAATTTGTGAGGTGTTATTTATTGGAGTCTCCACAGAGGTGCCCAGATGTCTCACAAGCAGGTACAAACTGGCAGATTGAGTACTGCTATATCCACAGCAAATTAGGCCACAGGGGGTTGTGAGGGATGTAGTCTGCCCATAATTCCTCATTCAGTGCAGAAAGAGGATAAAGAACGAGTGATGATGTACCAGTCATGTGATCAGGGGGAACGAAGAGCCGCTTAACATCGAAGGTGCTGTGGGGCTCTGCATGCAACTCACACGTCACACACAAATTTGACGGACAAGTGGCCATTAGTAGTTTGATTGCAATACACAATATACTGCTATACCAAAGTATTGCTGTATATTGTACAAACGATCAAGTGATTGCAAGTTCAAGTTCCATATGGAGAGTATAATAATAAAGAAAAGAATAAGTTCAGTAAAATTAAAAAAAATTTAAAGTTATAAAAAAAAAAGTTTCCAATTTTTTATGTCTAAAGAAAACAAACAAAAAACAACCGATATCACTGCACCTCAGCATAGTGGTTCTGAAATCAACGCTACTTTGCTTAACTTGGTTAAAGATCTCCACTGACCGGAGGCAAAAGCGAAAGAAAAAAAAAAAAAAGTCAACAAATTGACACTAGCTACATTTTAACAGCAGCCATCCTTATCGTTCATGTTAATGGGTGTTTGGGAGGGTTTTATAAGAAGACACATGGGGGTACAGAAACTGATTGATGTAAACAAAGCCTCCACTCTCTGGTAGCAATCAGGGATCTTGAGACAAGTAGTAAATTAGAAAGCTGCCTAACTTTTTAGTATCCTACGATTAAAAAGGGGTTTTCTGTGATTTAATATTTTTGGCCAATCCTCGGCATAAGCCACGAAGATGACCAGTGAGAGTCCGACCCCCAAGATCAGTACGAAGAAGGGCAGCAGTGCTCTCCACGTCACATCGATGTCCATACGAGTGTGGTTGGCACTGCCGCTCAGTACTGTCCAGCTGAATGAGCTGAGCAGCAGTACTTGACCCTTTATATTGTTCATTGGCAAGGGTCCGGAGGATCGGACTTGCCAACTAACAAGATGAGATACATTGATTGGCCCCTTTTATTAGCTTCCCGGGCTGGATTATGATTGGAGCTTCCCTGTATGGAAATTAGATCTGTGACCCCAAAGTGCAGCATAAAATCATGCAACATGTTTTCTGTGCATCAGCTTGAGTATGACTCCATGTTAAAATTGGAAAATCCAGCGATCGGAGTGACTTCCAACGAGGCCAGGTCATTGGTGCTAAACTAGCCGGGGCCAGAATGCCACTGCCAACCTTATGGGGTCTTCTTGTGTAAAGCTGTGGGGGTATATACTGAGAATGTTATGATAAAGAAAAACATCCAGCCACACAGGATCCTGTGGCTGAAAGGGGTCAGAGGAGGATGGCAAGAATTGTCCTGATGAAGAGGAGCTGGACAGTCTAAAGCAGCTGATACAATACAACACAAAGTTGATGCTCCAACTATTGTGTCCAAATTCACATCTCATCGTTCGTTATCACAGAAGCGCTATAACAGCAGACGACCAGTTCCAGTGCCATTGCCGTCTATGGTGTAGAAAAAGCAGTGGAGCTACTCCAGTGGTGGTGGGAAGGTACCTATTCTAAATTAGGTATCCTGATGGCGATGTAGTAAAAGAGGTATGTGCATGGGAAATTGGGTGCAGCCAATCCAATATCCATACAACCAGCAATACATTGCACACGCTCAGGCAGCGGGAGAGGGACGTGGCGTGTGCAGGGCTGAGTTGCGCCTTCTTCCCATTTTTTTTTAAACTTTCATCACTACATTGATGTTTAAGAAAACTGAGACTCCAGTGGGGAAAGAGCACAAAAATTTGATCCATGAGTGGTGAAAAAATATTGAATGGTCATATGGATCCAGATGGCTGTTGCACCGTGCTGATGGGAGGTCAGAATTTGGCACAAGCAGCATGAATTGATGAACCCTTCCTGCCAGGTGCCAACAGTTCAGGCTGGTGGAGTAATGCTGTGGGGAAAGTTTTCTTGGCACACCCTGGGTACTCTGACACTGGAGAACGGACACCATGATGAACTGCTGTAGTTCTGAAGGCCAGTGGATATCCAACCTGCTACTAGAAGAGCGTCTCTAATAAAGTGACCTTTCATAATTGTAATGTTTACCGTACCTCCCGGATTTTTGTGAACTGATCCCGTACAAATTCCATACATGAGCCCCCCCGGATCCCCACGGAGCTCAGCATCTGCCGTGCTGCATTGTCTTCTAGCGGAGGCGATGTCACAGTGAGTGATCTTGGCGGGTAGCAGAAGGACTGTCTTCCAGAGTGCCCTACTCTACATTCTCCAGCTCTTCAAATCTGGGAAAGTCCACTTGAGAATTTGTGAATAAATTACATTGCCCGCGTTTCTTTTAAGTGTCATTCCGCATGGCATTTCTCAAATTAAATATTAATTGTCAAAGACAGTGGTGATGAAAAGAGAAGTGCGGCAGCGCTCGATGCACGGGTGATGTGTCTGACAGCCAGGCTTATCCTGAGGCACGAGACACGCCGATATCATACTAATGGTTAGACAAGGTACTTAATAGAAGAAGTGGAGAGGATGGCGGAAAAACGTATACAGAGCCATACTTGGGTAAATATGTATGGGAGGGAGGGTGATCGTAACACTAGAAGCAGGCGCTGTTTTAGAAATACAGATGTAGCAGAGCAGAGTTTGTCAGTTAGCACGGTGCACCATGTTTTATATAGAACTGCAAGCAAACGTACTCAGTATATGAATTCCTAAAGTTACCCCAATGTCACAATTTTACCACCAAAACCCCTGCGGTCATGGATTCCGACAGGAGTAGTCTACTGTTCCCGAGTAAAGCTTTTCCAGTTATGTCGGTATCAAACCAGCGTAAGCATATTTGCGGAATGACCGTTGCTTTTTTTGCGCATGGAACGGTGTATTTTACTCTATTTTTTGCACGTGTAAGTCGTGCGCAATTACGTTCGCCAAAATAAAAAAAAGCATTGATGATCCCAGCCATTGAAAAGGCCAATTAGTCCAATGAGTTCAAGAAGTGTTCTTTTCCTGCGCAATGTTTTACACATCTCCCAGCGTATTGAACAGGTATCTGTGCATTCCCATAGATTTCTATAGGGACTTTGCGCGCAAATGTTAAGGAAAAACAAATCGCACTTGAATGAATGGTGTACATGCCAATATGATGCGATTTTCTTCTCAACCATTGGAAATAGTGGGTGGAATATCATTGGACTAACAGAAAAATAGAACATCCTATGACTTTCTGTATGGCAGCATCACTGCGAGAGAAAAATCGCCCATGTAAAAAGACCCACTACAACAAATGGGTTCCATTTCAATGCACGTTTTGTGCGTCTCGCAATGCACAAAATTTGCAAAATAAAATTGCAGTTATTGACCAGAACCAGCATGGGCTTGTAATAAGCAAGTAATATCAGACTAATCTAATTTCCTTCTATGACAGTATCACTGACTGGGTTGATCAGGAAGATGCGGTGGATATAGTATATCTTGACTTTAGTAAAGCATTTGACAAAGTATCTCATAGCATACTTATTGAAAATATGACCAAATATGGGATTGACAAGGCAACTGTTAGGTGGATTCACAACTGGCTGAGTGATCGTACTCAGAGTGGTCATAAATGGCTGCACATCCAAGTGGAAGAATGTATCAAGTGGGGTACCACAAGGCTCTGTCCTAGGCCCAGTGGTGTTCAACATTTTTATAAATGTTGAGCAACCAATCAGAGGCAGCGCTTCCTGGAGGCGGGGATTTTCCAATAAATACTGTGATTGGTTCATCGAGCACTGGCTCTGATTGGCTGAACGTCACAGTGTTGGAGGCGGGGATTTTCCAATCCACGGTCAGAAGAGATGCTGAAGAACAGTGTCAGGGACTGGGGAGAAGACATGCGCCGGAGCTGACAGCACCGGAGAGGTAATGTATTTTTTTTTTCTGTAGCTAAGGCTTATTTTCGGGGTAGGGCCTATATTTCAAGCCCTCCCCCGAAAATCCTTGCACATGGCACCATAAAATCACGATATCGCTGTGAGAAAACGCAGCGATATCACATGAACCACCGATGCGACATTGCTGCGATTTTCTCACGGTGATATCTTGTCGCTCGTGTGAAGGAGGCCTTAAAGTTATATGTACATGTAGCAGAGTTCAGTTTGTGCCTAGACATATCACAGAGACTTCCACCCCTCTCAGGTCTGTGGCCACACGGACCCTTACAGATAAATGAACTTGACTTTCCTAATAATGCTCCTGAAACCTGCTGAATATAAATTATACAGTATAGTTTTCCCATAGAGGAGCAATTGTCTTATGATATGTACAAGTCTGAGGAACATCAAAGAGGCGCACATTCTTACTGATTTGCCTGCAGAGGATGAGCACATAAATATTCTAATACTAGAACAGTGCAAACCGAATGAAGCAGACCGGGGGGGGGGGGGGGGGGGAGACAGACGACATTGTTGCCTTGATTAATATTAACAATTCTCGGTCACCCTGTGACATATTATATTAAGTTATGATTCCGATTAGTATCAAAGCTGAACTCCTCAGTGGTATCAAATGTAAGAAAAAAATAAGTGAACCCTTTGGAATGACCTTGATTTCTGCACTCATTCCGATTGTGTGTTAGATTGTGTTAATTGGGACTTGGATAACAAACAGTTGTACCACTCATGTCTTTTATTGAGCATATTCAGTAATTAGTCACAGTGCACGGCAAGAAAAAGTAAGTGAACCTGTGTCAATGACTTTGCAAAGATCTAATTAAAATGACCCTCTGATTCCAGGACAAAATTTTGTTCTGTGACCAGAGGAATCAATTATACTACCTGCTGTTGGATTTCAGTGCTGATGCTCCTCTGATCTGCCGATTTCGGGTCCCATTTACAGTTATCCAATATGTCTGACAACCTTCAGACTACCTGATCCCCCCAATGCATTGCTATTGTTAGACTACGATAAGCATTACACCTGCTGTCGGTTTGGCCAGAGCTACTCACAATGAGAGCAGTGCACAATGTGCATTAGGCTGTTAAAAAATTGCAGCTTGAACAGCTGAAAACAGGATCACAAACCATCAGAACAGAGGGATATCATCAGAGAAGAACGCCAGCTGGTAATGTGTGTCACCCCTGGTCCCTTGACAGAATTTTGTCCCAAAACCAGAGGGTTGCTTTAAGTAGAGGAGATCTGAAGGTTTCACATGTGCTTTTCCTATCAAATAAAGGCGCACAAAGACTGGTTACTGATAAATTTGTATTTCTTATGAAAGATTGGTCAGAAAAATTAAGGGCCCTTTTACATGGAATGATTAACATTGAACTAATCACTAAATCGTCCGAAGAATGACCACCGCCTGTGTAAACAGACAGACGTTCATCTATGAAAGGCGGCCTATTTACCCTCATTGGAGGCTGATGTGGTACCATAAGAGATCTCTGGCGCGCTCCACCTCCATTCAGTGAGTGATTATAACGCCTCTGTGAAAGCAGGAGGCGTGATAATCTCAAGTACGACTGTTGGGCACTTAAGCGATGCACTGCTGTCCCGTGTAAAACCACCCTCAGTGAACCTGTGTGTTAATGACTTCTCCCAGAGCTAAATGGCAAAAAGTGTTTCAACTACGGAGAGGAGATTATAAGTAGAAATTTCACAGGTGCTTTGTCCATTATATAGAGGCCTCCAAAGCCTGGTGACTGACAAATCTGTTCTTCGGGGAAAAAAAACAAACACTGGTTGGAATCTGGATTAGCATCATCACCTCGCAAACCAAAGCAGGTCCCACAGCCCACTGAGCCTGAGGGGACATTCAGGTGGGATCAATCCGGTCCTATTTCTTTGAAACTGTACCTGTGTCTAAGGCCTCTTTCACACATGACAGCAATATAGCTGCGGGAAAATTGCAGCGATATTGCAGCTGTATTACCATGATTTCTGTGCAATATTGCCCCTTTTTTCCGAGGACATATGGCGATTTCGTTGTGCTACAAAGTCACGCTCTTTTGATGGGATTTTAGCTGCATTTAAAAAAATAATAATAATAATACATTACATAACAAGCGCTGACTGCTCCGCCGCACTTCTCCTCCCGAAGCTCCACCACACTTGTTTGCAGTCTTCAGCCCCTGGCTAAGGAGTTCATAAATCCAGCCTCTAGGAAGCGCTGGTTCTGACTGGTTCTCGAGCGCCACAGCTCAGCCAATCAATGAAGACCTTGATGAACCAATAACAGCAATTGACGTGATCTCATTGCACTGCCTGTGTCTTCCCACACAATCCTGGTGAGACCAAGGCAGAGAATAGAGGATGTTGTGGGAGTGTGATGGAGGCGAGTTTATTACATCACTGCCACAGTTTGGCCTATATTGACTCGGGGGCACAGCGGAGCCTCTAAATAACTAAGGGGGTAGAACAGTGCTATAAATGACTATAGGGCATAATGGGGCCTTGAAATAATTAAGGAGTCCACTGTGCCCAAGAGCATATGTAAACCTGGAGCCAGCCTTCGATAGAGGGAACAATGCCTCAATGGAAACAACTTTCAGAAGACTTTTCATAGAGATGAATGTGTTAGGCCAGGTACAAGTGCCTGCTACCTTCTTGCTATTCTGGGCAGACACAGGCGTCGCTCTGCTCCTTCTGTATGAATGAACTTTTTAGCTGTGCACTTTCCCTCAGCAATGCGGCTTCATTCAATCTCCTCCTCACTGCAGGGGCGCAGTGAGCTCATAGTGAGGAGTACGACATAGGATGCCTGTTCTCGGGATTGGTGGGGGTCTTATCAATGAGACCACAACCGATCTGACTTTTATCACCTATTATCATCTTTCCTATAGGGCCACCACCCTTCTATTTAGGCCACTGCCCTTGACTCTACCAAAACCCCCCTCCCCCCCCCCATGTCTCAGCATTCTGGACCCTTGTGAACACATTATTACGTAGTAAACTGCATTTATACCACAATTTTTCAGCTTGGAGTAGAGTTACATTTTATGTCAGCTTAAAGGGTTAAAACTATGTGTATAAATACTATACCGCCATTGTGGTCTGGAAAATAAAACCAATCTAGGTTAACTATGAATAGGAAAACAAATACTGAAATTAATTACTTGAAACCTTCAGAGTTGAAAGACTACATCTGATTGCTGATTGTATGGCGCTGAACTCCGTAAGGACGTTTATTATGCTCAGCATTCCTATTCGTGACATTTGTGCGATTATCACGCTTTCCCTGATCGGCTATAATAAGCCGAGAGAATTCTATTAATGAAATGGGAAGTATACACTATTCATCCGATGCAAGCGGGACTATTCGTTAACGGAAACACGTAGAAGTCAGAAGGCACCAGAGCCGCCGGGAGCGCAGAATAACTAGTGTATTGCTTGAAAATAAAAACTGTAATAAAAAGGTTTTCTCCATTTTTTTCCTCAAACCTTTAAAACTTCTGATACATTTTCTATGCATTGAAGGGTAGGCTGCATTGGCCAAAAAAGTAAGTGAACCCTTTGGAATGACCTGGATTTCTGAATGGATTAATAAAATGTGGCCCGATTGTTACTTAAGTCACAATTACAGATAAATACAGGTTATGAGCGTTGGGTTAAATGGGGTTTTCAGAGTTCAGAGTCCTCCATGCCCAAAATTATATGAAAACAATATACTCACCATATGGCCGCTCCACCATTTTAGCAGTCCGCCACCGTGAAATTGAAACCCGAAGGCCTGGTGACATCTTGTGATCTTCTATATATAAGCCCCGAGTCAGGTTTATGAGATGTCACTGATGAGGTCTCTGTTGGCCTCCCATTGGCTGCAGTAGTCACAAGTGTAAACAATAGAGATGAGCGAGCATACTCGGTAAGGCGATATACTCGAGAGAGCATCACCTTTTTCGAGTACCTGCTGGCTTGTTCCTGAGGATTCGGGGGGCCGCGGGGGTCGGCGGCGGTGCGGGGCAGTGAGACGGATCGGGAAGGAGAGAGAGAGATCTCTCTCTCTCCCTCCCTCCCTCCTGATCCCCTCTGCAACCCCCCGCTCACACCCGCGGCCCCGCCGAATCTTCAGGGACGAGCCAGCAGGTACTCGAAAAAGGCGATGCTTTCTCGAATATAGCGCTTACCGAGTTTGCTCGTTCAGCTCTAGTAAACAACCCAAGTCAACAGACTGGAGCAGTGAGGAAGCAATGCACAGTTTTATTACTTACAAGCATTACATCATACTATCGGGCAGGCAGTCTATCAAGCCACCCCACGGGCATGGCTTGATAGGCATTCTGCCATGACAGCCCTGGAGCCTTTTAGAAGGCGCCCGGCTGCCATGACACCAGCACGGCTCCCTGCGATCTCATCTGTCCTGTGTAAAGCCACTCTTAGTTAGTCACACAAAAGGTAGTCACTCCAGACACTTCTGCTGGAGAAGGGGCCTCAACCTATTTTTTCTGGAATCCAGCTCGGTATACTAGGTTGTTGCTAGACAAATACATACTTCCTGGCCAGAAGGAGAAACAAAGATATCAAATAAAAGATATGCTAAAAGTCCACCAAATATACTCTATATTCCAACGTTACCTATAGAAGAACGGCAGCTCCAAATTCCGTTTGCAACTGTGGTGATGAATGTTATTTTTTGGGTGGGGGAGGGGCTTTTACAGTTCTGCTCCAATATCAGCAGGAGAGAGCCAACAATGTAGACACAACCGTATACATGCGGTCATCATATGATATTTGATACAATCATTCTCCGTCATTGCCCTAAAGCAATTTTTCTTTGAACATAGAGGTAAAGTCCTTGTCTCCTTTACATTGTTATTCTCCACCGTTTACTAAAACAGACATCTTCAGCTTCACTTGCCAATCCCATATTTACCGGTTTGTGAGGTGCTCAATACTCTGGTGCCCTCTCCATATTTTAACATGGTCCTTTGAATTAGTCCTTACAGTGTCAGAAAGCCCCTTTAACTCCACATTAGTAAGGCTGGTCTCACGCGACTAGGTTGGGTTCCGCATGCGAGAGGCCGCAGCGGAATCTGGCCCTGTACCTGGCCAGCATCTGTGCGTACCTGATTAATCCTGTATTGCACATGGCTGCGGCGAGACATCGTCAGGTATGCGCAGTACAGAATCTTTAAAAAATTTTCTTCTTCCCGCGCAGGCACTAGGCGATGATGCAGAACCATCGACCTATCCGCAAGTCGGATGGCTTCCATTGACTTCAGTGGAAGCTGTCCGTGCGGAATTCGCACTAGAATAGAACATACTGCGATTTCATCTGTGCTCACTTGAGCGGACATGCGACTGTTCTATTGTTTGAATGTGTGCGGATCATCCGTGTGGGTGACAATTGCGGATTCCGCAATTCAAACCCGGTCGTGCGAGTCTGGCCTAATTGGTCAGAGACTTCATTTAGCTTTCGGAGTGATCACAGAGACAACGCTGCAGGCGGGGAGGCGAATTCACTAACAGATATAGACGATTATCCTATTCACTGCTGAAGACAAACAGGGAGGTTACCATTAACCTCCTTTCACTACCCAAAAATTAAAAAAAGAAAAAAAAAAAAAAAAACACAGATGGATGACTGAATAACATTTATTATTTTGCGGCAATGGCACCTGTGAAGGGGTGCAAGATGAGGATCTTGTAAAAATTATGCTACATTTGCAGTATGAAAGAGTCAGAGAAAATGTGGTATATAGTAGAAATGCATAGTATCACACAAACTTCTTCCACCAAGCAAAAGCTGTCAACATCCATCAAACGAGGCCATCTCACCAAATACCGCCCTATAACAATGTTCTCTCGACGTGAGCAGATTTCTCGTGTGAAATTTCAGGTTGCCCATGCCGTTTCAAATCCGTATCGTAGATCTGTGCCCGTCTCATCAATTGTGATAATGCGTCTGAGAAAATAATTCTCCTTCTCTTTCACATTTAGCCAGATGGGGCACACACATCTCCATTCGGTGCCAAGTTTGAACCTCGGAAAGGTTCTTTGGAACCCATCTGCTATTGGGTTCCACACAACCGCATTTTCAGGTCTACTGTCAGAATCGTATGCACAGATTTGGATAAAATCTTTATCTCCGCAGGCAAATCTTCGCATGCCCATCGCATCTGTCTTCTTCCAGCAGCAGGCAGACGAGCAATGTGAGATTTATCCATGGCCAACACAAGTCTACCTGGCTCGTGTTCAACGTTTTCACGTCCTTCCTTAAATCACGCTACCCATCTCACCACGCCCCTGTATGGCAGTGCTTGTTTGCCACATGCTTCACAAAAGGCCTTGGTAACACCATTGTGCGCTACTACCACGAGCTGCCTGCATTTTCAAGAAAGAAATCTGCCCACATCAAGAAAAAATTATGTTACAGGGCAGTATTTGGTGGGATGGCGTCATGTGATGGGGGCGGATATCTTCCGGTTAGCGTGAGAAGTATGAATGACACTATAGATAACATTGAAGACCTCTATTTTGGCATTTATATACCACATTTTCTCTGACTTGGTTATACTGCAAATGTAGCGGGGTGTTGCCAATAATTTTTACATGACCCTCGTATATAAGTTCTTTGAGTTGATGTGTTAGAAGCAGGAAAAATGCGCAAGTGTAAAAAGTTGAGAAACTTTGATAAGAGCCAAAATTATAACTGGATCAGAGAATCTTCAAAATGGTTACCAGGAGGGTTCCTGGTTCATGTTTAATGATCAAAAACAGTAGAACCAAGTTTTGGGTTGGATTTTGCTCAAAGATCAGTATAAAACTGAACCTTCAGTGAAAAGAAGGAAATAAAAAAAGAAAAATGAGGAAGAGGTAAAAAAAAAAAAAAAAAAAAAAAAGGAGGAGGAAGAAATGTCTTTTGTTTTTGTTTCTTCTACCTTTTCTCTTTTCTTCTTTTAGCATCTTTCTTATTATACAGGCCTTTTATGGTTCTTAGACCATGTTATACACCAATTTTAGCTGTATTAGTGAAGTTCCAGTTTAGTTCACATGAATTCGGAACGAATCTAATCTTTTGGTGAAAGTTGGCATACCAGTGAAGCTGAACTTTTCTAAGTCCTGGTATGTAATGGTTTGTACCTACCAAAAGTGTTTCAAGGAAGAACAACTGGTGAACCAGGGTCATGGGTATCCAAGGCTTATTGACCAACATGGGGGGGCGAAGGCTATCCAATCTTGTACAATCCTACAGTGAAGCTACTGCAGTACAAGCTGCTGAAAAAATTACTAAGGTAAAAAGAGGACAGGACATTTGTAGCGAGACATGTATGGGACTGTTCCACCACAGACTGGTCAGAGTGTCCGTACAGATCCCTGTCCACTGTTGAAAGTGATGCCAATGGGCATATGATTATCAGAACTGGACCTTGTAGCTATGGAAGAAGGAAGCCTTGTTTGATTAGTCAAATTTTCTTTTATATCACATGGACGGCTGGGTACTTTCCCGGTCACTTCTCTGGGGCAGTGAGATCCACAGGATACACTATGGAAAGAAGTCAGGTGAGCAGAGACCGGATGATGCTCTGCTCATTCGTGTGGTTGTGACTCGGATCTAAGAATTGTATAAACAAGTAACCTTCCTCCTCTGTCCTTCATGGCAGTGGTATTCCTTAATGGCGGTTGTGATATAGAGACTGTTAGGCCGTCAGCCATTTTTTATCCACTGCCGGCCTTAAATAGTTGGAATTCCGTTATAAAGGTTTGGCAGCTTCTCCCCTGCCTGCCAATATTCACATTTAGAAAACGACCATTGTCTTACCTTCCCTGGACAATAGCTGTGCTGTGATGTCAATAACCCCCATTTCTTTCTCTCCCACCTGTATTTGTTTGGGTAGTATTAGCATGAACATACTGAGTTGTATGACCATGCACTTGTTAATGAAGTCTTAGGAAGCTCATTCACCTACCGCTGAGTTTTCCAGCTGTTTAGGCACAGTCAGTAAAATACAAGGGAAATTTGTTAAGAAAGATTATTAGACGTATGAAGGTCCCAGCGCAATATGAATATTTTCAGAATGAGGCGTGCCAGCTGAACAAAATGCATCTACACATGTTGCGTTATGAGCTCAGTAACAACCCCAAAAGGCATATCTGTACACCTGGGAATAATTTATGTGTCACGCTTAATATGGGGAATTATGGTTTTTCGGAGCCCATAGAGAATCCAACCCTCCTCTCTTCAAAAAACCTCAGAGGGGGGTGGGGAGAAGGTGTGTTCAGGGGAACCCTTTATAATTCGGGACTCCACAGATCCCAATTGTCAGATTTCAGAGATACGCCCTCAGCATAAGGCTGTCCTATTCACTTTAGTGACTCTGCACGTATTGGAACCTTGGGCCGTGTATCCCAAATTCTGTTTATTTTAAAAATACTGTCTTGTTAAGTATATACCATGTACTACCGTGTAACATCTTTTTCTGCATACTTTTGTACATGTATATATCTGCACTGCTAGTCTTTTTCTAGAATAAATCTACAATTTATTAGTTAAGCCTTGTCAGTTTTAAAACTAATCATAAATTCAAGGATTCTGTTCAGAATTCATAAGTCTTGGTCCCAGCTTCCCTTAATAGCTGGTGATGGCAGCGTGTGTATTGTGCGAGGCATTCTAGAGTGCTGAAGTGCGTTTGAACCAGGTAGTGATTTGAGCTTTCGCCTTGCAGGCTGGATACAAATCAGTCTGTATTCTAACGACTCCAAACTTGCAATCTTGCTAGAGTGATCGCTCGAGGCTCTGCAAGTGCGCTCGGAATAGTCGATCTGTGAGTAGTCGGGGACAGAGGCGGGATCGATAGGTATCGCCCCCTCTCTGTGACAGTGGTGGCCTCTTGCGCCCTTCCACACTGCAAAAATTGCTTAGCAACAAATGGATTGCTTAGCAATGGTTTGAGAAACAAGGGGTTGACTTGGCCTATAAATTCCCCAGTTCTTAATCGGATTGAGGATTTGTGGGATGTACTGGAAAAAAACCCACAATCCATGGAACCCCACCGCACAACTTACAAGACTTAAAGGGAACCTGCCATCCTGGGCATGCTATCCAGATGCAGATAGCATGTTGTAGAGCTGGGGGAGCTCAGCAGGTTGATATAAAGCTTTGAGGGGAAACATTTACTAGAACTGGTATTTTATTCATTGAAATCTGTGCTTCTTTTAAGTGGTCCTATCAGTGATTGACATGGATCCATGTATCAGTGTACATACAGAAATAGCTGTCAATTACTGATAGAACCGCCCATTGGACCTTTAAGCGCAAAATAGCAGGGATTGGAATGAATAAAATACCAATGACACGGAATCTTTCCCCATAAAACTATATATCAATCTGCCCAGCTCCTCCTGCTCTATAACATGTTGCTCGCAGAATGGACTGCATGTTTAATGTGACAGGTCCCCTTTAACCCCTTCCCGCTCCATGACGTACCGGTACGTCATGGAGCGGTGGGGTATATATGAAGAGAGGCTGCGTGGCAACCTCTTTTTATACAGTGTGGGCGTCAGCTGTTTATAACAGCTGACACCCGCAGGCAATAGCCGCGATTGCCCGTTCGGCCTATCGCGGCTATTAACCATTTAAATGCCCCCAACGATGTTCGGGGGTCCCGCACGACCCCACCGCAGTGAGATCGGGGGGAGCCATGCAGGTGTCATGGCAGCCGGGGGCCTAATGAAAGGCCCCAGGGCTGCTTTACCAGACTGCCTATCAAGCCATCCCCGTGGGGTGGCTTGATCGACTGACTGTTAAATTCCAATATGACGTAATGCTATAGCATAACGTGATACTGCAGGAGCGATCAATGCATCGCATGTTGTAGTCCCCCAGGAAGACTTCAAAGTAGAGTTAAAAAAATAAAAATAAAAAAAATAAAAAAATTAATCGTAAAAAAAAAAAAAAAAAAAAAAAAAAAAGTATACAAGTTTAAAATCACCCCCCTTTTGCCATATCAATTATTAAAAAATCTAAATTATAAAATAAAAATATGTATTCGGTATCGCCGCGTCCATAAAAGTACGATCTATCAAAAGAGCGCATTATTTTTCCCACTCGGTGAATGTCGTCCGGAAAAAAAAAAAAAAAAAGGACGCCAGAAATGCATTTTTTTAGTGAGTAGTATAGTAAAAAAAAAAACTATACAAGTTTGGTATCGTAGTAATCGTACCAACCCTTAGAATAAAGTTATCATGTTACTTTTGTTGCCGTTTGTGTACCGTAGAAACAAGACGCACTAAAAGATGGCGAAATGTCTTTTTTTTTCATTTTACTCCACTTAAAAAAAAATTCTAAGTTTTTCAGTAGATTATATGGTACTTTAAATAGCACCATTAAAAAATACAACTCGTCCTGCAAATAAACAAGCCCTCATACAGCGACGTCGATGGATAAATAAAGGAGTTATTCATTTTTTGAAGGGGGGGGTAGGGAGGGTTGGAAAAAACGAAAATGGAAAAAGAAAAAAGGGGCCGCGTCATTAAGGGGTTAAAGGAGGTGCTACTTATGTCTTGGTGCCAGATCTCACAGGACACCTTAGAGGTTTTGTGAGTCTATGCTCGGAGAAGACAGGGCTGTTCTGATATTACAAACGAGCCTATAGATGATATACATGCTATAGCTGAGCTATATATATATATATATATATATATAATATATATATATATATATATATATATATATATATATATTATATATATATTATACACACACACACACACACACACACACACACACACACACACACACACACACACACCGATTCCTAAACTACATCCCTCACAACCAGCACCAAACGACCCCCTAGGCAGTTCCTTATTTGGCCTCCCACTCTTCCCCCAGCCAACTGTTCATATGAACACAAGGTTTTGTGAATTGGCACTACATCTTCCTCAGCTGGAGGTACAATTGTAAGCAGCAGAAATTATTAAGAAATAAGATTTGCTTGTTACATAAATTCAACGTGCTGCAGAGAAAGTGCCAAGTACAATGCTACAAAAACACGGAAAATGACTTTTTTGACTTCGTTTTTTTGTATTGCAGGAACTTAAATAATTGCTAAATGTGTGTTGAATAATTATCATAATTGTCTGATGAAAACAGCTCTGTAGCTGCAACTTCTCAGCAGAAAGTGGATATCGCATGCCCCCATCTCCAGCATACACAATGTGACACATTCCTCATTAATATTCGGCTGCGGTCTGATGTGGCCGTCATTCTTAGCAGTGTGCTGAGGGGCTCTAGTCTGGAGACAAATAGCAGCGAGGTGTGAAGATTGTAGGGTTACTATTTAGTAAAGGGAACCAGGAATAGAAAATACCTGGCAGCTGGGGAAGCGGCACCAGAAAAGGGGAATGGGGTGGGGGGTTAATGCTCTTACCGAAATACAGTAAGAAAATGTTATGAGACCGAGAGATCGCTAGATAGGAGATAGACATGAGCTAATTAGAGCGACAGATCAGAGAGAGAGCCAAAGAGCTAAAAAAAATTTCATCATTGTGCATTGACATCGATGCAGAAGAATTAAAGGGAATTAAAGGGGTTGCCTTGCAACAGCAGATACCTACAATTCAGCCCCCACACGGCCCAATGCATGCGCACCTCCGCTCTATGCACTTCAATGGGGTTACCGGAGATCAACGTAGCTATTTAAGTGAATGGAGGTGTGCATGTGCGTCCTCCGTTACCCCACACTTGGGGGGACGCACCAGGGCTTCGTTTTAGGTATTGTCTGTTGTGAGATGACCGCTTTAATACACAATGCAATACTGTGTAAAGGTTTTAGGCAGGTGTAGAATACTTTCAAATTAGGTGGTGTTTGATTGGCTCTAAATGTATTCTGTAGCAGGCCACCCCCAACACCCAGCCAATGTCATTAAGGCTACTCGCACACAGGCGTTTTCTTACCGAATATTAATCACATGCGTAATACGCAGCACTAAAGCCTGATTTAGACAACGATTATCGCTCAAAAGAGGTCTTTTGAATGATAATCCTTGTATGTCTTTAGGGCAGGCTGTGAGCGATCACCTTGTGCTCCGAGTGCTTCCGCTTGTCTTCTGCATTCAGCTGTTTTCTGCTCGGAGCGATCAGCTGTTATACAGCTGAGCGCTCTGAGCGGGGTATGCAAAACACAGCTGGACTGCTGTGTTCTTCATACCCAGTCTGTGTTCAGGGAGAGGTATACAGCTGAAACAATAGTATCAGCTGTATCCAGCTGTGAACTCCTAATAAGGCTGATCGTTTTCTGTCAGCATGCTATTCATTACCGAAAACTGCACAACGTCAGTGCAGTTAGACACAACGATTATTGCTCAAAACACGGCTTTTGAGAGAATTTTGAGTGATAATCGTTGTGTTTAAAAGGGCCTTAAGGCTCTATGCATGTCAATGGGCCTCTCCGAGCAGCGTTTTTGTGCAGCATATTGAGCGCACGTAAATTTATTGTTTGTCGTTTGATTACACTGTGCAACACTTATTGGCACCAATAACTATGTGCAATGCAATTTTTGTAACAGATGAGCAGATAGGTGGCTCATAACTTTGGTGTGCTGATTTCAAATTTGAGAACTGCTTTTTTCTGCCACGTAAGGTTTTCCGGTTATGGAGAATAATGTAATCCAGTCGGCTCGCCATTAACCTGGCTTAATAAAAAGAATAACAAAAGTGATTATGCAACTATTTCACAATCGCTGTTACACACCGTGTGCTGACTGACCACTATAAGGGTAGGTTTATGTAACATATAGGGAATGTTTCCACGTGGTGGAAAGGCTGCAGATCATCCTCCAGTAAGTTGTAATAATGAACTGTGTTTTTACAGGTCAGTGGTTAGACGAGATAAAAGACTCAAAATCATAAAACAAAAATACATATTTGGTATCGCTGAGTCTGTAAAAGTCCGCTCTATCAAAGTAATGCTTTATTTACCTCGCAAGGTGAACATCGTCTGCCTGCCAAAAAAATTAAGAACGCCAGAAATGTGCTTTTTTGGTCATGCTGTCTCCAAGAAAAAAATGCAATAAAAGGCGATCAAAAAAATTATATGTGTTCCAAAATGGTACTAACGCAAATTACAGGACGTCCCGCAAGAAACGAGCCCCCGCACAACTATGTGGCGCAAAAGATGGCTGCAGAAAATACTTTAAAAAATTAAATATCTAAATAAAAATAAAAGTAGTATAGCAAAAAGGTTAAAAAAAAAAAACAAAAAAAAACATAAGTTATTTGTGTTTTTTTCTATGGGTCAATACATTTACTACGATTACATGTATCATAGTAAATGTATTGATCCATAGAACAAAGTTATTATGTCTTTCTGGTTGCAGTTTGTGGGCCGTAGAAACAAGACACACTGAAAGATGGACGAATTTTGGTGTTTTTTTTTTGTTTTTTTTTCATTTTACTCCACTTAGAACTTTTTAAAAGTTTTTCAGTACATTATATGGTACATTAAATATTGCCAATGAAAACTACAAGCTCATACAGTGACGTCGATGCATAAAGAATTACAATTTTTTAAATGTAACTAAGGGATTAAATAACTTGAAAATGAGACCTGCTGCTAATAGTCAGTGTTGCCAGTGTAAGCAGCAGGTTTTACTTTTACAGAAACATCAATTACTTTCAGTTATGAAAATTTAAAAAAAAATTATTGCACAGTGTTGCACATCGTTCATTTTCGCTTGCTTGAACAATTTTTTTGAACGCGAATCGTTCCATCTAAAAAGGGCCTCAAGAACTATCTCGGGCGTAAAGAAGAACAGGGAGTCCAGGAAGTGATGATATGGCCCCACAGAGCCCCGATCTTAACATCATCCAGTCTGTCTGGGATTACATGAAGAGACAGACTGATCTCAGCGAGCCGACATCCACAGAAGCTCTGTGCTTATTTCTCCAAGATGTTTGGAACAACCTCCTTGCAGAGTTGCTTCAAAAACAATGTGCAAATGTATCTAGAAGAACTGTTGCTGTTTTGAAGGCAAAGGGCGGTCACACCAAATATTGATGTGATTTACATTTCTCTTCTGTTCAGTCACTTTGTATTTTGTGAATTGACAAATAAACTTCTATTTTCGAAAGCATTCTTAAGGCCCATTTAGACAATGATGATCGCTGAAAAGCCGTCTTGAGAGATAATCGTTGTGTCTAACTGCACTGACACCGTGCAGCTTTCGTTATGCTGTCGCTCATCATTGTCTTTCAGCATGCTGAAAGGCAACAATGAGCCTTATCAGGGATTCCCAGCGGGATACAGCTGATACTACTGTTTCATCTGTATCCCGCTCCCTGATAACGGTCTGGGTATAAAGAACAGAGCGGTCCAGCTCTGTTCTCCATCCCCCACTTGGAGTGCTCGGCTGTATAACAGCAGGCGCTCCGACCAGAGAACAGCTGGATGCAGAAGGCAAGCGGGGACACCCCGCTTATCTTCTGCATCCTTCGCTCGGAGCGCCGGCTGTATAACCAGCAAGAAACAGCTGGTTGCAGAAGACAAGGGGCTCCACTTCTCTTCTGCATCCTCCACTCGAAGCGCAAGGTGATCGCTCAGCGTTTGAGCGATCATCTTGCACTGTAAATGACAACGATTATCGCTCAAAAGACATCTTTTGAGCAATAATTGTGGTGTCTAAATGGGTCTTTACTTTGCAGCATTTTCTCACACCTAGCTAAAACTTTTGCACAGTACTGTAGATGAGAAAGTTATAGGACTTTCCATTATACAATAAGTCTACATCAACTCCTATACATGTATGCAGACACTAGAATCTTACTCATTTGCAGCTAAACCCATATAAAATAGATTTTCTTCTAAGTCCCATTACTCTGCCACCTCCGCACAGCCTCAGGTGCTTCATTCTACTAGTGCTTGTCCACTACAGGCTCCACTTGATAAGGTTGTGGATAGAAATAATGGAAACCCATAGAGAGCGGCCCCCAACACCACATGCTCATTGATTGAATTCTAGATGAGGAGAGTCAGCAGCTGCCATGCTAAAGCCAAATAATGACAAGTTCTTCTCCCTTCATCTTCTGTGCCCATAGGAATGTACGGAATGTATATTAGAGCATTTCTAATACTGGCCATATACTGCTTTCAGGATCAGGATGCCGGTCATTATAGGGTTATAGTAATATAGTAATGTTCTGTACAATGCTAGGATATACTATAACAGAATGGTCAGTGGTGGTCCAAGTACTGGAAACCCCTACCGGAGAATGCGTTCGCTTTGATGTTTCATCTGCATCCGTCGTTCCCGGTCACTAGCTCTACAGGGAACTGCAACATAGCTATAATTAAGTGAATAAGGCTGTAGGGCCCTGCACATTGGGTCGGCAAAGGGAAACTTTGTCCAAAACTTTTACTATTGATGTTCTATCCTCAGCACAGGTCACCAATAGTTGATTGGCAAGGGTCGCCCCACTGATCAGCTGATTTCCAGGTCCACAGTCTGTGTAGACAGAGCAAGAGGCAGATAGCGCTATCTGTACTGCAGTGGCCCAGTTTGGTACTACAGGTACAGCTCCTGCTGAATTCAATGGTAACCTAACAGCGTGGTCTGAGCAAATTGCGCCAGCACTCCAAAATAGTCAACTGCAGTGATCGGAATATTTCCCATCCAAACTCATGGTGCTTTCTGGGCTTGTCAATCATTATAAATTTGCCAAAATCTTAGGACTGTCTACTTTAGAAAACCCATTTTCAATCACCTTATTAGTGAATCCTGAATTAATAGAACATTCAGGACTCACAGCTGTTACCCAAAAGAGAGAGCAGCCACAAAGAGTGGTTTGTCACTCCAAAGGATCCATCATGTCCATGCATTACTTGGACAACCCATAGATGTCAAAGAGAACCTTGTAATGCTTGATTATCCCAGCGGGGGCGCTGCAGGCAAACTCAACATTTGGAGACTGCTGCCTCCACAGATTACAGCAGATTGCTAGTGGTCTGAGCATTGGGATATTGTCTTGTGCTTAGCATATACAGAATCAAAAGCAGAATAGACAAAGCAAAAAATTGTGATTACCAGCCTCCACGTGAAGAATTAAGAACTCTCAATTTTTATTTTAAATCCATCAGGATAGGTCATCAACTGTTTATTGGCTGGGAGTGGGATGCCACTTCTCAGGATGCCAGCTGATCAGCCGTTTGGGCGCCCGCTGTCACCACCAGAGGGGACAGAGTGGAGTCAAATTGCTCTGACCCATGTAGTGGCCGGTGCTGCTAATGGCAGGCACAGCGCTCATTGATTTGCAGGAGCCTGCAAATACCAGCACCGGCCACTACACAGGGGTAGGAGAGATCTGCTTCTGCACTGTACCCCGTGTTTTGCAGGCACTCAAACAGCTGTTTGGTCGGGGTCCTGAGTTGGTGGAACCCAGCCGATAAATTATTAATAAGCTATTCAGAGGTTAGGTCATCAATAAAAATAGCCTAGAAAACCCATTTAACCCCTTGAGTGGCGGGTTTCCTACCACCCTGTCGTGCCCACCAGGGCAGGTTTTTTAAAATGGGCTAATCATTGAATTTCAACTAATTTTGCAGTTGCGTCTCAAGAGCCATAACTTTTTCATTTTTCCATTGACATGGCCATATAAGGGCTTGTTTTTTGCGGGACAAGTTGTGATTTTTTAAACAGGGGGGAGGAAAAAAAGAAATGGGGAAAAAAGAAAAAAAGGGGCCATGTCATTAAGGGGTTAAATAATGTATTAACTTCCTACTCTGGGTCATTACGACGCATGGATACCACATGTGTGATTGTATTTTTGATTTTTTACAAAGTAAAAGGGAGACAAGTGTTTTTATAATTTTTTTTATAATTTTTTTTTACTTTTTTATTTTTATTTTTTGTCCCTTTAGGGGACTTCCACAGGGACCCATCAGGACCCCTGATCACATTCCAGGGGTCCGATGGTGACAGCCCTTTACATGCTGCAGTGACAGCCCTTTACATGCTGCAGTCACATAGACTGCAGCATGTAAAGGGTTAACACAGCAGAGATCGGAGGTTTTCTCTGATCTCTGCTGTAAGAGCTGATGTCTGGCTGTCCTCTGACAGCTAAGCACCAGCTCTCCCTGCCACAGAGACAGTCGGCTTGCTTCTGACAAGCTGATGGTCTCTATGGCAACCTGTAAACAAAGCAGGAGATTGCCGGCATATCGGCAATATCTTCTGCTGGTTTTTCAAAGCCCTTGCTTTGTTCTCTGTGGGCCTGTGCAGGCAGAGCTCACTGTCACAGCTTGTGGCATTGTGCTCTGCAGCTCCCATAGTGATACATAGCCCGGAAATCTTCCGGGCTATGTCGCTATGAGCAGTGGAGCTCGTCCCGGAAAATTTCTGGGCGTGCCACTCAAGGGGTTAATGTCTTCTAGTAGTTCTGCCATGAAGTTAATTAAAGTCATTTTTTTGATGCTTTAGTGCATGGGAGTCCAACCTTTTGGTGTCTCTGGGCCACATTGGAAGAAGAGTTGTCTTGGGCCACACTTCTTGGCGGCAATCTATACAGAAAGGTGTTGGAATTCCGCAAATGCATTTTGCCCATTAACAGGGCTAAATCTGCATGTGGATCCACAACACAGAAAGATATGGATTTTGCTTCAGTTTTTGGATGCGGAATTCACACATGTAAAAAAATTCTGTAGTGTGAACGGACCCTTCAAATAATAATTTAATATCCCCCTGAGACATGAAGGCAGGCAGCACCGAACTGATGACTTCTAAAGTAATGCAGCTGAGTTGGGTGAACTGGCGAGTCTACTAACTACTGTCTGCACTGGGCTACCTGATTATTAACCCCCACAGACTTAGGCCCAATGTCCGAGGGCGGGTTTGATTTGCGGAAGATCCACATAGGAAAACATGGGCGTCCGCAAATGCTTTTTGTCTGAAAAACAAATCGCAGCATGCTCCACTTCACGGCGGATCGTGCACCGGCAGCTTCCATTGAAGTCAATAACGGTCGTCCGATCTGCGACCCGTCCTGCATTTAATACCGCAGGAAAGCAGGAATTCCGCACACATCCACATTGAAGGACAAAGAAGATCCGGACAGGACGCAGAAGACCCACACAAGTAAAAGCGTCCTCAGCTGTGGGCAGGGTGGGATTCTGCTGCGGACTCCCGCATACGGAATCCGATCCGCCCGTGGACATGAGGTCTTACTCATACAGTACTACTGCGGGGTGTTGGATGCTGGCCTAGCTACTCCCCAAAACAGAAATAGAAAGGGGCAGGAAGAGGTGGAACTAACAACTTCGCCAGGCTGGCATGCCACTGCTCCTGCGAGTACATCCCAACGCCTCCAGGCCAGCAGCATGTCATGTGATCAGTACGGCCTCTAGGTGAGACTACTAAGCACTGGATTAATGAGGGGGCTCGCTGGCTTAGACTCAGACTCGGCCCGATTGGCTCTCCCCTGCACAGTGGCTCTCTTACAATGTGGAGCAGCAATAGCAGCAGCTGAATTATTAGTGCCCAACCCCGGGCGCCATCCTCTTGCGTAAGCATCTCTGTACTCCGTTACCTTACAGTCACACTCAGTAGGAGTTGGGTAGGCGAGCCGCTGCGGTTCTTATATGCATGTTGCCCGCTGGCCGCAGATTGGTCATACCTGCTTTAGTGTTTTTAAGTATCTTACCACATCAGTAGCTTTCATGGTGGATCCATCGAATCTACACAAAGTTGTGCCATCCTCCAGAGACACGTCACACTCTTCCAGCTCCTGAGCGTTGCATGGAGGCTTCTCACAGTCCGGATTTGGGTTCTGACAATAAAACAAACATTAAATGATTTTAAATTAGCAGACGAGATGTGTTCGTTTTATATTAATAGATGTACAATATCAGAAACCAACTCCGTGAGTGGTTCTAGCGATAGCAATTCACAAGCTGGGAAATGAAGCATCATACTGGGGTCCAAGAGAAGCAACTACCGGTAATGTTGCCTCCAGCCAATTAAAGGAGTTTTCCAGGCAAAAATACTACTGATCACCTATCCTTAGGAAAGGTCATCAACAGTCAATCGCCGAGGACCCGTCACTTGGGATTCCCAGCGAGGAGCTGATCACCTGGGTCGCTGTCAGTGCATCGGGGCAAGATGTTGTCACAGGGGGCAGAAGCGAAAGTGCCCTAGCTGGCTTCCATTCCATTTAAATCCATTGGAGTTGAAGACAGCTATTACACTTCTGCCTCCAGCACCAGGGTCATATGCGGAAGTTTAATAGTCACTTCAGCTCCCATTGATTTCAATAAGAGTGAACCCAGCTAGGGCACTTGTGCTCCTGTCCCCTACGATGACGTTTGGCCCCGGGCAATCCGCTCATCACTGGGAATTACAAGCTGTGGGTCCCCGTGATTAGCTATTGATGAGCTATCCTCAGGATAGGACCGGGCCATCTGAAGGCATCATAATAATTTTGCCATATAGAGCCCAAATAAGTACCCTACAGCGTCTAGATGGTTTTACAGTGTCTATGCCAATATTCGTGGTGGTCTAGGTCAGGTATCCCTGGAGGTCCACAATAGCAAAGGGTCTAAAAATCAGCATGCCATAAAGGAACCGCACGGACTGATCTCAGCATTATATACCTATTTATTGCCTCCACGCAACTTGCAGAGGGTTACAAATGGAAAGCACAGATTTCCCACATGATGGGAAAAGACAGAGGGGGCCTCAGAGCCCCCCATCCATGTCTCTTCGACGGGAAAAAATAGGCTTCACTTTCTACTTGTCAACCTGTCGTCTACAGAAAAAGGTAGATTGCCACACAGTATATGCAGCACATATTCAGACCTTCTGAGGTGAGGTGGTTCAAACATCCACTGCCATAGTGGGTATCCCTGTGCCCATTCACCTGAAGAAGTGCGCTTCCTGGATATATTGGATGTGTCAATGTGGCCCAATCATGCACACACATTACTTAATATTACACAGTTAGCATGTAAGTAATAAGGAACGCCATGGATAGAACGCTTTTATTCAGACCATGAAGGAAACTAGTAAATGCAGTTATTCTCCATGAAAAGGTAATTTACAAGAATACAAAGTGTCTACAAAATTTTGTAAGGCCTGGAGGCCTGTGGTGCAATTCCCCATTCATTCTACTCTCTTCTGAATCACCAAGATCTCAGGGCCCCTGTTTAGGAGTTGTACGAGGATACATCCCCACACTTAGGCCTCCCTCACACAGGCGTTTTTGTACAGGGTTTAGTGCCGCTTTCCCATCACAGCGCTAAACGTTCTACAACGCTCTCATTCATTTTAATGGGGCTGTTCACACAAGGCTAAAAACGCAGCATTTTCAACGCTACGCTTTGACAGCGTTGCATGTTCTATTTTTGGCCATTTTCAGCCCTGTGTCGCCCATTGACAACTTGGTACCGCGCTTTTGGCAGCGCTAAACACCCTAAGCTATGCTGCCCGAGTCAAAAGAAAAATAAATCAATACACACCTTGCAGGTGATGTCGCTGTCCCCAGCGCCATTCTCGGGACTTGTCAGCCAGCAGGGGAACTTTTTCTCTGGTGATGGGGATTTGAAATCCCCGCCTCCAACGAGAGATTGCGCTGATTGGCTGAGCGCCGCTGAGTGACAGCCCACTCAGCCAATCACAGCCAGTGCTGGATGCGTCCAATCACAGACATCCATTCATTGAATGGCTGTGATTGGCCGCTTCTAGTGCTGGCTCCGATTGGCTCAGCCAGCTGTCACACAGCGGCGCTGTTACGTGTGCTGCTGGGATCTGAAGTTCTAAGCTTCCTAGCAGCACAGTCCTCACAGGGTTAATTGGTTGAGCTGGCTGGGTGTGGTACTTCCTGCTAGCCAATCTCCTGGGTCTGTGCTCACATATAAACCCAGCTCCTGGTCATTCTCTGTATGGCCCCTAGGGTGAGCAATCATGAATCCTTGTCTGTTGAAGTTTGCTGTGTGACCTGCCATCTGTGTTTTGTTGCGGCTTGCTGTGTGATCTGTGGCTTGCGGTTTATGTCCGTTTGTTCATTTATATTCTGTCAATTTTGTGTCAGCTTGCTGTGTGACCTGCTATCCGTGTCCTGTCCTGTTGCAGTGTTCTGTGTGAACTGTGTCTGGTTCTGCTGGACTCCTGGTTAGTGTAGGGACTAGCAGTATAACCAAGAGCCGTGAAGTGGCCCGCTAGCTTTCATGTTTTGTACAAAATGTCAACTAATACCTGGTATTTATATTCAGCTTATCATCTGCTACCAGTGGTTGCATTGTGGCTGCTGTATGCTGTGTATTCTGGCTCTATTTGTCCTGTTGTTCGGTCCCTGTCATGCGGCATGTGAATGTGTCCTGTTCTGGTGCGTGGCTCCTAGGATGAGCTAGGGCCCAGATCCGAAGACCACTGGGCTGCCCTTATTGGGATAATGTCCCCGCTTAGGTAGGGCCAGGTCAACCTCTCTATAGCCAGGGCCAGCTGCATGAAACCTGTGTGACCCGTGTGTGTGTACCCAGTTCACTTTGGTCATGATCGTTTGGGCCCCATGCTTAGTTTGCCCACACGATCGTAACAGGCGCTTACCCAATCAGAGCAATCGGCCAGCTTTACAAGGTCTCGACAGTAGCGCTGGGGACAGCGACTTCACCAGCTAGGCGAGTATTGATTTTTTTTCTTTTATCAGCAGCCTAGGCTGCGCTTTCAGCGGTGTTGAAAAGGCAGCCAAAACGCTGGCATAATGCATGCCAGCGCTACTGAAACTGGGCGGAATCTGCAATAAACGTAGCATTGAAAAATGCTGCATTTCTGCAAACGCCTGTGTGAGGAGGCCTTAGTCTGGACTGGCTCTACTTACCTAGTTACTATTCTTTTCCTATAATGCAACCGGCAGACATTAAATCGGTATCAACGGTCACTACACGGCTTTTCACATTCGCACTATTGTTTCTATTTATGCGCTTATTCTTCGATATCCATTACTTGTAATTGGACTCATGTCTGTGTCTGTAAAAGGTGTACCTGCACTGCCAATTCTCTACATTGTGAGTTCAATAAGAGGAGTTTATCCCCTTAAGGACGCAGTCTTTTTTTTTTGTTGTTTCTCTTCCCAACTTTCAAAGAATCATAACCCTTTCATTTTTTTCTGTCAGCGTAGCTATCTGAGGGCTTGTTTTTTTGCAGAGCAAGTTGTATTTTTTAATGATACTATTTAAATGTACTGAAAACTCTTAAAAACTTAGTGGGGTGAAATTGGAAAAAAAAGGCAAATATATCCATCTTAGATCTGACTTTTGTGGATGCGGCAATATGGTTTGGCATTATTTTTATATTAAAAATATGGTAAAAAAAATTTTTAAACTGTTACATATGGTTTATTTTTTTACAATACGGTTTTCTCACTTATTCTTAGTTTTTTATCCCACTAAGGTGAACTTGCAACTGTTTGCTGATCATACAGTATAATGCAGTACCGTAGTATTGCATTATAGCACATTCTAACAGAAAGACTATCAAGATGTGCCACAGGCACTCTTTGATAGACATTCATTCATTCATTCATGGCAGCCTTCAGAAGTCCCTGGACTCCTATGACATGTGAAAGACACCTCGTGATGTTATCACTAGGGTGCTGTTTGGGCCCCCGAAAGTCTACTGAGGGATTGAGAGCGGCATTGAAAGGATTAACTGCCAGGATTAGCGTTGGTGCTGGCTTCTGTGGGTGGGTGTCAGCTGTCAAAGACAGCTGCCACTCACCTTATAGGGAGCAGGATTTGTTCCCAATCCCGCTCTATACAAACACCGCACCTGGAGGATGTAATTGTAGGTCCTTGTTGGTGAAGGGATTGAAAAAAGAAAAAAAAAAAAAAAGTCAGCATGCCTGGTGGTGAAGGAAAAAGATTAAAGGGGTTATCCCAAGACTGACTTATCACAAACATGTGTGGTCGCAATCCATTCATTTCAATGGGCTGAAACACCTGTGTACAAATGCTTGGCTATCTCTGGCAATCCCATTGAAGATAAATGGAGCGGCACCGCGCACATTTACCACCACTCCATATATTCACCTCCGACTGCAAGATATTGTAGCAAGACCGCAGCGAGGAGGAGCTGGGGGCACTGAACCCCCTGTTCTTGGTGGGAGTCTCACCGGTGGGACCATCGTAGTGTCTCTAGTAGACTAGGATAGAGAGAAGGGGTAAGTGTCCAGATCCCTGGTGGTCAAGGCAAGGATTTATTATCTGCATCCCTGGTGGTCAAGGGCATAGGAGGGGTCACTAACTCATACTTGGTGTACACTATTTTACTCACCCCTCTTTCTTTCCCTGCCCTGTACGGACCAAATAATTCTCTTCAGGAGTGGGCAGAGTGTTTATGATGCGCTCTACCTGACCACTGAGGAGATAATTTAATGATTGCAAGGAGCTGACTTTCCCCCAGCGGAGGGAATTCATCAGACAACCCCTTTAACTGTAATGTGACAGAATTAAAGGAAGAAACTGCATTGTTGAGGATGGGGCTTTAAATTGCCAATTCCATTCCTTGTATTTCTTTCTCATCTTTTTCAAGTAAATTGATTAACATACCCTGAAACGGAGCTGTGCTGTCAACTGAATGATTAACGCAGGACTTACTGACAGTCTTAAGAAACGGTTGTGCTCACCAAGTCCTCGGATGTGAGATGCATCAGCTGTTCGGCTATGGCTGCACATTGTGCTGGATCGGCAACAAATTCTCCTTGTTTATCACCAACAATAACTTCTGCCCACTTACAGCCTACGTCTTTCTTTGCCAAAGTGACCTCCACACTGCAAGAAGACATAACGGTACATTACTAGTTTGCCGAAAACCAAGAAACAAAGCAAACTACTGTAACTCCTTCACAGGCTCTAAGGTCTTCATTTAAAAGGAGCAATGAACCTCAAGCCTGTCATTAGTGCACACCCAACATCCACCCTGGACGGATCACTCGTAGGGATATAACTGTACGCCATACAGTTGTATATATTTGTTATAGAGTTGGGAATTCACTAAGGACTGGTGATCTTACACAAGTCTTTAGCGGTAATGTGCTGGAGTAAGATGTGCCAAGTGTATCGAAGCAAAGCAAGCCTCTTATTCAGTCTGACGCATCTTCGGCCAGTCCGTGCTCCATAAAATCAAATATATGACAGCTATGATCTAGCACGGATTTGCCCTACAAACAACGCCAGCTTTTGGTCTAAGTTATAGTGAACTTTTTGGGCCACAGAAGGCCCGCCCTTATTGCCATGCCCCACCAACTCTTTAGAAAAGAGGCAAGCGTGACAAAGATGAAAAAAGTATCAAAGTTTTGTGCAAATGCAGCATGTGCCAAAATTTGAAACTTTCCCCCCAGAATCGTAGCGTAAAGAAATAAATTTCCCCCACAAAGTGAGGCAGGGTTCCCATATGTCTGGGTAGCTGCTTTTTTTTCCACCCTCTGGCACGGTCATGAAATGCTGAAGGAAAAAAAATATATGCCAGAAGTAATCAAATAATATTTTTTAATTGGATTGTTCATGGCTTCCAGTGCGTTACTTTTGATGTCGAATGTCTCCCAGCACTAGACAGATACAAACGCTGTATGTAGTGGTAGTTTCTCTGTTTTCGGCTATAGACGAGGTCATAGAGGGAGCTCCTTGGGTCTGCTAATCCCTTTATGCTGCGATCAATATTGATCACAGTATACAAGGGATTAAAAGGTGGGATTCGGAGTTTCAGCTGGACTCCAGTTGTCAGCCACAGCCAGGTCCCACTTGTGATGGCGGCTTCTACATGGCCTACATGTACAGCATCTCACGAGAACCCCATCCCTCTAATAACGTACAAGTACGTCACGGGTAGGCAGGGCTTAAAAGGCTAGTTGCAAGTTTGAAACTTATCCCTTATCCACGGGATGAGGGAGAAGTATCCAATCGGTGGGGGTTAGACAACAGTGGTGCCGTTTTTGGGAACAAAGAAGACCATTTCCCCTCATCCCATCCATCATGCAGTATATAGGAGGAAAAAAAATGGTTCTATCAGGAGAAAAGAAATGGCGTAGAAACAAGAAACCTCTCCGGAGTTCAGTTGAGGTTATAGATTTTGATTTTTAATTGAAAGGGTGTTCTATACATCGCAGCATCATAACGTATATCTACATCGCTGCAAGAGGAGAAGGTTTATCGAAAATCAAGAACATCAATACCCTTACGGGGCACATTGTGTAAGTCTCAACATGACAATATGGATCTCCAGTCTGCAGAAGACTGCGCCTCCCTCTTTATTGTCTAGCAACGGATTGATGGTGGTTGGTTTTAAAATGCAGGAGATGGAAGTCATCAAGCTTCGGATCAATAGATAAAGAAAAAAAACCACTGCGTCTGAACCTCGCCGTGTTAATAGGGGAGAATTGGATTTCATCAAAGAAAACCAGAGATGACAAGCTCTCAGATGCCATTACCATGTGAAAAGAGGAAAAAGCACCATCGTGCCTCCCGTGTGCAGATCCAAAAGTGGCTGCGATAATACAGGAGGTGTAATGAAAGAAAATGAAGATGGGGAGGAAGAAGGTAAGCCCTTACTGATCCTCAAGGAATGCCTGGATGGAGAGCCTAGACTTTGATCGCCTGTAATAAATTAAGCTAAAACCTCTTTATAGCGTAAAGGTAAATGCAGTCAAACCGCGGCAATCCAGCGCTCAACTCAAATTAAGGTTGCTTAGAAGAAGCGGAAAAGGTGAGCCCAGGAAATAGAAAGGGAGGCATAAAGGTGCGGGATCAAAGGGCTGTCAGGATGAATAGGGGGGTTTTATCGTAAAGCCGAGGTCAATAACCAAATTCCCAATTACAGCAGAATCTGCATGTTCTCTAAGCCGATCAGGAGCCGGTGCTTTGTCAGATGTAAGGAACTTTTCATCTTGGAGCGCTCCTCACTGGAAGGAATCTTGCCTTGTCATTTCGGATGTGCTCCCCTTCATGCGGCATTAAACATGCAACACCAAACAGACAGACAGAAAAAAAAAAATACATTTCTCTCAATGATTTCACAGTTTTGGAGTTCGCTGTGAAGGGAGTCGCGGTGCCACCGGCGAAAGGATTCTTATTTTTCATCTATTTATACAGCAAGACATTTCGACTGACGACAACTGAAATTACGGCACGCAACGGCTCATTTATTATTACTTTCTGCAAAGCCAGAGCTTTAATAAATGTGATGCATCTACAAAAAGTACAAGGTCTATCGTAAGATTTCTTAGAAAGAAGGAGGGGTAACTGGTGCTTTTTGATGACCAATTCTTTGCTAGTTGTAGTGAGCGCTCATTCACTATCCTACACACATGGCAGATTATGGTCTATGTGGAGATGAACGTTGGTCGCCATCAGCTGATTAGTATCCCTTTTAGGCGCCATTACATAGCCGCTAGTGCTCGTGGTTTCCCGACAATTGCCAGGCTGAACGTGCGAGTGCAGCCTGGCAATTAGGGGCATTACACGAGTATTAACCCTTTGCAGTCCAATTTTGGATTTAGGGTTTCCTACGGGGCTTTCTCTTTCTGACATTATACAATGGTGCCATCTGCTGGCTAGAGCCAGTACTGCAGTATGTGACATGCTGGAGAGGCCTCGGACAACAGAACTGCCAGTAATCTATGGAAAGAATACCCTGCCGGACATCTTCCGACATTGGGGCTGTACAGCCTTCAATCAGAATGTCTTTAAACGTCACAGTGGATTGGAAAGGGTTAATGGCCCTATAATCAGGCAAACGACTGTTCGTGCCAATAACTGGGCCGTGTAAGAAGCCCTTCTGTATGGTCAGATCATCTGGCCTTGCTGTGAGTACTGACCAACAATGAGCCTGTCAGTTGGAAGCCGTTCGTCACATTTCATACAGGCAGATAATTTGCAGTATAGGGGCAGAAGATCGCCATACTGATTCCATTGGTTAACCGCACTGTTCAACTAGCAGCCAGCCAGTGAGAAAAATTTCTGCCTACATAAACGAGCTAATCAGCCAAGGAAAGAACAAGCGCTGGGACACTTATATAGCCTGACTATCTAAAAAAAAAACGAACATCTGGGTAGTGTAAAAGGCCTTAAAGGGGTATTTCTGGTCATGAGATCAGCCCTAGTTGCACAAGGAAAGACTAGAAGCAAAATGATGAAACTGAAAGGGAGGAGACAGATTAGACAGTGAGAATGATCAATGAGTGGAACAGGTTGCCATGGGAGGTGGCGAGTTCTCCTTCAATGGAAGTCTCCAACCAGAGGCTGGACAGACATCTGCCTCATCCTGACATCTCCATCTCAGTGTGTGGCACTACCATAACTCCCAGACAGCACGTCCGCTGCCTTGGGGTCATATTCAACGCCGATCTCTACTTTATCCCCTACATTCAATCTCTGTCCCAAACATGGCAGCTGCACCTCAAGAACAAATCGCAAGAATCCGCTCTTTTCTAAGCGTGGACACGCTAAAAATGCTTATTGTTGCCCTCATGCAATCTCAGCTCGACTATTGCAACTCGTTGCTGATCGGCCTCCCCTGCACCAGACTCTACCCTCTCCAATCCATCCTGAATGCGGCAGCCAGACTCATCTTCCTGTCCAGCCACTACTCGGATACCTCTGCCCTGTGCCGGTCATTCCGCTGGCTGCCTGTTAAATACAGAATTCAATTTAAACTCGCTACCTTCATCCACAAAGCCCTCCACAGCGCAGCGCTGCCCCACATTGCCTCCCTCATCTCAATCCATCACCCAGCCCGGTCTCTCCGCTCTGCTAACGAAACTAGACTGCGCACCCCTCTAATTCGAACTTCTCATTCCCACCTCCAAGACTTCTCCAGAGCAGCACCGGTCCTCTGGAACGCACTACCAAAGGCTACCCGAGCAATCCAGGACTCGCAGAACTTCAGGCGTGTTCTACAAACGCACCTCTTCAGGGAGGCATACCGCATTCCCTAAACAAACCCCTCTGTACTCCGCCTGATAACATGCTCCCTGACCTACTGACTGCAATCCCTGCTAGCCATCATAAACCGCTCCTGCAGTCATACTGTTTCTGCCGTCACATGGCCAAATGTCTGACCATTGTCTGTGTATAGCATGTCTCACTCTTCACTTCTCCATACCGCGCACATCTCCAGCCCGCCATACCGTGCACATCTCCAGCCCTTTACCTTCTGTATCCCCCCATTACTTGTAGTATGTAAGCTCGTTGGAGCATGACCCTCACCCCTATTGTTTCCATCAACTGATTACTATGTAACCGTGGTTCTGTAATTTTTGTACTTTTGTCTTTCTGTATTCCCCCTGTCTATGTAAGCGCTGCGGAATATGTTGGCGCTATACAAATAAAGATTATTATTATTATTATCATAATCATCTATCTGGGATGATTTAGTGAATCCTGCACTGAGCAGGGGGTTGGACCCGATGACCCTGGGGGTTCCTTCCAACTCTACCATTCTGTGAGACGCTTTGCAAGTTTCAAGAAAACGGATAGATCAGTGGGAGTCCAACAGCTATTTCCCTTGTCCTCCCTGCTGTAGCCCCAATAGAGAGGAGGCCATTCAATTGAGCACAGGTTACGATTTGGCAGTGCCACTCTATTTCCAATAGGAAGCTGGAGATAGCCGAGTACAAAGTGCTCAGCCATTGCAGTCAGTCCCGTTAAAATTAATTGAGTGGCAGCTGCTGAAGCCCGACCTGCGCTCCATTCAATGACGTCACCGCAGGTGGGAGAAGCCACCCGAAAGGAAGGACGACAGTGGATAGATGAAAACTTAAAATGTTCTATAACTAAAAGACCCTTTTAAGGCTCCAAGCGGAGACAAAAAGCCACATGAAAGTAAAATTCAGTGGTCGCTATTCAACAAAACGTAGGGAGGCCCATGTATGCCCTGATATTTGCCCTAGGCTCTGCCAGGCCTTGACAAACTAGATGACTTCCCAGAAAGGGGAGATGGTGGTTGCATTAGGTTAAGGACCTAATGCATTAGGTTAAGGACCTAATGCAAGCCTATGAGAGAATGGAAAGACAATGTATTCTATAGCAAATCCATTAACGTAGCTGCAAAACCTCCAAAACTACTGGCCACATATGGCAGACGCTGCCTACAGAGTTTACTTAAAGGGATTTCCAGGTGTTTTTATATAATTTTGATTACTAATACAATTTAAAAATTTTAACCTGAAGGATACAGAACACTTTTCTGTGAATGTCTAAACTTTTTTGTGGTTGTGACTAAATATTTTGGCCTGTAGGGGGCATTTATTCCTGATATTCTGACATTACCTACGGAGTTAACAAAGGGATTTCTGGGTGTGGGGGATTTTTTTTAAACATGGGTGTAACTCTGTTAAAACAAAAAAAGCAGCCATATTAATTCCCAGCGCTCCAGCATTGCAACTCCCGCGGTCCTCCTGGTCTTTATTTATGAATGGCTATCATATGACTGCAGCAACCAATCAGAGGCTGTAGTGGTCACGTGCTGTTCTCCTGGCAATATGGCTCCCAGAGTTGTGATAGCAGGAGAACAGCACATGACCACTGTGGTTTCGGATTGTGTGCAGCGGTCAGGTTGTAGTTGTTGATAAAGACCGCAAGTACGCCACAAGCTGCAATGCTGGATCCCCGGAGGGCTGAAACGGTGAGTACAGCTGCTTTTATTGCTTTAACACTGTTGCACTCATCCCCTTCACCGGGAGAAGCCCACCTCTTTCAAGCACAAAAAACCTAAAAGGGGTAATACACCTAAGGGTGGTTACACACGTCCGGATTGGAATTGCGAATTCCGCCATCGGCATCAGCACGGACGATCTGCGATAAAACATGGGCAGTGAAGGGCATGCATTTTCACATTTTCCTTCACATTCGCAGATAGATTGTGTATTCCGTGAGCGGAAGAAAAATTGCAGCATGCCCTATTTTACCGCGGAATCCGTGTGGACGGACTCCATTGATATTAATGAAGACGTGTGACCCGCAGCCCATTAACATTGTGTATGGGCTGCCGGTGCCCGCGTCATCGCTAAGCGATGACATCATGGGAAATACAAAAAAAAAAAAAAAGTGTACTGCGCATGACCGCCTGCAAGCCTCTGCAGTCAATACAGTAAGGTGCCGTAGCAGGGCCACTAGTTGGGCTCACAGGCATAAGTCAACCCACTTCATGTGAGCCTGATTTAGGGCTTCTTCAGACAACCGTATTTGTGTGCGCAAAATTTCAATGGGTTTATTCTCACCTGTCTATTTTGCGCACGTGGAAAAAAAATATAGGCCCTGCTCTATTTTTGTGCGCAGCAAGGGCTCCATAGAAGTTTATGCACAGTCAAGATGTGTGTAGGTGCACAATACGCAGCGCAAACCGGAAAAAAAAGAACATATCTGGACCTCATTAAACTAAATAGCCTTTTAAAAATCCCATTGGGAAGGGGGTCGGGCGTGCACAAATAGTACAGTACTATGCCTCGATACACGCGCAAATCTACTTCGCCAAACCCTGTTCACTACGCAAATACGTTGCGCTGAAGTGTTGTGCGCAATTGCACGTACAGTTGCCTAAAGGAGCCCTTAGTAAAACATGGCTGCATTGTTAGTAAAACAGCACCACACTCATTCACTGGCTGTGTGTGGTAATACAACTCAGCTCTACTGAAGTGAATGGAACTGAACTGCAGTACCACACAAAACCTGTTGACAGATGTAGCGCTGTTCTTCGAACAAATGACTCGCTTTTTTTTTTTTCCAATCCTGTACGACCTGTTTAACCACAAAGTATCAAAAAATAGACCCGTTTTGTTCTACTTCCCCCTTAACAGTGCAGAGCAGACATTATGTTTTATGTGTTAGTGGAAATTAAAATTCTAGGAGCCTGCCGCCCCCGGCTGTGATAATTGCTGCTCCCTGCAGCTTTTGTTTTGCTTTCAGGCCGTCCCCCTTCCACCAACAGCACCCGTTACTTGAAGACGACTTGGAAAATAGTCCTCTAGGTTCACATGGAGCCGGGGAAGACGAAGTTGGAGCAGCTTTTTTTGATTGATGGCTACATCTTCTTGCAGAGGTGTGCGAGACAACTTCGAGCTTTTGATAGAACTCTGTACAAGTTGACGGCTTTAGATTTTGACAGCATGAACTTTGCGGAGTGTGAAGGCAGAGATCTTAGAGAACATAAGACGCCTATAACAAGTCACTGGGAGTCGCGTCTCCCACTATCCTTCTATCATTACAGAGCAGGCGGCTTGGGAAGCGCTGGGACCGTTCCTGCCTGTAGCACTGGTGACTATACTAGCTATATCACTGTGGTAACCGGAATATATAAACTTTATGGCGACGTCTCGAGGACTTCTACTTAGTGGCGATGGTCATTGATTCAAGGGAAACAATAAGGACTCGTTGACGCAAGCTAAATACTGTCAGATCCATGTCGGATGTTTCCTACGTGGATCTGACGGCTCAATCTATGGAAGTACATTGAGGCTGTTAAATCTGCATCGCATAAAAAATGGCGCAGATTCTCTTTAGAAGCTATGGTAAGTGGATTTGCCATGGATTGCGCAAACAAAAAAAATGCAACGTGAAAATACCCTAAGGCTGCCTGTCCACGGGCGAGTTTTCATTGTGTTCCCCGCAGCAATAATCTGTCCGCGGGTAAGGCTCTCCATAGCTCTCCATAGCATTGCCCCTCTTGTCCACGAGTGGAGAAGCATCGCGATTCTCCGCTCACGGCCGGCAAATCACATCATGCTGCGATTTGCCGCGATTCCCTGCCGTCAGCCTATTTGTCAAATAGGCTGACCAGCGGAGATCCGTCTGCAGCCTCCTGCTCCCAAGTGGAGCCTGCAAGATCTCCGCTGCGGGATACCACAACGCCCGTGGACAGGCAGCCTAATGGGAAGGGGGTTCCTGTTGATGGAAATAAGGCATAAGGATGCAACAATTATTTGGGTATTTTCATTTCAACTTTGCAAACACCATAACTTTTTTTTGTTTTTTCCATCGATACGGCTGTATGAGGGCTTGTTTTCTTGTGTGACGAGCTGTAGTTTTTACTGGTACCATTTTGGAGTATTTATGGCTTTTTTGATAGTTTTTTTATTGCACTTTTTTAGGGAGCCAAAATGAGCAAATTAAGATTTTTTTTTTTTAAAGGCTTTTACCGTCATGGTAAACAGCGTGTTTAATTAATTTTACAGCTGGTTACTAACACGATGATAGCAAAAAAACACACGTTTGGTATGTTTTTAAAAAAAGTTAGTAGACAAAAAAAGGTGGTGTTCGTTTTTTTGTTTATTTTTTAAATACTTTTTTTTTTTTTTACTGTTCCTGTGGGGATTGAACCTGCGATTGTATGATCGCTATGAGAATACATTGGAATACATTGTACTAGCGATCTTGCATCAGGCAACCGTGTCCGATTGCCATGGCATACCACTGGCTCTCCTTGTTGATATCGTGAACCCTTTACATGCTGTGATCAACACTGATCATGGAATATAAGGGGTTAACAGTGTGGTTCATTGTTTTCTTATTTCTTTTATTAGAATCGCCAAGTCAATATTAGCGCTGCCACGGTGGACATGGCTAGTATTGGGCCAAGAAGAATCAAGGTGTGCAGGACACCAGTGTACAGGAAGCTGTTAAGCCAGCAGATGGTGCAGAAATCAAACAGAGCTAATTGGCCAAGCCTCAGCCAATTAGCATTAGCCTAGCACTAATTCGCTGAGGCTCAGCCAATCAGCTCTGCTTGATTCCTGCACAGTCTGACGAGTTAAAACTTCCTGTGCAGAAGATCACCGCAAAGGAGAAACTGGATGAGTGTCTAAGGAGTACGGAAGAAGGTACATGGGGATTGGAGGACTGAAAGGAGGGGAGGATAGTTCATGGGAGCGGTGTTAAGAAGAACAGTACAAAGGGGACGGTGATAAAGGGGGAGAAACGAAGCAAGCTGTGATGAGGGACGTGTGTGAATAAGGCATGAGGGGCTTGGATGAGTGAGTGTGTGGGGATAGTACTTAGAGGGGCTGTGATAACTGGGAGGGATGGAAGGGGTGGGGGAGAGAAACCCCAACCTTCATGTGTATATAACTAATGTTCATACTCCTTTATTTTAAATAAGGGAAAATGCACGCATAGCAATCCTTAGAGAAGTACTGACTATCTGAATTGTCCCATTCATCTCTAATTAAATGTATATATCCATGAATTGCTGTGCATGCAGTTCCCTCATGTGGAAAAATGTGTCTTAGTATTTTTAGCTTATTTAACAAAAAATTAAACAAATTCCTTTTGTGCGGAGATGGGATCACTTCAAGCTACAGGCCCAAAACTGACAAGAAAGTCTGTCCGCAGGATTATGCCTACTACATGACTCCCAGCATTTGGTAGGGCCCTTAGAAACACAGATATGTAGCCCTTCATACCATATTCATTGTTGAGAAATTAAACTTTAATCCTGTATGTAAATTAGATGGCGTCCCAATTCCAGCAAGTCGTGGGTCTCCCTAGACCAAGGCTAACCCTGCCCAAAGCCTCCCCCTTTACCTTGACTGATGGCACCGATCTTTTCTGGCATCACTTGTATCTGCACTGAAATTTCACAGGTTCATTCCCGGCCGGTATGTGGCATGATCCCTACTGAGACAACCGCCTCAATGATTGCTGTGCATGTGCCGTGATAGTCAACACTACAGAGGAAAGAGCTGGCAGAGCGACCTGGCCCTCAGGTGTAGAACACCTACTACCATTACCCACAGATGGGAGCATACTGTGCTGAGCAGGGCACAGATGGCGCACACACTGGCTGGATAGCAGCGTCTTTCTATAGTACACTGCAGTACTACATGTTCTGTACTGTACTTTACATGTGCCAGGGTGAGTGGCTCCTTTGGACACCAGGTAAGGGCGGCTCTGTTTTTTTTTTTTGGTCCATTATGCACCCTGAAGATGCTCCTATACAAAGCAGGTGATTTACAGCCTCCGGTCAGCAGCTCTTTCTACCTTCTGGACAGGAAATATTTTGCAACAAATCTGCAGCGTTTTTGAAAAACATTGCAGACTCAAAATGTACAGTATGTCTATCTATGCTGCGGATTGAGGCCGCTTTCACACCGCAGAGAATCTCGCACGAGTTGGGAGTATCACAATGCACCAAAGACTTGCGTGAATATGAACTCCATTCTTTTGAAAGGAGTCATATACACGAGCGATCATGGCATGTCCCATTGTTTTCAATGGGACGGTAAAAAAAAGTCTGCCGCCGTGTGATGTGCACGCTAAGGCGCTGCGAGGTTTCCCATTGAAAACAATACAAAACACTTGCCGATCGTCTAACGCACCTGAAAGCCATGGCAGAGGATCGCAATCTCACAGAAGTGATGGGAGGCGTTTCTGCCAGAAAAATGCCTCGCAGCGGCATAAAAAAGGCATATTGGTGAGCACGATTTCAGGCCGAGATATCGTGCTCGCTCGTGTGAAGGTAGCCTTATGCTGCGGAGGGGGCAGAAAAGGATGGAGCTACGCCCTGGAAACCTAGCTCCGCCCCATCCTGCCCCTTTCCATTGCAAATAGTGGCGAGGGGCGGAGAGGGGGTGGAGAGGAGGCGGGAGCTCAGTGCACTGCTCCCGCCTCTTCCAGCTTCCTCCCCCTGCAGAGAGGGACGCCGTATATCGGCCAGCGTGAAAACCCACCCGATATACAGTCGTCTGAATGCACCCTTAGATTGAACAAATTATTGTTCCCTTTCGCTTGTTTGAATGATTTTTTTAAACAATCATTTTGTCTAAAAGCACCTTTAGAGATGGCATAACCTGCCCTCATCTCTGCTGGGAAGGATACAGCGAATTAAAATGATGAGGTTTTCGAGACTTCTATACACTTTGCAAACTATCCCTTTTCTGTTCAGTAACTGCTGGCTCGTCCCTGAATATTCAGGGGGCAGAGGGGGGGGGGGGGAGATCTTCAGGGACGAGCCAGCAGTTACTCGAAAAAGGCGATATGCATTTTAGAATCCTGCATAGAGTGATCTTTGGTTTTTAAAATAGTAGGAGGGAGATTAAAACCAGACAAATTAGTTTATTGTCCAAAATGTCATCTAAAGAAAGACAGATTTGTTTCACGGCTTCTGGAGCTGCAGTCATATGGCTCAATTTTGAGCCCAAATCAGTCAAAATGATCAATCCTTTCTGAGGTTGTCATGATCCATCTTACTCCAATAGTGTATCTCTTTCATTCTGGTGATAGAGGGGGATAAACTTACAACCAATAGGAAAAGAACACTGCCCCATCCCTTTCATTTTATTATCCCTGGTGGCTAAAAGATGCTTATAACGCTGGCTGCAGCCTTCGATGTCCGATGAACAGACAGTAGTAACCAAACTTAAAAAAATACTATCTTTTCAGAGACTAGAAACAAACCATAATAAAGTCAAACACACTACTGCTTTCTTCAAAAAAATTGGAACAGTTTATTGTGCATTTCTTTATAGATGAGGAGATAAGAACTAATAACACACTTTACATTGACACAATGCAGGTTCAGCCCAGCAAATGTGGGAAAATGCGAGCGCTAGCGGACACTGCTCGCACTCGTGTAATAACACCCTTATTCAACCCCCTGAATAGAATCCTTCAGAAAACATTTTCAAATCAAGGACACCTGATGCAACTAATCAAGGGCTTCATTCGTTCTAGTTCGTCTTTCAGTTTCAGCAGGCATAAAAACCAGAGCAAGCTCCTGCACTTATAATGCCGTTTAAACACTGATTGTTCAGCGTTTCACATGGGAATGTGAAACACTGAATGGCTGATCAGGCTGCGTGAGCGTGAACGAGCGGGTAATGACGTCACCAGCTTGTGTGCTCGAGACAAACAATTATTGTGAGATTCTTGGCCCGTGTAAAAAGGCCACAAGTTAAGAAACACACAGAGCTAAGCTTTACTTTAAAGAGAGAGGTGCTAAGTTGGGAACTCCTCTCTGTTACCAAGAAATTTCCGAAAGGGGTTTATTAAAAATGGGTAGTTTAAAGGCTACACCTTTAAGAGAATGGGAATTCAGGTAATGCTCAAATATGACAGAAAGATGATGGAGGGGGCAAACATTTAAGGTAAAGTAAGGGAAGAAGAATAGTGTGATACGTTCTAACTAGAGCTAGGAGTGGAAAGAGAAGAGACGTACCTTCTTTCATCTGTTAAAATCCAAGCACTGCTTTCATGATCAATCGCGGCATAAAGGTGTCCTTTCAGAAACGGGTCCTGTTTGTTCAGTGAAATACTGATGTGATCGGGAGAGAATTCTACTTTAATGTGCTCTTTTATTATGCCGTCGGGAAGGGGGAAGGTGAGGGTCACATCCTCCGCTGTCTGCCGCCAAAAATAAAGGGCCTCTACAAGAAAACATATGTACACAAGAAGCGTCAATGGCAGATACTTGACAATATGAGAAGAGAAGGTACAAAGTGTCATCTGTTTGCTGAGTGCCATTTACAGATGATCACCAGAAGGTGACTATGTCCGTTGCTCTATTTATTCCACAGGGTATTTCACTCGTAGTGCAAGCCTTATCTTGGCTCGTCATTTGTGTAGAGCTGTACATTATCTTTTTGAGTCTAGTTTTCATCGTTGACTTATGATCGGTTTCCCACCAGGTGAATTATTGGTCAAGGGCAGTACCTGCTGGTGTGACGTTCTTCTTTCCAGAGAAGGTGAGACTCATTTAATCAAAACTGTACAATACTTTTGATTAATTAGGCCCAGTGCCATCAATGAGGTTGTCTCACTGCTGAGAGTAAGAGTTACACGGAGTATTCTATGGAAGGGCGTGTTTTTTCTGGTACAGACCTAGTGGGTGAGCAGTTTATTTGTGAAATATGAGTGACAAACTCTAGCAAAGTTTCAAGGTCGCACTGTACCCAACTAGTCAACCATCTGGAGACTAGGAAACTGGAAAGGGCAGGAACTTTGTTGGATGCACATCAAGGGGGGCAGTCGAAGAGGTCAGCGAACAAGTCCAGGATGTGATAGTAATTTTTCTCCATTCCCTGCAAGTTTATTCTTGTTCATCACAAAAAAACTTGTCGAGTCCGTGGCAACATGTTAGAGAGTCACTAAGTGAGCGAAGTTCATAGAATCAAAGAATGGTAGAGTTGGAAGGGACCTCCAGGGTCATCAGGTCCAACCCCCTGCTCAGTGCAGGATTCACTAAATCGTCCCAGATAGATATTTGTCCAGCCTTTGTTTGAACACTTTCATTGAAGGAGAACTCACCACCTCCCTTGGTAACCTGTTCCACTCATTGATCACCCTCACTGTCTAATTTATGTCTCTTCCCTTTCAGTTTCATCCCATTATTTCCAATCTTTCCTTGTACAATTGAAAATAGGGCAGATCCCTCTGCAGTGTGACAGCCCTTCAGATATTTGTAGACCGCTATTAAGTCTCCTCGCAGCCTTCTTTTTTGCAAGCTAAACATTCCCAGATCCTTTAACCGTTCCTCACAGGACATGTTTTGCAGACCGCTCACCATCTTGGTAACTCTTCTCTGAACTTGTTCCAGTTTGTCTGTCTTTTTTTAAAGTGGGGTGCCCAGAACTGGACACAGTATTCCAGATGAGGTCTGACTAAGGAAGAGTAGAGCGGGACAATTACCTCACGTGATCTAGACTCTATGCTTCTCTTAATAAATCCCAAAATTATGTTTGCCTTTTTAGCTGCTGCATCACATTGTTGACTCATGTTCAGTCTATGATCTATTATTATACCAAAGTCTTTTTCACATGTGCTGCTGCTTAGCCCAATTCCTCCCATTCTGTATGTGCTTTTTTTCATTTTTCTTGCCCAAATGTAGGACTTTGCATTTCTCCTTGTTAAATACCATTCTGTCAGTCGCTGCCCACTGTGCAAGCTTTTCTAGATCTTTTTGAATAATCTCTTTCCTAGTGTTGGCTATCCCTCCTAGCTTTGTGTCGTCTATCCCTCCTAGCTTTGTGTCGTCGACAAATTTGATCAGTTTCCCATGAATTCCCTCCTCCAGATCATTTATAAAAATGTTGACCAACACTGGGCCTAGAACAGAGCCTTGTGGTACCCCAACACATTCTTCCACTTGGATGTGCAGCCATTTATGACCACTTTTTGAGTACGATCACTCAGCCAGTTGTGAATCCACCTAACAGTTGCCTTGTCAATCCCATATTAGGTCATTTTTTCAATAAGTATGGTATGAGATACTTTGTCAAATGCTTTACTAAAGTCAAGATCTACTATATCCACTGCATTTCCCTGATCAACCCATTCGGTAATTTGGTCATAGAAGGACATTAGATTTGTCTGGCATGACTTGTTTGAGTAGTTGAGACCCTACCACATCACGGTTGTTCAGGGAGTGCAGCCACTTGATATAGTAAAGCATGTACAGTATGGGAAGCGGTTCCAACAAAATTTAAACCAACATCAGAAACTGTTGGGCATTATGTGGTTCCCCGACAAAGCGGGATGTCAAAGTTTGGTTCACTCGGTGTGATTACATGAATAGCCAAAACACATGGACTTAAGCTACAACGGACCAGTATGAAATAAATGTTAAAAAGACGCCAACCACTTTTCATTTCAAAAGCGTTGAGAAGCTCAAAAAGTCACAAATTATTGTGCAACTGTGCCATGGGTCATAATTTGTAACCTTTTAGCACCATCATTCTGACACACAAGCTTGAAAGTACTTTTTGCCTTTGTTTGTCCAGGACCAGTCAAACGGCTTCTCTGACTACCTAGTGCACACTGTGCATAGCATGCATTGGTAGTCTAAGACACTTCATACTGCTCTGACTGACTGACGCTGCTCATGTGGGCAACACTGCTCAATCAAAGGCACATGTAGTGTCTTAGGGTTCACTCACATGGGCGTGTTTACTGTGTATTATGCATTTATTTTTTTTTACGTAGCAAATACGCATGTAACATGTAACACCCATAGCCTATAATGTGTGTAATATGTTCCAAAATAAGACATGCTGTGACGAATCGCAGTCGATTTCCACTCGTGTAGAGGAAAAAGTGATTGTCAATAGCCTGTTACGGGCCGAATTCACTGCTGAATCCAGAGGCAGACCCCCGCTCCGGATTACGCAATGTGAATCCGCCTGTGTGCAGCCAGCCTTAATTAGCCTCTTGCGTTTTTGGCAAACGCTTGGTATCTTCCCTATGGACTTTTCCGGCAGCAGTAACTTTGCTAGGGTATAGTGTACGGACAGCATTGATGGAGGACAAAAATGATAAAGGATCAAAACAAACTCATACAAACAAAATAAGAAGTCTGCACTTCCTATGGGGCACATCCGTATGCCTCACATGTCATACAGAGGTAGCTCCACCGGCCACCACATTAAAGAGCTTGTGCCATGATAGAAAGTTATTCCCCATCTGAACTTTCAGATCAGTAGAGATCTGACCACTGGAATCCTGACCAATCCCAAGAACAGGGCTCCAGTATGTCCTGAAATTAGGATAGTGGTGGTTGCACATAGGCGCCACCGCTCCATTCACTTCAATGAGTACCTATAGCACTGGAGATTGGAGCCCCATACACGGTGTACTTCTAATACAGGCTGCATGGACACTCTTCTAACATATGCAGGAAGATTTGGGGCTTAAAGTCTACTCTACATAGAAGACATCTTACGTCTGACTAATTATCACCCGTCGCTCTGACGCAGTTGTTCAAAGAGCTTGTCGACATAACAGGAAGCATAAGAATAAGTCACAATGCAGGTTTTCCTGTAAGGTTGTCATGTCTTCAATAGTTCTGGTATGATGCGGCTTACAGAAAGTCCTAAATCTGCCTTGACTAAGGATAGAAGCTCCATTATAGTGTGCATATATATACATATATTGCATCTATTATTCATACACAATATATACCATTATGTAATATCAATCATCTCGGATACTCAACTCGCATTCACACATTTTATTCGCACCACCGCACTTCCATCCCTATTCAATCGTCACAATGAAGAATAATGAGACGTACAGGTTTAGGAATCACATAATACAGAGGATAAAACCCAGATAACAATCAATCCTTTGGTGTAGAGTCAATTTTGCGCTGTAATGACGATGCAATTTTCTTTCCTTTTTTTATCATAATTACATTCCTATAGTTAAATGTTATTTTTTTTATTTTAAAAAAGGGAAAAAAAATGAAATTAGGTCTTTAAATAAAATAAAAAATTCTTATGGGATTTCCAATATGGTAAAATATTACCTTTATCTATATTCTGAGGGTCAATACAATAATGGCGATACCAAGCTGTATAGCTTTTTACATTACTAAGCAAAGATAATTGCATTTGTATAGCCATATTCAAAGACCTATAACATTTACATTTTTCCGCCTACAGAGCTATATGAGGTCCGATTTTTGTGGGATGGGTTGTAGTTTCCATTGGTATTATTTAGGGGTAAATGAGACTTTAAAAAATACTTTGGCACAATAAAATCCCTGTTTTTTGGATGCAGTAATATTAACCCCACAGTAGCCCCAATTATATTAACCCCTTAGTAGTATTAACCCCACAGCGGCCCCGGGAGCTACGTCAACCCCTTCAGTAATATTAATCCCATAGTAGCCTCAGTAATAGCGGGCCCCGGGGCTACACTAGCCCCACAGCGGGCCCCAGGGCTACACTAGCCCCACAGCGGGCCCCGGGGCTACACTAGCCCCACAGCGGGCCCCGGGGCTACACTAGCCCCACAGCGGGCCCCGGGGCTACACTAGCCCCACAGCGGGCCCCGGGGCTACACTAGCCCCACAGCGGGCCCCAGTATCACTAACCGCCCTATAGCAATATTAACCCCACAGTAGCACACATAGTATTTACCTCTTCATTAATATTAACCCCACAGTAGCCCAGTAGTAACTGCCTCAGTAATATTGACTCCACAGTAGCCCCAGTAGTAATATTAACCCCACAATAGCCCCAGTATTATTAACACCCTCTGTAGCATTAACCCCAAAGGAAGCTCCAGTTATATTAACCCCATAGTAGCTCCAGTAATATTAACCCCACAGTAGACACAGTAGTAATATTTACCCCCTAGCAGCCCCGGAAGCTACATTAACCCCACAGCAGCCCCAAAAGCTACATTCAACCCACAGTTGTCCCAAGAGCTATATTAACCCCACAGCGGCCCCAAGAGCTGCATTAACCCCACAGCGTCCCCAGGAGCTACATTAACCCCCTTTGTAATATTAACCCCACAGTAGCCCAGTAGTAATAACCCCCTCAGTAATATTAACTCCACAGTAGCCCCAGTAGTGTTTACCCCCTCAGTAATATTGACCGCACAGTAGGCCCAGTATTACTAACCCCCTCTGTAGCATTAACCCCAAAGGAAACCCCAGTTATATTAATCCCTGAGTAATATTAATCCCACAGTAGCCCCAGTAATATTAACCCCACAGTAGTCCCATTAGGACTTACCTCCTCAGTAATATTAACCCCACAGTAGCCCCAGTATTACTAACCCCCCTGTAGCAATATTAACCCCACAGTAGCCCCAGGAGTAATAACCCCTCCTGTAGCAATTAACCCCACAGTAGCACCAGAAGTAATATTTACCCCCTAAATCATATTAACCCCACAGTAGCCCCAGTAGTAATAGTTAACTCTACTGTGGCCCCAGTAGTAATATTTATCCCCTCAGTAATATTAACCCCACAGTAGCCCCAGTAGTAATATTAACCCCACCTTAGCCCAAGAAGTAATATTAACCCAGATGTGATACGGGTGAGCTCAGACGCTCAGGTACCCTGTTGGGCCGCCCTTAGCTTGATGAAAGATGCAATACTGGTGGGCATGGATGCTCTAGTAACCTTCTAGATGCATAATTTTTTTAGACAAGGAGTGTATATATGCTCCATACATATACTTATTGTCTATACAGTCAAACCTCTAGTTTCATTGACAATGTGTCCGAAAGCAAATCGGCCAAACTTAAAACCAATGAAACTCAAGACAATTTTTTCCATAGAAACCAATGTAAATCCAATTAATTTGTTCTACACATTCCAAAAAACACACCAAACCACATTTAACAGAGAATCATCTGTCCCCAGCATTATCACTGTGTGTTATCTGTGGCGTTACATAGGACTGCAGATGACATTATCTGTACCAGCATTATAGCTGTGTGTTATCTGTGGTGTTACATAGGACTGCAGGCGACATCATTATCTGTCCTTAACATTATCGCTGTGTGTTATCTGTGGTGTTACATAGGACTGCAGGTGACATCACTGTGTTATCTGCCCTAAGTGATCACTGTGTTATTTGGGTAAACATGGCCGCTTACATTACACTACAGTACTGTTTTACTAGCACCCACAGCGATGCTGGAGGAGGGTGGGTAGCGTTTCAGCATCAGGAGACCCTGAGCAGGACATCATGTTGGCCGAGTCAGCAGCGAGGCCACGTGGGTCAGCGGCCACCAATGAAACTAGAAGCAGCCAGTGAAACTAGAGACGAAATTCTGGCTTGAAACTAGAAACCGGCTAAAGTAAAAGACAATGAAACTAGAGGCTTGACTGCATATGAATTTTGCAGTACCAAGGCAGTGTTTTGTATTTTTTGAGAAAAAAAAAAAATCCATATTAACCAGCTCTATACTGACAAGAATTTTGTTGTTGCTATAAAATATGACCAAATACACTTGAATAGGTTTCACATTATAAATTGGGTGAGAAATTTCCTTTTTTTATGGCATGCACTGTGTGGAATAACAAATATGTTTATAATACGGGCCGTTACGAATTCAGCAATACATAATTTGTTTATTTTTCCCATAATAAAAGGTTTTTTTTTAAAGTAAGAAAAAGTCTATTTTAAAACATTTTTTTTGTCCCTTGAGGTAATCACTGGTAGACTACACTGCACTACATCTGCAATGCAGTGTTGTATACTTTTTGAGAGCTTTGCAAACAACCCCCACCTCAAATTTTGTGGGAAACCAAAAAAAAAATGGCTAAAAATTCATGTGTTGTGGCTGAAAGTCTGACCTAAGCAGAGCTTACGATGTTAAAGGGGTTGTCCCGCGAAAGCAAGTGGGGGTATACACTTCTGTATGGCCATATTAATGCACTTTGTAATATACATCGTGCATTAAATATGAGCCATACAGAAGTTATTCACTTACCTGCTCCGTTGCTGGCGTCCTCGTCTCCATGGTGCCGTCTAATTTCAGCGTCTAATCGCCCGATTAGACGCGCTTGCGCAGTCCGGTCTTCTCCCTGGTGAATGGGGCCGCTCGTGCCGGAGAGCTGGTCCTCGTAGCTCCGCCCCGTCACGTGTGCCGATTCCAGCCAATCAGGAGGCTGGAATCGGCAATGGACCGCACAGAGCCCACGGTGTACCATGGGAGAAGACCCGCGGTGCATCGTGGGTGAAGATCCCGGCGGCCATCTTACTAAGGTAAGGAAGAAGTCGCCGCAGCGCGAGGATTCGGGTAAGTACTAAACGTTTTGTTTTTTTTAACACATGCATTGGGTTTGTCTCGCGCCGAACGGGGGGCCTATTAAAAAAAAAAAAACGTTTTGGCGCGGGACAACCCCTTTAAGCCCCTACTAAAAATAAAAGTACAAGCTGTGCAGAGTTCATAAAAGTCACTTATGTCTACATACATGTATTTTCACACATTCACTGGAGACAAAGACTCCGTGATCCAGATGGTAGTAAACATCACAGGTCAACAACATCATCATCCTTGGTTTTGGAGAGCCATTTGCATTGAAATAGTCAGTTGCTTACATCAGACTTGTAAATTGTTTATAGAGGTTGTGCAGTTGTAAACTATTGATGGCCTATTCTCTAGATCATGTCATCACTAGTAGACTGGTGGGAGTCCATTGCCCAGAATCTCTAGCAATTAGCTGTTCTCTGGGCCGGTGTATTCATACACTAAGCCAATTTTCGCAGGAAGCAGAGACCCCCTTTCCCACTACAATGGCCAAGCTTGGTATTACAGGCAAAGTTCTCATTGAAACAAATGGAAAATTGGCTGCAAAATCAAGCAGGCCCACTGCAATGGGAACGGAGCTGTCTGCTTCCTGCAGAAATCAACTCAGCACATAAGCGCGGTGGCCCAGTAAACATGAGAGTGTTGACCCAGCAGGGGACTTGAGAGATGAACCCTCGCCAATCTACTATTGATGATATATCCTAAAAACAGGCCATAGTTTACAACTGGTCAACCCCTGACCATACACATTAGGGAAAAAACAGCCAAACATTCTGATTTTGACAGGCACAGCTGACCGTTTAATATGTATCAGGACATCAAGACCATCCATGTATGTCAGATCTTCTTGGGTGGACAAAATGATCACGCAGTTGGATTGAATCATTCCTGAGGTTTTATTCCCACAGCAGATAAGCTACTGGCAGAAAGGTCTGGCAGCATCTTATTCCCCTTTCCCCATTGAAATAAACATGCATGCCCCTGTCAGAGTGTGCATGAGGAAGCAATTCACGGATTTGCCAAAAATGCCCAATAGGTGAAGGTCTGAGCCCTAGAGCTTTTGTGCAAAGTTCTCCATTGAACTCAATGCCAATAAGAATCTAGCAAGTGGTGCTAACAGCCACTTAGAATCGATGACCTGGGGACAGGGGATTATAAGGGTATCATTCTCCAGTTATATAAAAGCTCCCAGAGGTGGATATATGTAAATTACTTACAAGGAACATCCATTTAAGGTTTTCTGTGTGACAAAAGTCTCTTTGCATTGTTTTATGTTCTAATCAAATGCAAAGTGAACTCCCATCCCCTGCATGGATAGGCCCTCTCCTCTAGATAATCTGCACTTCCGGCACAGTCACATAACCACCGGTCAGACGTTTGGTCCGTGTAATAATAGGTCAATACAGTAAAAAAAATATCTAAATTGTATTATCAGAGCAGCAAACCAGAATCCCACAAACCCTTCTTTTGTTCCTACCTACAAAGCACCGAGGGTTTGTGCCATAGGTTACCATCTACTGAAATTGGAATAATGGGTCTCTGTAATGACCACCATTGTCAATGTAATTTCACAATAGAAAAGGATGTAATTACCCGGCCGCGGTGACATCACTACTGTAAGAAGTTAACAATTAACAGCTTTTCGAACAGGTCCTGCTTGTGAAAGGCAGAAATGAAAAACATGCCGACGTGACATGTTGGATGACGGGGAGCTCATTTAAAGCAGTACCGGTCCTTTTATTACATTGTATATCAAAGTTTATGGTTTCTGAACAAAAGCGTGATTTTTCCTTTGCTTTATCACTTAGTAAATGTCATGACTCTGCACTATGAAAATGTCAAATACATTAGAAAACACAAAAGACTAATACATGCGTTACCTTATCATCTGTACAGATTTGTTTGGTCAAAAAAAACATAAGGGTGACAATGGAAGGAAAAATAAACTAGCTGCACCTAGAACCGGTTAACCATTTAAGAGGTTGTCCTACTTCCAGCTGTTCTGCTGAAGGAAGCAGACAACTCTATGCATTGTACAGAGGCCCAAGTTGGTATTGTAGTCTAAGTCCCACTGACTTCAATAGAAGTGGGACAACCCCTTTAAATGGCTACTTTAGGATAAGAAAAACTAACAGCTTACATGTACATGTGCACACCCACTTACAGTCTTCATTGTTGGTTTTTACTGGAGTTGCTTCACTAAGACATCCCCTTTCCATTACGGTATATATACACCATAGACGGGGGCCCGAAGTCTAATTCTTAGAGGGGTCTTCTAAGTAGAGAGCAGCAAACAATGACATTACAACCTGCAGCAGTTCTCCTGCTGGATTGTCATCTCCTGCCTTCTAACCTGTTGCTGGGACAGTTGCTATACCGCTGCTCTCACATCTGATCCATTGGAAAGAATCAGCTCACTCACTGCACAGCTATCCTTCTTTAGGGAGGAGTTTCTGATTGGCGAGCCTTCAAGTATCCCAGGCTTCTGCAGTGTGGTGCTGGTGATACCAGTAACAATATGCATTTAATCCAGTATTCCTTCTTTAGTTCTAGTACCTTTTTCTAGTCTAGTTTATTCTTGCCAGTGCCATATTGTTTCTAGGAGTACGTTTAGTCTAGTCTTCTTTCCGAGTCTTCTGGTTTTGTCTGTACTTCCCTTGTTTCGATCTACCTAGTCTAGTCACTATTCAACTAACTTGTTTGGCTTTTTGCCTGGGTCCTAGTTCCCTTTTGCTCTCTGGGACAATATTTCAGATAAGGTCACCAGTGGGGATAACTGAAGGCTAATTAGGGACAGTGATAGTCTGGTGTTAGGGCCAGTGTCAGGGGAGAGATTAGGGAAAGATAAAGGGAGAGCTAGCATTATAACAATATTTATTTATATAGCGCTAACATATTCCACAGCACTTTAGAAATTTGAGGGAACAGACAAAATAAATCACTTATAATAGTAAACCAATATTTGAACAATAGGAGTCAGGGCCCCTTACAACTTATAAGTAAATAGCGGTGACACAAAAAAGGTACAGGTGCTTGTTCTATACAATAGTCCAGCCATCCTATATAAATAGGGTAACATACATAAAGCTGCATGAGCCGGTCACCAGCTGCGATCTGTGTATATACATATATGAAGGGTAGGAGGATACAGTGAGGTGAAGGGGGTGAGGTTCTGAGGGGGAATGTAGAAGCTGGTTAAATGGAAAAAGAATTAGGTTAGGGATTATGGTAGGCCTCTCTAAAGAAATGTGTTTTTAAAGCATGCTTGAAATTGTGGGTGTTAGGGATTATCCTGAGTGTCCCAGGTAGTGCATTCCAGAGAACCAATGCAGCTTGCAGAAAAAAAGAGCAATGCCCTGAAGGCTAACAGAGTGGAGCATACTAAGGAAGAGTTGGCAATCTGTGGTTCGAAAAAGGCAGAGAGATCGAGTAGTTGATATTCAATGTGGCTCCAGGGATTGGAACTCAAGGAAGATATTTTGCATATTCTTGATGCATTCGGGGAACAGTGAAATAAGTGGGATGATCACTGGATATGGCTGGGTCAAGCTGCTCAGTGGACATAGTCAAAACAAATTTTAATACTTAGCAATATGGTATTGGTTTAATATCATTATGATCATTTTTAACTATTAGAAGTTTGGAAGTAGACATCAACTGACTACGTGCAACATGATAGGGAGAGTAGCCATATGGTAAGCTGCAATGTATGCCATATGTTTACAGAGTTACTAGAGGAAAAGAAAAACACAACCTGTCAGAAATGCAAGCTTGTGTCTCTACTGGAGGAAAAGGTGCAGAGTCTCCAGGAGAGAAAATAGCTACATTGAAACTCATTAAGGAAGATAAAGATTTCCTTGTCAGAAAAGAAGTAACTCTTCAGAATGATGTTGGAAAAAAAGTTTCAATGCAGAAGCAGAAGAATGAACACATGACCCAAAGAACCAAGAGGATTAGGAGTTAGGCAGCACCCATATTGCTCAGGAACCGGTACCAGGCTGTCACGGAGAAGAACAACAAAGAGGTACATCAAGAAATGACTTTCTCTATAAAGAACAGTTTAGAAAGCACTCAGAAACCTCTAGCAGAATTCTCTAGGAGAAAAAGAAGTGTTGTGAAGAAGAAAATCAGAGTGCTGGTTGTGGCGGATTTCCTGTTGAGCAGAAAAGAACTCGCTGTCTGCAGAACGAAAGATGTGCAGTCTTCCAAGAGCACAAATCAAAGATGTACTTCAGTACTACAAACCACTACCCATTCCTTCTAATACATGTAGAGATAAATAACAGACTTTGAAGAAATAGGCAGGAAAGTGAAAGAACTAGGAGCTCAGGTTGTCTTCACATCCATCCTCCCAGTGGATGGCCATGGAATAAAAAGATGGAACAGGATTCTAGAGGTGAACAACTGGCTACATTGATGGTGCAGTCAGCAAGGATTTAGATTTCTAGACCATGGAGTGAATTACCTGTATGATGTACTCCTTGCTAGAGACGGGTTGGACTGTACAAAGGCGGGAAAACATATTTGGCAGGCGCCTTGCTACTCTCATCAGGAGAGCTTTACACTAGAACAATATGGGAAGGGAAGTGAAAGGCCAGTTAAAAATATACAGATAAGGAGTACAATTGAGAACCTGACTATTAGAAGTGGAAAGAAAGAACAAAGACAAAAAAAATTCAGAAGGAAAAGTAGAGGCGCAAGAGACACTGATCACAAACGAAAGCGTTTTTATACAAATGCACAGAGCATGGGAAACAAACAAGGAGAATTGGAGCTCCTAACACAGGAAGAGAAATATGATGTCATAGGCATCACAGAAACTTGTTGGACTGATACACATGAATGGAGTACAAGGCTTGAAGGATACAACGTATTTATAAGAAATCAACTTAAAAGAGAGGAGGTGTTGCGTAGTATGCTAGGAAAACCTGCATCTTCACAGAGATTCAAGCTTCACAGCATGGGAGTTCTGTAGAAACTGTTTGGGTAAGAATACAAGGAGAGAACATTAGAAAGGACACAATTGTAGGCAATTACTATAGGCTGCCTGGACAAGCAGAAGATATTGATAACTTCTTTCTACATCAGATGGCCAAGCTCTCAAAAAGCATGACATCATGATCATGGGAGATTTAATCTATCCAGATATTTGTTGGGAATCTCTCTCAGGTAAAATTAAGGGATCCAACAAATTCTTAACCGTTCTTGCTGACAACTTATCTTCCAAAAGGTAGAATGGAAAAAGAGGGGATCTGCCATCTTGGACCTAATTCTTATCAACAGGGAGGGGATGTTAGAGGAAGTAAGGGTGGTTGGGACCTTAGGAGGCAGTGATCATGCCATCCTAAAATTTTGGATAACAAGGGGAGGAAGACCTGCCAAGACTCAGACCTCAGAGTGGGATTTCAGAAAGGCAGATTTTAATAGATTCAGCAGAGGATTGAAAGGATCCAATGGCTAAATATTCTTAAAGGCAGAACTGTCTAAGTAGGATAGGAAATATTGCAAAATGAGATTCTCAAAGCATAATCATTAACAATCCCTAAAAGAAGAAAGAATGGGAGGCATTAAAGAAACCAGAATGGATGAACACAGAACTTAAAAACAGAGGAAAAAAAGGTTTATCAAAAGAAACAAGGAAGGCAGATCTAAAGAAGAATATAATGTAGTCTGCAGAAAATGCAGGGCAAGTGTCAGAAAAGCTAAAGCGGATATGAATTAAGGCTTGCAACAAAGGCCAAAAGTAATAAAAAAGAATCTTGGGGGTATGTCAAAAGCAAAAGAAAAGTCAGATGCTATAAGATGTTCACAGGATGAAAATGCTGAATTGCTTAAAAATGATGCTGAGAAGGGCGAACTTTTAAATTCCTATTTTTTATCTGCTTTCTCGCAGAAAGTAAATGCAACATCAACGGATCTTCCTTGTGCTATTAAAATGAATAAAAGAATGCACACTATCTATAAATAGAGAAATAATGAGGGAACACTTAGCTAACTTAAATGAAGTCAAGTCTCCAGGTCCAAAAGAATATCTTGGGAAACTAAAGGAAGTGGCAGAGGCAATTGCTGAGCCACTCACAGTAATCTCTGAAAATTCCTCGAGAAAAGAAGTCCCAGTTGGAGAAAGGCAAATGTTGTCCCCATCTTCTGAAAAGGGAAGAGGGTAGTTCCAGGAAATTACAGACTTGTAAGCCTGACTTCTATACCGGAAAAGATCTTTGAACAAATTATTAAACAGCATATATTCAAGTACTTGGATAAGAATGGCATAATTAACCAGAGCCAGCATGGCTTTGTAACAAAGTTATGCCAGACTAATCTAATTTCCTTCTATGACAGAATCACCGAAGGGGTATATCAGTTAAATGCTGTAGATTTTAAATATCTTGACTTTAGTGAAGTATTTAACAAAGTATCTCATAGTATTGATTGTACTGCAAGAGAGGTCATAAATGGCTGCACATTGAATTGGAAGAATGTCTCAAGTGGGGTACCACAAGGCTCTGTCCTGGGCCCAGTGTTCAAAATTTTTATAAATTAACTAGATGAGGGAATTGAGGGGAAACTGATCAAATTTGCTGAAGACACAGAGCTAGGAGGAATGGCTAACATTAGAAAAGATAAAGGATTCAAAAAGACCTAGACACGCTTGAACAGTGGGCGGTAACTAACAGAATGGTATTAAACAGGGAGAAATGCAAAGTCCTACATCTGGGCAAAAAAGTTGCAAAGAACATACAGAATGGGAAGAATTGGGCATACTAATAGATCACAGACTGAACATGAGTCAACAGTGTGATGCAGGAGGGAGCAAAAAAGGCAAAACACACAATTCTGGGAGGGATTAAGAGAAGCAGAGTCTAGATCAAGTGAGGTAATTATCCCCCTCTACTCATCCTAGGTATCAGGCCTAGTTTGGAATACTGTGTCCAGGTCTGGGCACCAAGACTTTAAAAAAAAAAAAAAAAAGACAAACTGGAGCACGTTCAGACAAGAGCTACCAGGATGGTAAGCAAGCTGCAAACCATGTCCTATGAGGCAGGATCTGGGAATATTTACTTTGGAAAAAGGAAGACAGAGGAAACTTAATCGTTGTCTACAAATATCTGAAGGGTTGTCATAGTCCAAAGGGATCAGCCCTATTCTCATCTGCACAAGGGAAGACTAGAAGCAATAGTGTGAAACTGAAAGGGAGGAGACACAGATTAGGAGGTGCTGCTTCTCCTTCAATGGAAGTCTCCAAATAGAGGCTGGACAGACATCAGTCTGGGATTGTTTTGTGAATTCTGTATTGAGCAGGGTGTTGGACCAGATGACCCTAAAAGGTCCCTTACAACTATTCTAGGATTCTAGCCATCAGGAAAAGGATTTCTCTGGTGGTCATTTCTGTTCCATACCGTCTGCTCTGGATTCCACTGGTCAGTTTATCATTACCATCATCTTCTTCTAGTCATCCAATGGTGGGCCTTTAATTTTCTATTCGTGTTTTCTATTGTGTTGATCTGCACTTTATCGACATTATTCTTGGGACTGTCCAGTTTTTGGTCACACTATTTGGACTGTCACACTATTTGGTTCTTTGGTAAGTCCTTGGTACATCAGAATACTGAGAAACATGATTAGTACCCATGAAAGGTGAATCCCAAAGGTAACGTCAAGTTCTGCCATTTAGTGTCCAGCAGTCAATTTATAAAGATCAACTGAATTAGAAGTCATTAATTTACAAAGTGATTATGTGACCTTTACCAATCCAGGAAGCAAGAAACTTTCTACTCCCTGGCATCAACTTTTTTTTCACTTTAAGGGTGTTGAAAAGGAGTTCTTCAGACTCAACTATATATCATTATATTCAGGATAATGAGATTTTCTTTTACAACTACTTCAGTTTTAAGGCTCTAATTAATTTCCAGAAATGAAGAGAGTGCCATCCCGGATTTAAGCCATACCGATAGTTCCATTCCAATCAGTCTAACACGTTCTGAATGTGGAATGAATGTTTACAAGAAGCAAATGACTACGGGGAGAAGCATTCTGCAGTCAACAAACTAGGCAGATTGACTACATTTCTGCAGGAAACACAATGATTGGACGGATGATGATAAACAAAGGAGAAAAGTGATGGCAACAAAAAGGAAAAGGTTCATTGAGCCAGAACGGCAGAAGATACACTGCCGAATTACCGAGGAACGGCAGACACAGCCGTCATGCTTCACAGTGAATGCTACTTAAAACCAAATACATTTACGTTCATTTTTCTATCAAATGTTACAGGCCTGTGTGCAATGTTAATGAGTCATTATGCAAACAGGACAAGACACTGCTAAATGGGTCAAAACGCTCACAACATGAATGATATGTCCTGGGAATCCGGCTTACTTATTATTTAAAGATGTAGTAGACTTGAATCTGACATTTAGTTTTTCGTGTGGAATTGACCGCGCCCGTTAAAAATTCTGTATTAACCGCTTCAGCTTTTTTTTTTATTAATTACATGGAGCCTTCTTTTAATTTGAACCTCCTACTTATTGGGGTGAAATTAGTTTCGGGTCTTTGGAGCGACGCCAGAGCTATGGTTCAGGTTAGTTGTGGAGGCTCTAAGTATTATCGGAGTTGTACCTTTATTGGCAAACCATAAAAATTATACTTCCAAGCTTTCGGAGCACAGAGGCTCATTCATCATTATTTAAGTGTTGTTGCTTTTCTCGCAGGTCTTCATTTGTTAACTTATTTAACCACTTAATGATGTGGCCCTTTTTTCCCCAAAAATTTTCGTCCCCCCTCTCTTACTTTTAAAGAATCCTAAATCTTATTTCTGCATTAATGTAGCCGTAGGAGGGCTTGTTTTTTAACAGGACGAGTTGTATTTTTCAATGGTACTATTTAATGTACCGTATAATGTACTGAAGACGTTTTTTAAAAATTCTAAGAGGAGTAAAATGAACAAAAAAAAAATCCGCCATCTTTCGGTATGTCTTGTTTCTATGGCGCACAAACTGCAACAAAAATGACATGACAACTTTATTCTGTGGGTCAGTATAATTACTACGATACTAAACTTATTTTAAAACTATTTTCTGCCGCCATCTTCTCCGCACAATAACTTTTATTTTTCAGTCAACATAGTTGTGCGACGGCTCGTTTTTTTTGCGGGAAGTCCTGTAGTTTGTGTTGGTAGCATTTTGCAATACATACAACTTTTTGATCGTTTTTTATTGGAGACATGTGACCAAAAAAGTGCATCTCTAGAGGTTTTTTTTTTTTTTCTGACGACGTTCATCGTGTGGGGTAAGTAATGCGTTACTTTGAAAGATTGGCCACGGTAATACCAAATGTGTTTGTTTAAGGATTTAGATTCTATTATAAATATGGCAAAAGGAGGGCGATTTAGACTTTTATTACACACACATATAATATATTTTTTATTTTTTTTAGTAAAACTTTATTGATCTTATCTTTACTTTTTGTTTTTGACTCCACAGAGGGGACAACAACTTGCAATGCTTTGCTTGCTCCTGCCGTATGATGTAAATCATACTGCTATCGGGCAGGCAGTCTATCAAGTCATGGGGATGGCTTGATAGGCATTCTGCCAGAACAACCCTTGGACCATTCAGAAGGCCCCCGGCTGCCATGACAGGGGACCTAAATGCCACTGTCAGAATTGACAGCAGCATTTAAAGTATTAACAGTTCCAATCAGCGGCGCAGCTGATTGGAACTGTTGCCGACGGATGTCGGCTTTAAAAAACTGCCGTCACCCGCAGTGTTTGATGGGAGATCGCCGTGCCATCTCCCTTCATACATACCCCAACGTAGCTGGGCGTAAATGTACACCCTGTAGCGTTAAGGGGTTAATAAAGGTCCTCCTGTGCTTCAAAAGCTTCCAAATTTAATTTTTCTAGTTGGCCAATAAATGTATCACTTCTATAAAGGACCGGCTCCAGGTATACATGGACCCTTGGGCAACAGACTCACTGTTGGCCCTCTTAGTAATTTATAGGCCCCACTGAGCCCCTTAGTAATTTATAGGCCCCACTGAGCCCCTTAGTAATTTATAGGCCTTGCTGTATCCCTGAGTCTCTCTCTGATGTAACATATCCAGGCTGCAGCAACCTGTCATGTCCTATATACAGGTTGCTAAAGCCTGCAACTCCTGGGTCAAAGGGAGCCAGCAGAGGAGACTATGAGCTGCTTTGTCATTTTTATACATGGGAAGCATGTTTGCATAACGTTTAAATAAGATGTACAACCCCTCAGGTGTGTTGGGGAGAACACAATGGTTATGTGAGAATATAAGAATAAAAATACATACAGACTACCCTAAATATATTGTATTGTTAGGAGGTACTCTTAGCTATGAAACATCTTTCTAAATAGTGTGTGCTTAAAGGAGTTATCCCAAAATTGACTTCTATCACCTTTCCAAAGGATAGATGATAAAAGTCTAATTGGTCAGGGTCACACTGCTGAGACCTCCAAATTCCAGAGAATAAAGGTCCAGCGTCGATCACTCATCACTATGGACTCACTGCATCTCCCACAGTGACGTTGAGATTGAATGGAGCAATGGCTGAGCATGTGCGGCCACCGCTCCATTCTTTTCAATGAGGCCGACAGTAGTAGTCCTCGACTCTCAAGAATCCTATTGAAGAAGAATGGAGTGGCATCTTCAATTTTGGGAAAATCCCTTTAAAATCATGGGGCACCAGCAACCCCATGTCACTCCTCTAGACCATAATGATGAATAGCTAAATCAGAGCGAATTGTACAGCTGCTGGAGCATACGGTAATCGCAGTGTCCTGACACACGCAGCCTGCACTGATCTCTATGAATAGTGAAGGAAGGTAGAGCTGAACACAAAAAGCACAGCACATTAACCTTCAAGAGACAGGACACAGACATTGCTGACACCTGGAGAGAAAAAGCAAACCACTGGACACCAGATATTAAACCTTCGAGTCTACACTAGACCACCAGGGAAGTGTGAAAAAACAAACCCTAGAGCACTCTAGTTCATCATGAAAGCTGCTATTAAATGACTAAAAACCATAGACCACAAGGATACCTGGCATTAACTCCTGACTTATCCTAGACCATCAGGGAAAGTGGAACTAATCTACTCAAGCCCACCAGGGATAAAATGTAGTAATTCCTCTAAAGAGGTCAACAGTTTGCAGTGAAATCATTTTAGGTTTTAAGTGATACTTTATGTAGTAAATATTCTAAAAACTTTTCCTTATCTCCTTCATATAAGCTTGGGCGAGTCTTCCAGTCTAAAAAACATACAGTCTACATAAATTTAGAAATTCAAATATTCCATTTCTCTGTGTGTGGGAAGAAATCCATTTGAAATGTAGAATATTGTATTAGAAGCAAATTGTACCGAGGGGCACCAATGTCACCATTACCTTTTTTCTCCTCTTCCATTCTCTCCTCTTCTGGTTGATTTCCCTCAGCCCCAATGAATCTGAAGGGTTTGTAAGAGATAATAGTCAACCCATTTGCATCCGGTTCAATAGCCGCATAATGCGGGACCGACTTGCCATGAAGCTTCCTTCGTTTCAAGATTTCACATTTATCTGTGAATACAAAAAACCAATATATTCTATTGACATATTCATATCACAGAGGATGACCAATTAGCTTTAGGTAAATTGCTCAATTACAACACCTGAGTGGGTAGTAAAACTCACTCGATGTAAAGATTATAGGAAAATTGCCGTTTGCCCCATAATTGCCAGGAGAAGCTCCTGCTGCGAGAGAATCCAGGCAATTTCTTAAGCGGAATGGGTAAAGCGTATTACAATGGAAGTTATTAACATTGTATTGTTTTCACGAAGAATGAGTAATAGGAGAGAGAAAATACAGACTGAGCATAATACAAAAAGAATGAGGAGAAAATGCTGAAGGTTGGAAATAAAGTGAAGAAGGTTCCATGCAAAACTACATTACTGCGCAAAAGTTTTAGGCAGGTCTGGAAAAAATTCTGCAAAGTAAGAATGCTTTCAAGAATAAAAAATGTTAATAGTTTGTCAATTTACAAAAGGAAAAGTGAATGAACCCAAAAATGTAATGTGAATCAAATATTTGCTGTGACCTATAATGAACGAAAGATAAACTTCCCAGGTGTGGTGCTTAAATATCTGCATAGTATAGTATTTTTCGTTCTATAAGACGCACTCCCGTTTTAGAGGCGGAAAATAGGGAAAAAATATTTTGAACTCCCCCAGTGACAGTGCAGGGGGTAGTACTGGGCAACGGAGCAGAGGTGTGAAACACTGGAGCTCCGTGTCACAGCAGAGCTTCATACACACTTCATAGAATCATATAGCAGAGTTAGCTGGGACCTCCAGGGTCATCGGGTCCAACCCCCTGTTCAATGCAGACTTAACTAAATAATCCCAAACAGGTGTCTGTCCAGCCTAGGTTTCAGGACTCCCATTGAAGGAAAACTCACCACTTCCAGTGGCAACCTGTTCCGCTCATTGATGACTATCAAAACGTTTTTCTGATATCTAAACTATGTCTCCTTCCTTTCAGATTCATAAAATTGCTTCTAGCCTTTCCTTGTGCAAATGAGAATAGGGCTGATCCCTCTGCACTGTGACAGCCCTTCAGATTTTGTAGACTGCTATTAAGTCTCCTCTTAGCCTTCTTTTTTGCAAGCGAAAAACATTCCCAGATCCTTTAACTGTTGCTCATAGGACATGGTTTGCAGCTTGCTCACGATATTGGTAACTCTTCTCTGAACTTGCACCACTTTGTCTATGTCTTTTTTTAAATTGTGGTGCCCAGAATTGGACACAGTGTTCCAGAGGAGGTCTGACTAAGGAAGAGTGGAGGGGAATAATTATTTCACATGATCTAGACACTATGCTTCTCTTAATGCATCCCATAATTGTGTTTGCCTTTTTCGCTGCTGCGTCAAACTGTTGACTCATGTTCAGTCTATGATCTATTAGTATACCCAAGATTTTTCACATGAGCTGCTGTTTAGCTCAAGTCCTCCCATTCTGTGTGTGCTTTTTTTTTTGTCTTGCCCAGATGTAGGACCTTGCATTTCTCCTGGTTAAATTCCATTCTGTTAGTCGTTGCTCACTGTTCAAGCTTGTCTATATCTTTTTGACTCCCCTCTCTCTCCCTCTAGTGTTAGTTATTCATCCTAGCTTTGTGTCATCTGCAAATTTGATTCTTCCAATTGGATGTGCAGCCATTTAGGACCACTCTTTGAGTACAATCACTTAGCTAGTTGTGAATCCACCTAACAATTGCCTTGTTAATCCCGTATTTGGTCATTTTTTCAGAAAGGATGGTATAAGAGACGTTGTCAAATGCTTTACTAAAAAGTCAAGATATACTATAGCCACTGCATTTCCCTGATCAACCCAGTCGGTTATTCTGTCATAGAAGGAAAATTAGATTAGTCTGGCATGACCTGTTTGTTACAAACCCAAGTACTTACATACATGCTGCTTAAGAATTTGGTCAAAGATCTTTCCCGGTATAGAGGTCAGGCTCACAAGCCTGTAGTTTCCTGCATCCACCTTCTTTCCTTTTTTTGAAAATAGGGACAACTTTTGCCCTTTTCCAATCTTCTGGGGCTTCTACGGTTTTCCAGGACTTTTCAAAGATTATGACGAGTGGTTCAACAATTACCTCTGCTGCTTCCTTTAGTATCCTAGGATGTAATTTATCTGGACCTTGAGACTTGAATTCATTTAAGTTAGCTAAGTGTTCCCTCACCATCTCCCGGCTTATAGATAGCCTGCATTCTTTTATTCCCGCAACAGCACAAGGAAGATCAGTTGATGTTGCATCTACTTTTGAGAGAAAACTCAATACAAAAATAGGAATTGAACCCTTTTAAATCCAAATTGTATCCTGGTTTACCTAGGGGGCTTACTCTTTTTCTGCCATTATACAACGGCCCTATATGCTGGCTAAAGCTAGTACTGGATGAGGCGACATGTTGGATAGGCTCCAACAGCAGAGAGGCTGGCAATATACAGTAAGAGAACCCCGACGAACGTCTTCCAACATCGGAGCTGTACAGCCTTAAATCATAATGTCTTCAGGAGGTCAGACAGTGAATTGAAAAGCGTTAAAAGTTTGGCCTTCTCAATATTATTTTTAACCAATTCACCATTTTCATCTTGTAAGCATCCTATAGCATCTGTGACTTTTCTTTTGCTTTTGAAATACCCCCCAAATACTTTTTTTTTTATTGCTCTTGGCCTCTGTTGCAAGCCTCAATTCACCATTAGCTTTTCTGACACTTGCCCTACAGTTTCTGCAGACCGTATTATATTTTTCTTTAGATATTCCCCCCTCTTTCTATTTGATAAACATATTTTTCTCCTTTTTTAGCATGTGTGCAAGTTCTGTGTTCATCCATCCTGGTCTGTTTAAATTCTTCCCATTCTTCCTTCTTTTAGGGATTGTTAACGATTGTGCTTTCAGAATCTCATTTCGCAATATTTCCCAACTTTCTTGGAAAATCCGGTCCTTAAGAACATCCAGCCGTTGGATTCTTCCTACTCTCTTTCAGAGTCAGTTAGCAGATCCCCTTGTTTTCTCTTCTACGTTTTGGAAGATAAAGTTGTCAGCAAGAGCGGATAAAAATTTGTTGGACCCATTACTTTTGCCTGAGAGAGATTCCCAACAAATGTCTGGATGGGTAAAATCTCCCATGATCACTATGTTGTGCTTTTTTGAGAGTTTGGCCATCTGATGTAGAAAGCGTTCATACATATCTTCTGCTTGTCCAGGCGGCCTATACTAAATGCCTACAATTCTGCTGGTAGGAAGTTCTATATGAGCAGCCCCTTGTATGCCGAAGTATGTAGCTTCCTGAATGTGACTATTCTAGGAGGAGCACACAGTGCAGTCATTATATAACAGCCATTCTGTGCTACCTTGGCCCAGAAACAATCAATGACTATTTCTGCTGGGAGAGAAAGAACTGGGTAGAAGCAGATATCAAGCATGTCAGGGCAAATTGCGCAAGTCTTGAGCAAAAAAAGACAAAGGTCAAACACTGTAAATAAGGTCTTTGCCTAAACTTGATGTATTTGTTGAAAAAAAGTTTAAAGACTTATGAAATGCTTAGAATTCGACTCCAGTATACCATAGAAACACCTGACTAAAAGATCTAAAAACAACGAAGCAGCAAACTTTGGGAAAAGCAACATTTGTGTCGGTCTTAAAATGTTTGGCTACGACTGAAGATTGAAGCGCAGTCCTTAACTAAAACAGCTGTGCAAAAGGCTTAAAACTGGGTGGAAAAAAGCCAAACTTTGTTACAAGGGTGAGGTTGTGGAAGACCACGGACGGTCACATCAAATATCAATTTGGATTTCGCTTTTGTTGATTCAGTTTGCATTTTGTTAATTGCCAAAAATAAAGTATTACAACTTCTATTTCTGAGAGCATTCTCACTTTGTAGCTTATTTTCCTGCCTAAAACCTTTGCACAGCAATATACATAATTTACAGTCAGGAATATCTGAACATACTGTATATTATTTAGGGGGTGAGCAGGGAGACGGCACGGCCTATGCCTAGATCACTAAAAAAAAAAAGTGAGTAGAGAAACAAGCACTACTTGTGCATATATCATTTATGGGGTGACATCATTTATGCCTAGCTCATTTCAGAGGGAGATCCAATAAGCAGCCTATTTGCATCTAAACCATTACGTAACCTTGAGTAACCTTCGCAGACTGGACTAACTAATATACCTTCTATTAATTTATATTAAAACACATAGATAGGGTAACTAAGACAAACACCAAAAAACACTTTCCAATAGCTGGGATGTGTCTCAGGAATGTGGTGGAGACATAACCACTATACCATGTGTGTTTAGAATCATTAATCTATGGTTTAGATACAGTGGCTATGCTGGATTGCTTACAGAGAGACCTCAATAGTGGTGATATGCAAACATAAAGAGGCTCTCTCATCAGTATAGCCCCCTATGAGAGCCATAGACTCAATCTGACTCCCAATCCTAGTAAGCCAAGGGTAACCTTCAACTTATAGTAGCTGTCAATGGGAAAGAATACTATTAAACCATATATCAAAACAGATGTTTAAGCGCCTCCGTGTTTCATCTGGAGGCCACAGTTATTCAGGGACCTTAATAGTCCTCAGATGTTAGAGTGGTCTGGCAATATCTAAACATCTGACAGATCCACAAATAAGAGCTTCTTGGAAAATTATTGCGTTTTCCCAACAACCATACAAATATGCCATTAGAATCCCTCTTAGTGGAATATTAGGATCTCTGGTTTTTGCTCAGTATCAACACACCATCTACTGCAGTCGGTCAATCCCTGATAACACTTTATAGGTGGTGGGGTCTTTAACCCCCAGTAATAACTGCCACCTAATCTATTGTTGGCATTTTAAGGTCAAAGTGTCCGCTAGTATATATATTTCAGCACACCTTCCATGCCATAGATATAGATAGGTGCCTGCAGCCTATGTTTAACGAACTGTATGATAAGAGATATGTATAGGTGCCTGCAACCTATGTTTAACCAGCTGTATGATAATAGTTGGTAACCAAAGCTCCTAGCTGAGAGGTTCCACGATGTCACCCCCATGTACCCACGTTGATGTCACATGAACTGTTGCAACATTACTAAACAATAAGAAAATATATTTCAGGTTAAAAGATGGCCTGCCCCTTTAATAAAAAGGGCTAGCTTTAAAAGGCTTTTGTATCTGGCTGCCTATGAAAACGATAACCATTATCACATAAGTGCATTGTGAAAAATAGTTCTTAACTTGGTAATCAGCATTCACTCATTCTAGAACATCGCCAGTCAAGTCTTCAAGAGTCCTTCAAGGGAAAGCATTTCCATAGTCCTCAAAAGTGACCGTACTTACTGAACGGTTATTATACGGAATGCCTGGATTGTAAGAGAAAGGAATTACGGGGAACTCCACTTTATAAAAAGGAGGAAACAGAATGTTACAGCCCAGGGAAACAAGAGGCATGATTGTAGAATGGCTGCCTATGGCAGCTACAGCTAAGGTGTAATTTGCTGTAGGAATGCTGAACAAGCCATTACATACCTAGGATCATACACTTTGCATTCCCAAATTCCCATTATCTGTGCATTAAGACCCACCAATTGTGATATTTTACTAATTAACGCAAATCTATTCTGCAGTACATCATTTCATATTATGTTCTGTACCCGTGGAGCCTCACAATGTAAAGTCATCTACTAGCATGGGTTTTTTGGAGCGTATGAGAAAACTGGAGCATCCAAATTAAACCAATGCAAAAACTCCATTAGATGTTGTCCTTGGTCAGAATTGAACCCAGGATGCCAGCGCTGCAAGGCAACAGGGCTAGCCACTGAGCCACTGCTATGCCCATAAAAATGGATCTGGAGCTCTACAGAGTGCTGTGTTTCCTTGGACCCATTGGGCTCTTTCGACTACTCTTGGGAGACATGGAGGCTGAACATTAATTGTAATGTCTTTCTCCTCTTCATCTCTAAGTGACTCTAAAGTGAGTGGATCTCACAGATTACATCAATGACATGTCAAATTCTAGGAAACCAAATTCTACAAAATGTCTCAAAGTTTTACAACCCCAAACTGTTGTGGTGGTGGAGGCTTAGGCTTAGGCTAAGAAATGGCAAATACAGCTGGATAAACATATGCCATTGCACTTGGGTGGAGAAAATAAAAAAAAATGTAGTTATGTATAAAGGAAGTCTGTTGCCTGTATTTTGCATATACAGCTTATCATTACATATACACTGACAAGCCAAAAGTCATGGGATAGCAGTATGCGAATTGATTACGAAGAGATGTTACCGGAGGTGACGGCTTGGGAATGCCCACACCTGTATAAGTTGCGAGGCGTTATCTTGGGAGTGAAGATGAACAGTGCCCAGCGTGCTTATGGCGAGGCAACGTGAATTATAAAAGTTCGAACCAGGCAAAATAGTGGGTGCCAGATGGATAGGGAATACCATTTCCCGAGTTATGCAGCCATTTGACATTCTTTGATCAACACTGTCACATCATGGAAGGCATTACCACTCACTGTGGACAAAGCAGTGGCCACCCATGGGTGCTTAATGTCGGCCTAGAGACAAGCGACTTTGGCATAAATCACATCCACAAATCAATGCAGGAGGTCCTGCAGGTCAGTGCAGCGTTCTTTAGCTTCCATGGGATAGAAGAAGACCCACCAGAGTGCCTCTGTTAACACCTCGTCACCGGACACAGTGCCTCACCTGGGCACATGAGGTTGCTAACTGGACCCTAGAGGACTGGCATCACGTGGTCTGGTCTGATGAGTCATGGTACGAATTGCTTCAGGCTGACATGGTTTATATTTGACACAGGTCCCATGAAGCCATGGACCCTAGCTGTCAACAAGATACTTCACAAGCTGGTGGTGACATCATACTGGTGTGGAGTGTGTTCTTATGGTGTGGGTTGGGTCCACTGGTCTGTCTAAACAGGTCACTGACCGATCCCCGCTACATTTTACTGCTTGGTGACCATTTGCAGCCCTTTACAGACTTCATGTACCCTCACAACTATGGGATGTTCCAGCAGGAAAATGCACTGTGCCATCAGACCAAAGTTGTCCAGATTTGGCTAGAGGAGCATTCTATATAGTTTCTATGAATGGTGTGGCTAGCAAGTTCACCTGACATTAGCCCAATTGAGCATTTATGGTATGTGTTGGAGAGGTTCATTTGCACCAGAGATCCTGCACCTACTAGTACCTCGGAGCCATGAGTGGCTATCCAGACAGCATGGCTAAACACCCTTCCAGACATCTTCAGTTTACTTGTGGAATCGTTCGAGTTACTGCACTTTGCTGGACTAGAGGGGGTCCTACAAGATATTAATTCTTGTTCTATGACTTTTGGCACATCAATGTAATGTGCTATGAATCTAATGATCTAGCGCTACCTTTTAGATCCCCTAATGCTGTAATTTGCAAAGATATAGCTTTCTGCACTTCCTGCGGTATGTAAATCACAACTAAAATGTCCAATTGGTGGTTGTATTGCCGAACTGGTTCGGGACTCACTTAACCCTCAAAAAGCTAAACAACGGCTGCTGATTAAAAGTTTTCAACTCAGAACTGCAGGTATTGTGCGTTATTGAAGGATTGTGCTGTTGGAGCGCAAAAATATTGAAACTGGAGAGACAAATGGACATCACTGTGCTGAAACCGAAAGTGTGGCGTCTGTAGCTCCAAGCCCAAGACAATTGATGAACAACCTGGAGGGCTGTGGGGTCAGCGTTTGGACAGATTAGCGATTCCCAGACAAGCTGCGCAGTGGAATCACCCATTGGACAGTTTAATTGGAAGTGTGAAAAAATGGATTGTCAGCGAATTAAAACATTGAAGAACATAAAGGTAGCGTTAGAGTCAATGGTTATTAGCACATTATATGCAATGATAAGCTGCATATGCGAAATACAGATTACAGACATCCTTTTATACATAATTATACATTACATTATTTATAATATAATAAATTGGAAGTCTTCTGGCGCCCGGCTGGGGATGTCACCAGGAAACAGTGATCACTGAAAAGTACACAATAAAAAAATTTTAAAAGTTTAACTTTCAGCTCCCCTCATGGATCAGATCCATGACGGCAGCTGAAAATGCTCACCTCTATCCTCTGTGATGTTCCACGGCAATCTGGACCTGCCACGGGCTTCTGCGCATGCGCCGATGTGGCCCGAAAGCCTGACAAATTTAAGACTCTCGGTCAGAGACAGCCAAGTACAAGGAAGTGGCACCGGGCACCGCTTTATGCGGTTCCTGGTGATATGATCGCCGTTATCCATTGGATAACGGCAATCATGTAAAGTTGAAAAAGTGTAAAAAAAAAAAAAAAAAAAAAAGAGACTTTTACTTTTAAAACTTTTATTTCCCCTTACGGATCACATACTCGCAGCCATATACAACTATATTATGTACGGGCTGCAGGTACCCGCATCATTGCTAAGCTACGGCGTAAGAAATCTAAACGAAAAAAGTTGTACTGTGCATGACCGCATGTGTGAGTAGGAAGTTATGAGCAGTACATTATGCAGCCATACCCAAGGCCATGGCCGGGCCCACAGCTGGGATCTGCTGCAGGCCTTTAAAATCAGATCCAACATACGGCCAAGTGAGCCCGGCGTTATTCAGATCGCTACCTGTAATACGTAATTTACAAGAAGCCCCCGGGAACGCTCACATTTCTGCCGGGTCCAGGAGCAGCTTGTTGAGCGCCTTCTGTATGAGGCGGTCGCACCTCAGCCAGCTTACGAAGCCTAACAGAGAGCCACTTTTACACTCCATCACTGCCACGGAGGTCAAGAATTACCCCCCATAAAGCATGGGAGGAGGAGGAGGGATACCCGGTTTTATTGCCCCATATGCCCATCCCAACCAGGCCCCTGTAATTACCCTTGCCTTCGGACATACCACACAGTTTACATTATTACCTTCATCTAAGATTTAGGAAATGCCAAGGAGAGTGCAGGGGGTGGATTATTTTTAGGGAATCCATTTTTTACCCGCACCAGTGAGCAATGGGGCCTGGAATTTATTCAGTTGTACCCTGAAATCCAATGGGTGTTCCCTCCATTAAAGGCCTAGCCATGTGTCCTATAAGCAGATTGGGGCTACAATAGTATGTTTCTAAACACAGGACAAACAGGGGGATCTATTTTGGGATGAAAGTCTTCATTTCTATGTGTGCTGTACAAAAAAAACTTTAAATTGACACAATTTTCAAAAAAATGAAAAAAATTGTAATTTTTTTCCTTCTGGTTTGATAATATTCATTCAAAAAAACTTTGGGATCAAAATACGCAATACCCCCTTAGAGGAATTCGTTAAGGGGTCTAGTTTTCAAAATGGGGTCATTTGTGGGCGTTCTCCGTCGTGTTGGCTGTTTACGGCGCTTTACAAGTGGGCAATGGGGCTTTCAACACCTTTAAGCAAAGTCTCTGTACTGAAAGCCACCGGCTGCTACTTTCATTTTGGGTCATGTTGTGCATACAGACATAAGATTAGGGCTACAATGGGTAGGTTTCTGAACACGGGACAAACAGGGGTATCCATTTTGGGGTGTAAATCCTCATTTTTATGTGCACTATGGAAAAAAAAAAAACTGCCTTTAAAAATGACATTTGCACAAATAAGAATTTTATTTTTCCCCCCTCTAAATTGCATTGACTCCTGAAAAGAAACTGTGGGGTGAAAATACTCCTGACCCCCCTCAGTGAATACATTAGGGAGTGCAGTTTTTAAAATGGGGTCATTTGTGGGGGTATCTATCATTCTGACACCTATGAGCCTTTGCAATCTTGGCTTAGTGTAAGAAAATAAAGTGTTCCTCAAAATGTTGATATTCAATGTTATATGTGTACGTCTCCTAAATAGGTAAAAAAATATGAGAAAAAAAAGAAAGTTTTTCCAATGTGTGTCTCAAATAAAGTAAAGATGGAAAAATAAGATAGATATTCATCTTATCAAATATGTATGTTTGCACATTTGAGATATTGCAATTAAAATGTGAAAAAAAAACAACAATTTTTTCTACATTTTCCCAATATTGGCACTTTTAATAAATATACACAAATTCTATGGGTCTATTTTTACCACCTAAATGAAGTACAACATGTGGCGAAAAAACAATGTCAGAATCACTTGGATATGCAAAACCTTTATGGAGTTATACTATTTTAAACCAGATTTCCAAAATCTGGCTTGGTCACTAAGGGGTTAAGCTATGCCTACACTGTCAGATAACTTTTCAGAATAAGTGTTTGTGTACATGATGAGTAGCACCATTTCTGGCCATTATACAACTTGTATCCTGCACCCATCACCAGTTTTCCCCATTGCAGGCCGCATCTCTAACTTTCAATCTTCCCTGAGCTGGTCGGAGGACACTAGAGGTATGAAGCAGTAGAGATAGGATTTTAGCAGCTGCAAGACAGTAAATCACTTTTTAACAAAATTACATCCTTGTGAGTTTATCTCCCTCTGCGACAGCTTTTTCTCACCTCTCTGTAGACTTCTAGGGGCAGCATGAGTTATCACACTCCTCAGCTTCCCATGCTCCATCTCTTACTAGAGACTAACCTCACTTGACGACAGGAAGTAGATAAATTAGCAGGAAGGGAGATTCCCCAGTGGCCAGCGTTTTAGACCAATTTTTGAGTACAAAAGCATCCTGTTAAGTAAATAAACGGATTTCCATCTTTTCTAGATATCACATTGGCTATCATATTAAACACAAGTTTTCTCAAAGCACAGATCCTGTCGGCTCTCCTGTGCGGGGCGCTCCAGCGGACCCCGTCGGCTCTCCTCAGGACTTTTGTACACTATTCCCTTGCTTTTAATGAACTATCAGAGGAAGCGGATAAGTCTCTTGCATGAGCTCCCGATGATCTACCAGCCTCCATACCATCTGCTCCATCATGAGAAGTGTTAGCCTATCTGCAAGCATTTACAGCAGCTGAAGCTTGTATGAGCAAATAGGCAACATCTCCCTCTTTCCTACACAGTTCTCTGGAGCTCTGCTCGTTGTAATATGATCCCTCAGTAAGAGGCTCCAACAGCTTAAAGGGGTTGTCCCGCGAAACAAAGTTGGGGTATACACTTCCGTATGGCCATATTAATGCACTTTGTAATGTACATTGTGCATTAATTATGAGCCATACAGAAGTTATTCACTTACCTGTTCCGTTGCTGGCGTCCCCGTCTCCATGGTGCCGTCTAATTTTCAGCGTCTAATGTCCCGATTAGACGCGCTTGCGCAGTCCGGTCTTCTCCCTGCTGAATGGGGCCGCTCGTGCTGGAGAGCTGCTCCTCGTAGCTCCGCCCCGTTACGTGTGCCGATTCCAGCCAATCAGGAGGCTGGAATCGGCAATGGACCGCACAGAAGATCTGCGGTCCACCGAGGATGAAGATCCCGGCGGCCATCTTCGCAAGGTAAGTAAGAAGTCACCGGAGCGTGGGGATTCGGGTAAGTACTATCCGTTTTTTTTTCTTCAACACATGCATCGGGTTTGTCTCGCGCCGAACGGGGGGGGGGGGGGGCTATTGAAAAAAAAAAAAATAAATAAAAAACGTTTCGGCGCGGGACAACCCCTTTAATGCCGATCTCACATGACTGGATTTAAATTCCAGATAGTCACCCACACGGACATTCCGCAGCATCCCACACACTATCAACACAATAGAACATTCATATGTCCACTCACATGAGCGGACAGGGATTGTGATTTCCGCTTGTGAAAATAAAATCTGAGCATGTTCTATTTTAGTGTGGATTTTGCACGGGCGGCTTCCATTGAAGTCAGGCTGGCTGCACACGAACGGGTCGGATTCTGCATGCGGGATCCCGCAGCCGAATCTGGCCCTGTTCCTGGCTGGAGACCGCACGAACCTTTGATTTTCTGTATTGCGGTTGACTGCGGTGGCTTACCGTCGGTCATGCAAAGCATAGATTTTTACTTTTTAAATCTTTGTTTTTCCCACGCTGTTGCAAGGTAATGACGCGGGTATCCGCGCTCTATCGGCAATGTCTATTGCAGGTGTGCCATGGGTCAGATTGCTTCCATTGACTTCAATGGAAGACATCTGTGTGGAATCCGCATGAAAATAGAACATGCTGCAATTTTTTTCTTCGCTTGCAGAAATCGATTTTGCATAGCACGCTCTGAACCGTATTTACCGGGGATCTGCAGTGCGGACTCTGACCGCGGATTCCACTACGCAAATTAATTTGTGTGCGATCGGCCTCAATAGAAGCTGTTCTACATGCGGTCCACCTACAACTGAGAATGCAGATAGGTCGTGGGTACTCGCATCATCACTACGTGATGACATGGGGAAAAAAAAAAATTAATTCTGTACTGCGCATGTCCAACAGCACAGAAAGTGAAGGATAGGCGCGGACGCCAGCTGAGGACAGGGCCAGGTTCCACTATGGGCTCCCTCATATATGTGTGAGACTGGCCCAAGAGCCTCATAGCTGTTGTGTTCAGTGAGTGAAAAGTTTGAGCAGTCACAGATGGGTATACATAGAGGAACAAAATCAGCTCACTGCCATTTACAGAGGAGGATACACACCCTTCAAGCACAAGGAGGAGTGAACACCAGATCGGTTCCCAGGTAAACATATACCGTAATCATAGTAGACTCCAGCACCAAAGGCAAAATTAGGCTGGATTCACACAGGGCGGATTTGCCGTGGTAATTCCGTGCGCGGCCGCTAATCTCGGGATTAGCCAGCCATGTGGACGAGATTTCTCAGAAATCTCGTCCACACGGGACGGCCAATCCGCTGCGGTAAGTCAGGCCGGAACCGTGGCTGCGGCCGCCGCAGCCGCGGTTGCAGAATATGCAGCATGTCTATTTATCTTTTCTTTCCGCTGCGGCTGCGCTGTCCTTTATGGGAGCGCCGGGCGCAGCGGAAAAGCGAGGGATCTCCGCCGGGAATACACCCAGTGTGAACCTAGCCTTAATGTAATACTTCATGCTTTAATAGTAAACAGAAAAAAAAATTCATAGCAGGTGTAATGGAAAATATACTCAAAATGAATTGGGAACGGGTCAACTTGGTGTTTTTATGGTTTGCATACCGTGAATTTTTAAACCAATTTTACCATTAGGCTGGGTTGACACAGAGCAGAACTGCTTCGGACTTTGCACACAGATATTCCGCCGGCAATCTTAAACCGGAGCCTAAGCCACAAAGTGAATGAGATTTGCAAAAATCTCATCCACGCGCTGTGGTCAAGCCGTGCCGAGACGGACATGCCACGTGGAATTCAAAGCCGCGGCATGTCAATGTTATCGCAGTTTCCACTGCGGCCATCTCTCCTCTCTATGGGCCTCTCTCCTCCTCAGTGCCAGTTTTTGAAGCTGCCTTTCTGCCGCAGAAATCTCACGGAATTTCTGTGCGGTCCCGCTGTGGTCATTCTGCAGGATTTCCATGGGATTTACGCCCGCGTGACCGAAGCCTTGAGGTGTGAAGTCTTACTCTTACTCCATGCTGGCGTCTACCGATGTTACAGCAGTCACAGCCATGTATCAGAAGACGCATCTGATAAGTGGAGAATGAGGAATCTTTATTACAAAGATATTTTGCAAAGATTTCCATCTTTTCATAAACTTAACATTTTTTGGAAATCAAACTTTTGCCTCCCTTTTGCTCCTGCTAGACGTGTGCACTTTAGCGTCCACATACAGCTATAGAATCGGCTATCCATTTTTAATAATGAAGAGCATTTTAGCCCACAGAGAGACTATAATATTCTGTTAAAACTAAAGAAAGAGAGAAAAATGCTCGTTTTCTTTCCGTTTCATCTTAGAATAGCGACGGAGAACACTAAGAGCTATGACTCCAGGTAGGAGCACTGGATTATTAGTTAAGCAACTAAACGCGTGGGAGGAAATGGAGAGAGGAGGCGCGGATGAGTCAGAGGAAAGTTACAGTAGAAGACAAGTTAGCGATGGAAGAAGTTAAAGTCGCAATCTGCTGAGGGTTGGGTCACGGCACAGGGCAGATAAACATCGGTGAGATTAATGCAGGCATATACAGAAAAAGGGATCGCTACATCATCTACAATCACAGTCACTGACATATCAGATAAACAGGCAGCTGACTAATGGAAGAATGCATCAAAACATGGCAGAAAGGAGAGTTCAGCCTCGCGCTATACACTTTAGGACACTAGATAAATAAACAACCCGCATAATGATGCAAAAGCTAATTTATTCAATCCAAATACAAATTCGTCTAGAGCTGCGCTAATAAAGTGAAAAATATATGTTAGTCAATGTGTTGGTCTTTAAAGGGGACCTGTCATCTAAACTGTATGCAGAATAGCATCAGTCATGAAGAAGCCTCTTCCCAGCATGCATCTATTATTGCCCATCAGCCCCGCGCACCTTGCAAAATAAGTCTTCAAAAATCCTGTGCTGTATGCAAATGAGTTAAGAGTCCAGTGGGTGTGGCTAAAACCAACCCATCCGCCCTTTATTGATGCCGAACTAGGTCAAGGACACTGACTTCTTCACTGACTTGTTGATGAAGTCCTAGTTAGAAGTCCACAGGTGCAGAGGAGCCCAATGAGTCTGCCAACACTACGGCAAAACAAACTGCGCATGCGCCAGTCCCAAGATGTGCAGCCCATGCATGAGAATGACAAGAGCATGTCAATAAACAGCAGATCGGCTGATTTGCAAAGAAGTTTTTTGAGCAGATACTAGGGCTCACGGAACAGTTAAGAACTAAATTATAGAGATGAGCGAACGTACTCGTTTAGGGCAATTTCGCAATCGAGCACCGTTTTTTTCGAGTAACTGACTACTCGGACGAAAAGATTCGGGGGGCGAAGTGGGGGAGCGGGGGTAGCAGTGGGGAACAGGTGGGGCGCTCTCTCTCCCCCCTTACCCTCCCAGCAACCCCCGAGTAGTCAGTTACTCGAAAAAAGCGGTGCTCTATTGCGAAATCGCCCTAAAGTAGTACGTTCGCTCATCTCTACTAATTTACAAAGGACGCCGGATTTTTGAAGCCATTAAAAAGCTATGGTTATCTCATTAGGGCCTCCTGCACACTGGCAGATTTGTACTGTGAAATCCGGAGCGGGATTCCGCTTGTGGCTTCTGCACCAAATCCAGCCAATAGCATGCTATAAGAATACGCAATGTCGTGCCCACGAGTGGCAATAGATTGCCATTGTCCGCTAGCGGGCGAGAAATCGCAGCGTGCTGCAATTTTGTGCAGGGTATGCATGGCCGGCCTCCATTGAAGTCAATGGAAGGCGTCAGTCCTGCAATTGTTGCAGAATGATTGCAGGATCTGCATTACCGCCATAGTGAGATATATAGATATATAGAGATATATTGGTATTTCGGGGTTTTTTTTTCCTATGTTAGTCACCATGTGCGATAAATAATGGGATGAATTTGATATTTTGCACTTTTACAGATGCCACAATACAAATGGTTTATTTTTTTGTTTTGATCTTTTTATGCGGAAACGCATTTTTGATATTTATTCATTTCTGTAATGTTTAAAGGTTTTTTATTAACACTACATTTTTCAGTTTTCTTTTTTTAAATCCTTATATGGGATTTGAACTTGCAATTATCTGATTATCTGTACAATATATTGCAATACTCCAGCATTGCAGTATATAGTACTTTTTCCAACAGCCTATTAAAAGGGATAAATTAAAACAGATAAAAGAGTTACACTTAACAGCGTTTAGAACATATGCTTTACAGCAATCTCATGGGCCAATCACACAATGGACAAGAGGGTACTAGAGATGAGCGAATATACTCGTTTCGAGTAATTACTCGATCGAGCACCGTGATTTTCGAGTACTTCCGTACTCGGGTGAAAAGATTCGGGGGGGCGCCGGGGGGAGGTGTGGCGGAGCGGGGGTAGCAGCGGGGAACAGGGGGGAGCCCTCTCTCTCTCCCTCTCTCCCCCCCACTCCCCGCTGCAACCCCCCACTCACCCACGGCACCCCCCCCCCCCCCCGAATCTTTTCGCCCGAGTACGGAAGTACTCGAAAATCGCGGCACTTGGGCGAAAAAGGCGCGTGGCCGAGTAGGTTCGCTCATCTCTAGAGGGTACCCGTTGACTTCTATGGGGGACTGTTCTAGACATGTTCCAATTTATGGAGGGAGAGTAGATTGTCACAGCTAATCACATATTGTGAATGGTGGATCTTGTGTCATCTGCATATAGGTGTTACCTTTCAGTGTAATCCTGCCTGTGATGTTAGGGAGATGACTGCTGTGAAAAATTTAGGATTTGAAAAAAAAAAAAAAGTGACCAAAACTTAAAAATTACCAAAAAATTGACATGTGTTATGAGTGCTTACCAGGCTGCCATGGCCAATCATTGGCTCCTCCCTCAGGCTTAGATGTCATGATCAGCATTCACGGCAGCATTTAAGCAGTTAAAGGGATACAACTGGAGCTAGCTCTAACCGTGGCCATTGCCAGCAGAAACCGATGATAGCAGCTGGGTATGGAGCCTGCCCCTTACCCCATCGTGAACTCTGATAAACATATCTGTCAAAAGGTAGTTAAGGGGCTACAAAGCTGGCTGTGGCTGACCCCCATAATCATGTAAAAAGTTTAATTGTTGCGCACAGAAGAAACAATTCTAGAAACACTGGAAGACCAGAAAATAACATCCCTTTATTATACTCTAGAAATATATATTTTTTTACGCATTCAACCTGATTATTATATTGACGCTGGCCTGTCCTAAAGCAAGACGAGGCGATAGGGGAAGGATCACCAACTAGACCTAAATTTGCCTTTATAAAGGCCAAAACTTACATAAAATCGTGGTGGCCACTAGAAAAGGATCTCCAAAAATAAACAGAATTCTAAACTACGCCCTCATGCCAGCTGGTTTTTCCCCTCGTAGTAAATGTTATGCGTGCCGGACCGGCAAAATTAGACGGTCAACCAGGGAAATATCAAATTCAGAAGGCTCATGTAATTTTCAAATAAAACATTTCATTCCTTGCGGCACGGAAGTGGGATTTATTGCATTAAAGGTTTATGAGGCCAGTTAGATTTGTGCTGCACAAAAAGACCCTTATATAAGAGCCGCGGGGAGCAGGTCTAATATTTATAGTAAAGTCTGTAAGGCTGGAAAAACAAACAAGAAGATAAGACATCCATCCAGTTCAGCCTGGTATCCTTAAGGCCTCATCTCCATGGGTGTTGCGGTATCCCACGGCCGATCTCCGCCACAGGAGGCGCCGCCTCCCAGGAGCAGAAGACGGCAGACGGTTCTCCGCAGCTCAGCCTGACAGATAGGCTGACGGCGGAGAATCGCAGCAATTCGGAGCATGCTGTGAATTGCCGGCCGCGAGCGGAGAATGACAATGATTCTCTGCTCGTGGACAGGGGGCCGGCGCTTTCCATAGCAATGCTATGGAAAGCTTCAGGCGGCATGATTTGCCAGCGATTTACGTCCGGCAAAAAGAAAGGTCCATGGACAGGGGGGCTTATTGTCAATTCAGAAGCAAGAAAAACACCCCGTAAGGTCAAAGCCAATTATCCTCATTTTTAGGGAAAAACCACCTTCCTGACTCTACTCCGACACTTTAGATTACAACACACTCGCACGCGCCCATCATCGCTTTAACTGTTTGCTTAGGCCGTTTTCACACGACCGAGAAAATTACGTGAGATTTGTGCATTGCGAGGCGCAGCAATCTCACACGAATATAACCCCATTCTTTTGAGGTTGGGGTCATGAGCGATTTTTACCGCATTGTAACGTGGCTGGGCAAAAAAATTGTGGCATCTCCTATCTTTGGGCGTTCCCTCGCATTGCCCATTATTAATAATGGGGCCGGTAAAGCATTGCATGGCGATGCGAGGCTTCCCAATGGGAAATACTCCACAATCCTCCGCCGCTGCTTTGAGGATCACTACTTCCCTGAAGTGATGCAAGGTGTTTTTGAGAAACAAACGGAGATGGCACACTGGTGTGCCCGATGTTGGGCCATGGAACTCAGTGTGAAATTAGCCTTACAAAACACACTTCGCTGCAATAACTACCGAAATTAGCCCTCCAAAAAGGTTCTGTGGAGTGAAAATGATCCTTGAGGTTGGGAGAGAGGGCGCTTTACATCACGCGAGGAATGAAAAACAGAATGGCAGAATGAATGCGTTCTGTGTTTTTTTCTTTAAATACTGTCCCCCCCCCCCAAAAAAAAATCAGACGTTACATGAACCCCAAAACGGTACCAATTAAAACTGCAGCTCAACCAGCAACACAATCCTCGTTTTTTCATTCCGGCGTTCCAAGAGCTATAGATTTAGTTTTCTGTTGACCCAGCCATGTGAGGTCTTACTGTTTTGTGGGAATAGCTGTATTTTTTAAAATTCTCGTTTAACATACCGTATAATGTACTGAAAAACGTTAACAATTTTCAAGTGGGGCGAAACGGAGAAAGAAAAATGCAGTTGTGCAATGTTCCTGCTTCTATGGAATTTACGGTATTAAAAAAAAAGGGCCTGTTAATTTTGTGGGCCGGTATGATGACTGCGATATGAAATTTATATACTGTGTATTATGTTTTACTACTTTTAAAAAACTTTAATAAAAGGGCTTTTTGTCACAACATTCTGTCGCTGAAGCGGTGTAAGTGCTCGTCTTTTTGCAGGATGAACTGTAGTTCCTATTGTAATTAAAACGTACAACTTTTTGATCATTATTTATAATTAAAAGAAAAAATAAAGTGACAGTTTGATGTAAATTTTTTTTTTTAATTCAGATTGTGGATTTTCTTACTTCCCATTGCATTCACCATGCAGGCGGCCTTACAGATGCAGTGATACTAATTACATCCATTTTTCTATTGTTTTTATTTATTTTTTCAATGTGAAAACTGGGGAAAATTGCGTTTTTGGAACTTTTAATAGTCAATCATTTTTTTTAACCAAAAACTTAAATTTTCCTTCCCCCCCCCCCCCCCTATTTTTAAGTCCCCTGGAACTTACAATTGTTTGAAACATGCTGCAGCAGTGAAGTGATTATTTTTACTGGCAGCCTATAGGCCTACCCTGCCATAGGCAAAGCTTAAGGGCTCCCACACACTTGCGTTTTTTTTTTGTTTTAACGCTAAGGTCAATGGGACTTTCTAATGTTAAATGCACATCGTACAAAAGTCACAAAGCACAAACTGGCAATGCGTTCTTAACATTAGGAAGTCCCATTGACATTCGCGTGTGTGGATGCCCTAATAGGCATCCATGTATAGGAGCACCAAAAGCCGGGCTGCCATGCTACCCCATCAACACCTCACAATCGTTTCGTTGGAGGTCAGATGGGCAACAGAGCTAACTACTTAGAATTACCCACAATATTTAAGTAGTCAAATGACTACAATTAGAGTCAGCTACAACCGTGATCAGTGGTGGTGATGTGTCAGAAACCGCTGCTAGCCGCCAGGTCCTTAATGTCATAGGGCGTTAAGGGGTTCAAATGGCCTTTCAGTATCAAGACCTTTAGATCTGTCCTACTGTGGTCTGACCTAGCTGTTTTACCACAGGTGTATCCAACCCACTTACTATAGGTCTGTGCAGACTCATCCTGGATTGTAGTTAATGCTCCGTTTCCACATACAGATTCCTTCAGGGCACCTTGTACATTGTATAATGTACGTATATCCTATTTGAGTCATTTAATTGGAGAACCCTGGACACTGCACCCCGTACCATTGGAGTCAGGTTATAGTCCGGTCGGGACATGCGGCAGAAGGCTAGAGCATTAGCAGAGTAAAGGTCCAGTTAACCAATTCTTCATCGCCTTTAGGCAACAAGCGCCATGCAGCCCGCTGTCAGCGAGACTAGTAATGGATGCAGATAGTGCTGTCAGTTTACTACTAGAGATGAGCGAGTATACTCGCTAAGGCACATTACTCGAGCGAGTAGTGCCTTAGCCGAGTATCTCCCCACTCGTCTCTCTAAAGATTCGGAGGGCCGGCGGGGGGGCGGCAGGGAAGAGCGGGGAGATCTCTCTCTTCCTCTCTCCCCCCCGCAACTCACCTGTCACTGGCGCCGGTCCCCGAATCTTTAGAGAGACGAGCGGGGAGATACTCGGCTAAGGCACTACTCGCTCGAGTAATGTGCCTTAGCGAGTATACTCGCTCATCTCTATTTACTACGACAGGCACGGCTCTCGTTGAATTCAATGGGATCTGTGCCTGCAGTACCAAATCAGAGCGCGGCAATGCTGACAGCACCATCTCCTCCCAGCGCTACCCTCTCCGATAGCAGGCCGGATAATTAGCTGATGGGCAGGGATCCTAAGCAGAAGACCCCTATTGATCAACGAATGAGGACATCTTGAGAATAAGGCATCAATAGCAAAAATCCCAGACAACCCCTTTAATATCTTTCAGCGTGTTTTTTAACAGGAATCCCGTCCAGCCAGCGGTGAAACAGAAGTTTTGGCGCTCGTGACTTTTGGTCATTTGGTAATTTGGTGCTACAAAATATATCGGCTTTACCGAAGGAACAGAATTTACCGTTATTGGGACCGCATGTTATAGATATCCACTCCAAGGAGACATGGAAGCCGCTGCCTTTAACGTCCAGTTCATCTTTTTCAATAGACAATAGCAGAGCATCAATTAGCTGCGCCTCACCCCGGGCGTACCGAACACTGTGCAGAACGATGAACGGATCCCCCAGCTCCTGATTAAACTTCAGCTGCAATGAAGATGAACATACACGAATGAGAGGCCAATCATCAATGTGAAAACCAATACGATGCTCTGAGATCAAGTAACATTGTAGAGGGGGAAAAAAAACGCTACTGTGGCCCGGTTGGTGCAGAATGAGCACCACGTTGCGTTACATGGGGTAGGCTCACTTTGCTAATGACAAGGTCATATGCAAGGTTTAAAGGGGTATTCCCACCTTTGCAAGTTATCCCCTTATCCACTGGCCAGTTATTAGGAGGCCCAACCGCTGATACCCCCACCAATCCAGAGATACCACCCCTGGCATATCCCTGAATACGGACAGTGGTGGTTGCAGATGTGCACCACTGCGGCATTGACTTCAATGGGAACTGCTGGAGATAGAGTTCAAGCGCTTGGCAATCTCCAGGGGTCTCATTCACTTCAATGGAACCACCAGGGATTGCCGAGAGCTTGAACTTTGCCATCTCCAGCGGTCTGACTGACAGCTGCAGCTGTCTCTTTATTGGATGCTACTGCTGTCAATCAGCACTGTGGAGGAACTGATTGGACAGAGCGGGAGCGCACTGGAGGAAGACGTTCCACCAGCTGAGCACTGTATGGTATCCTAGACTAGTTGCCAGTAATGATAAGTACTCCATAGAAGACGCAGCTCATTTGGGCTCGCCTTTGTACAACGTTTGTCACCAAGCCAGTAATGGAGAACGCACCCCACTATATTTCAGCAGTCACAGCTGCCCGTCTATCCTTTCTACCCGCTTCCTCCATAGCGGTGATGTCACAAATCAGTGTCTAAAGATGCCCATACACATTAGATTAAAATTGATGAAAATGGAGGATTTCAACCAAAACAATCATACATTGAAAATCAACAGCTGATAGTTTCTGCCGACTGACAACGGACAGTCATCGTCTGGAAAGTAGTAGGCTACTTACATGGTCATCAAATAGCTGGACAAAAGATCTTTCATTCTGTGAAAGAATGTTCCTACAAAGATCATCTGTCTATCAGCTGCAGTCATTGAATATATATGGTCTATTTGAATGACTGTGACGACCAATATGGACTAAAATGTGTGTGGCTGCATCTGCATAATGAGTGTTCAGCAGACAATGGGTTATTCAACTGATTTTCAACCTTATTCCTGTCTAAAGGCCCATTTAGACACAATGCTTTGAGCAAATTTTGAGCGAGAATCAGTCTTTTGAGCGCTAACCGTTGCGTCTAAATGCATGGACATCGTGCAGTCTTCGTGAACAATACATTCCTTGCTCAATTCTAGTTTTCTAGATTTGAGCGATGAACTCTTATTAGCAGTAAAGACTGTTATCACAGTCGGCAGCGCTGATAAAATTCTTTCAACTCGTGTCCCGCTGGTGTAAGCGTGGAGAACAATGCAGCTGTTTGCTTATGCAAAACAGCTGTATTGTTCGCCGAGCAATAGCGGCGGTGTCCCGCTCCGCCTGCATAGCTGTTTAGTAGCTAATTAACTACTATAGACTATGCAAAGATGATTGCTCAAAATGGTCACTCAAACTGAGCGATCATATTTCAGTGTAAATGGCGTCTAATGTGTATGGCCACAAGGTTCCTTAGTGAGATCTCTAGGCAGTTTGGGATTTCCCAGCCCGAACAGTTGGTGAACTTAGTGAGATAAAGTTACAGCCGAGATCATCTATATCTTAGACTAAGTTCACATTTGTGTTGGAGGATCTATTGAGTCTCTGGCACAGATCCATCTGAAAAGCCATATGGACAGAAGTCAGATGGACCCCATTATAGTTAAAGGAATCCAGCACCATTTGGTTCAATTATAGGACAGATCTAGCTGTTCTTCTGTTCCTACAAGGAAACAGAAGAACAGAAACAAATGGTGTCAGCAGAGACAAAGTGACTTCACGCTATTCTCTCTACCAGTCACGAAGTCCTGGTTTATGTATTTGGGGTGCAGGCAGCCATCGGTGTAAATTCACTTCTGATATCAGAATACTCACTTCCCATTTTACGGCTACACATTCATCAGTCTTTGATATGTGGATGAGATACAAGGTTCCTGTGCCATCGGAAAGGGTCACCCAGTCGGGCGATGTGAAGTGCATGGAGGAGCACAGGCGTTGGTCACAGGAGTTTACATCACTTGGAAATCTGAAAACTTCTATTGGTTTCCCCAAAGCCGTATCCTTTAAGAAACACAACAAGAAGTAGAATTACTGCAAGGTGAAAATACATTGCTTTATAAACCAGGGCTTCTCAGTTCTTTTTGTCCTGGGACCTCGCCACAAGAACTTTGTAATGTGTGGGCCATACAACTTGTGGTCAAACTTACAAATATTGCACAAGATACCTTTCACTTATTTTGTGAACTCTGTAAAACTTTAAAATAAGCAAAAAGGAAAAAAAAAAACAAAAAAAAAAGGACTTAACATATACACTTGTTACGTGTGCTGCTGAGACATGTTGTACTACTGTGCTTCCAGCAGCACAGCCCTCACAGGGTTAATTGATTGAGCTGGCTGGGTGTGGTACTTCGTGCTAGCCAATCTCTTAGGTCTGTGCACACATATAAACCCAGCTACTGGTCAGTCTCTGTCTGGTGTTCAGGGTGAGCAGTCATGAATCCTTGTCTGTTGAAGTTTGCTGTGTGATCTGCTATCGGTGTTTTGTTGCAGCTTGTTGTGTGATCTGTGCCTTGTGGTTCATGTCCGTTTGTACGTTTATTTTGTGTCAGTTTGGTCTGCTGAGTTTGTTTACTATGTCTGCGCTAGGTTGGCCCCTAGGGCCCTCTAGTAGATGTGCCTTGCTAGTGTAGGGACTGCAAGATTCGAGGGGCCTTGCCGGGGCTTGCAGCTTAAGTTCATTGGCCAATGTACGAACTAACACCTCGCATTTATATTCAGCTTATCATCTGCTATTAGTGTTTGCTTTGTGGCTGCTGTATGCTGTGTATTCTGGCTCTGTGTATCCTGTTGTTCTGTCCCTGTCATGTGGCATGTGAATGCATCCTGTTCTGGTGCGTGGCTCCTAGGATCAGCTAGGGCCCAGATCCGAAGACCGCTGGGCGGCCCTTATTGGGGCAATGTCCCCGCTTAGGTAGGGCCATGCCATTCCTCCCCTGTAGCACAGGGTCAGTTTGCCAGAAACCCGTGTTCGTACCCAGTCTGCTTTGGTCGCGATCGTGTGGGCCCCGTCCTCAGTTTTGCCCACACGATCGTAACAATACTCTAGTATAACCCGAGTTTTTCAGCACATTTTTTTTTGTGCCGAGAAAGCCCCCCTCGGCTTATACTCGAGTGAGGTACAAAAGAAAAAAAAACAAAAACGCAATATTCACCTCCCAGCCGGCGTCTGTGTCTCCAGCGCGATGGTCTCCCTAGCGGTGCAGCAAACTGCTTGAGAATTCTCCCCGCTGTCATCTCTCTGCTTGGCTTTGAAGTCACCCGCCGTCAGCGCTGTGTAAGTAAGCGCTGTGATTGGATCGAGCGCCAGCTAATCACAGCCGGCGCTCAATCATTCACAGCCTTTCAGTGAATGACATCACTGAATTGCCGTGATTGGCTGGCGCTCGATCAAATCACAGCGCTTAGTTACACAGCCGCACCGCTGGGGAGACTATTGCGCCGTGGACACAGACGCCAGCTGGGAGGCGAATATTGCGTTTTCTTTACCTAGTATATAATCAAGTATAGCTAGGCTTATACTTGACTCAATAAGTTTTACCAGTTTTTTATGGTAAAAAAACTTATTGACTCTGCTTATACTCGGGTCGTCTAATACTCGAGTATATATGGTAATTTTATTGGTAAACCAAAGAGTGCTACATCCAGAGAGAAAACGCTGCAGCTTCTAGAGACTTCAGATTGAAATCTGCCTTTGCAACAGTTAGGGGGCGCCACAAAGTCTGAAAATTGCTGGTAGCAACAATGGAGAAAATCAGAATATACCTGGCACAAAAACACCAATAAAATGTACGGCCACATTAAAAGGACACTAAGCTTTCAGACAACATATACCCCTCTAATAGCCTGTATGTGTCTCATCAATCTAGTAATATACGTTCATTATTTTTTTTTTCACCTGCATGCATTTTGGACTGACAATTTTTGGTGAAATGGTTCTCCCGTACAAATTAACGACCCAACAGGAAACTAAGCAAGAAATCTCAGTATTCTCTCTAGTTGCTTCTTTTCAGCTCATTGAAACAAAGTGACTGGTAAGTGAGATCTCACTCAGTGTAAACAGGCAGTCACTCATCTCTGAACAACTGCCTGTTCACAATGAATGGAGGTGGGTGACCTGGAAGAGATCATAGACACCCTCCGCCTCCATTCACTGAGCGACTATCGCTCCTGTTTGAAACCACAGGACCAACAGTCATTGGAATGACTGCACGACTACGTATAAAGCCACCACTGGGGCCATTTTACAAGGAATGACCATTGTTTAAATAACCACTGCATCATACAAAAATAACTGATAACTGTTCAGTGCAAATACGGTCAACGATTGAATGATAATTCATTCATTCATTCATTCACCATTCATTTTACACAGGCAAAAAAAAACAAAAAAAACAATCGTCGTTTCCAGTTGTTTCCTGTATAAGACGATTGTTCAATCACTCACAGACCATTGCCAGGCATTTCCAGACAGATCATTTTTTTTTAAATGTTCAGGATCATCTGTAAATTTAAACGAATGTTGTTTGAAAACAAACATGTCGCGTGCTCGTTGCAATGATTAACTGCTAAAAACCATTTGAAAAGTGCTAAAAAAAAAAACTGCTAAAAAAATTTTGACAAGTGAACGACTCTCACTCACTTACCCTTTTGGCTCCCTGTTTATATAGGATGACAGTCACCTATATATCACTCAGTTGTTCAAGTGATTGCTCAAAAAAAAAAGAAAAATCGGCCACTGTAACAGTACCCTTTGACTGCAGGGTCTATATACAGTGATATATAGAAGCTGCAGAAGACAGTGCCACTTTTTTAATTAAACCCCATTTAAAAAATGATTGACAGACCAAAATACATGTATTTACGTGAAGAAAAATAAAATAAAATAAAGATTCTGCCCCTCAATGGTGTCCATAGCCTTTTAAAGGGGTCTTCCCATCTCAGCCAATCATTATGTAAATTAGTAGCTCAGTGACCTGTCAGTAACACTTATTCATTTGCATAACAGTTACAGCATAGAAAAGAAACAGCATATAAAGGCCAGTTTGGCTAGTTTGGTAATCTAGGCACCAGTGGTCACGTAGGTGAGGATGGACCTTGGCAGGAGATCCCCATTCCAGTAATAGCTGCAGGTCCCAGTGGTGGATCCCATATCGATCACATTCTGCGGATATGCCATATAAGTATGAGCCGATAATATTCCTTTAAAAATGCATACAAAACGGCGTTTACGGGCGAACATTCACTGCGAGTGTGTGACGTACGTCCGGGGCAAGACAAGCAAGGCAAAGAGAGAAAAGTAAAGGCAATAAGAGATTATAATGTACTACGTGTCACGCCGGTCACATTAACTTCTGTATTACAGGGCTGTGCATAGGACACTCCAGGTTACGGATAAGACTGTCTTTGAGACACGGGTGAATCAATAAGCCAGCGCACAGAGATCGCTGACGGATCATTACGTAAGATGTATAGTTATAACTTCCAGAAACTTCATTTTCCGGAGACATGGACAATAAGCAGCTGTCACCGGGGGCGGACTGTAACCTCTTCTGTCACTCCGTCATCCTTGAAATGGAATTAGACAGTTTCAGGACATTGCCATCTGTAAACACCATTCTTGTCATATTTTGTTATAAATTATATTTCTGCTCAGACTTCTGCCGGCCTCTGCAATATCATTTACCACATACGAAGAAGTGAGGAATTAAAAAACAAGTTTTTTCGCGCAAGAATGCAATGGATTTAGGGGTAGCCACACGTTGGCGGCCATGCGGTTTGTAAGAAATCGGTGCAGCTTTCGAATCCATTGCAAATAGCAACACGGTTTTGTGGGTAAGCGGTAGTTTTTGTCACAAATACACGGGGTCATCAACCATCAATATGAAAACTGCGGCGCTTTGCGATGACTGTGTGGTTTTTGGACGCATCGTGGCGGCTCCCTGACCACTAGGTGTGTCTTACTTTTAAAGTTTGTGCTTTCCAAAAACTTTTTTTTTCCACGCCAAGTCAAACGTTTTCGTCAGTGGGGGTCTAGGTTCCAGGACCCCTAGAATTTGGTAGAACGAAGCAGCAGAAGTTTTCATCCGAGCGCCATCACTGTTTGCTAGCTGAAGACGGGCACATGGACTTTCCATTGACTTTAAGGTCAACTGCCTACAAGTTAAGGCCGGCGACACATGAGCATACTCAGGCTGCGTTCCTGCATCTGTAATGAGGACGAACATCTCCCAGTCTGACCCCAAATACTATTTGGCTGGAGTGCACTTGTGCAACACCAGGCTACAGATCATGTTTTTTGGTCATCATAAGGGTGTATTCAGGGTGCTTTGGATGGAGTAAAAACCACATCAGCAAATCCGTTTAAGTTTTTTGCTGTAGTTGCAGGTTTTTACAGTAAACTTGATAAAACCGCAGCAAAAACACAAGCGGTATTGCCGACGCAGTTATTGATGCGGGCATCTAAAGCGCCCGGTGGAACTACACCCTTAATATCTGGACAACCGCCTCCCTGGTAATTAACAGATTGCCATGCATCTGGCTTAATTATTAATTAACCCTGACCATTTATAAATGGTGTCTGGTGTATTCTTTAATTGGTCCCATTAACAAAGCATTCGAGCCAATGACCAGTAACAGGTGACAAAATGTGCATACCCACAAATATACAGTATATACATTGCAACCTTCATTAACCCCTTTATGACACGGCCTATTTTGGCGTTGAGGGCCAAGCGATTTTTTGGTATTTTTCCATCTCCATTTTTCAAAAGCCATAACTTTTTTATTTTTCCGTGGACGCAGCCGTATAAGGGCTTGTTTTTTGCGTGGCGAGCTGTAGTTTTTATCGGTACTAGAGATGAGCGAACGTACTCGGTAAGGCCGATTTCGCAATCGAGCACCACGATTTTCGAGTACTTCACTACTCGGGTGAAAAGTACTCGGGGGCGCTGTGGGTGAGCGGGGGGTTGCAGAGGGGAGTGGGGGGGGGGGGGGGGGGGGGAGAGGGAGAGAGCTCTCACCTGTTCCGCGCTGCTACCCCCCCTCCCCCCGCCCCCTGGCGACCCCTGAATCTCTTCACCCAAGTACTGAAGTACTCGAAATTCGCGGTGCTCGATTGCAAAATTGGCCTTACCGAGTACGTTCGCTCATCTCTAATCGGTGCCACTTTTGGGTACATAGACTATATCGTAAAACTTTTATTTTTTTTTATGATAACAGGGAGAGAAAACGCATCAATTCTGCCATAGATTTTTTTTTTTTTTTACAGCGTTAATCATGCAGCATACATGACACACTACATTTTTTCTGCGGGTCGGTACGGTTACAACGATACCAAAATTGTTATATATTTTTTAGGTTTTTACACTTTTTTGCAATAAACCCCCCCTTTTTTTGGAAATTTATTTTTTTTCTCTATAGCTGCATTCAAAGTCCTGTAACTTTTTTGTTTTTTTATGTACGGAGCTCTATGAGGGCTTATTTTTTGCGAGACGAGCTGTAGTTTTTATTGGTACCATGTTGGGGAATGTACGGCTTTTTTGATCACTTTTACTGCATTTTTTTTTAGACAAAATGCTAAAAATTAGCATTTTGCCTCTGTTTTTTAGCGTTTTTTTTTTTTAAACGCTTTTTGTCGTACAAAATAAAAAGCATGTTCAACTTTTTGTACACGTCCTTACGGACGTGTCAATACCCAATATGTAGGGTTTTAATTTTTTTTCCCTTTTTTAAGCTAATATTAGAAAAAGCATTAAAAAAAAGGTTTTTTTTTTACATTTTTCTTTTTTTTTTTTTTTACATAATTTGAGTCCCTCTGAGGGACTTGCAGCACTGTGCCTATGATCGCTGTCATAAGGCATGGCAGAGCTACTGCTCTGCCATGCCTTATCGCTTATACAGCGATCATAGGCAATACAGAACGCCAGTGTCTGGCGTCCTGTTGCTATGGTGACAGGCCGGGCTCTCGCGATGACATTGCAAGAGCCGGCCGGAGACACAGAGGGAGCGTGATCCCTCTGTGAACCCTTTCCCTGCCGCGATCTGCTTAGATTGCAGCAGGGAAGGGGTTAACAGCGGGGGGCACATCTCCGATGCCCCCCGCTGTTGCAGCGGGATGCCGGCTGTGACTGACAGCCGACTCCCGCTGCGGGATAGCGCGAGATCACATAAGATCCCGCGCTATCCCCAGTATGTACCGGTACGTCCTGTTGCGGGAAGTACCAGGCTCCCAGGACGTACCGCTACGTTCTGGAGCGGGAAGGGGTTAAAATAATCAAAGCAGAACTTTTTAAAAACTTCTAACAGGTCAAAAGTTTTAATCGGTGGGGATTAGGGCAAGGTTGGGACATCGAAAACCGATACATCGAAATATCGCTAATGCTTTGGTGATACTTTTTATCGATATTGTTATGTCCGATATATCGGTAACAGCGATAGTTTAAGGCGATATAAAGAAGAAACCTGTCTAGTGACCAGATTTTCTTTCTTTAAAGAAAGCCGGGGAACAGCTGGATGTAGAAGACAAGTTGGGGACACCCCGCTTGTCTTCTGCATCCTTCACTGGCAGCACAAGGTGATCGATTTTGAGCGATCATTTTTCACTGTAAATGACAACGATTATCGCTCAAAAGTCGCTTGAGCGACATCTTTTGAGCGATTATTGTTAATGGCCCTTAAGGAGACTCTTTGTCCCCAATAAGGTTTGCTCCAGGCACAACGACCCTCAAACAGTGGGGTCTTCGGCCCCTCCTCCACATGCGTTTGTTCATCGCTTTAGACGAGGCTCTGAACCCTTGCGTCTAACGCGATGGCTGTGGGCAATGCTTTCTAAATGAAAGCATTTCCACCTGCAGATGGAGGGCTGCGCTGAACGCATGAAGGTCTTGTCCAGAAAAGGAGACGCAGCATGTCATGCATTCAGTGTCTAACCTGAATGTAGTGCCCATAGAAAAGAGAGGAGACCCATCTAACGCAATTACAATTGCATTCGGGGCACTGTGTTCACGTTACCAGACTCTTCATTGTTTACAAGTTGCCATGGAGACCGTTGGTCCCTCAGCGGCAACTTGAAAAAATGCAGGGCACGCAGCCCCACAAACACACACACTCAACCCTACTCCAATTTGTACCAGCTTGGTAGAAAATCTTTCTGTAGTCGCTGCTTCGGTTCCTTCAGAAAGAAGGTTTTAAAAGCTGGTGAAACGATGTCTGCTGGAAGGAGCATTGTGAAGGGAGAGCGTGCTAGCAAATTATCAATTCTTGGCCCATTAGATAACGATTATTGGGGCCAATGATAAAAAACTTTTCATATACCTCATTTTAATTATGTTTCATCTGTAATTTTTTATTTTCATTTGTAACTTGAATATATTGTCATGATGCACCAGACTCTACCCTCTCCAATCCATCCTGAATGCGGCAGCCAGGCTCATCTTCCTGTCCAGCCGCTACTCAGACGCCTCTGCCCTGTGCCAGTCACTGCACTGGCTGCCCGTTAAATACAGAATACAATTTAAACTCGCCACCTTCATCCACAAAGCCCTCCACAGTGCAGCGCCCCCCTACATCGCCTCCCTCATCTCAATCCATCACCCAGCCCGGGCTCTCCGCTCTGCTAACGAAACTAGACTGCGCACCCCTCTAATTCAAACTTCTCATTCCCGCCTCCAAGACTTCTCCAGAGCAGCACCGGTCCTCTGGAACGCACTACCGAAGGCTACCCGGGCAATCCAGGACTCGCAGAACTTCAGGCGTGCTCTAAAAACGCACCTCTTCAGGGAGGCATACCACATTCCCTAAACCAAACCCCTCTGTACTCCGCCTGATAACATGCTCCCTGACCTACTGACTGCAATCCCTGCTAGCCATCATAAACCGCTCCTGCAGTCATACTGTTTCTGCCGTCACACGGCTAAATGTTTGACCATTGTATATCACCAGTGTATATCACCCCTCACTCTCCACCTCGCCATACCGCGCACATCTCCAGCCCCTTTACCTTCTGTATCACCCTACTATTCGTAGTATGTAAGCTCGTTGGAGCAGGACCCTCACCCCTATTGTTTCCATCAATTGATTACTATGTAAGGGTGCGGGCAGACGAGCGTAGGCGTATTTACGTTCGCACGAGCGCAACGTATAATCGCCCGAGCGATCGTTTTTTACCGATCACGACCAGAGCTAGAAAGCGTATTTTCGTTTGTTCCTACTTTGCAAACGGTCTTTTCGGCGATCGAATATGCGTTGGCGCGTATTTCGGTCGCATATGTTCCGTTTTTTTTCGAATTGCCGTTTTTACGCGCCGTAAAATCGCCCATGTGAACGAATACATTCGAAACCATTGCCTCAGATGGTCACGTTTATACGTTTGGTCGCAAAAACGCGCCGTTTATGCGCTCGTCTGCCCGCACCCTAACTGTGGTTCTGTAATGTTTGTACTTTTGTCTTTCTGTATCCCCCCTGTCGATGTAAGCGCTGCGGAATATGTTGGCGCTATACAAATAAAGATTATTATTAAAGTTTATTATTAATAGTTAGAAGTTATAATAAATTCAACAGTTTAAAGTTTTAAAAAGTTTTTTGTTGCTTGATTAACCCCAGATCTGTTTTATTTTTATACAGCATTTAAAAAAGTCGATATATCGAAATATAGATAGTTTTCCACCGATATTTTACAATAATCGATAGTCGATACTATCAATATTTTTGTTTCGATGTCCCAACCTTAGATTAGGGTGCCAAATCGCTAAATGGAAAGAGACAGAGGAATTCATCTGAGCGCTGTGCCTGTTCGGTTATCATCATGAAGCGTCGACAGACCCCGTAGCCCAAACTGCAGTCTAACGGAAACAGACGAAAAAACAGCACCATTGAACGGGCAGAGGCGCTCATCTATTATAGCAATTAGTAGGGGTTTCAGCAGCTGAATCCTCACCATTGGAACCTACTAATGTGTCATTATGACAAGTCAGAAGGTTTTAAAAGAAGGGGTTAAAGTGGAACCGATTTCACCCAGTATGTTATATAGGGTCTCTGGGGGAACATTCACACCACCATTTTTCTTATTTCATAGTTTTCCACTGTAGCTACCACATCCATAGGAGCCTCAGCTAACAGGAAAAACACCCCACTATCAGAGCCACGCTGGAGTCTGCCAAGACCCTGCAGTTCAGCCATGCCGGGGAATGATCGCTAGCAATCACTTGATCACCAAGTCCCATATAGAAAACAGCACTGCCATTGAGCGCTATGTAAGCTGGTAAAAAAGACAAAAGTGGTTTGAAACCGCTTCAGTCTTATCCTCCGAATTCTTGGCAGCCAAAGACCCAACCTTCTCCTGCTAGATTGAAGACCTTTTAAACCCGGGCCATAAGATGCTAAAACAAGGTTTAGATGTAGAGCCCCCTTTCCACTGATTCTCTGCCTGGATTTGGGGAATGCCTCACTAAGCGGGCTGAAGTCTCCCAATAGCCACACAGACCCAAGTCCCACCTAGCAGTCAGTTATGGCACATGATGTATGCTGTATGTATGTTCATGTTGAGGAGCTCATGTATGTGTTTATAAGGAACCTGCCAGCGGATGTGGATGCTATACCATGGTACCCAAGATGCGAATTGTTAGCTTTAGTGCAGAGCTCATCGCTCAATAAACACGGATATCCCTGTGTTTTGAGTGAAAACGACAAATAGCTTAATATTCAATTTAACACAAATGACACCTAAAAATCCACCATACCTATTCAAACGAAAGAAAAAGACCAAACTTAGCAGCCAACAAGCCCTTGAATTCCCGATAAGCTAAATGTAACGTTCTGCTTTATGAAATTCCTCACTCCGAGCCAAGCTACTCTGGACTCTGACTATTAGCACAGCTTCAGAATGAATATCTGAGCTTTCAAGCTCCATTAATGTTTTCCAACCCATTAGGTGACACATTAGTCGTTCGCACCACCAGCTGTGGACAAACGGATGAACATCTGAAATGCAAAGCAACGGCAGACAGAGCTGCTTATCTCCATGGCTCTGAAAACCCCACGAGTTGCCTGCCAAATCAATAGCACAATGATCAGAAAGACATTAACAATGGGGGAGCCATCAACAACTATTGCCAACAATTGTACGTGTAACATACCATAATGAGCCAATGTTCTCTACCGTTTCCATTTTCTCCATTTACCCCGATGGGTGAGCAAAAAGAGAAAAAAAAAAAAAAAAAAAAAAAGCACAACAGGTTTCTAACATCTTTGAAAACCTTTTGTTTGAAACACATCCTATTGACTGGAGGAGAGAAGGTTTCCGGTCCGTCGCCAGGCACTGACATAAATGCCACTATTGACTATTCCAAACATGAAATGTGTATTAGTCAAGTAAAAAAAAAAAAAAAAAAAAAAAAAGCAGTAAAACAAAAAAAAACTTTTTTCTAGCAACTTTTACCCATCAATTGGCTTTCATGTTTTCTAAATACTTAGTTGGCAAATACATCATTAGCGGGTAGCAGTTCTGCCAGGCAGAAATGATCTCCCATGAAGAAGCCATTAACATGCATATTGCATTTGGCTGTACATGTGTATTGATTAAAGAGCAGATATGAGCAGCTGCAAGAACGTGAACCCTGACGTCGCTGCCAACAGGAATCCAATGTCTATTGACAATCTGAGGTCTTACTTTTATCGGATATCCATACACACAAAGTTTGTTTTTTAGCCAATAGAGAACACTAAAATTCTTTAGGAAATTGTGTCAAATAGTGCAAAATATGGAACATTTATTGTGTGTTTTTGATACTTTTTGCACTTTCATTATAAGATTTGAAAGTTAGATAAGAAGGAAATTTTGGAGTACCAATGAAAAAAAATGGAGTGATGTTGCTAGATGCTCTTGCATTAAAGCAGGTGGTTGGACCTGATAACCCTGGAGGTCCCTTCCAACTCTACGATTCTATGCTCGGCTGAAATGCTGCCGGCCCAGGTGACACCACTCCAGTGGAGGAGGCATAAAGGCAATCTAGAGCAGGGTTCCCCAACTCCAGTCCTCAGGGACCGCCAACAGGTCATGTTTTCAGGATTTCCTCAGTATTGCACAGGTGATGTCATTATTGTGAATGCCTCAGACATTGCCACAGGTGTTCTTACCATAGGATATCCTGAAAACATGACCTGTTGGTGGTCCCTGAGGACTGGAGTTGGGGACCCCTGATCTAGAGGATGCGCACAGACCTTGAGACTAACTGCGAGCTTACAGTAGCAATAATAGTGAACCTTTGGATTATTGCCACTAGAAGTTTTCACTAGTCCAAAGAGGCTTGTTCTTTCTCTAGTTTTGAAAAGGGTCTACAATAAGGGGTATGGATGAGTAGAGTCTTAAAAAACCCTCAAAATTTATTAAAAAAGGGTTGTTGCCAAGAGTACAACCTCGGTTCATATGTTCTAACAGGGCATATCAATGTTATAGAGCAAGGTCTCCTGCTCGGGACCCCCTTTCCCATTCTTTGTGACTCAGAAGACCTCTTTAACAGGAGTTCCCATTCGGGCGAATCTTCATCTGCCTGGTATTACATGACAGCTGGGCAACTGAAGGGGAAATGTGTAGCTGGCAATGGCTTCAGCCTGCAAAATCAGCCGATTGCTTAGGATGCCGAAAGGAGGACCCGGAGAGATCACCCTGAGTGCAGGACTAGGGCAAGAGGCTGGAGTGGTGTGACTTGGCACAACCCCTTGAACAGCATGTGCAATGTCTCTGAATATTGGTATAAATTATATCAGCCATAAGGTAATGTAAGAAAACAAGTCCACGACCTTCACAATTGTGCTAATCATTATAATTAACTGTCTCAGTCATAATGGCAAAGCAACGAAAACGAAAGAGTACTGGATCTGTTATATATGGTCAATGGAGTCCATTGAGTACAGTTGGGTCTATGAGGCTTCAATTGGGGTATTCATCATAGTACCAGAAAAAAAAATGGCAATCTATTCCAAAACATTTTTTCCTGTAAATTTATAGGAATGTGTGATGGAGGTTCCTAAAAGGTACCTCCGACGCAGAGGCCCAACATCTCTAGCAAGTTACACTAGATTTAGGATTCTGCATATGCCATTTTCATACATTTGGAACAACTTCAACCATTTTTCTTGTCTTCTAAAATGATGCGTTTTACAATCATAATAGTAGAGGGTGCTGATAAGTCTTTGGCTTTGTGATCTTCATTTGTTTTCACGTCAATGAAAGTTATATAATTTGAAAGCGCAGTTTTTGCAATACTTTGTGAACTAATTTTGGCCTGATCTCATGTGCCATTCTTATGTTATGCAGGTTTAAAGACAACATGGCAAAGTCTGCAGCAGATTTCACAGCAGAGTAGAGCTGAGAAGTAATGAAGTTCCTGCTTCTTAAAAGGGATGTTGGCCAAAGACATTCCCTAAGGCACGGTCCAACCATTAGATAACAAGTGCCCTTTGTACTCCACAGTGAAAAACTGGGTTGCCAAATTTAGAAAATTGGGCACTTCAACACCAACAGTGAAGACCAGTCTGGGAGACCTATAGTGGTGAAACCATAGAGGTCACCGATGTCATGATTCTGGAAGAACAGCCAATTTCTGCCAAGACCATATCAAAACATTTCCAAGGTAAGAGTTGGGTCTATAATTCATAATCATCTGGACATGAGGAAGGTGACCGCCAAGTGGGTTCCAAAATGTTTGTCAGCAGATTAAAAGCATGCCCGAGTGCAAGCCTCCCAGGGAAATTCAGAAGTGTTTTGGGCAGGATCCTAATGCTTTCCTGTCTCAACTGGTGATGATGGGCGAGACGTGGAATTTTATGTATGATCTTGAGTCGAAAGAATGGAGACCAAATAGCTCCCCACGCCCTAAGAAGTTCAGAGTGCAGATGTCATCATCGAAAGTAATGGTGTCTGTCTTCTGGGACAATGATGTGATACTGCTTGTGGACTACCTAAAAGGGTATATTATCACAGTTGTATAATACATAACACTTCTGAATAAGTTCAAGGGGGAACTGAAGTCAAAAAGGGTGAATGGCCTCATCCCACACAGCAACCAACACCCAGAAAACTGTCTGACCTAGGCATCAAGTTTCTGGATCATCCTCCTTATTCACTTGATCTCATGAGGTTTTCGAATTTGAAGAAACAGCAACCAAGCCTGACTCAATCTCTGACACAACTGCAGCGGCTGATGCCTGGTTTGCCACCCAAAGGAATTCTATCTGGATTTGTTCAAGAAGTTGCAACACCGCAGTCAAAAGTGCTTTAATAGCCAAGGGAACTACGGTATGCAGAAGGACTGTGAAACGTCATTGTTCTACATCAAAGATTTATGGTCAAAGACAAGGACTAGTCAGCGTCCCCTCGTAAATCTCCACCAAGGTGTTCGGCAGGATATTATAATCTAAGGTGCAAAGATGCTGACAAATTCCACTAATTATTCACTTTCAGTGGTTTATCAGTGTTAGCTTTTTTTGACTCTATTGCATTTGACTGCAACAAACAAGAAAATGGAATACTCTACTACTTGAGATTCAGTGAGAGGTGTGCATTGGCCAACATCATGACTTTCCTTTAAAGATGCCCATACACATTACAGTAAGGCCGCATCCACACGGGCGATTGTGTCGCTATGTGACAGTGCTGCAAATCGCATGCATGTGAATCCCATACTTTCCTATGGGTTCTTACACACGAGCGATGTTTTGTAGCCTGCGTCATTGTGGGACTACAGAATCGCGGCGTTCTCTATACAGCCATGTTTGGTGATTTTTTTGTAGACCATGTTTTCCTATGGAGCCTTCCTATGTGTTGTATCATTATGAAAACACTGTTTTCGGGCAATGCAATGCAACTTTTAGAGTAGGAAATCCTACTCTAAAAGCCCTAAAATAAGCCCTAGCTGCACCAAAAGTAAATAGTAGTCGACGTCGTCGTCATCATCATCTAAGAGGTGCTGGCATCTCTGACGTGTCTTCTCCCCTGAAGCTTCCCGGCACTTGCTTGAACACTTCTGCCAACCCTTCCTGGATTAGAAAATCAAAATTCCTGCCTCCAGAAAGGGCTGGCTGTGATTGGTTCATCAAGCGCTGGCTCTGATTGATTCATGAGCGCAATGGCTCAGCCAATCACAGCTATTCAATGCCAATCCAGGAAGGGCTGGCAGAAAACTTCAAGCAAATGCCAGTGAGCTTTATGGGAGAAAACTGCAGCTAGGGCTTATTTTTGGGGTAGGTCTTATATTTCAAACACCTCCCTCCGCCCCCAGAAAACCCTTGCACACGGTGCTACAAAGTCATGTGACTTTGTAGGGACACGAAAGCGTGGTATTTCTACGAGGAAATGCAGCGATATTGAATGGACCACGGCTGCGATTTTCTCACATCTAAAATCGTGTCGCCTGTGTGGATGCGGCCTAAAGTTGAGAAAAATGGACCATTTCATCTAAACATGATATGAACCTACATAAACTGCAATTAAAAGGCATGAAATGCCAAAAGAAGCTGTACTAACACTGCAACTACGGTCATCACCCCATGGCTTTGTTTACAAGGCTGCAGCGGCTATTTGTCCATATACCCATGTGACCACTGCAACCAATCGAGGGCCTTGTGCACATACGGGTAGGTCACTGCTGCAGCCATGGACAAAGCATCCAATAGTAAATTCTTCAGTCTTTCACATGGAAAAAGTTAGCACATCAGCTTTATTTTAATTTATGTTTAAAAGCCAAGAGTTTCCAGAAAAATAAAACAAAAAAAAAACAAAAACAAAAAACACACTTTCTTGATGCGTTTCGGACTGCAACCGAGTCCTTAGTCATGGCACATGTAGGTGGAACCTCTTGGCTTTTAAACATGAATTAGAATTAAGCTGATGTTTTAAACTTTGTGTGCTGGACTGAAGAACTTACTATTGGATAGACTTGACGCCTGGCTGAGGCGAGCCAGTGCACTGGATTTACTAGTGACCAGCTGGATCCATTTCCAGTAGAATGTAAATGCTGTGGAGCGGCACACTGCCCCCTGCTGGTGTGATGATCTGGGGAGCTATCACATATGACAGTTGGTCACCCCTAGTAGTGGTAGGAGGGACAATGACAGCTCAGCGATATGTTCAGGACATCCTGCAGCCACGTGTTCCTCTCATGGCAGCTTCCAAGAGGCAGCAGAATAACGCTCGGCCGCACACACAAGAGGGTCACAGGAATGTCCACAGAACATTATCACACTTCCGTGGCTGCCCGGTCGCCAGATTTATCGCCAATAGAACATGTATGGGACCATCTGGGACACCAACTTTAACAGCCTACGAGTTTTCATGATCTAGAGGCTCAATTTCAGCAAATGTGGAGCAATATGTTGCAGGATACCATTGTATGCTTCCATGCCCGCCCGTATCACATCTTGTATCCAAGCTAGAGGCAGTACAACAGAGTACTAAAGCCTCCATGCATACAAATATCACATTTTGTATCCAAGCTAGAGGCGGTACAACAGAGTACTAAAGCCTCCATGCCTGCCTGTATCACATCTTGTACTGCCTTCTAGGTTGGATACAAGATGTAATACTGGCGGTCCTGGAGGCTCTAGTACCCTGTTGTATTGCCTCTAGCTTGGATACAGGATGTGATACGGGCGGGCATGGAGGCTCTAGTACCCTGTTGTACTGCCTCTAGCTTGGCTACAACAGGGTATTGAAGCCTCCATGCCCACCAGTATCACATCTTGTATCCAACCTAGAGGCGGTACGACAGGGTACTAGAACCTCCATGCCTGCCCATATTATATCTTGTATCCAAGCTAGAGGTGGTACAAAAGGGTACGAAAGCCTCCCTGCCCGCCACTATCACATCTTGTATCCAAGCTAGAGGTTGTGCAACAGGGTACTAGAGCCTCCATGCCCGCCACTATCACATCTTGTATCCAAGCTAGAGGCAGTACAACAGGGTACGAAAGAATCCCTGCCCGCCACTATCCCATCTTTTAGCCAAACTAGAGGCGGTGCAACAGGGTACTAGAGCCTCCATGCCTATCATATCATATCTTGTATCCAAGCTAGAGGCGATACAACAGGGTACTAGAGCCTCCATGCCCACCTGTATCACATCTTGTATCCAAGGTAGAGGTGGTACAACAGGGTACTAGAGCATCCATGCTCACCGGTATCACATCTTGTATCCAAGCTAGAGGTGGTATAGCAGGGTACTAGAGCCTCCACGTCTGCCCATATCACATCTTGTATCCAAGCTAGAGGTGGTACAACAGGGTACTAGAGCCTCCATACCCGCCACTATCACATCTTGTATCCAAGCTAGAGGCGATACAACAGGGTACGAAAGAATCCCTGCCCGCCACTATCCCATCTTTTAGCCAAACTAGAGGCGGTGAACAGGGTACTAGAGCCTCCATGCCTATCCATATCACATCTTGCATCCAAGCTAGAGGCGATACAACAGGGTACTAGAGCCTCCATGCCCACCTGTATCACATCTTGTATCCAAGCTAGAGGTGGTACAACAGGGTACTAGAGCATCCATGCTCACCGGTATCACATCTTGTATCCAAGCTAGAGGTGGTATAGCAGGGTACTAGAGCCTCCACGTCTGCCCATATCACATCTTGTATCCAAGCTAGAGGTGGTACAACAGGGTACTAGAGCCTCCATACCCGCCCATATCACATCTTGTATCCAAGCTAGAGGCGATACAACAGGGTACGAAAGAATCCCTGCCCGCCACTATCCCATCTTTTAGCCAAACTAGAGGCGGTGCAACAGGGTACTAGAGCCTCCATGCCTATCCATATCACATCTTGCATCCAAGCTAGAGGCGATACAACAGGGTACTAGAGCCTCCATGCCCACCTGTATCACATCTTGTATCCAAGCTAGAGGTGGTACAACAGGGTACTAGAGCATCCATGCTCACTGGTATCACATTTTGTATCCAAGCTAGAGGTGGTATAGCAGGGTACTAGAGCCTCCACGTCTGCCCATACCACATCTTGTATCCAAGCTAGAGGCGGTACAACAGGGTACTAGAACCTCCATGCCCGCCCATATCACATCTTGTATCCAAGCTAGAGGCGGTACAACAGGGTACTAGAGCTTCCACGCCCGGCTGTATCACTTCTTGTATTCAAGCTAGAGGCGATACAACACGTTGATAGAGCCTCCCTACAAGTGTTCGGTTTTCCGCAATAAGTGATCCTTTTTCTCCGATCTGATATCGTAATCACTTCTAACAACATTACAATCACACTTATAAGCTTCACTTGATTCCGACAACTCCTTCTATAGACCCTTGATTTTAGACAAGGAGTATGTAGCAATGATTTGGACGGCCGTTTATGTCATCTGAGCTACAGGTGTAGACGTTCTCCTCTGCTCTATGGAACAAATGCAGACAAAAACAGAAAAATGTAACTTGCAATCAGAAAACTAGAATGTCGCGAGTTAATTTCTGCATCTAGGTGGAACAAAAAAAATAAAGCTTTGCACATGTAGCTAATGAATAATCAGAAGTCTTAAGCCATCTAACAGTGAGCAGAAAGTAACGCTGCAATTGAAACACAGCCAATAACTATAGCAACTGCACCCAGGTTGTCAGCAGCTCCGTATAGTCAGTACATATGGATTGCGCTCAGGTCGCCGCGCATAGAACACGTTCTGAAGGATCGCTTACGTAATAAGCTCTGCTGTTGTGCAGAACACAGATGCACACAACCAGCAGCAGATGGGAAAGGTCATTGTATTTAATATCGAATGACAACATTAGAAATAAACCCAACACATTTCAGATTTTTGGAAAACTTTTTACTAGCGCTACATCGATCTCTGCCGAATACTGTTGTGGAGCTCAGTAATACCACGACAGATAATAGGGGGGATGCAAGGTTTGCTAAGCTGATAAACCACAGAGGCTTCTTCTGCGAAGGTGTTCTTTATCTCAACCAGTTCCAGCGGTAGATCTCCCTAGTGGTTGGGGCTCCAGCCAAATCTTGCTGGTAGGCAGTTGGATACCCTGTCCTATATTCCAGGCATAGCCTTGGTTTTCTGCTACAGCCCTTCTGTATTTGGCCATGGGTCTTCACTTCTGCACAGCTGGCTCCATTGAGTTGCCAGGGTAGTCAGTGGTCCTAGATGAAGTTGATGGCCTATTTAAAGGCGGTTCTAACATTTCCACTTGGCATCCTAATTTAGGTGCAGTACGTCCTTTGTTTCAGCTGTCATTCCTGTAGCTATTGCTTCTGTTCTCGACTCGGATTCCAACCCAGACTTTGGCTTTATATCTGGATTCTGCTCCCGTTTCACACTTTGAATTCGTCACCTGATATCTGCTGTTGCACTCACTGGAACATCCTCTGACTCTGGCTTGGTCACCATTTTCCTGGCGACAACTCCTTGCTATGCGACAGCTCCATCAGTACTCCTTCTGCAAACTGTTAGATATTCTGGTGCACCAAGATCTGGGAATCTGGCTGAAAAAGTCGATACCTCCTTGTGGGGGTAAAAGTTGAAGAACGGGAAGATTCTTTAGAGTTCACACCCCAGGTTATCTAGCGTTAATCAATCTGCGGCTTAGAGAATCCATTTCTCCAATGAGAAACAAAACTAGATGTTGCAGAGTTGTAGTTCCTATACAGCGACTGGTCAAGAGCGGAGCTGCACAACGGAGGGGGAAAAAAAACGTAGGGATAATTGGTGTTCCAACAATCACCTAGTATGGTGGGACAGTGAGTAGTTGATGGTTGTGTCAAGATTATTTGCTTGCAGGGAAGAACATCGTCAAATGTCAAGGGTTGTCACACAACAAGCTCCGTATTTTAGGTAGAAGCCAGATGATCACCGATGCTGCAGGTTGTATAGTAATACTTATTGACCATTCAAATGAATGGCTGACTATGTAATGCATGGATGGGTCAGGTCTGCAGAAGCGTTCTGGATCAAAGAAAGTGGACCGGAGTGTGCATTGTGGGGGCTTTATGAAACAACCACTTGAAAAATCTGTCTCCAAGATGGAACCTTTTGAATGCCTGATAAAATGCCCTCAGACACGTGTGGATCTGCCTTACGACACACTGGTCTATGTGGGCTAATGGAGGTGGCAGCACCTGGGAAACCACAGTTTTCACACGTGACCCCTCTAAGTGAGATAATGGCTTTGCTGTGGGGTACCCAAGTCATTAAACAAACAGATAGTCCTGTTGTGTGACTGCTGACTAGAGATGATCGAGCATACTTGTTAAGGACAAATATTCGAGCTCCCACCTGCTAACTCCCGCAACCCATCGCTCACCCCCGCCGGCACCCGAATCTTTGCAGACGAACAGGCAGATCCTCGAAAAGGACGATCCTCGCTCGAGTATTTGTCCTTAACGAGTATGCTCGCTCATCTCTACTGCTGACGCTACACTGGTTTAAGACAGTACCAGTAGGTCTGAACAGGAGCGTAGTTGGGCTGGTGGCATAGTTGCAGATATGAAGAAGTCTAAGCTGAAAAACAAGGCAGGCAGCAGACTAAGGGTGAATGCAGACGGCCGGGTAGGATCCCGTTGCGAGAATTCTCGCAGTGCGATGTGACCCGTGCCCCTGCAATGCCCCATGGCTCACATCCTGCGCAGTCTTCTCTCTGCTTTGCAATGTGCCGGCTAGCACACAGCCGCACATGCGCAGAGCAGAGTCGCAGCGTCAGAAGTGATGTTTCTGTGCGGGCCTCTGCGAGGCTCGCACAAAAATAGGATATGCCACGATTGTCTTACCGCGCACGTTTACACGCGGTCAAATTGCGGCTGTCTGCATAGGATTGCATAAACCAATGCAATCCTATGGCAGCGTGCATGGGCGGAAATTCTGTGGGAATTCTCTCCGCAGAACTTCTGCCCGTATGCAGACAGCACAGGAGTCATAACAGTCAATAAATAGGCACGGGTCAGAACCAGGAAAACACATGAATTGGAGTTGTCACAGTGGTTGTATTAGACCAATTGCTTAGACATCCGCCCTAGGGTGATTGTCGATTATGTGACCAGGGGAACTTCCCATGGCCCCCCATGACAGCTCCAGGTTGTCAGCTACTTCTGGTAACCAACAGCATGAAGCTGTAACGTTCACAGCCTACGTGGCTTTAATCCCCAGAGCAGTTACAGTGATTTCCCAGACTCCTCCAATGCTATATGCACACGGATCCAATCTATGGATCAACAGTAGAAGAAAAGTACGAAGCATCTGAAGTGGGTTTTGCATGCCCAAAAATCTGGGAAGGGAGAGACCTTTGTTCTCTCACACAGGTTTGCACAAGTTTTTTGTTGTCTTTTTTGCTCTTTTTTAGGAGTATCTGAGCAAAACAACATTTGCTTTCCTCATAATTACTAGTCTGTAAGGAACGTATCAAGAAAATACAATTTATTAGCAGGATGGTTTCTGGAGCGCCTTTTGAGAAGTGTCCTTGACCCCCGTTCTCATTTCCATTCGGTAATAATAGTCTTCCGCTATTGTGTGGTCCTGGATTGTAATACCGCTCGGGTATCGAGCCTCGGTGATGTACGAGGTCCTTCACCGTAATACAAGTTCTGATGTTGGCATAGAGATGAGCTTTCCATTTACTATTTTTATGCCCTTTAAATGTACTAGCGGGCTTGTAGAGCGTGTGCAGCAGGCAGGCGCCGCTGATTGTGCTCTCGACGCTTATTACGGGATAATCAGTGCTTTATCAGCTCTTCCTCTCTGCTGCGGTTTGCAGAGGTTCCATCCCTTATAATAATCTTCTTGTTTTCCTGGTCATTATATGGTGCTTGTACGCTACAATATGGTTTGCTGTTCACTAATGCACTTCTAGAATTGCTAGATTCGAAACATCAGAAGATTTTTTTTTTGCTGAAAACTCACTAGAGCCAAGGGGCAGAAAGTTTGGAAAAACAGAATTTGTTGTGCAGAACTTTTTAATTGACCTCAGATACTAGATAAAGGGGTAACTAGAGTAGAAAAGTTTTTGAAATGTCTTCAGAGCGGTGGCAAAACATAAAGCAGCAAACGCTCCTTACGTGAGCTCAAGTGCTCCCCTTCCACCCTTGCCAGGTTCCCCGCTGCCCCCCAGGTCCTGCTACAGCAGCGATGAAGTCACTGCCACCAGGTATATGTGCCGCCCTCTGGCTAGTAATTACCTGCAGCAGTCGCACCTCGAGTTGCTGGTGACATCGCTGCTGCAGCCGGGGACGGGCGCGGCAGCGGGAGAAATAAGGGGAGGGAGGTATATCTGTTTTGCCAATCCTCTCAGCTGTTTTTTTTTTTTGTGACTTTGAAGCGCTCTTTTCCTAGGATTTTCGGAGGGGGGTGGGGCTTGAAATATATACCCTACATGCATCAAAAATAAATAAATAAATAATCAAATCAGGCACTGTCCGCTCTGACACCCATCTCCTCTGCAGCTCCGGCAAGCTTTTCTGTAGACAGCAGGCATTTGTTCTCGCCCGTGTGAAAACGGCCTTAAAGTGACTAGTTTTGGGACAAAATTCTGTCCCGGGACCAAAGAGCATTCTGGTCATTACTAGTTTTCGTCCGCAGGGGTGCTTAACCCCTTAGTGACCAGGCCTGTTTTCATCTTAACCCCTTAGTGACCACCCCATAGACTTTTTATGTCCTGCTTGGCTGGGCTTTAATCCCCAGGGCCGTAAAAACACACTTCTTCTGGGGATTAAAACCCTGCAGGCCTGCAGAGGTAGCTGACATCGGGAAGCCCCAGACACTCGATCACCAGTATTCACCGGATGCCAGCAAAATCGCATTACACTCAATACTAAGAAATATTAAATATAAAGTTTCAGCTCCCCTTAGAGATCCGTTCCCCCGGCGTCCTGGTCCTCCAGGACCTGACGCCAATCTTCTGTGCATGCGCGTCAGACGTCACGCGAATGCGCAGAAGCCCAGGAAATTTTAAAATTCCCTGCTAGTATGGGTAGCCGAGAGCAGGGAGCTGTCACCAGGAACCACTGTATGCAGTTTGCGGTCACATGATCGCTGTTATCCAATGGATAACAGCATTCATGTAAAAGTTTAAAAAAAAAAAAAAGTTTGTTTCATCTCCCTTCACAAATCATACCCGTGAGGGGAGACAAAATTATGTATCTAAAGGCTACCAGATTTATCTGCGGACCTTATCCCTACTTCTGTGCATGCACTCATCGCCAAATTGGCGGGCGTATGTGCAAAAACCATGGATTGCCGGGGGAATTTAAAATCTCCCAACTCCTGGCTACCAAACGTAGCCAAAAGCCTGGAGTTTTTAACGGGGGGCCGCGGTACATGGTTCTTGGCCACGTGTTCACCATTAGCCAATGAATAAATGGCGATCACGTAAAAGTAAAAAAATTTAAAGTTTCACCTCCCGTCATGGATTCAGCGCATGCGTCCGTCGCCAAAATGGTGTTTAACTGCATGTTTAGTGCAGCAAGCCCTGGAGATTTTCCTGAGGTAATTCTAAGTGGCAAACGTGTGCGGTGGCACAATAACTGGGTGTCCTGGCCAGCATTTCAGCATTAGAGCTGTCCACGGAAATCTTACAAGGTTTAACTGCATGATCAGTGCAGCAAGCCCCGGAGATTTTCCAGGCGTGCCACTAAAGGGGTTAACAGACAAGCCAATGCTGATCTTTATGCTTGTATGAAATGAATGATATAAGTGAACAAATCTTCATTAAGTCATTGGCCGTGGGTACACTGAATAACTATAGTTCATTGCTGCTTGTTTTAAACGATTTTTTAAACGATAATCATTCGGTGTAAAAGGGCCTTAAAGTTATATATGTCGCCTACCAGCGTCACGTTGATGTTCATGACTCTTCCAAGCTGATCCACATAGAAGATACTATCGGAGGACCATGGATTGCAGTGAAGATAGTTATACATGCCATAGGCACGCATGTGGTCCAGTGTGTACTGATCATCACGGAGCTTCACTTCTGCAGCAGCTGGAAGACAGGAATAGACATAAGATTTAATAATGATTAGATCTAGACATATTTTTACTTTGGCTTACAAATTACCCTCTTAATGTACCTTCCTGCTGTTCAAACCACTACGGCGGCAGGAGAAGAGTTGTTGGATTATACGACATACTCAGAGTAAAATCACTGAAAAGAACTTTAAAAACAAAATATATATTATCAATCTAAATTATTATGGCGTGTACACTACTCTACAATCATGTGTGAATCTCGAATTCCAATTGTATCATCAAGGACCACAACAAATGACTAAATGTATATGCTCTTCTTTCTGATATCCAATGAGAGGGAGAGAACTACAAACCACCTAAGCAACCTTTATGCATCCAATGAACAGGATCAATACTTATCACATAGCATATATACTAGGATATCGCCATCCGTAGAAGTCTCCGGGATTATAAGGTTGCTAACAAAAGCACAGGTGGTGACAGCAAATAAAGTGTCTTGCATAAGCACAGGTCGTGGCGTGACTGTTTTCCTACAGGGACACAGCGTTCTGATATCCATCGCTGTATGGATGTCAGTAGTTTAAAGGGGTTGTCCCGCGAAACAAAGTTGGGGTATACACTTCTGTATGGCCATATTAATGCACTTTGTAATGTACATTGTGCATTAACCCTTTCCAATCCATTTATTTTTTGTCATCCATTCTCCCCAGCTCCAAATAAATAGGAGCTGGGGAGAATGGATGAGAAAAAATACATTTCCCTGCACCCTCCTAAACTGAGTTCAGTAGGGTGCAGATGCTCACCGCACCATGGAGGGACCTGCTTACCTGTCCCGCGTCTTCCGCATTCTCCCTTCTGCCTCGGCGATCATGTGACCGCTGGGGTCAGGTGGCACCCAGCGGTCAGATGATCGCCGGGCCGGGAGGCAGAAGGGAGAATGCGGAAGACGCTGGACAGGTAAGCAGGTCCCCCCACGGTGTAGGCTCCCGGCTCGGCGTTCATGTGACCGCTGGGGGTCAGGTAACACCGGCAGTCACATGATCACCGGGCAGAATCTCCAGCATTACATAGCGCTAATTGAGCACTGTGTAATGTGTAAAGGAGAAGGCAGAAAGGGTTAAAAACCCTTTCTGCCTTCTCCTCGAGGGTCCTTGTTGATGATCATTGCAGGAGTGCATCTGTACCCGATGTGTCTGACGATCGGGTGCAGATCCACTCCTGCACTGCAGTGTCGGGCCTGCCCCGACATCGGAGCTGTGGAGGGAAATTATGTCGTCGGGGCAGGCCCGACATTGGACTGGAAAGCGTTAATTATGAGCCATACAGAAGTTATTCACTTACCTGTTCCGTTGCTAGCGTCCTCGTCTCCATGGTGCCGTCTAATTTTCAGCGTCTAATCGCCCGATTAGACGCGCTTGCGCAGTCCGGTCTTCTCCCTTCTGAATGGGGCCGCTCGTGCCAGAGAGCTGCTCCTCGTAGCTCCGCCCCGTCACGTGTGCCGATTCCAGCCAATCAGGAGGCTGGAATCGGCAATGGACCGCACAGAAGACCTGCGGTCCACCGAGGGTGAAGATCCCGGCGGCCATCTTCGCAAGGTAAGCAAGAAGTCACCGGAGCGCGGGGATTCGGGTAAGTACTATCCGTTTTTTTCTTTAAACCCCTGCATCGGGTTTGTCTCGCTCCGAACGGGGGGGCTATTGAAAAAAAAAAAAAAAACGTTTCGGCGCGGGACAACCCCTTTAATGTTGGATATAGTCATCACCACTAGTGATGAGCGAGTATACTCGCTAAGGAAAATTGCTCAAGCGAGCATTGCCCTTAGCAAGTACCTGCCCGCTCGAGAGAAAAGGTTTGGCTGCCGGCGCGGGTGACAGGTGAGTTGCAGCAGTGAGCAGGGGGCGCGGGGGAGGGAGAGGGAGAGAGAGATCTCCCCTCCGTTCCTCCCTGCTCTCCCCCGCAGCTCCCTGCCCGCCGCCGGCAGCCGAACCTTTTCGCTCGAGCTGGCAGGTACTCGCTAAGGGCAATGCTCGCTCGAGTAATTGCCCTTAGCGAGTATACTCGCTCATCACTAATCACCACTAATCCATCTCTCTGATGTCAGAGTGCAAGGACTAGTTATTCCAATAGTTGCTACGACAGTAGGCAACACAAAACAGATATCGGTCCTCTTATAAATATTTTATTCAGGACCCCTCTCCATAAATAATATTAGATGCCGATTCTCATCCCAAGAGATGCAAAATGGGCATCATTGATGAGAAATAGGGAGCAGGCCTAGGACTTAGATGTATGCATATGTGGGAACGTCTTTGTTTTTTATTTGATTTAGATTTTTCTTTATTAGTTTGTTTATAGAACAACAGTATATCAGTGATTGACTGGTGATTGTAAACCCATTAGGACCACTAATATATAGGAGCCCGGTACCTATAACTGTCTTAGTGCTTCACAATCTGTCTATACCATCAGGCTTCTTCACACGGTTATCAAACACTATCCATTTCCATGTTAACACTAGACCGCTGTAATCCTAATTTAGGAGCGCTGCCCCAAATCTCCCAATGACAGTATCCACCCACTATTTCTCAAGTTACAGCCCAGAGCACAGTAAGGGCGCGCTCCCATCAATCAGGCCGGGGATACAAATTGAAGGCAGACTAATTTTAACAAGTCCTTCTCATTAACTTTTATTCTGCCCGGGGTCCTAAAAAGTAATAAACTATATAGAAAAGTCAGATCTTACACCAGAGGACGCTGGTATAATATGAAAAATATATATATAATTAAAGGGAAGGTAAAATCAGACAATGATATATTCTGTTTTTAGAAGGGCCGTTGAGCAAGGACATCAATAGAAGCTTGAAATGGTGAACACAAAGGGAAAAACATAAATATCTATATAGCTCTACCGATCTCACACTTTCTGGTCCCCAGGGAACTCTGTACTTCCCTGCAGCTGATCATGTTCCCTCTAAACACATGACTACTGCGGCCAATCACTGGGTGCATAGGCTCATCATTGCAGCCAGTGATTGGCTGCAACTGTCACATGCTTCGACAGAGTGTGATCATTTGTAGGAAAGTGTAAAAGCTATGGCAGTTTGGAAGCAGTTGTAACTGGATAGGCAGGGGTCGGTAGGGTGTACATGCCTATATAAATAAATACTGGTCCGTGCGATATCGCTATGGTTTCCCGCGGTGATACCGCGACTTTGTAGCACTACATGCAAAAATTTTCAGGGGGGAAGTGGGGAGGGGGCTTGAAATATAAGCCCTACCCCGAAAATAAGCCGTAGCTGAAGAAAAAAAACCAAATAAATAAGTATACATCACCTAGAAGCGTTGTCCAGGGCTCCACTGTAGCTTCTCCCCAGGTCCCCAGCACTGCTGGCCTTCTCTTCTGGCCAGGGATTGAAAAATCCCCGCCTCCTGGAAGCGCTAGCTTCGATTGGCTGACACTTAGCTGATCAAAGCCAGCACTCGATGAATGGCTGTGATTTGTTCATTAAGCGCTGGCTGCGATTGGTTAAGCATTTTTTAGTCCCACCTCCAAGACTTCTCAAGAGCAGCACCCGTCCTCTGGAATGCGCTACCAAGAAATATACGGGCAATCACTGACACACTAAACTTCAGGCGTGCTCTAAAAAGACACCTCTTCAGGGAGGCATACCATATCCCCTAAACCAAACCCCTCAGTACTCCGCCTGATAACATGCTTCCTGTCCCATAGACTGCAATCTCTGCTAGCTGTAATCAACCGGCACCTGCAGTCATCCCGATTTCGCCTGACCATTGCCTATGTGTATAGCACCCCTCACTCTCCACCTCGCCATACCGTGCACATCTCTGCCATACCGCGCACATCTCCGCCCCTTTACCTTCTGTATCACCCCATTATCTGTAGTATGTAAGCTCGTTGGAGCAGGACCCTCACCCCTATTGTTTCCATTAATTGATTACTTTATGTAACCGTGATCTTGTGTTATTTCCCCTGTATTGTAAGCGCTCCGGAATATGTTGGCGCCATATAAATAAAGATTATTATTAGCCAAGCACAGTCAGCGCTTCAAGGAGGCAGGGATTTTTCAATCCCCAGCTAGTAGAGATGAAGAGAAACAGTGCCAAGGACCAAGAAGAAGATGTGGCCGGGCTGACAGTGCTTCTAAGGTGAGGTTTACAGTTTCTTTTATTTTTCCCTGCAGCTAGGGCTTAGGTTATGGCGTTGACAGTAGGATTTTCTACTGTCAAAGTTGCATCGCACGAAAATTGCGTTTTTGTGTGATGCAACAGAGAGGAAGGCTCCATGGGGAAACATGGGCTACAAAACCTCACGACTCACGGGCATATCGCCGGACCTGCAAGGTTCTTGTATCGGGTTGTCGCATGCTACAAAACATCGCATGTGTGAAGTAACCCATAGAAAAGCATGGGCTTCACATACATGCGATTTTAGCAACACAACAAAATCCCGCACCTTTGTTGCCCATGTGAATGAGGCCTGAATATCACTTCTGGAGACAACCCTTTAAGTCATAAATATGTTTTATTCAATGTTTTGTTGGTAGTTCTATAGATGACCACTAGATCACATAAAATGTGAAGACATTTCCTGGTTTTGGCAATAGGATAACCCCTTAAACGGTGCTCAGATCTGTGTCAGCGGTCCTGCATTATTTCCTTCGGGAACATGGCGGTCAGAATGACAGAATCCAGATGGACCCCATTATAGCCAATGGAATATGTTCGATGCGGCACTATTGGTATTCGTTGTTTAGTTTTGAGCACTTAGCCAAACAATAGAAATAGACCTAAACCGTAGGCGCAGTAATGAATGTGCCCTTGAGGAACACCAGACCCAGATATGAACAGTAGAAGTAAACAGGATATAATAGTTTTGCTCACATTGTTCATCAACCTGCAGTTTTTTTTCTGGATGAAACCAACTATCTTGCAGAAACCCTACAGAAAAGGTTATCCAACTATTCCCAAGATATACTTTTATCAGCTATACTATGGATGGGTCATAAAATCCCAATTGGTGGGGGTCTCACTGCTGAGTAGAACGGTGGTTCCATAGTGACAAGCCATTCCCTTTTGTTTGTCACTACTGGGGTGCATGGGGCGCTTCTCCCACCCGGAATAATGTTAGACTGAATGAAGCTGTGGCAATTTCATTATTTCAGTAGGGCTGCCAGAAACATCCGAGCACTTATACTCTGCCATCTCCGGCTTTCCCAGTGAAAATGAATGGAGCTGTGCCGCGCATGCGCAGTGATCGCCTCATGCAATCTCCTCCTCACTGAAGGGGATGCAGCAAGGCCACAGTGAGAAGGATGGGGCAAATGGGAGCCCTGTTTTTGGGATAAGTGGGGGGTTTCAGTGGCAAGATCCCCACGGATTAGACTTTTATCACCTATCCTATGTGATAAAAGTTAATCTTGGTACAACCCCTTTAAGGCCTCATGTCCACTAGGAAATTCGGGCCCGGGCGCATTCTCCATGCAGAATCCCGAAGCGGGTCCCTCCTTTCCCGCGGACATGAGGCCTGAAAATTGATTTTTCTTACCTGTCCGGACGCTGCGGATCTGTCCTTCGTCACGGGCCGGATCTTCTTTCTCCGGCCTGGCGGATGTACTCGACATGCTTCTGGTGTGCCGCCCCATGCTCTCTTCTTTTTTTTGAACTCCTGCTCTACTGCAGCAGAGAGCAGAAATTCAGCTACGGATGTGCCGTGGATACGGACGGCTTTCATAGGCTTCTATGAAAGTCTGCAGGAGACCCACAGAAAATGGAGCATGCTGCGGGTGAATCGCACATGCGATCCGCGTGGCAGGGGGGAAAAAAAGGACATCCGCAGGTAAGTAAATGCTTGTGGATATCCTTTTTTTGCAACCAATGCATCCCTATGGCCACGGAAACCACGTGCGGGTGACCCGCCCGGATTTTGTAACTATAATTGTCCAGTGGACATGAGGCCTAAAGGGATTTTCCTACCCAATTACATTTTCCATGGAACCCCCACAGATCCTGAGAATGGGGGTCCAGAGAATACCCAATACTTTCTGCAAATTAGTAAGAAAAAAAATATCTAATTTCTGGAATCTTATTACAATTCTCTGACAGTAAAATTGGTAAATTGTAATATCTTCAACAGAAATAAGCAAATCAGTGAAACTTTTCATCACCTGAATCTCCACAATGAACTAATTTGTAATCATGGTTTAAGATTTATGAGACAATGGAGGCAGCGATATAGATCCATAGGATGCGTGTTAGATAGTACAGCCCCGTAAGAGAAAACTCACCAATTGGCATAACCCAGACAGGGCAAATTTTCCCCAATTCGCTTATGACACCTCTTAAAGAACATGGACAGTAAAGTAATCCCTCCAACCCCAGGATGGACTGCTAAACTCCGCTACTTATAAAGTTCATGTACGCCCCTCTGTGTTGCATCAGACCTGTTTAGTGTGATCGACAAAGGTTACATAACCTAGTTTATGCAATCCAGACGACTCTTTTTAATTTTTTTCACCAAGCAATTGGATCAGCGGCACCTGTATATTTTAACACTGAGTTACCATTTACAAATACCTTATTAGTTTTTTCTGATTTAATAAAAGGGAGTCCTCAATTCAGGAGTGAAGATTACTCCGTAAACACTTGTGCATTATATGGATAGCCCCTTGAGTTTGATGAGGTAATGCTTAATTTCCCCTGCGGGGGAGCTGCAGGGAAAACAAATACTTGTTGACTGACTCATCTGCTGGTGAACCAATTATTGAGCATCTCAGCAGTAAGACACCCTGTGAAAAGCTCATCAGGGGAGACCGCTAACAAAACGGATTAAACAAAATAAACCCCTTTAAATTTCTCTCGCAAATTCCCTAAACCCAGACCTAAAAGGAAATTCAACTTCAAACATACTTTACTGGCCACTGCTGCCATTAAAAAGTAGTCATAAGTCATGACGGCCCGCATACCCCTTTAATTGACACGGTTTCAGCGCATCGATCTCAAATGCGCATTTCGAATATGTTCATAAATATCAATTTGTGTACCAAGTTTCCATGGCGACATTGGTTGATGCGTTGTTATGACATCCCCACAACAAAGATTACAGAAAGATGAAAATAGATTGGCAGACCCGCTTTGAAATATTAGATTCTCAGCAGCCACGTTCCCTGATAAATCACATCTAATGATGTTACGCGCGGCTCCGGGCCAACGGACTTTAACATTCATTATATCTGGAAGCAAAGGACTAAAACTTTTTCTATAAAACGGAGGCTGACCTAATCCACAGCTGACCGACTGCCTGCGCTCCTCCGCCGACTCTTAGGCCACCTTCATTAGTATTGTCAATAATGTGTTCACCCATCACACGCCTGCCGGGACATCAAGATAGGAAGATAAACTCCCAGCCAAAAAAATAAAAAAAAAGGTATACATTTTTGGGAGAAGTCTTGATAATGAAAAGAATAGTAACAGAGGAAGCACCAGGTTAAAATAAAAGTGATGCTGTAAGAAGTTGGGGGGGGGGGGGGGGGAGACAAACAAAACAAAAAAAACCCCACACTTTTCCCAGTTGTTGCATTGAGAAAAATAAATATTAAAAATTGGTATTGCTGCATCCTTAAAAGTCCAATTTATTCAGAATAGTCACATAATTAATCCTGCCCAATGAATTTCATAGAAATTTTATGCCAGAATTGTGTTTTTATGATCTTCCTGTCTCCAACAAAAATATTAAATACAAAGCAAACAAAAAAGTTGTACCTGTATGCACCCCAAAATAGTACCTTTAAAAACTAGAGGCCACCTCACACAAGTGCATTGGCGGAAATAAAGTTATGGAGGTGGGAAGATGGTGAGAGAAAGCAATTAAAAAAAAATAAAATAACACTATATAAAAACTTTACATGTCTCGGGGGTGGGGGGAGGGGGCACATGCCATTTGTTGGGGAAGTGTCATTTTTGGCTAAGTGGGCTGCAGCTAGAGCTCAGGATGGTTTTAACAGCCGTCCATCATCTCTCTTCCTTCTATACAGATATGCACAGCCATCCCCTGATTAACCATATGCTGTCTGAACTGAATCTTCATCCCGATATAATTTCAATGGTACATACATCTGCCTCCTTGCCCTTTCCTGTTGGTCAGATGTTGTCCTCCGTCCAGCTCCTTGACCCTCATTGTATTTATGATACACACAGGCCTAAAAGCTTATTCGTATTTCCTGTACCCATTTATAATTTAATTGCCAATTGCTTGATTAGTTCGATAGCTTATCTGCCCCTCTAAAACCACCTCTGATCCAGTTACCATTCACAGTTTACCCTGCACTTTGGAACGCTCAGTCAGCTTGCACTAAACTCCCCACCAACCATGATGGCTTAGTTACAAAAGCTCTAAACCTGCTGGCCCTCACAGAGACATGCAATAACAGTCAGACATGGCTTCCCTTGCTGCTTCTCCCATACCCCTAGGCGTGGTGGAGTAGGCGTTCTCTTTCCACAATGCGCCTTCCAGGTCACCCCCAAGTACCCTCACTCACATCCCCTTCCTTTGAGGTCCACACCCTCAAACTCTTCCATCCACTGTCCATGCAAGTGGCGGTCATCTACCGCCCCCCCGGGGGCTCCCAGCCTGTTTATGATTTTTCCACCTGGCTCCTCCATTTCCAACTCTCATCTTCAACATCCCCATTAACGACCCAATCTCCTTGTCCACCTCTCAACGTCTATCGCCAACTTCCTCCCTAGGCCTCTCAAAGCTTACAGCCTCCCCAATTCATAAAGATAGCCATACGGTTGATTTGGCTTTCTTCAGTCTCTGTTCTCTCTCTGACTTAAAAACCGCTTTCTCTTACTCTCCAACCATAACTTCCTTTCCAATCAGGATTCTCATCTTTCTAAGGACACTCCTACGTATCATGCACGCAGAAATCTTCAGGCCGGTGACCCCCAGCAATTCTCAGACTTATTACAGTCATCGCCTTTCCCGATCGCTTCCCGCTGTTGTCCCGATCTGGCTGCCGAAAACTACAATAAAACTCTTAAGCCTCCCTCACACAGGCGGTTTTTATCGTGATACACACTGCGTTTTGGACGCCCACCCCTTCACCTATCCTGCGACCCTCCCAATGCGGACTGTGGCAACCCTGGATCACATCTCAAACCCGTTTTCTTTGTCAGCGCTCTACATATGCTTAACCCACGTGGAGAAAATAACGAATGTCCGTGGATTTCCTCCACTACAAAGTTATGCTCAGAACATATAACAAGAATGTGGCGTGTTATACTTTACCGCGCATTATGCGTGTTATAACCCATTGTTCTCTATGGGTGGGTAATAGACACTGCACATTCGCAACAACATGGCGACATTTAAAGGGGTTGTCTCGTGAAAGCAAGTGGGGTTCAGCACTTCTGTATGGCCATATTAATGCACTTTGTAATATACATCGTGCATTAAATATGAGCCATACAGAAGTTATTCACTTACCTTCCCTGCGCTGGCGTCCCCGTCTCCATGGCTCCGTCTAATCTCCCGATTAGACGCGCTTGCGCAGAAGGGTCTTCTCCCATCTGTTCGGTCCGGCATTCTGGCTCCGCCCCCTTCTATGCGTCATCGCGTAGCTCCGCCCCGTCACGTGTGCCAATTCCAGACAATCAGGAGGCTGGAATCGGCACACGTGACGGGGCGGAGCTACGCGATGACGCGTAGAAGGGGGCAGAGCCAGAACGCCGCTCGTGCTGGACCGAACAGATGGGAGAAGACCCTTCTGCGCAAGCGCGTCTAATCGGGAGATTAGATGGAGCCATGGAGACGGGGACGCCAGTGCAGGGAAGGTAAGTGAATAACTTCTGTATGGCTCATATTTAATGCACGATGTATATTACAAAGTGCATTAATATGGCCATACAGAAGTACTTAACCCCATTTGCTTTCGCGAGACAACCCCTTTAATATACAACGCCAATAAGAGAGAGTGGGGAATTCACAAAGAAAAGAAAACTAGTCACACTACAGCAAAACGCAGCGTTTATAACAGCATTTTACTGCTGCTCGAGCCGGTGTATCGCTGAGTATGGCGGCGATTTCTCACTGCGCATGACAGCGTATCTCACACACGCTCTCATGCGCAGAGTGACTAGTTTCTTGCTTTTCATATTTACGGCTCTGTCACTTAGCGACGTTACATATAAACGTGGCACATAAATCCTTCAGCAGACTTGGCACATACGCAAGTGTGAGTGGATTGATGAAAATCAGTGTACTTTCATTGACTCCATTCACCACGTACATCACGGTGTCAGGTTGTGCTCCTTGGACCTGTAGTTCTATGCATTTTCCTAAGCACGGCTTCACAGGTGTGGGATGATTTGGCTGACTGATTGTGCGGGGTTCTCCAGTCAGCCAATCCCCACTGGTCTGCTGCACATAAATACCAGCCCCTCTGCCCAGAGGATGCTGGTTTCCCACTACCCTGGTGTTTGCATTAATGGATGTTGCCTTTGTGTGATCAGTGACGTTTTCTGGGTGTGTATGCGCGCGGTATATGAACAGTCCTGTTCTGTGCGGTATGCATTACCTGGTGTGTTGGTGTGAAAGGTGTCCTGTCTGTTTGCATCGTTTACCACCAAGGGCGAGTTAGGTCCTTAGGTTCCAGTGTGGGCCGTCCCCATCGGGACGATCACCCTGCATGCAGGCAGGTTTCATGTGAAAGTTGTCTCCTTAAAATAGGGACCCACAAGAGAACGAGGACTCTTGCAATGGTCTTGTGGGCTTAAGCATATTGGCCAAAGTAGATACCAATACCTCGTAAATATTATAGCAATTGCATCTGTTTATGCGTGCAGGTATGCAAGCTGAGTGTTTTGAGCGTTTATTAGTCATTGGCTTATGTCTGTTCGTGAGCCCCGTTCGTAGTTCACAAGTTCACGTATGAAGGAAACGTGACACATGGGCATAATAGGTTATCAAAATTACACTCGAGTGAGCCTGCCCTAAATCTGTACAACATACCGTATATACCGGCGTATAAGACGACTTTTGAACCCCGAAAAATCTGCTCTGCAGTCGGGGGTCGTCTTATGCGCCGGTAATACAAAAAAAAAAAAGTGTAAAAAAAAAAAAATTTTATTACTCACCTCCCCCGGCGTTCTGTCGCGCTCCGGCAGGATGTCGCTCGCTCCGGCAGGCTGTCGCTCGCTCCTCGTCCCCGCCGCAGCATAGCTTTCTGAATGCGGGGCTTGAAATCCCCGCTTCCAGAAAGCTAATACACACGCCGGCAGCCATGACAGCATTGAATGGCTGTGATTGGCTGAAGGCGCACGTGTTAGCAATCACACCCATTCAATGATGTCATTGAATAGTGTGATTGGCTGAAGCCACGTGTGCTTTAGCCAATCACAGCCATTCAATGATGTCATGGCTGCCGGCGTGTGTATTAGCTTTCTGGAAGCGGGGATTTCAAGCCCCACATTCAGAAAGCTATGCTGCGCCGGGGACGAGGAGCGAGCGACAGCCTGCCGGAGCGAGCGACATCCTGCCGGAGCGCGACAGAACGCCGTGGGAGGTGAGTAATAAAATTTTTTTTTTTTTCTCCACTGAATACCGGCGTATAAGGTGACAGTTGGGGGGTCGTCTTATACGCCCCGTCGCCTTATACGCCGGTATATACGGTAATCCTTAAAATATCGTCATTTGACATTTGCCGTTTTCCTAGTAATTACATACAAATAATACAGCTGTACTCTGCAATGGAGCAGATTTGCAGTTATGGCCCCCTTCTACAGGACTATTACTCCAGGATACAGCAGCTCTCTTGCTGTCGCCTTCAGCCCCCCCCCCCCCCCCCCCCCCTATAATTCTAATAAACCCCATTACGTAGACACTTGGAGGAGCATGTAAGGATGCATTCATACTCATGAATACATAGTTATGTACTTCACCGATGCTTGAAATGGCAGGACTATACATACTTCCACCAAGTAGTCAGCTGAAGCCATTAACACTAAAAGATGACTTAACGCGACGCACGCTGCTCCTCTCTTATGAATAAGGGACGGCTCAATATCTGCCGGTGATTAGGACTATTATAATGACTCAGACTTCCAAATACTCATTCTTCTCTCACAAAAGCCAAATCTCAGAGATCATTCTGAACTGGAGAGGCAGTCTTCATGGGATACTTCCTATCACGAGGACCCTGGAGCAGGGGCATAGCTAAAGGCTCATTGGCCTGGGTGCAAAAGATTATCTTGGGCTCCCCCCCACCCTTCTTCTTTTAACCCCTTAACACAGAGGCGTAACGTGAAGCTCCTGGGCCCCAATGCAAAACCACTAACAGGGCCCCCCCCCCCTAGAATGCTTTATTCATAGTACTGGACTCCCTATAATCGAGAAGAGAGGCCTTGTGGGCCCCATAAGGTTCCTGGGCCCGGGTGCAACCGTATCCCCTATAGTTACGTCAGTGCACTGGTGGCTCTCCAAGACTGAGAAGTTCCCAAACTGAATAGACAATTAGTACTTACAACAACGTTAATTACCCATTCACCAGGATTGTTTGTACATATAGGTTGCTGCCTGGGATATTGTTGCACTTCAAGTAGTGCCCTGTCACATATAGTATAAGGCAGGTGGTACTGGAATGATAACTATGACCAGCAATGCAGGGGTTAAAGAAAACTTTTGCATGAGCTCTTAGTCCGAAACAAGATTTTTCTGCTGGTCTCTGGACAGGATGTGATCACCCATTTTGGGGTCTATGTGCAGTTGTCTTTGTTCAGCCGGTCACCTACCTGCATTCCAGCTCATCTCTCGCCCCTTTGCCGTCTCCTGTTTATGCATGTTCAGCTCTGCGCAGACTGCGCTACAGTTCTACCTACGTTTGGTGTATGAGCTGGAAACAATTCTTGACGTACACATTAAACATAATCGATAAGCCTCTGTTAGCCCAATCAAAGCCAAAAGAGACCACCATCAGGGGGGGGGGGTGTTTGTCGGTACACTGTTTGTTATGCCTCTGTACCTGCTTGGACTATCCCCTCTTCAAAAAGAAAAAGATTATTATAGTATTGGACAAACTGAGCTTGTTGTACTTCAAACAATTGTAGTTCCAGTACAATCAATGCTACTAACAGATTCTTGGCTTTAAAAGGAGACAAAGCTTGTCCGTAGCACCAATAGAACCAGAGATATAGCCATTGAAGTGGGTAGGAAAAACTGTTGTCATTTATGTGTGTGCAGGAGCAGAGAGTAGGGGCAGGGGGCAGTAGAGAACGTTCTGTGAGTCTTCTGTCTGTCCCAGGGAAAAACTGACAGACTTTTATTAATGTCCTCACACCCCACCCCCATCAATCAGAGGACATATTTGCTCTCCAATTGTCACATGAGGGTCTTTTTACCCCAGAAAAGCAGCAAGAAGATCACCTCATCACACCTCTACGCTATTAACCCTGCAGATGCCGCAGTTATTGCTGACCATGGAATTTAAAAGCTCTTGCAGAATAAAAGATTTTTAAAGAGCTTTTTCCCCTTACACAATGCTTTAAATATGTGAAAATTGGCAGTCACATCCTGTACTATAAAATATTACATTTATTTAACACTTTGAAATTCAGTTAAAAAAAAAAAAAAAAAACACTAGAGAAATATAAGCCCTACACCAAAAATAAGCCGTGGCTGCATAAAAAAAAATTAAATAAATACATCACCTAATGGGTGCTGTCGGCTCCGCCGCGCAAATCCTCTGCAGCTCCGGTACACTTGCTTGTAATTTTCAGTCAGCCTTCCTGGTTTGGAGGTTTAAAATCCCCACCTCCAGGAAGCGCTGCAGTGATTTGGTACTTGAGCGTCCTGGCTCAGCCAATCACTGCAGCGCTTGATGAACCAATCACAGCCAGTGCTTCCTGGAGGCGGGGATTACAAACTTCCACACCAGGAAGGGCTGACTGCAGCTCCTGCAGACTTGCTTGTAGTTTTCAGAGGAGCGGCGGAGCCGACAGCTGCTGTTAGGTGATGTATTGTTTTTTTATGCAGCCACGCCTTATTTTAGAGCTTTTACAGTAGGATTTCCTCCTGTAAAGTTGCATTGCACCGCATAAAAACCACGTTTTTGTGCGATGCAACACAAAGGAAGGCTCCATAGGGAAACATGGGCTACAAAACTTTGCAAATCTCGGCTGTATAGAGCAGACCGCGATTTTCTATTCTCACAATGTTGCAGCCTACAAAACATGTGAAAGAACCCATTGGAAAGCAGGGGCTTCACATACATGCGATTTGTAATATTGTCACATTGCAAGAAAATCACGCAATTTCGGCGCCCGTGTGAAACCGGCCTTAGAAAACTGTAATAGAACCTCTATAACTTTTGTGTTGCCAATCATAATGGCCCGTAAAATAACGATAACATGACACAGTAATTATACCACATGATGGACTGCAGGAGCGATCAAAGCATCGCATGTTAAAGTCCCCCAGGGGGGGACTTCAAAGTATTGTTTAAAAAAAATAAATAAAGTTTTTTTAATTGAAAAAGTTGTAAAGTTTAACTCACCCCCTTTTGCCATATCTATTATTAAAAAATCTAAATCATACAATAAAAATATGTAAAAAATTAGTATAGAAAAAAAACAAAAAAACAAACATAATAGTTTGGTATCATAGTAATCGTACCGACCCATAGAATAAAGTTCTCATGCCGCTTTTGTTGCTGTTCGTGTGCCGTAGAAACAAGACGCACTAAAAGATGGCGAAAAGTCGTCTTTTTTTTTTCATTTTACTCCACTTAGAATTTTTTAAACGTTTTTCAGTACATTATATGGTACTTTAAATAGCGCCATTGAAAAATACAACTCGTCCCGCTAAAAACAAGCCCTCATACAGCGACGTCGATGGATAAATAAAGGAGTTACAATTTTTTTGAAAGGGGGGGGGGGGAGGGGCCGCGTCATTAAGGGGTTAATAAAGCATATAATGTTCTAGAAAAATTCTAGAAAACTTCTAAAAAGTTCTAAGTGGAAAAAAAATGAAAAAAGAAATGTAGCATTTTTCGGTGCATGTTGTTTCTACGGCCCGCAAACTGCACCAACAATGACCCAATAACTGTATTCTAGGGGTCACTCAGATTACTGCGATACCAAACATAGTTTTTTTTTGCTGTACTACTTGTATTCTTTTTCAAAGATATTTAATTTTTTTAAGTTATTTTCTGCCGCCATCTTCTGCGCGCAATAACTTTTTTATTTTTCTGTCAACATAGTTGTGCGAGGGCTCATTTTTTGCGGGAAGTCCTGTAGTTTGTGTTGGTACCATTTTGGAATACAGCTTTTTATTGCATTTTTTCTTGGAGACAGGGTGAAGGCGCTACTTTGATAGGTCGATCTTTTCCGGACGCAGCGATGCCAAATACGGAATTTTGTTTTATTATTTAGATTATTTTATTACAAATATGGCAAAACAATATTCAGAAAAGGTCACACTCCAGAGATGGGGCGGGGTAAGAGATGGCCAATCGGTGGAGAACTCAGGATATAGGGGAGAAAACATACAGGTATTTTTTACTAAAAACACTCTGAATGAAGCCAGCCTGTGGGTGCGCTCACATACAAGGCCAGTTTCACACGGTTGATCGCGATTTTGCCGCAAAATCCCATCTTTATTCCCGCAATCTTTTTGTTCTCTCAACATGGCATCAGTGAAAACATCGCTAATGGGAAGGAAGCCATTGAAATTCATGGGTTTCATAATCTGCTTTTCATCTGACTCATGCATCATGCAAAAATTGCGCAATTTTCTTGCCCGTGTAACATTATCCTTGGGAAAACGCTGCAGATCTGCACAAAAATCCACTGCAATTCCACATCAAAATCCGCGCCACCGGATTAGGCCGCAGACCCGCAGCCGATTTCAGCTACGGCTCGTACTTAACACATTGCCGTCCCTGCCTCCAACAAGAGCGCCGCTTATTGCCTGCACCTAGAACTGCTACCGAGTGTTCTGCATCACCTGACCAGCTTTTATTAGGTCTCCTTCCCACGGACGCATTTCCGCCGCGTAATACGCTGTGTTGCCCGCAGCTATTAGGTTCTATTAGACCTAATAGCACAATACTTACGGTGCAGAATTCCGCACCGTGAAATCACCCGACCTCACCCGCAGCATGCTCCATTAGCCACGGGTGTACGTGCGGACGGCTTCCATTGCAGTCAATGGAAGCCGTCCGTCACGCTATCCTCCGCTGTAGCACAGCGGAAGACAGCGTGAAGCCGCTTCCCCACCTACCGCCAGCCACATCATATGACGCGGCCAGCGCGTCATGTGACGCTGTGGGCGTGTCATATGACGCGGCTGGTGAGTCACGTCACGCGCTGTATTGCGCATGCGTGCCGAAGATTCATGTGGGACGTAGGACGCTGGATCCGGAGGTAAGTATTGGGGTCTCCGGGGGGGGGGGGGTGCTCCGTGCTGGGCGGAGCCCGTCACACACAGCCGTGTGAAGTCGGCCTTAGCGTGGCCCTACACTCTTATGAAAACCGTCTAAAAGAAAATACGTCTTTGTTGCCCTTAGCAACCCATCACAGAGCAGCTTTCATTTTACTTCAGCAGTAGAAGAAGTGAAAGCTGCTCTGTGATTGGTTTCTTTCAGACGGCTTTCATAGGAGGGTGGTGCGGCCCGTCCTGATTTCCTTGGTGGTCTTGGGGTGTTCTCGGCCTCCTATACTCGGTGTTCAGTCCTGATTTAGTCTCCGTGCCGGAGAACTTTATTAAACACCATCATCTTGATCTAACTATTATAAGCCACAGCAGAAGGCGTATAGTTTGTTACCATGGCAACTCCATGATAATGAATCAAGCGGGAAAAGAGTAGATGATGTGCGCGGCTAACACTTCCAATCAGCCCAGGGTCACGTACCTCGTACTGAGGGACCCGGGCCAATTACTGAGCCGCGGCCGGCCACAATCAGTCAGTCTCGAGGGGGACAAATAAAAAGTAACTTAAGCAGTCTGTCTCCATGTTTTTTGCAGCCCCACAGAGCACATCAGGGCGTATTCTCACAGACCAGTTTCACGAGCGGGTTTTGTCCAATAGGGATACGGACGGATCTTGCGCACATTAATAACACGTTGATTCACATGAGCGACTTTTCAGATTGGACGGAAGAAAAAAAAAAGGAAAAAAAATTACTGCATGTCCTATTTGTGGGTAATTCCTCACAAGGCGAAGCGGGCGCACAGCCATATTCCAAGTCTACAGAGAATAGCTGACTATGTGCAGCCACATTTCCAACCACATTAGCAGAGGTTTTAGAGGTTGGGCATCTCCCCCTAAAAAATTGTTTTACAGCTCATCTAGTCAAAGTTCCGGAACATTCTTGTGTTGGGGAATAAAGAACTTAGGGAATGGAACTGCGGACCGCTACGCTAAAATGATAACGCAATAACTGGTCCTGTGCTGCTACCTAGTGGTCAAACACTGGCACTGACGCTGTTTGTTAAGCATTGAGAACATGGATTAAGGCTCCAGAATATTAGTGTTTTTTGTCCGTGTGCAGTCCACTTGTACACAGGGGAAACCACTGCGAACACCGACATGGTAAGGGACTTGGGGGTTTAGTTACCTGTAAGCTTAACTAGAGCAACCAGTGTCAGGCAGCTGCTGCCAAGGCAAACAGGATCATAGGGTGCAGCAAAAGAGGTCTAGGGGCCCATGATGAGAACATGGTTCCTCCTCTTTACAAGTCACTGGTCAGACCACACATGGAATATTGTGGACAGTTTTGGGCACCAGTACCCTATGAAGGACATATCAGAGCTTGAGCAGTTACAAAGGCGGGCAACTAAAGTAATAAATGGAATGGGCGGACTACAATACCCAGAGAGGATATCAAAATTGGGGTTATTTAGTTTAGAAAAAAAAATACATCAGGGAACAATACAGAGATCTCTCCCATCATCTATTAATACCCAGGACTGTGACAAGGGGGCGCCCTCTACATCTAGAGGAAAGAAGGTTTAGCTACACAGTCATAGAAAGGGGTTCTCTACTGTAAGAGCAGTGAGACTATGGAACTCTCTGCCTGAGGACGTGGTGATCGCGAACTCACTAAGGGTACAAGAGGGGCCTGTATGTCCTTCTTGAGCGTTACAATATTACATGTTACATCACTGATTACTTCAGAAGGGTCGGCGATTTGGGGATTATTCCGATTGCCAGATTGGAGTCAGGAAGGAATTTTTTTTTTTTTCTTTAAAATGATGAAAATTGGCTTCTACCTCTTTGGGGTTTTTCCCATCCTCTGGATCAAGATTGGGAGTAAGAGGCCGAATTGGATGGACATGTCTTTTTTCAGCCTAGCATACTACGTTAGGCCGGGCTCATCTGTGAACCTGGCAGCGACCCTGCGTACGGTGGTGAACTTGTACAGCACATGACAGCGGGCTCACGCAGGCGGTCATGTGCAATACACTTTTGCTTATTTTTCCTGCGCTGTGGCTTAGCAATCACTCGGTTAACTGCAATGTAATTGCATATAGGCTGCAGGTATATCTGCGACCATAGAGAACAATGGGCTCTATGACACGGATATCCGCAGTAAAATAGAACATGTTGCGATCTATTTTCCACATACGGATTACGCAATTCCGACGCGCTAATGTGAGCGGAACTGTGCAATTCAGAGCATTTGATTAAACAACATATTACTGCGGATCAAACGCTCGTTGCATCCACAAACCGGTCATGTGAGACCGGCCTTTGTCCGTTTAAACAACGCAGTACGCACGGACAGGATACGGACCCATTGTACTCAATGAGGCCACACATATTAGTGAATCTTTTCACAAAGACTGCACGAAACAACGCATTACTCGCACTATTCTGATCCATTTTACTTACAAGACTCGCCCATTCAAGTTAAGGGCGGCTCGCCGTTGTTCATGCGCGGTACAGTTTTGTTCTTCTTTGATGTTTGTATTTCCTACGCCATCGCTAAGTGCCGACACGGGTACCAGCAGCCCATATACAATGTTAATTGCGTATGGGCTGCAGGTCAGACAGACGCCATTGACTTCAATGGAGGCCGTCTAGATCATGCAGCGATTTTTCTTCTGCTCGTGGAATACTCAATTTGTGTCTGTGAATGGAAAATAAATAAATGAATAAAAAATAAAAAAAATAAAATAAAAACGAACGTTCATGCCTTTCGATGCCCGCATTTGCTGTGAACGCCGATTGTGGATTTTACAATTGGAATCTGTTTTGCGGGACCTCCCTAAAGGGGTTTCCAGGGTTAGAAAAACACAGCACCACCCTGGTCCGTGGGTAGAGTCTAGTATTGCCGCTCAGCTCCCATTCACTTCTATGGAACTGAGCTGCAATGCCACACACAACTCCATAGCCAAGGGTGGCACTGTGATTGGAAGAAAGCAGACATTTTTATCTAACCCGGACAATCCCTTAAAGGGGTTGTGCCAACATATAAAGTTATCTCCTATCCACGGGATGGGGGGCAAATTTATGATTAATGGGAGGTCTGACTGCTGGGACCCACACCGATCCCAAGAATGGGAGTCCCGAAAGTCCCTGCATGAATGAGGCGGAGGATGTGTATGGGTGCGCCACTCCATTCATTTCAATGGGAGCGCTGGAGTTTGCCGGGTGCTTGCATCTAGTGATTTCTGACTCTCCAATTGAAATTAATGAAGTGGCAGTGCGCATGCGCAAGCTCTGCTCAGTTAATGCAGGACCCCCTTCCTCGGACCCCACAGGAGTCCTGGGTCCACCACTTGAATAGAGCAGACGTTGTGCATGATTGCCAAACACTGAGGTTCCACAGGGGTGAATGAAGTGTCGGCGGTCATGCATGATGGTCGCTCCATTTAAACAGCGATTCGGACCGGAGAGGTCAGACCCCACTGATCAGATCCCCCCGCCCATTTGTGGATGTTTTTAAAGGGGTTGTTCCATCCCATCTGTAACCCCCACTGACGTGTAAGACCTCATGTCCAAAGGTGGGTCGGATTCCACACGGGGAATCCAGCCCTGCCCGCGCCAGTGACCCCTGCACACCTGTATTTTCCCAGCAGCGGCGTCCAGGTATACCTCTCCACTCCGGGGTTTGCCGTACTGTGAATGGCCCTTACGGCTCGCCATCGGACATGCACAGTACTTTGTTTTCCAAACTTCTGTTTTACCGCTCGCTCCGCGGCACGTACATGCGGGATCCACACTGAAATGAAGCAAAAGGTCCGCAAAACAAATCTGCATGCTTTAATTCATTTGCGGATGCCCATGCTTCCCTATGGCCGGCTTGATATGGGGATCTCTCGAGCGGATTCCGCAAATAAAACCCGCCCATGGACATTGGGCCCAACACCCGGCGGGGTGGTCGGGTATCCAGCCGCAGGTTTATCATCTCAGCCAGGAAGTGCTGAGATAGGAAAACCCCTTTAAAGTGCGGCAACTACCTAGAGCTCGGGGTAGGAATTAAAGTGGACCCTAAGGGATCCTCTGCTGTCTGAGCCGTGTGAGAGCATGGGGGGCGCTACAGACACAGTACTTGCTGGGGGTTGTATGGTTGCCTCTGCGAATGTGAGGTCCAGTTGCATCTGTTAACGCCCGAAGTCAGGCTGGACAGGATCCATAGAGGTACACTGCAACGCCTTCTTGCTGCAGTGCTTTTTGCGAGGTGACCTGTAGTTTTTAATTGGTACTGTTTTGGGGTAAATATGACCATTTGATCACTTTTCATTCAATTCTGTCTTGAAGGTGGGGTGACTAAAGAAGTGTAATTTTGGCATGGTGTTTTTTTGCCAGGCAAATGAGTGGAAACCAAACAAATCCCATTATAGTCAATGGGGTCCATTCGGCACGGTTTGGTACAGTTATAAGACAGACCCATTCGGTGAGGGGGATACCAGCTCCTGCTTTCTAGATGCAGCAGGAAAAAAGATCCCCGTCGCAGATGGGAAAGTAAACAAACTTTTAATATTAATAAAAAAAATATATATCTCTTGAATTTAGCCTATTTTCATGCTTTTTTTTTTTCAGTCCCCATAGGGAATTGATCTTACGATCATTTGATCGCTTATACAGTATACTATGGTATTGCAGTATACTATAGTTTGACGGGCATTCTAATAAGGGCTTGTTCACATCAGCACTCAGGAGTACCAAACAGAGCAGGAAAATGACCTCCCCTGGCCAAACAGTTCCATCTTATGATGGAGCCCAATGGCACTGAACGGACCCCGTTGACTATAATGGGGTCCGTTTGATTTCCAACCAACCAGCAGGCCAACATTTTGTGAGAAGTTACAGAACAGAATAGTGTCCCGTTTTCTAGAGGAAATCGACAACAGAACTTCTGAATGGAACCTCAGACGGTGATGTGAACGCTCCCCAACGTGTGCGAGAAGCACGTCCTAATAGGCAATCATTCACGGCAGCCCTGGGACCCTCAGAAGGTCCCCAGCCACCATAACACCCGACCAGCACCCAGCGACCTCATCACATCGGTCTGAACATTTAAATACCCCAATCAAAGTTGACAGCGGCATTCAATAAGCGATCAGCCACGATTGGCGTTCTCACGGCTGTTGTGGGCAGGTACCGACTAAAGACAACTGACACCCACCTTGTATGGAGCGGGTCGGCTCCCGAACCTGCTCCATACAGCAATCAGGAAGGGGTTAAAGCAGTCGACCTGACCCTGATCATAGGCTATACCGCCGTTATGAGCCCTAAAAATAATTTGCGGAGAACTTGCGGGCAGCAAGTGTGAATCTTCCCTGCAGCGCCTCCACAGGAGAAACGAAGCATTACACAGTACCTAGAAACTTGCATAAAAGCTGCAACACCCGCTGGAGGACAAAGATCCTGCAGATCTCCGCTGATCCCGCTTTGACCACTTACGTTTTTTTTTGGACCAACACGTCTGTTTTGCAATATCTTTTGATCAAAACCATCCTAAAAAAAACTTTGAAGAACTTGGTCATTTTTTTTGCTTGTTTTTTTATTTGACTAGTCAGCGAAGTGGATGTTTCACCTCTTGCACTTTTTGGTTGCGCCCGGCTGTAAACATGTCGGTCGGTCAGACAGGTCAGGACTACGCAACATTTTCCAGCAAATCGTGCTTTTCGCTCACTCGCATCCTTGACTCATACTCCAAAATGAATGAACGGTAGCGGTCACCAATCACTGCACTGCGCCAAAGTTGCAATCAACTGTAAGCAACACTCCTACCAGCTGCAATGTGACAGCCAGGGCTTGTGAGGACACTACACGTGTTACCAGGACACTCACCAGCATCCAGCTCCACGCCATAACAAGGAAGGGGGTCCAGGGATAACTTGTAGCTCTCAAACTTGGGGTCCAGCAGCAGCCGGTTCACCTTCAGGGAGCAGTTAGCCATGATCACTCAGCCAGCCCCGTCACTACTGCAACAGCTGCCGGAACCTAAAGCACCCGGAACCTTTACACCGCGTATAATGAAGCTACAACCGGAAGCGTATCACACTGCGGGACCGCAGGAACGGAGCACGACGGGAAATGTAGTTTTTTGTTTTTTATGTGATTAAAACGACGTTCGGACGCGTCAGGACGTACTGCGTCGCCTTAGAAGTGGTTGCCGAGCAACAGGATGGGGACTTCCGTTTGAAGGGCTGCGCGCTGTGTCGGTGGTGAGGCCTGGTGAGGATTGGGTTTGGGCATGCTGGTTGTGATGGGAAGGCTAGTCTGGGCACTGAGGGCACCGACAGAGGCATTACCCATGAAGCAGGGCGCCTCTGGAGGCTCGGGCGAGTATTACACCATTAACTTCAGTGTCCTCTGTGTGACGCCCCAGGTTGTCACCCTGACGGCTCCTTCAAGGCTTGAGCTGAGATGTCTTCATCCTTAGGCCGGCTTTACGCGGACATATTTGTGTACGCGGTGAATAGAACCTATGGCTTCAATGGGCTCGTTCAGACTTCCATATTTTGCATGCGCATTTCACGTTAAAAAGGCTATAACAGGCTCGCCCGCTCTGCGGATTGCGCACCAAGGCTCCCCATAGAAGTCAATGGGGGAGGGGGGGTTCTTGCCCGTGTGTTGGCGCAATGTACTGTCCTGTTTTGCGCACGGGGCCGGTTATATGCGCTCGATACACCACCGACCTGATGTACGAGGCTCCTGAGGGCCCGACGTGTTCTCTATTCCATGGAATTATGCAGCGGGTTTCGCAATTGCGCACCTCCTATAACCTCTATGGGGACCCTTGCTGCGCAAATACACTAAAACATAGAGCGGGTCCTTTTATTTTCCATAACTGCTATGCACGCGAAAAAAGCCGCTCGTGAGAGCGAACCCTCTGACCGCAGCAGGCTCCGTCCTCTGCGTATCGCACATGTATACTTAAGCGAGCAAAAACAAGCGAATGGGTCCGTCTGAATAAGCCATAGGCCGCCTGCAGACGGCTCGGTCGGATCCGGCTGCGAGAACCCTCGCAGCGGGACCCGACTCGAGTGTTTGCAGAGCGCAGCGCGGGTACTCGCCTCTCCCGCGCCCCCGACTCTTTCATGTGCCGGCAGCTGGCGCATGCACAGAGCAGAGCCGGCGTCCAGTGAGTGACGATTCTGCCCCGCACATAAATAGAGCATGCCGCGATTTGTTTGTCGCGTAAGACTTCGCGCGGCCAAATTGCGGCCGTCTGCCTAGGATTGCGTTTGTTAACGCAATTCTATGGCAGCTTCCAGGGGCGGAAATTCAGCGGGAAATCCCGCCACCGAATTTCCACCCGGCTATGCGGCCATAAGCGAGTGCAGTGTCAGCCAGACAAACGTGGGCCGGTGCTGCAGTTGCAAACTTGCTAGTTTTATGTGAAACACGGTTTACGAGAAAATCCCATCGCACTCGCGATTTTCATGCAGGTGTAAAAAGCTTGTGAAAATCTCTCATTGTTATCTATGGGAGAAAAACCGCGCATGTCGTTGAGATGCTGATTAACGATATCGGCACTTCTTTAACCCCTTAACCACCATCACACCGCCATGTTTACTAATGAGCTTTAAACCCGCCTTTTTATTACGACTCATTGGACCAGTTTCACTCTGCGCATGCGTGTTGCTCCGTATGTACACGTTTTTCTATGTCCGTTAGTCATCTGTTTTTCACGTACCCAAGAAAAAAGAAATGTAAGAAGGCCCAATTTTTTATTTTTTACTGACAACTAGGGTAATAAAACACAATACGTACGCATGGAACATCTGTGTTGACTGCATTTTTTTAATGTCCCCATAGACTTTCATGGGCAATTCTGGACATTGACTATTCAAAATATTTTATTTTTTATTAACTTTTTTTTTTTTTTTTTAATTTACACACGATATTGGTCCACGTAAAAAGCTGTGCGGCTGAAAAAAAATCAGCCTCCTTGAATCAGTCTGTGTGCTGTTTGTATCCCATTAGCAAAATATATGGACCGAAAATACACCCGTGTGAATGGGCCCTTAGTATTGGGCAGAGCAGGGGTCCGCTGTCTACTGACTGCCGGGAGCTGCGAGTAGGAAGACTTCCGCTGTCGACCGGTTTTGTCTTTCCGCCCTAGAATATTCCATATGCATTCTACTTGTAAAATAGCGGTAGAAATCCACGGCTGTTCTAGCCCTTTTTTGTCACAGATCTGCATACAGATTAAGCCCTGTCAACGGGGGGAAAACCGCGTACGGAATTCGGATGTGTTTCCACGCAGATGGCCGTCGAGAAGTAACACACAACACTTCTTTGCATGGAATCACGTCGGCGTTTTGCTTGTAGATTTTTTTTCCGTTTCCAGAGTTAAGTCCGTGTGCAGATGCCAAACGCCGGTGTGGACGAGCGCCTCCATGTTTATTGATGTATTGTTCTCTCCAGGTCTTCACCATGAATAAAGATGCGCAGATGAGAGCGGTGATCAACCAGAAGCTCATAGAAACCGGCGAGAGGGAGCGGTGAGTACTGCGATACGTATGGATCCACCGTAATCCTCATACTACGTGTCTTGCGGTATACATCAGGAGGCGTACACTGCAATGAGGTCTTACATTTAGAGACTGGACACACCTGTGGGGGGGTTTGGAGGGGGGCACTGGGTATACAGGAGATACAGACTGGACTCCTGTGGGCACGCATGTAGGACGCACCTTTCATGCAAAGTGTTTCTTTACGTCTGTCTTAATCACATGTATTAGGGGGAATATGTGTTGGGGTCTGTTTATACAGACATGTTTAACTTGGACCCCTTAACGGCACAGGAGGTACAGTTACGTCCTGTACTTTCACGCTTTGTATGAAGAGGAATTGGGAGCTGATCCCGGTCCATACAATGCAGGTGACGGCTGTCTCTCATGGCTGACAGATGCAGTCAGCCTGAACACTGATCACAGCTGTTAACCCAGTAAATCCCCTGATTGGTTTTGCTGGTGATCCCAAAGGCCACCCCCTTCCTACCTGTAAAGAGATTGCAAGGTGACGTTTAGTTGCCATGGCAGTCTTGCGCCTTCTGAAGGCCCTCAAAACTGTTACGGCTATGCCTGTGGTGGCCACCTCTAGCTTTGATACAGGATGTGATACAGGCGGGCATGGAGGCACTAGTACCCTGTTGTACCACCCCTAGCTTGGATACAAGATGTGATACTGGTGGGCATGGAGGCTCTAGTACCCTGTTGTGCTGCCTCTAGCTTGGATACAAGATGTGATACGGGTGGGCATGGAGGCTCTAGTAGCCTGTTGTACCACCCCTAGCTTGGATACAAGATGTGATACGGGTGGGCATGGAGGCTCTAGTACCCTGTTGTACCACCCCTAGCTTGGATACAAGATGTGATACGGGTGGGCATAGAGTCTTTAGTACCCTGTTGTACCATCTCTAGCTTGGATACAAGATGTGATACGGATGGGCATGGAGGCTCTAGTACCCTGTTGTACCGCCTCTACCTCTTCTGCACCACCTGATACTGTCACGTTTTCTCTTTATTACCGGCGGACATGATGTTTTTCAGGTTGCATATGGTATCCTACATCACATTGTTGTAACTGAGTCTCATGTGGAACCACTTTTAGGTCTCAGGTGACAAGACCGATCATCTAATCAATGTACAACTGTAATCATTTGCATATCTGCCTGAGATATAACTGCATGCCGAGTTTTGCAGCAGACTGACAGGTCCTGGTAGGAGCTTGTTTTGTTTTTTTTAATACATTAGTGGCCTCTCCTTAGAATAGGATGATTGGTGGGGGCTTATTTATTACATACAAGATTGGTACATGACTGAGTACATATGATTGTGTTTTTGTTTTTTTCGATCTACAGCCTCAAAGAAGTGCTGAGAGCGAAACTGATTGAGTGTGGATGGAGAGACCAGCTGAAGGCTCACTGTAAAGGTAACACTTGTCATTTCATCCATGACTCGAGCCCCACGGGCAGATGATCAGGAATGAACCTTCATCTGATCAACTACCTGCTTGGAAGTGCTGGTGATCTGCCAACAGACAAGCAAATGCTCACTAGTCAGATGACTGCATCTTGTATGTGGCGCCAAAAATGATCTTTATCAACTGGGTCATTGGGGGGGCACAGCTAAAACGTCACGTAGTTAGCACCACTGGAAGAGACTACGACAGTCCGTGGGGGACCAAGAGCGCCGAAATTTCCTGGGAATGCAGTGTGGCCTAGATAAGACTATCCATCCATGGTGGAGATCTTCCATGAACAGGCTGCAACGCGCAGACCTGGTATCCTGCATGGACCATGAAAGGGCCATTTCAACCCATGGGGAAATGGACAGGGCGAGGGGGGTGACTATAGGAAGTGGTTGCTGGTGAAGATCGATCTACCAAGGCATAGATGTCCAGCTTAATCCCTCATCTTTTCCCATCTTCACTTGGTGGGGGAACCCATGGAACTTGAGCGAGGGGATCTTTGCTGGTGGGTCACATAAAAGTTAAGGCTTCTTTGTGCCACTTTGTCCACGGGAGGTAGGGAATAAGCATGAAAGTTAAAACAACCCTGATGTCCCTCCTAAGTAAGGTAGTAGGGGAATTCTGTCACCCTGTGAAACCTAAAGGTCCAGGGAACTCTGTGATCTGGAAGACCTGCAGCAAGAATGTCTGTTTCCTATGGACACTAAGCTAAAACTGATTCAGCTTGGTGGCTGAAGGAGGGGTATAGCTGACCCACAATATAAAGTAATTGCCTTATTTTGCTGCACCCCGTATGCCATAAAAAGAAGACCCCTCCAAAAATGGCGCGATTTCCTTTTTTTGCCCTCATTTTAATACACTAGGAATTTTTTGAAAGTCCTCCAATACATTAATGAGACTATTGAAAAAGCAACTTGTCCTGCAAACAATCCCTTAGATGGCTCTGTCAACGAAAAAATAAGGAAGTGTTTTGTTTGTTTGTTTGTTTTTTGTTGTTAAAGCTGGAAAGAAAAAAAAAAAAGAAAAAAACAAATGGTATAAAGTCGCCATTTGTTTTACAAACTGTGTGTGGCAGAGATCGAAAGCTGCCACTCAGATTTCTGCTGCAGATTGGCCAGTGGATGTGTGTTGCAGTGCAATGAGGCACAACAGTTGCCTTTCTATGCAGAATCTACACCAGTAACAAGGGATTTAACTTTGTTGCATGCTTAACACCATATGGCGTAAGGTTACGTCATGGCGGCATGGTACATGCTTTTTTTAATTTGTTTTACCTCCCAAAAAGCGCAATAAAAGTGATCAAAAAAGCTATATATACCCCAAAATGGTACAAATAAAACGTACACAAAAAAACAAGCCCTCACAGAGCTCATACATGAGGAAAATAAAAAGGTTGTGACTTTGAATGGAACGATGCAAAAATTATTTCCCCCCCCAAAAAAATTTTATTGTGCGGAAGTGGAAAAACCTAAAAAAAAAATGTTTTTGGTATCGTTTTAATCGCACCGACCCGCAGAAAAAATGTGTTGTGTTATTTATGCTGTATGATGGAAGCTGTTAAAAAAAGAAAAAAAGAACAATGGCAGAATTGATGTTTTCTCAAAACATTAAAAAAAAACTTTAAAAATGCATATTATTCATTCAAAAAAGGTATCAACGTAAACTACAGTTCGCCACGCAAAAAACAAGCCCTCGTACGTCCCTGTCGACAGAAAAATAAAAAAGCGGAAATGAAACCCCCCCCCCCTAAAATATCCTTAAGGGGTTAAAATACACCGCATAGCCATTATTCTGCGCTGACTTATTCTTGGTCTTTTTCGCTTCGTGTGAACGAGGTACCAAATACCCCTTTCATTTGGATTGGATGCAGAATGTTTGCAGATTTGTTGATGATTTTGGCACGGAATCCAGAAAGGATATTTAAGGCAGAAAAGCATTGTTTTCTCTGCAAACCCTGGAGGGCCTTAGTGCTGCCCTACAAGATGTCCTCCGTGTACCTCAGCCGTGTGCTTGTCTTCAGTAAACAGTGGGTTGTTATACACAAACCATTCCTTAAAATGATTCAGAAGCAGAAGTCGCCTGCACGTTGCCACAGCGCCAGTAACCTGTAAATACGTCCGAGGGAATAGTGCATGACAAGTGTTCAGTATGCAATCCTCCACTTCATCCACCAATGGGACGCTTGGTACATAGTGACTTCTCACATCGGCTGCACTTGTGCGTGAACGCCACAAACCCCATTGTATTACACCCCCCGAGGGCTCCAGTGATCGCTATTGTTTCATAAGTGATTACGGTAACTTCCCTGTGTGATCCAGCACCATTAGAGCTCTTTTACAGGGGCCGCCAGTCTGGCATAGAATTGTTCATTCCTGATCAACAAGTATGTAAACGTGTCCACCATCAGCCAGCAAAAGAGTGTCGTCTGATTGTGTTTGTGAGCAAAAAAAAACGCTTGCTCATTGGCAGCACAGCTCATCATGTAAACAAGGGATGTGCTACCGACAAGTGCAAACTGTATAGGGATTAATGGTCCTATTAAACGTTTGTGCAAACTTACATTAACAGGAACTTATCAGCGGGTATGAGCACCGTAAACGAAGTTAGGGTGCTCATAGGACAGGTTCCCCGGAGCCCGGGAAATTTTTTATTATACTTGCCCACCTCCCGGTGTCCACTCTGCTGGCCATTAAAGTAAGCACAAGGACTGTGCCACTGGACATGGCTGCAGGCTATGTGCGTGCACCCTATTGATCTTCATGGGAGCACAGGCCCACAGCCTGCAGCTAAGACTCTGATTATGTGGTCCAGGCTGTGAATGCATGGTCCACACCAAATTTTGGGACTGACAGTGTGCCCACAGAGAGGGGTTATGCATAAATAATACCTCCCCGGGCTCCTGGGAACCTGCCTTTTGAGCACCATACCGTAGACTATGGTGCTTATAGCTGGTGACAGGTTCCCTTTAACTGATGTCTGATTGCACTGGGTTAGTATGGAGCAGGCTTGGGAACCAAGTTCGCTTCATATACTGCAAGTGCCAGCTTGCAACATTACAGCTGACACCCACCCACAGCGTCTGGCTTTGGAGTTCTCCCTTTTGATGCCACATACAATCTAACCACAGCACTTAAATCACACACAGAAGGGGGAGGTGGGGGGGGGGATGAATTGCCATACAACTTAGATAAAGTGAAGAAACAAGGGCTCCTATGTAGATCCACTGGGGTATAAACTCTCGCTGTACCTCAGACAGAGCACAATCGGTGTGTTAAGTGGTGCCGGGCGCTCCTTCACATCGTCCAACAAGGCGATCACAAGACACATATGGTAGAAGTAAGTGCTTGAGCTCCAAACTGGCCTACTCACCAGATGGAGAGGTAACTATACAAACTTTTATTCCAGAAGCGGAGACTACTGCAACGCCTGCCCTGGCCGGACCGGCCTCTTCATCAAGTTGGTTACCTCCACAGATGTGCCTGATGAAGAGGCCGGTCCAGCCTGGACATGCCTTGTAATTGTCTCCGCTCTTGGAATAAACATTTGTATACCTACCTTTTTGTCCGGCATGTGCATCGGTTTGGAGCTCCGGGACTTACTTCTGCTGTACGATCAGATGCCATGGTAGTCGGGGCCTTGTGAAGGCTTCCGGAGCTCTCACGGATTTCAGCTTAGGTCCTGTCTGTGACATGGCTTAAAGGGATTTTTTGAGGAGCCTATAGTCTCATCTCAGCTCCCTGTAACTCCAGCGCCGGTTCTCCGTTCACCCTGTTTACAGACTGCCGCAGCCGATTTCAGATCTCAGCAGTCAACCACTTAACACATTTAATACAGTCCAAGATGTCACATACCAAATAGAATAACAATCTGGTGATATATATTCATTCCTATAGGTGCCTTTTATGCAATAGTGCATATGATGTGACCAGTTGCGATCATTTTAACCCCTTAAAGATCCAGCACTGAGAAATTTTACAGTGTTTGGTCCTTGGGTTTAATCCCGGCTGATGGTAAAAATATGGCAGAAGATTAAAGCTCCTAGTGAGGAGAGAACGCAAAAATGTCACCTTCGCAGTTCGACCTGGCGATTACATGACTGCTGGGTGGCTGCTGCCACCGCAGATCTGCAGGGTCCTAGCCGACCCAGATCAGCTCTGCCAGTGACTACTGTTAGTACAGGGGAATGTTTTTCCCTGTAACTGAGGCTCCTATAGATGCCCCAGCTACAGTGTAAAAGTGTGTCATTTACAAAAAAAAGTGTATTCGGGACCCCTTTTAGTTGTCCTGTTGTCTGTCTCCACTCCAGACAACAGCCAGATCCATTGCAGTTTGTAAGGCTATTTGCGTGAATGATGCGAATGATGACGCACGCACAAATCAATCGCTGCATGCCCTAGGAATACAACGTGCAATGTTCAGGGTCTTGGAGATTGGACAGCACACAGACAGGTATTCATGTGCTGTCCGATGCAAATTGCACCCAAGTTTGTCAGATACAACTGTCATACGGCCTTCTGAATCCATCCTAATTCAGTACATTTAGTCTCTCTAACATAGTTCTCTCCTAAGGTGCCTAAGTCGTATGTGCTGGACTTGACTCCATTATCATTGTGTTCTTCTAGATGTGATTAGTGAGAAGGGACTGGAACATGTCACTGTCGATGATCTGGTTGCAGAAATCACTCCCAAAGGCAGAGGTGAGTGGTGATGGTCTCTTCTTTACGACTGATCATAAATTTTTCTGGGGGCAGAAAAGAGCTAAAGAGTAACTGCACTTTGAAAAAACTTTTGACACGTCAAAAGTTTTGATCAGTGAAGTCCAGGTGTGGAGACCCCTACTGATCGCTGAAATGAAGGGAGTACAGCGCTCACCCGAGTGCTGTTTACCTACAGTTGTCATCGGCTCTTTTTAGCAGCTTAAGACCGATGCATAGATTTCTATAGACCTCTTTGCGTCCATCTTCAGCTGCCCAGCAGAGCGGACGTGCAACTATGGCAGCTGAAGGGGCACAACGCACTTGAGTAAGCGCTGCATCTCCATCATTTTCAGTTATTAGCAGGGCTATCATCACCTGGGCCCCCACTGATCAAAAATTGATATGTCAAATGTTTTTTTTCAAAGTGTAGTCACTCTTTAATGGTTCTCTAGCCTAAAGACCCTTTTACACACAATTATAATTGCTTAAACAACTGAAGGAACCTCAAGCAAACTGCTGGCATTTTTGAATAACAAATGAATTGCTTTACTCATCAGTGTTTTCCTCCACAAGCTGTTTGCTCAGCTAGGCGATTGATATTGCATAAACACTTCACAGAGATGAGCAAACATCTGGAGGCGCATTCTATTGTTCTCCTTGATGGCAGAGTAAACCTTGCACTCATTGAATATGCAAAACAAAGCCACTGGAAAGGCAGAAAGAACTGCATTCAAACTGCACGAATTTCCAACAGTCAAACAGTGGATTTTATGTCTGCCTAAACACCTTGGCTAGCAAGAATTGAACGACTAGTGCACGACTGCCCATGTTTACATGTAACAATTTTCGCTCACTTTTGGCTGTTTGATTGAATTTTGAGCGATAATCATTGCGTGTAAAAGGTCCTTTAGTTTGTGTTCTTGATGGATGAAGTGCTCCATATTTGAACTCCTCAGTCTACTCATTGTTCATTTTTCTTTTTCCAGCCCTGGTGCCTGACAGTGTGAAGAAGGAGCTGTTACAGAGGATAAGGGCTTTCCTTGCCCAGCATGCCAGTCTTTAACTTCATTTGCCTTTTTTTTTTTGTATGTGATACGTGTCTTTATTTTTTATTACATAATTTGTAGCATGTTCTAACCAATTAAAACCTGGCCAAACAATTGTGCTTCTTTAGTCAAATCTGATGGGGTGATCTCCATTTGCGCCATTTATAAAGCAGCTGAATTACGTTCTCCATACAGAGGAATTGCCTAAGTGAATGTAAAGTGCTGAGGGCCCCTGTGCTGAGAAGTTGTTCCCTGGCCTTGAAAGTTTTCCTGTCTTGCTACAGTTTAAAGAAGGGTAGTTCCACACGGGTGATCACGATTTTGCCATGAGAAAATTGCGTCTTTGTTTCCACGATTTTTGAGTGGCAGCGAAGCTCTTATTTATATTTCCTTTTGGAATAATCTGGCATTGCTGCCGCCCCACGATGAAATCACACATTTGTTTATCACAAAAGTGAATAGGACTTTCTAATGTTAAAATCGCAACGCAAGTTTGTGTGTTACGATAAAAAGGAGGCTCCATAGGAAACCGTGGCAGATAAAAATTGAAAGAAAAAAAAATCGTTGAAAGATACAGCGTGCCACAATTTTTTTTTGTTCTAATTAGATCACATACTGGGTACAGAGGTTATCACCATATTCTTACTGAACAGAACTCACTACACCAAGATCAACATTACTAGAGTTGATACTCGTTCGAGTATTGACATACTCGATGGTGCTCGTTACTCGAGCGAGTACCACGCCTTGTTCGACTCCTCCCCATTTAGACCCCTCCCCGCATTACTACTTCCTGCTGCGATGTGCCAGTGTGCGCACGTCCACAGCAGTATGTGGCTGGCTGGAGAGAGAGGAGAGAAAAAAAAGCTCGGCACCCAGCAGGGCCAATGCAAAAATGCTCAAGTCTCTCATTGACTTTAATGGGGTTCGTTACTCGAATAGAGCTCTCGAATATTACGAAAAGCTCGTCTTGAATAACGAGCACCCGAGCTTTTTGGTGCTCGCTCAACTCTAAACATTACCAGTATTACCACTAAGGACCAAATAATACCACCACACCATGAACGCATGAGTAAAGTATGTTACAGAAATGATGAGATGAACACAAGCTAGTAGATAAGCAGAAGTTGTCTGTAAAGTTAGTGCCCCTTTAAGATATTTCTACTCAGCATCCTTTATGTAATATAACCTTTATTAATCTAGTATGTTACTTACAGCTGGAGGCAGTTATATTGTTAATTCACATTTAAGTTTGTATACTAGCATCCAAAACACTTATGATAGGCATCCCACCGGCCTCTATATGGCACACACGCATCAGTGAGCCATCAAATCTGCGTGATTTGTCTATCAGGTTGAATATGCAAATTTACACTTTTCAGTGACTTTCTTTCTTGGCAGCAACGAGCAGCCTTCATGCGTCTGGAACACGCAGGCATTGGTGCCCCCTTCTGCTTATATCCTCCATCACACATGCCAGATGCTCGGACACACCCTGCCTGTTACCAGCTGGTTATGATGGTCCCCTATTGGAGCTTCTATCCCAGTTCACCCCCCGATAGGATAGACCTCGGATTGTTTCCATTTTCCTATTGGCCTTATTTCTTCTATTTTCTATGATCCTCATAAGTTTGAAGTATTTCCAGCCGAACAGTCATCTCGGATTGGTAGTTCTTATCTGACACCTAGCATGTGACGCGATTTAGCAAACCTACTAAGTTATAAAAACCCTGTTTGGTGTCCACCCTCATTTATTAATGCGACACTACGCTCCTAGATAAACAAAAATGGGTTGCACTGCTTCTCTGACTGCATGATGCACACTGTGCAATAGTATGTATCATTAGTCTAAGGTACCGTTACGTTCGTGTGGGCTAGTGAGCATCAGGCCCACACAAAGGTTACCAAAGAGAGGGAGCACCAAGTGAAACAACCACCGCTTAACACCTCTCCCTATCTTCTACAAAGGAAGATGCCCAAGGACCTACCTGAGCGGGGACATCACCCCAATAAGGGGCAGCCCAGCGGTCTTCAGATCTGGGCTCTTGCTGCCCATAGGCGCCCCCACACCCTAGGCTAGGACGCATACACATGCGACCACTGACGGGGACAACTTGGCAGGATAAGAAGACACACAGATCCATAATCGCACCATACAGCAGCCAATACGCAAACTATAGTAGCAGATGTTAATGCTATAAATGCAAGGTGTTTGTTGACATTTTGGCCAAAATATGGAAGCAAGCGGGCCACGTCATGGCTCCTGGCTATACCGCTAGTCCCTACACTAACCAGGAGTACAGTGACACAACAAAACAAAGCCACAAGACACGAACCTTTTTTTGCAGTAAGCCCACATAGAACCTGCTTATACCACAGAGAGAGGGAGAAATGAGAAAAGAGAAAGCTAAACACATCCACAGCTGGGCAGACCATTTTATGTGTACTGACCTAGAGTGATTGGCTGACTAGGGGTCAGAAACGCTATCTTTTCTCCTTAGGGAGAGCACCTAGACGGTGAGTGTGGAGACTCAAAAGGCCATTCATGCTCCTCTAGGTAATATCCATCTCCCTTATTGGCTGACTAGAGACACACACACCCGAGCAGGAAAGCTCCAGAGAACCTGTAGTACAACAGAACTCAGGAAACAGACGTGACATGTGCTACACGCTGCCTTGATTGGCCAGTCAGAGCGGCATGTAGTGTATTAGACTATGAAAAACTCTCCTCTAACACAGTAATTTAGAGTTTTTAAGTTTTAAAAAGTTTTAAAGGCCAAATTGAAAACTATTACTAGAAGTAGGAGCATTATTGGCGTTCCCTGGTCTTTTATCTGGTAAACAACTAGTGTTTTGAGTCTAAGTAACTAGACCCTTGAAACAGTTTTGTGCATGCGGTAGTTTAACAACCGTAACTTTTTAAATATGTTAGACATGCAAAATCTTTTTTTTTTTTGACACATAGGCCTGTTTTTTCATACATTCACATTTTTATTATAATGTTATATAGTATGTAAGACGGAAAAAGACACATGTTCATCCTATTATTCTGCCATGCTGATCCAGAGGAGGGCAAAAACGCAATGAGGAAAAAGTAAATTTTTATCATTTTAGGGGAAAAAAATTCCTTCCCAACTCCAACCTGGCAATTGGAAAAATCGCCGGATCACCGCCCATTCCATTTATTACTTTAGTTGCCCGCCTTTGTACCAGCTCAAGCTCTGCTATGTCCTTCTTCAGTACCGGTGCCCAAAACTGTCCACAATATTCCATGTGAGGTCTGACCAGTGACTTGTAAAGAGGAACAGTGTTCTCGTCATGGGCCCCTAGACCTTTTTTGCTGACCCCTATGATCCTGTTTGCATTGACAGCAGCTGCCTGACGCTGGTTGCTCCAGTTAAGCTTACAGTTACCTGAAATCACCAAGCACTTTTCCGTGTTAATTTTTCCAAGTGGTTTCCCATTAAGGGTGACCACCCACTACAGTTTTCTTTCACTGCAAAATACGCAGCGGTTTTTTTTTGTTTTTTTTTTTCCTGCAGGGGTCTATGGGACTTGTAATGTTAAAATCGCGATCGCATAAAATCACAATTTCACGGTAAATTGTGATTTTGCGTGATCGCAATTTTAAAATTACAAATCCCATAGACCCCTGCAGGAAAAGAAACGCAAATTTCGCAGTGAAAAAAAACTGTAGTGTGTAGTCACCCTAAGGGCGACTTCCCATGAGCGTGTTTTTGCGCGTGCATACGCGCGCACAAAAACACGCTTCTATTAGAAACAATGCATTCCCTATGGTGTGTTCACATGTCTGTGTTTTACAAGTGCGTGCCTGTAAAGATAGGACATGCGTGCACAATAGGGAATATACGCATTGTCTTCAATGGAGCCGCGGCCTTTTTTTTAGCACTGTGTAACCCTGTAAGTTCACCACCCAATCACAGCTTTCATCTAACCAGGTCTCAGATATTTCTACTAGTTTTCCTCAGACATCATTGGTCAGACTTCTGGCATTAGTCACCATACAGTTTAGAGGTTTTGGGCTATTTTTAATTTTAAGTATAACCCTATTAACTGTTCTGCCAGTTCCAACTGTACTGTTTTGGGAGTTTTTTTGCAGGAGGGGGGGTGGGGGGAGCTGTATCTTCATTAGGGGTACATTGTAAAAATAAAATGGCTCTGCGTTATTACTTGATTAACAGTCTGACATCACCCATTAAGTATGAGTGTGGGGTACGCCCACTTGACACATTGACGGCATGTCAAAGGGAAGGGAGTATGGAAGAAAATGTGATAAAATCAGGGGGACCATAGAGTTATGGTATGGAGCCAACCCTGCTGACTTTAATTAAAGGTTTCTGACAAAAACATCAGCAGGTGGACGTCAGACGCACTATGACGATGACAAATTCCTCAAGTGATATTAACCGGCCAGTTGCCACGGGGAGATACAACATAAATACAGGCAGGAACGTGACAAAGTAAAGCAGCCTGCAGCAGAGCAAGACGTAGGACTACCATTTCCAATATCCTCAAAGTCTGGTCACTGATATAGCTTCACAGCCAGGTAAGTAAGTAAGAACAATGTAGAGACAGAAAATGACACGGAAATATACATGTAAATTGAGTCATTCGATTATATTGCAGACAGATATGAGAATGATAGATATACAATGGATGGATAGGTATGAGATACATAGATATGAGATGGATCGATAGATAGACATGCATTAGGTAGATAAATATGAGAAAGAAAGGTAGATATGAAAAAGGTGTGTGTGTGTATATATGTGTATATGTGTGTGTGTGTGTGTATGTATATATATATATATATATATATATATATGGATATGAGGTAGATAGATATATAGATAGATATTAAGAAAGATAGGTATGCGATAGATATTAGATAGATATGAGAAGAATAGATAAATATAAGAAAGAAAGATAGATATGAGAAGGATAAATAGATATAAGATAGGTAGACAGATAGATGGATAGAAACAGATAGATATTAAGAAACATGGATGATAGGTATGCGATACGTAGATAGATATGAGAAAGATAGATGCAATAGATATTAGATAGACAAAAAGATGAGAAGAATAAGATAGATAGATATGAGAAGGATAAATAGATATTAGATAGATCGATATTAGATAGATAGATATGAGAAGGATAAATAGATATTAGATAGATAGATAGAGAGATAGATATGGAATGGATAGAAACATAGATAGATATGAAGAAAGATGGATAGATAGATATTAGATAAATACATATAAGAAGGATAGATAAATATGCAATAGATGGATGGATATATAGATATGAGATTAGATAGATGTATGGATAGATAGATAGTTATGCGATAGATATTAGATAAATACATATAAGAAGGATAGATAAATATTAGAGATGAGCGAACGCGTTCTTCCGAGCTTGATATTCGTGCGGATATTAGGGTGTTCGGGATGTTCGTTATTCGTAACGAACACCATGCGGTGTTCTGGTTACTTTCACTTCCTTCCCTGAGACGTTAGCGTGCTTTTCTGGCCAATTGAAAGACAGGGAAGGCATTACAACTTCCCCCTGTGACATTCAAGCCCTATACCACCCCCCTGCTGTGAGTGGCTGGGAAGATCAGGTGTCACCCGAACATAAAAGTCGGCCCCTCCCGCGGCTCGCCTCAGATGCCGTGTGAGTTAGATGAGGGACAGTGCTGTTTGTACCGGAGCTGCTGTAGGGAAAGAATTGGTAGTTAGTGTAGGCTTCAAGACCCCCCAAAGGTCCTTATTAGGGCCACTGATAGCTGTGTGTTGGCTGCTGTTAGCAGTGGCAATTTTTTTTTTCTCAAAATCGGCTCTGCAGAGCGTTGCACCCGGCATTAGGGACAGAAGTGCTGCATAGGCAGGGAGAGTGTTAGGAGTGAGTGTAGCCTTCAAGACCCTCAACGGTCCTTTCTAGGGCCATATTTAACCGTGTGCAGTACTGTCCAGGCTGCTGTTAGCTGTGCTGCATTTTTTTTTGCTTCTCAAAATCGCCTCTGCAGACCATTGCACCCTCCATTGATACTGCAGGGAAAGAATTGTATAGGCAGGGCCACAACACAGTTATTATTCATTGAATATACGCAGTGCTGCCTTTTGGTGCAAAAAAACGGAAAATAATTCTATTTGTCCTGCCTCTGTCCGTCCTAACGCCGGTGGACACGTGTCGGCTGCGTGTGCAACCTGTAAAAATCAGACGCACCCAGCTACGTTTTACTCCTGGCTTTGCCATTTGCTTTCCTTAATTGGGAAAAAAAATACCTGCTCTGCCACAGTTAATAACTCTGCTACCCTCACGTTCTGGGACACATTAGCAGGAAAACAGCACAGTTATTAAACTTCTCATGTTCATAGAATATACGCAGTGCTGCCTTTTGGTGCAAAAAAACGGAAAATAATTCTATTTGTCCTGCCTCTGTCCGTCCTAACGCCGGTGGACACGTGTCGGCTGCGTGTGCAACCTGTAAAAATCAGACGCACCCAGCTACGTTTTACTCCTGGCTTCGCCATTTGCTTTCCTTAATTGGGAAAAAAAATACCTGCTCTGCCACAGTTAATAACTCTGCTACCCTCACGTTCTGTGACACATTAGCAGGAAAACAGCACAGTTGTTAAACTTCTCATGTTCATAGAATATACGCAGTGCTGCCTTTTGGTGCAAAAAAACGGAAAATAATTCTATTTGTCCTGCCTCTGTCCGTCCTAACGCCGGTGGACACGTGTCGGCTGCGTGTGCAACCTGTAAAAATCAGACGCACCCAGCTACGTTTTACTCCTGGCTTCGCCATTTGCTTTCCTTAATTGGGAAAAAAAATACCTGCTCTGCCACAGTTAATAACTCTGCTACCCTCACGTTCTGTGACACATTAGCAGGAAAACAGCACAGTTATTAAACTTCTCATGTTCATAGAATATACGCAGTGCTGCCTTTTGGTGCAAAAAAACAGAAAATAATTCTATTTGTCCTGCCTCTGTCCGTCCTAACGCCGGTGGACACGTGTCGGCTGCGTGTGCAACCTGTAAAAATCAGACGCACCCAGCTACGTTTTACTCCTGGCTTCGCCATTTGCTTTCCTTAATTGGGAAAAAAATACCTGCTCTGCCACAGTTAATAACTCTGCTACCCTCACGTTCTGTGACACATTAGCAGGAAAACAGCACAGTTATTAAACTTAGATTATTCATTCACTAGAGGCAGTGGGGCCTTTCGTTTTCAAAAAAGGGAAAAAATTATATTTGGCCTGCAGTCTTGCGCCAATTTATTAGCTGCCTGTGAAATCAAATCACTGGTAATACAGCATGCTGAGGGGTAGGGGTAGGCCTAGAGGACGTGGACGCGGCCGAGGACGCGGAGGGCCAAGTCAGGGTGTGGGCACAGGCCAAGCTCCTGATCCAGGTGTGTCGCAGCCGACTGCTGCGCGATTAGGAGAGAGGCACGTTTCTGGTGTCCCCACATTCATCGCCCAATTAATGGGTCCACGCGGGAGACGGTTATTAGAAAATGAGCAGTGTGAGCAGGTCCTGTCCTGGATGGCAGAAAGTGCTTCGAGCAACCTATCGTCTACCCGCAGTTCTGCGCCGTCCACTGCTGCCAATCCGAATCCTCTGTCTGCTGCTCCTCCTTCCTCCCAGCCTCCTCACTCCACTACAATAACACCTGCTCAGGAGCGGGAACACTCCCAGGAACTGTTCTCGGGCCCCTGCTTAGATTGGGCAGCAGCGGTTCCTCTCCCACCAGAGGAGTTTATCGTCACTGATGCCCAACCATTCGAAAGTTCCCGGGGTCCGGGGGAAGAGGCTGGGGACTTCCGCCAACTGTCTCAACAACTTTCTGTGGGTGAGGAGGACGATGACGATCAGACACAGTTGTCTTGCAGTGAGGTAGTAGTAAGGGCAGTAAGTCCGAGGGAGCAGCGCACAGAGGATTCGGAGGAAGAGCAGCAGGACGATGAGGTGACTGACCCCACCTGGTGTGCAACGCTTACTCAGGAGGACAGGTCTTCAGAGGGGGAGTCAAGGGCATCAGCAGGGCAGGTTGCAAGAGGCAGTGCGGTGGCCAGGGGTAGAGGCAGGGCCAGACCGAATAATCCACCAAGTGTTTCCCAAAGCGCCCCCTCGCGCCATGCCACCCTGCAGAGGCCGAGGTGCTCTAAGGTCTGGCAGTTTTTCACAGAGACGCCTGACGACCGACGAACAGTGGTGTGCAACCTTTGTCGCGCAAAGCTCAGCCGGGGAGCCAACACCAACAGCCTCACCACCACCACCATGCGCAGACATATGATGGCCAAGCACCCCGCAAGGTGGGACGAAGGCCGTTCAGCGCCTCCGGTTTGCACCCCTGCCTCTCCCCCTGTGCCCCAACCTGCCACTGAGATGCAACCCCCCTCTCAGGACACAGGCACTACCGTCTCCTGGCCTGCACCCACACCCTCACCTCCGCTGTCCTCGGCCCCATCCAGCAGTGTAGTTCAGCGCACCGTCCAGCCGTCGCTTGCGCAACTGTTGGAGCGCAAGCGCAAGTACGCCGCCACGCACCCGCACGCTCAAACGTTAACCGTCCGCATAGCAAAATTCATCAGCCTTGAGATGCTGCCGTATAGGGTTGTGGAAACGGAGTCCTTCAAAAGTATCATGGAGGCGGCGGCCCCGCGCTACTCAGTTCCCAGTCGCCACTACTTTTCCCGATGTGCCGTCCCAGCCCTGCACGACCACGTCTCCCGCAACATTGTACGCGCCCTCACCAACGCGGTTACTGCCACGGTCCACTTAACTACGGACACGTGGACAAGCACAGGCGGGCAGGGCCACTACATCTCCCTGACGGCACATTGGGTGAATTTAGTGGAGGCTGGGACAGAGTCAGAGCCTGGGACCGCTCATGTCCTACCCACCCCCAGAATTGCGGGCCCCAGCTCGGTGGTGGTATCTGCGGAGGTGTATGCTTCCTCCACTAAAGCACCCTCCTCCTCCTCCTCCTCCTCCTCCTCCTCTGTCTCGCAATCAAGATGTGTTAGCAGCAGCATGTCGCCAGCAGTCGGTGTCGCGCGGTGTGGCAGCACAGCGGTGGGCAAGCGTCAGCAGGCCGTGCTGAAACTACTCAGCTTAGGCGATAAGAGGCACACGGCCCACGAACTGCTGCAGGGTCTGACACAGCAGACCGACCGCTGGCTTGCGCCGCTGAGCCTCCAACCGGGCATGGTCGTGTGTGACAACGGCCGTAACCTGGTGGCGGCTCTGCAGCTCGGCAGCCTCACGCACGTGCCATGCCTGGCCCACGTCTTTAATTTGGTGGTTCAGCGCTTTCTGAAAAGCTACCCACGCTTGTCAGACCTGCTCGTAAAGGCGCGCCGGCTTTGCGCACATTTCCGCAAGTCCCACACGGACGCTGCCACCCTGCGCACCCTGCAACATCACTTTAAGCTGCCAGTGCACCGACTGCTGTGCGACGTGCCCACACGGTGGAACTCTACGCTCCACATGTTGGCCAGGCTCTATGAACAACGTAGAGCTATAGTCGAATACCAACTCCAACATGGGCGGCGCAGTGGGAGTCAGCCTCCTCAATTCCTTTCAGAAGAGTGGGCCTGGTTGGCAGACATCTGCCATGTCCTTGGTAATTTTGAGGAGTCTACCCAGGTGGTGAGCGGCGATGCTACAATCATTAGCGTCACCATTCCTCTGCTATGCATCTTGAGAAATTCCCTGCAAACCATAAAGGCAGCTGCTTTGCGCTCGGAAACGGGGGCGGGGGAAGACAGTATGCCGCTGGATAGTCAGGGCACCCTCCTGTCTATTTCTCAGCGCGTACAGGAGGAGGAGGAGGAGCATGAGGAGGATGAGGAGGAGGGGGAAGAGACAGCTTGGGCCGCTGCTGACGGTACACCGGCTGATTGCCTGTCATCCTTTCAGCGTGTATGGCCTGAGGAGGAGGAGGAGGAGGATCCTGAAAGTGATCTTCCTAGTGAAGACAGCCATGTGTTGCGTACAGGTACCCTGGCACACATGGCTGACTTCATGTTAGGATGCCTTTCTCGTGACCCTCGCGTTGCACGCATTCTGGCCACGACGGATTACTGGGTGTACACACTGCTCGACCCACGCTATAAGGAGAACCTGCCCACTCTCATTCCCGAAGAGGAAAGGGGTTTGAGAGTGTTGCTATACCACAGGACCCTTGCGGACAAGCTGATGGTAAAATTCCCAGCCGACAGCGCTAGTGGCAGAAGGCGCAGTACCGAGGGCAAGGTAGCAGGGGATGTGCGTAGATCGAGCAGCATGTACATCCCAGGCAGTGCAACAGTCTTTAAGGGCCTGGCCAGCTTTATGGCTCCCCACCAAGACTGTGTCACCGCTCCCCAGTCACGGCTGAGTCGGCGGGAGCACTGTAAAAGGATGGTGAGGGAGTACGTAGCGGATCGCACGACCATCCTTGGCGACGCCTCTGCCCCCTACAACTACTGGGTGTCGAAGCTGGACACGTGGCCTGAACTAGCGCTGTATGCCCTGGAGGTGCTTGCTTGTCCTGCGGCTAGCGTCTTGTCGGAGAGGGTGTTTAGTGCGGCTGGGGGAATCATCACAGATAAGCGTAGCCGCTTGTCAACCGACAGTGCCGACAGGCTAACACTCATCAAGATGAACAAAGGCTGGATTTCGCCAGACTTCTGTTCTCCACCAGCGGACAGCAGCGATACGTAAGCAATACGTAGGCTGCACCCGCGGATGGAAGCTACGTTCTCTCTCACCATCCAAAACGGGGACATTTCTGCTTCATCAATCTGTGTCTAATATTCCTCCTCCTCCTCCTGCTCCTCCTCCTGAAACCTCACGTAATCACGCTGAACGGGCAATTTTTCTTAGGGCCACAAGGCTCACTCAAATAATTTTTCTGAACAATTTTTATAAGTTTCAATGCGCTTAAAAGCATTGGAACTTTAACTTGAACCAATTTTTCGTTACACTGGGCTGCCTCCAGGCCTAGTTACCACTTAAGCCACATTAACCAAAGCGATTAATGGGTTTCACCTGCCCTCTTGGCTGGCCATGGCCAATTTTTGGGATGTACATTAGTACTGTTGATACAGCAATTTTTGTGGGCCCTCGCCTAAAGTGTAATCAAATTAATTTTTAGCCCACCTGCATTACAGCTGACGTTACCTCAGCTGTGCTGGGCAATGCAATGGGATATTTTTATGTACCGCCGGTGGGTTCCAGGGAGCCACCCATGCTGTAGGTGCACACGGAGTTTTTAATACATCTGTACACTTCTAAAGAACCCCAGTCAGACTGGGGCATGCAGTGTGGGCCGAAGCCCACCTGTATTACGCACGACATTACTACCTCAGCTGTGTTGGGCAATGCAATGGGATATTTCTATGTACCGCCGGTGGCTTCCTGGCACCCACCCATGCTGTGGGTCCACAGGGAATTATAAATGCATCTGTTTCCACTTATAAAGAAACCCAGTCTGACTGGGGCATGCAGTGTGGGCCGAAGCCCACCTGCATTAACCCTTTCCAGTCCACTGTGTGACCTGTGAAGACATTAGGGTTTAAGGCTGTACAGCTCCGTTGTTGGTAGACGTCCGTCGGGGTTCTCTTACTGTATATTGCCATCCTCTCTGCTGTCGGAGCCTATCCTACGTGTCAGCTCATGCAGTACTGGCTTTAGCCAGCATATAGCGCCGTTGTATAACGGCAGAAAAAGAGTAAGCCCCCTAGGAAAACCATATACAAATTGGATTGGAAAGGGTTAAGCACAACATTACTACCTCAGCTGTGTTGGGCAATGCAATGGGATATTTCTATGTACCGCCGGTGGCTTCCTGGCACCCACCCATGCTGTAGGTGCACACGGAGTTTTTACTACATCTGTACACTTATAAAGAACCCCAGTCTGACTGGGGCATGCAGTGTGGGCCGAAGCCCACCTGCATTAAGCACGACATTACTACCTCAGCTGTGTTGGGCAATGCAATGGGATATTTCTGTGTACCGCCGGTGGGTTCCAGGGAGCCACCCATGCTGTAGGTGCACACGGAGTTTTTACTACATCTGTACACTTATAAAGAACCCCAGTCAGACTGGGGCATGCAGTGTGGGCCGAAGCCCACCTGCATTAAGCACGACATTACTACCTCAGCTGTGTTGGGCAATGCAATGGGATATTTTTATGTACCGCCGGTGGGTTCCAGGGAGCCACCCATGCTGTGGGTCGACAGGGACTTCACAATAGGGAGTTGTACCTGCCTGTGTCTATGAATTAAAAAGCCCGGTCTGACTGGGGCATGCAGACACCTTGACAGAATGAATAGTGTGTGGCACATAGGTTCCCCATTGCTATGCCCACGTGTGCAGCTCCTGATGGCGGTGGCACAGGATTCTATTTCTCATTGCTTCTGTACAGCATTGTGGGCTATCGCTCCGCCACTTTTAAAGAGGGTCGCTGCCTAGCCGTGCCAACCTCTGCAGTGTGTGCCTGCGGTCCCTCGTCATGGCAGACGCAATTCTAAATAGACATGAGCGTGGTGTGGCATGAGGGCAGCTGAAGGCTGCCCAGGGACACTTTGGTGTGCGCTGTGGGGGGAGGGGGGGCGGTTGGGCAGCATGTAACCCAGGAGAAGTGTCAGTGGAGTGTCATGCAGGCAGTGATTGTGCTTTGTTGGAGGTAGTGTGGTGCTTAGCAAAGGTATGCCATGCTAATGATGGCTTTTCAGAAGTAAAAGTTGTTGGGAGGGGGGGGGGGGCCCACTCTTGCCGGTATTGTGGCTTAATAGTGGGACCTGTGAACTTGAGATGCAGCCCAACATGTATCCCCTCGCCTGCCCTATCCGTTGCTGTGTCGTTCCCATCACTTTCTTGAATTGCCCAGATTTTCACACATGAAAACCTTAGCGAGCATCGGCAAAATACAAAAATGCTCTGGTCGCCCATTGACTTCAATGGGGTTCGTTGTTCGAAACGAACCCTCGAACATCGCGGGAAGTTCGTTCCGAATAACGAACACCCGAACATTTTGGTGTTCGCTCATCTCTAATAAATATGCAATAGATGGATGGATATATAGATATGAGATTAGATAGATTAGTTGACAATGAAATGATTTTCATTTACCATATAATTGACAACATGCAAATACCTCTCCGATCTGTATAATATATGGATGCATATTAATGAATATTCTGATGAGGGTTTGGGATGGCTTAACCTCCATCATTGCACTCCTGTGCTGTATGATATGTGTTCACCATAGATCTACCGTAGTAATATAGATCTTTTTTTTACCTGCATGTTCTATAAGACTTGGATCACACAGAACATTTGATTTGGGCTTCTGTGAGCAGCTGTGTTGTATTTCTGCAGGTTTGCTCCAATTTATCTAGTTCCTTGCTCTGATTGGATCGATGGATTCATTGATCTTTTTATATGACTAGCCCTAGTGTGTGACAAAACCGTTTTGCTGGAGCGTATCTATACGCTGTATGTCTGTAATATGTATGTTTTTTGGATGGTCATGGTAACCTAAATAAATCTAATTTTTCATGGTACAGATCATTCAGAGGAAAGCCTCAAAATACAATGCGAATATGAAAAATCACCACAAATATCATTTTTACTAGGTTAAAATAAAACACGGCATTTTATATGGTGCTTGGATTTCCTTGTTGAATTTTCTGCTTCTAGTCTTGTGAAATTGCACTCTACGTTGGAATTAAAGGCTTAAAAAAAAGTGCCCGATTTTCAGACTTGATTATGAACTGCTGACTTCTTTCATAAAGACTTTGTGACCTGCTTTAAGTCACGTAAAAAATCCATGCATTTCATGCCTTTTTTTTTTTTTACAAGGTTTCTTTTTTTTAACATTTTTTTCCATATGGACATTTTGACATGTCTTTTTTCACACTTTATTCCCTATAGCAAAATTTATGAAAAAGGTGCTACAAACCTAAGCCCGCTTTCACACGGCCGAGAAAATCTCACAAATCTCACATGAACCCCGTTCTTTTGAATGGGCTCATATTCATAAGTGATTTTCTTTTTTTCCCGCATCGAGGTGCAGGAAAAAATTGCGGCCTGTCCTATCTTTGGGCGTTCCCTCAGAACGCATCACCCATTGTATTCAATGGGGCCGGAACAGCGTGCACTGGGTGCACACATATGTGTTACGATGCGATGCTTACCCATTGACAATGGAAAACACTCCGCTCCGCGATCCTCTGTTGTGGCTAAAAGCCAGGGCAAAGGATTGCTACTTTCCTGAAGTGATGCAAGGTATTTTTAACACAAATATGCCTCGCATCCACGGAAACCTGGCACGCTGGCGATCGTGATACCGGGCCAAGTTTCACGGTCTGATATTGCACTCACCTGTGTGAAAAAAATACCATAGACCCAAAAAATGTACCCAAGCTGAGGAAAAACTCCACAAAAAAACATGAGGTAAGAATCCGTGGAACGTATCGTTTCCATCTTAAATGTAAGATTATTCACATACGCATTAAGTGATTTTAGGTTCAAAATAACTCTAAAGGAGCCATCCGATTTGGGAACTAAAAGTAACCAGGAATAATAACCTCGGCCCTGTTCTAGCACAGGGACTAAATCAATTAAATTAAGGACACCCTCCTCCAATCGTTCTTGGAGGCAGGGAGACTGTACAGGTTTTACGCAAAATTTTTCAGGGGGTTTAGAGGCTAGTTCTAACTTATAACCTGACGAGACTACCCTCAATACCCAGGGATTTTCGGAAATCCGATGCCAATTCCCTGAATACTGAAGGAGTCTACCCCCCACGGTACACTCTTTATCTGGGATCAGGTCTGGAAGGAAAACCCAAGCCTTTCACTCTGCCCCCTTTCGGGTAAGACCACCTACCCCATTTTCCTTTGCTCTTCCCTCTTGAAGGGCACTGATTTCTTCGGAAGATAATCTGTCAGGAACCCCAACTTTTTGTCCACTGCCTTCTCCAGAATTTTATCCAGAATTGGGCCAAAGAGATACTCGCCCTGGAAGGGGATTGTGCATAGTTTACTTTTTGACGTCGGGTCTCCCGCCCATGACCTGAGCCACACAGCTCTCCTGGCGAAGTTCCTCAGCCCCACGCTTCTCGCGGCTAACCTGACAGATTCCCCCGACGCATCGGCTAAGAAAGCTGTAGCTTTTTTAATCAGCAGAACACACTTGAGGATTTCTTCCCTAGGGGTCTTCAAGTGGAGATGGGACTCTTAACTGGTCAAGCCACAGATACAGAGATCTTGCCACAGATGTGGCGGCTATGTTGGCTTCAACGACTGTGAATTGCGGATTCCCACACCCCTTTGAAGAAGCCCTCCATTTTCCGCTCCATCGGATCTTTAAGTTGAGAACTATCTTCGAATGGGAGCAACGTTTTTTCCGCTAACTTAGCCACCTGTACGTCCACCTTTGGAATCGTACGCCAAAGGGAAGCATCCTCTGTTGAAAAAGAAAGTCTTTCTTTGAATTCTTTCTGAACTGTGGAACCCTATCTATGCCACTTATTCAGAATCATTTTTAATAGATTTTCATTGACTGGAAAGCATTTCTTGTGTCGGGTTCTAAGACCCCTGAACATCTCATCTTGTACTGATCTAGATTGTTGTACTTCCATAACTTCCATGGTGTTCTGTACCGCAATAATTAGCTTGTATAAATCCAAGTTAGAGAAGTAATATTTTTTCTCTTCCTCGGGCGCAGGAGCCGAAACCTCGGATGAATCGTCAGATTCTTCAATCTCAGAGTGTTCAGGTGAAGAGACCTCATAATCCCTAGTGCGGGCTCTTTTCCTGGATGGCCTCGACTGGGAGTCAAAGGACTGTTTCTTCAGAACCCGAACCTCCTCCCGGACCATCTCCCAGATTTCTCGTAACAAGTCTTGTTGCTCGTCTTTCACAATTTTAGATGTACATTCCGAGCAAATCGGTCTCTTAACGTTATCATCCAATTTTTTGGAGCATAACGCGCACCTCTTAATCCTCTTTTTATATTGTTTGGCTTTTAATGCTTCCTCCTAAAAAGCGAGAAGCTATTACCAATACCAGATAAAAACATTTCCTTAGCCATGCTGCACAACTTTTGTCCAAGTGGACTACTTACAGCTGGCACAATCCCCTTCTACCAATCTGCGCTGTCCATGGCGCCTGCCAGGTGAAAAAGGAGCCTGTTGTTAATGGAGGAACTTCCTAGATTCAAATTTGGCGCTTTAAGCGCCGGCGCAGCGTCTGATGTCATCGTGTCCAATGTCTGATGTCATCGTGCACGGCGCGGTGCCACTACAAACCCGGAAGCCAGTTGCCGCTAGACGCTGGGAACAGGAGCGCAGGGCAGACACACCTGCCGCTCCGTCCCCTCCACATCACTGGTGCCGATCCGACAGATGGAGCTGCTGCGTGACCGCCTCAACCCGGCCGGATTCCCGGCTCCCCGGTGAGTAGCACCGCCGGCCCGCAGCCGCCTCCATCCACAGCACCGAGAGCTCCCTCCTGTGTCCAATTGTTAATAAAACTATTGAGCCACGTATCCATTGTGATGATTTGGAAGTCGGTGGGGGGTGGCCTTTTGTCCCAAGGAACACAGGTGGGGCAACCTCCATGTGCGTTATCATGATGGACTCATGGAAAAGGAATTATCGGTAAGAAATAATTCTAGTCTTTTTCCTAAAATCCTTACATATGGAATCACCATAAGGGTCTATTCACACATTGCTGATTTGCTGCAGATTTTGATGCGGATTTAGATTTCACTCCTCCAATTTTAATTCAATAAAGGCCGCCTGCATACGGCCGGGTCGTGCCCCTGCAGAGGCCTGCAGCTCACCTGCTCCCGGCGTTTACCGTCTCTGCTATGCGCTGGCTGCCGGCCAGCCGGCGCATGCGCAGAGTGGAGCCAGCCCATCACTACTGACATTTCTGTGCGGGTCTCGCACATAGAACATGCCACAATTTGTTCTCCGCGTGTGTTTTCACGCGGACAAATCGCGGCTGTATGCATAGGATTGCGTTTTGCGGGCACGGGCGGAAATTCTGTGGGAAATCCTGCCTCAGAATTTCCGCCCGTGTGCAGGGGGCTAAAAAGTGTGACCTTTCCACCCATCTGTATGTGACTTTTTATTAGTTCCTTTGAAAGTTCCATTTAGTCTAAAATTATTTGAAAAAGAGTTGATTATGTATGATGATCCGTTTTTCCCTTAGTCCTGCCAGCAGCACAATATGCGAGGATTCTGCCCCTGTATACTGGTAGAACAGATGGAACTTTTAGGCCCACTTCACATGGGCATATTTGTGTATGCAGAATTTGTGCGCTCAATGCGCAGAGAATAGAACACATTGATTTCAGTGGCTTCCTTCAAATGCATACATTTTCCTACACATTTCGGTTACACAAAAAACCCACAGCATGCTCAACTTTTTTGTGCATTTGCTCACCCAAAGTCTCCATAGAAGTCAGTGGGAATGCGCATAGACACGTGCAATACACTAGGAGATGCATGTAGCACTGCGCAAGAAAAAAACACATCTGGAACTAATTAGCCATTTCAGTCGGTGTGTCTGTTTACAGAGTGCAAATGAACATGCATTGTGGGTGCAAAAGGTACAGCAAAATACGATGATGAGCGCACAAAAAGGCTTGTTCAGTGCACAAAATAGTTGCGTGAGGCGCTCACAAATGCACATATGCTCCTTAACCCTTTGCAATCCAATTTTGAATTCAGGGTTTTCTAGGGGGCTTTCTCTTTCTGCCATTATACAATGGCACCATCTGCTGGCTAGAGCCAGTGTTGCAGTATGGGACATGCTGGAGAGGCCCCCGACAATAACCTGCCGGACGTCTTCCGACATCGGAGCTGTACAGCCTTCAATCAGAATGTCTTCAGACGTCAGACAGTGAATTGGAAAGGGTTAATAATAAGAAAAAAAAAGTTAATAAATTAACCGTGGCCCCCTTTTATTAGATCTAGCTATCTCTAATCTGGTCAGTTTCTATTCTAAAGAAAATCCTATATGGGGGGAGCTTGTGCCGCTGTCAGGACTAAAGAAAAACAGATTATCACACATAATCAACACTTCCCTCTTGTCCTACCAGCGGCACAATACGGGGAACTAGTGAGAAGATACCCCATGGGGAGGGTCCTCAAGTAGCACAGCATTTAAGATCAACAGACATCCGCTTTAAAAATGTGGAGGCTAGTCTATAAGGCTGTATGAACGCATTCTGGGAGCTCCAAGAGGCTGTCTCACAAATATACTCTACAGGCAGCAGGGCTTTTTCTGCCCAAGAAGTGTCCACAACTCTAGTAGAGTGGGCTTTAACAAACTCTGGGGGATCTAGCCCTTGAGAAGGGAAAGCAGGTTTAGTTGTGTATTGCTAACCCACCTACTAGAGTGTGTTTGGAAGTCTTCAAGCCACTATGTCTTGCAGAAAATGGGATAATGAGATAATGCCTTATCGTGCTTATCTGATAGGCCTTCAATAATGGGATTCATACGGGAGGCCACACAAATGACATTTTGAGGAACTGTCTGCTTTCCATGGCCTGAGCCTAAGAGCTCTTCTTGCTGCGAGGATCTGGCTGCTCATCTGGCTTGACGTGACATTATATCACAAATATATTAATCACCAAAGACAAATGTTTAAAGGACTTTAATATTTCATCTCTCGGTACTCCTGCGTCTACATCATCCTGCAGCTGATGCATATTCTTATGTAAGAAATGAACAACCTCACTAGATGTTGATGCCACTACTACTACTACTACTACTACTACTACTACTACTACTACTACTACTACTACTACTACTACTACTCTGGTTGCATCCAGTTCTCTGTGGGTGCTTTTGCTGGATGGTATTGTGTTTCTGTTTGTATCCAGCTTTCTGTCTGTGTTGCTGCTGGTCACTGCAGCTTGTCCATTGTCTATTTCCTGTGTCTGTTACTACTGCATAGGATCGTGTCTAGAGATGAGCGAGCGTACTCGGTTCGGGTGTTTTTGCACTCGAGCACCGCTTTTTCCGAGTAACTGACTATGCAACCCCCCGCTCAGCCCCGACGCCCCCCGAATCTTTTCATCCGAGTAGTCAGTTACTCGGAAAAAGAGGTGCTCGAGTGCAAAAACACCCAAACCGAGTACGCTCACTCATCTCTAATCGTGTCCTGTTGTTACTAAATGTCCACTCTTCACTCCTTACGGTACAACTGCCCCTGGGTTCCTGTCTTCACCAGGTGGATAGGGATGACTAGGAGTTAGGGATAGACAAGGCGGCCTGGACCTCCCCACCTTCAGGAGTACCTGCCGGTGAGAGTTATTTAGCCCATCCTAGTTTAGCGTCAGGTCCGTCCTCAACTGTTGCATTGAGTTCTAGTTTTTGCACAGTTTCCTTCCCGGAGTCAGCGGTCCGTCCTGCCGGATGGTTACTTTGGCCCCCTAGAGGTTGGTTCTGAGGCTCCTTCCAGGCCAACAACCAGGTCGTAGATCCGGATAGACTTAATTTGTTTATTTATCTCTTCTGTAAGAAAATAAGTTTTCATGACTCTCTTATCCTCTTCAGAAGAGGAGGAGGAAACAGGATATTCCGGCATGTGCAAACCCTCCTCAGCAGATGATATAGATCAAGTACTTCGTACTTGATGTCTGGATCTTTTGGGTCGGTGTGAGATCTCTCTTATGGAGTTCCGAAAGAAGTTCTTAACACAAATTACAACATCCTGAATAGTAGCTTCATTAGATGGTTCTTTTTGCCAACAGGCTCGATAGGGATTGAATTCACAATCCGACACGCCAGGTGTCTGTGCTTTGCTGATGCCTTCCAGCCCGGCCAGTCCTGTTCAGCAGAACCTGCTCCAGACATGCTGAAATGAGAGTTTATAACATTAAACTCTGTCTAGCATATTTCTGCCGGCCCGTTGACTGCTGATATAGCATGCGGTTCAGTTTGGGCATGGTAACCTTATCAATCAGGTATGTCTAATCTGTACGGTGCACCGGGGAAGACCTTGGACACAACACGGATGTGGTTGTCACAGTTTGAAGTTCTTCTCCAAAATGATCCCTAACCAGTCAGAGGCTGACCACTCCTGATAACTATCCTATCACTGATTGACAACATGTATAACATTTTTGTCAGGGAATCATTATATATACGAAGCACAAATACGCTCGTCTGAACAAGCCCTTAGGACCGTCTTTTGTAGTTTGGCTCAGAAGTTTCCCATTTGGATGCCTCACAATTAAAATAGCCAATACTTACAGTGCAGATAGAACTGAGGCTTCCAGAACCTCCCAATTTGGTAGGATTCCAGGTGCTAATTCCATTCTAAATCCGTAGTGATCATTTTCCACCACTAGGGGGTTGCTCAGGAAATCTAACCATGACATCAGATGGTCGTGCCGAAAGATGTCCCACATAATTCTGGGAACCTGCAGATAAACGTCTAACGCTGGAAGTTGCATAAAAGCAGCAGCTTCTACAAGACGGAAGAGCGACTGCTGGAGGATGTGAACAGACTCGCTGCGACATCACATCATATGGGAAGCTGGATCAGTCGTTATTTCATGCCCTGAGCGTTCGCCGGACCTCGCAGTACTCCTGGGCAGGAGCCAACCGCAAGGACGGTCTTGTAAGCAGGTATGAAAACCCCAAAAGTCCCTCAGTCAGTTCTTCATATTTCATTCTTTACACTGCTAAATTAAAGCAACTATTTTTTGGGGTGAAGATATTAGGATCTCTGCCTGCTGACAGTGAATGTTGTTTATATCCATAGGCTGAACACCTGTACAGATCTAATATATCTCACAGCTGAGAGTTTGGGCTCACTTGAATGGGCGTATTGTCACTGTGTCTTAGGGCTTCTTCACACGAGTGCATGTGCAAAAACGGATTTACGCATGAACGAGGTTGGATAAGGTACACTTCCATGCATGTCTGCGTATAGTATTGTACTTGCCCTTTCCGTGGAGCAAAAGGCTAATTAGCCTAATGAGGTCACCTGCATTTTGCGTAGTGTTTGACGCATCTGCTGGTGTATTTGCGCACCTTCCTTTTGGAGCCTTTGCTAAGCAAAACACCGGAAGATAGAGCAGGTCCTACTTTTTCTGCGCGCGCAAAACACTCTCTTGAGAATGGACCTACTGAAATCGATGGGTTCTATTCTCAGTTTAGTGCGCGCAGATTTTGTGCTTGCTAACACGCTTTGCAAACAGCTCGTGTGAAGAAGCCCTTAGGGCTCCTGCAGATGACCATGACGTTTTAATGCTCACGAGAGCGTGACGTAATTGTGCTCTGCATGGAGCGCTATCATGTCCTGTTGTGAGCGCATCCACGCTGCTTGCTGTGCTTTTTTTCCCACTCCCGAACCCGTTCACATAGGTGCGGGATACACCCTCACCATGTTTAAACTTCCCTGCGAAATTACGCCATTCACTGCGAAGTTTGGTGCATACGGGATGCGCATTTGCACACCCCCATAGACTCCTTTTAAGCTTCGGGTGCGCAAATGCACACAAAAATAGAGCATGTCGCATATTTTTTCACCCGACGGAGATGCAGGCACTAAAATGTGAAAGAACCCATTAAAAGTTATGTTTTTTTTTTTTATGTGATTTGCACAAGCGATTTTGCTTTTGCAGAATCACCTGTGTGCAGGAGCCCCTACGTGCATATCTTTCACAAGCGTAATACGCAGTACACACAGAAAATACGTAAGTAACATCCGTATTTGCAGCATATTACACGTGTAATGCAATCCAAAATAGAACATGCTGCTTTTTTTTCCTCACAAGCTTAATATGCAGGTGCTAGACGCACAAATCTCACATAAATATGAACCCCATTTTGTTGGGTATGCCCTCGCGTCGCATCGCCCATTCGCTTCAATGGACCTGGCAGCAGCTTCACACCGGAGGATCGCTACTTCCCCGAAGTGATGCAAGACGTTTTTGATACAAAAACGCCTCGCATCCACGGGGAAAGCTCACGTTGGTGAGCGCAATATTGGGCTGAGTATCATGACCCAATATTGTACTCGCCCGTATAAAATTAGCCTAAGGGTATGTGCACATGCATGATATTTTTTGTCTGATTTTAGGACCGAGAAATTTCTTCGAAAATCTGACAGAAATAGCCCCCATTCATTTAAACGAGTGCAGGAACTTTTTTTTAAGCAGAGGAACAGTCCGAGTAAAAAGAAAAAAAAACCAGTATGTTCTATTCTTGTCTAATTCCTGGACAAAAATAACAGATATCAATTTGGGGCGAAACTTTAAAATCGTCCAGTAGCCTTACAACTACGGTCCATTCATGCAAGGAACTTCTAGACTCCTGTTGCCCTAATCGGTAGGCTGCCCAACAGTAGAGCCCCCACCAATCATAGTTATTTCCTATCTGTTATATCTTGGCACAGCCCCATTAAAGGGGGTCTATTTTCAGTGCTGCGGCCTTCTCTCAGGCCTGTGATGTCACATTCATCAGTCACATGGCCTGAGAGTGGCTCACTCTCTTTCAAGTGTATTGGATTGAGCTGCTATACCAGGTATATCTATGAAATGTAGAGCGCTGTGCCTGGTATGTAGTGAAGTGGCCGCAGTGGTCACCCAAGCACTTTAGCCATTTTAACCAGCTGATCAGCCATTCTGTTATTGATGACCCATCCTTAAGTAATAGTTCCACCAGTTTTCAGATATATCTAAGTGAGCCTCCGTTATTAGAGGTTAATAATGGTTGGATGGTTTAATGGATCTATAGTGCCAGAACAGCATGAATATATTCATCATAACACACGAAGAGGATTAACAGTGGAAGTGTGAACAAGTGCTGATCACTAAAGTTCAGGCCCCAAGTTTGTACAGCGACCTGCCAGGAATGGGAAAGTTTCTGATAAATTTCTCTATTGCCTTACTATTCCAGCACTCTCCAAAGATAAGTGTTAATTCTGTTCATTCCCTGGCTTGCACGGACTTACTCCCTTCTAACTCCTGCTGGAGACTTATTATCTTCTGGGAGTTGACTGTGAAGAGTGCCGTTATAGTGAGTAAGCAGAGGAATTTGTTATCGGAAAGTTTACCCTTGCTGACAGGCAATACCGGGATGTGGGAAGGGCGGTAGTAGGCAACGGCTTAGGGCACCATCTCTAAGTAAGCTACCTGTACACGTCCTATAGCTATTACCCTGGCCAAAGATGTCTTAAGAGTAAATTCTTAAGTCTTCAGAAGTCATCTGTTAAGTTTATGCAGGGCTTATTCACCATACCTACACGAATGAACTAATAAAGAGGTTTACACCAAGACATAACAGTCCAAAATGGACTACACCGACAAACATAATAGAGAAAGTTATCCCTAGCAACTTTTGGGGGAGTGGACCCTGCCTACAAGCAGGATGATCGTCCTGACAAGAACAGCCCTGCATCTCGTGCCTAACGGCCTAGTCTTTCCCTAGATGGAAAGAAGAAAAGAGAACAGAAGTAGACGGATCTAAGATAAACCCCATAGGTACTCAACACACAGATGTGCACATATGCATCCCACACACAAAACAAGACATAGATGAAGGCGCTCACACACTTTCGAGCGAAAAGGTGTTGAGGCGTTCCCAAACCTATGAACGGAGGGGATTCAGGTGTCCACACACCTAAGGACGGAGGAACCCTAAAAACACCAAACAAGAATTCTAATCTGGATGCGGGGAAAGACCAATAGAATTTAGAGTCTAGACTCAAACACCAACAAGCAAACTACATTCATCTGACACAACATAGAGCTAGATGCACACACCAGCTGGATCCAGACCGAGCACTGCACAGCACACATCGTCACACAACTAGGCTATAGAATGATATACACGTCAGAATGGGTGTGACTGAGTTAAATATACTGATACCATGACTGATTGGTCAAACAGGGGACACACCTCCCTGTTGACCAATCAGTCCATACACCATAGGTGTCTTCTTCTCATACCCTTTCTGGTTGCTCTCCTTGGGAATAGACGATGCCCACCCCCACCCCCCGACCCACTCACCCCCTAGGTGTCTCCACACACTTTTTGGGTGCTCCCCATAAGGAGAGACAACACTCCTCTTGACCCACATTACAGGCCACTCACCAGCCAAGCCAAAAACCTACTGCACACTGATGAGGGGCAAACGCCCCGAAACAGCCGTCTGTGTATGGTTTTCTGGCTTGGTTTCCTATTCCCAATCATTGTTTTACGGACTTGTTAAAGAGTCGTACATTGATTTGAAGGAATGCTGCCATCCAATATTTGGCGCTGAACAGGTATTGTTCCATCTTCCTTATTTGCATGAATTACCTAGAGGAGCGTGCACAACCTTATAATTCTCCTCACTCACCTCTCAAGTGTCTTCTCACACCCCTTCAGAGTGCTCTCCTTGGGGAGACGCAATGCATCCCCTCTGACCCACTCACCCCCTAGGTGTCTCCACACACTTTTTGGGTGCTCTTGTTAAGGAGAGACAACACCCCTCCTGACGATAGGAGATGTTACAGCAAAGTAGAGAGGAAGACCCAGTAAGGGGTATTTTTATCAGGCAATGTCCCAAGGACCTTGTACGGTGACAGGCTAACGGCAGACAGCAGAGCTGAAGTCATAACCACATGGACCAACCTGACATAACGCCACCCTGGTTCTGCTACCTGTTATGGAGGGCACACTGTAACATCATGATGGTCTGGGCTGGATAGAAAAGAAAAGGAAAGAGAACATCGACAATCAGTAAACATTTCACCTGTGAGTTAGTTACTGGATTAAAAGCTTATTTATTACACATTTGCCTGTGTCTTTTAAAATCTATTTAAAGGGGTGTTCCCGATGGTCCCGGGCATGCCGCCACACCCGCGCCGTGCGCCCCTCCGGCAACCACAAGTCTCCTTCTAACAGCTGTACAGACAGTGTGTGTGTATATATATAATTTGCAGGTCGAGCTTGTGAACAAGCGAGTATTCCTCCCCTTTGCATATGTATGTTATAATTATGTGCCATCCAAGCCAGTTTCATTTTAGCCTGATGAAGGGTCGATAAGAACCCGAAAACTTGCTGTAACATCATGTATTTTTGTTAGCCATTAAAAGGTGTCATACCCAGATAATCACGGCCGCATAACGGAATAGAACAAAACCATTGATTTTGATGGTTTTGTTTTTATTTGCGGTATTCTAGCCCGTTAATACTACGTGAGGGAAAGATAGGGCAGGACCAATCTTCATGCTGTCTTTTTCAGAGTCGTGTGCTATGGCGCGGAGTTTGAATGGCCCCATAGAAAAAAATACAAGCGGTGGGCATAGTTCCGCATATGTTTTTTCCCTATGTCACATATTGGTAACAGCATTGAGCTCAGAATTGGCTGCTCCTCTGTACCTCTAAATACGCTGGATCGTACAAAGAGCTTGTATCGTAACTCAGGCAATCACTGCACACACGTATGTAAGCGGATTACATGGACATTACATGGCTGCTCATCTATTTCCATTACTGGTGTTCTTCCTAGTAGAGTCCAGTGTATTAATGTTAATTCTACCCAATTAGCCTTTAAATAGTGACCTTTAACGACTGCTCCTTTGTTTCTATCTTCCTTCCTGCAGCCCCGGCTGGTGGTGGGCACCGACTAACTACCGGCACCATGTTCTTGGCGACAGTTCTGCTTCTCTGTGTCTCCACTGATATCACATGTAAGTAACTAGGGTTAAAGGGGTATTCCCAAGATTGACTTTTATTGCCTATGCATAGCAGTGAGACCCCCACGGATTCGCAATGCTTGGTGCCGCTCTATTCATCTTCAGTGGGACCACCAGAGACAGCTGAGCGATAGTACTTGGCTATTTCCATCAGTCCCATTGAATTAATGGAACGGCAATGCACGTACTTAGCCAGTGCTCTATTCAATCTCCACGATACAGCAGGGGGTGCAGCGAGCCCGCAGTAAGGAGAGAGAGGGGGACACATTTATGAACGACTGCCTATGAATGACCCCCGTTCTGCTCCGCCTCCATTCACTGAGCGATGATCATTCCTGTGTAGTATATGGAATGATCATGCTAGATCTGCAGTGGATTTGCCATAGCTTGTAATAATACCCAAAGCATATATTCACCAGCTCACCATCCCTAAGGCAATGTTTCCACGGATGTTCCGTGTGTTCCCTCTACATGGAAAATCTGCGGCATTTACAGAAGCAGTAAAGTGGATATGATTTTGAAAATCTGGTCACATGCTGCAGGAAAAAATCCATGCAAAACTATGCGGAAATTGACGCGCAATACGGAATTCAAATCCGTAGCACGTCAATTGCAACACAGTTTACGCTTGCGGAATCTACCCTTTCACAATGAGGGGTTGCGTTTCACATCAGAATCCCCTTTGAAAACTCAATTTTCAGCTACGGATCTACTGCAGACATTCCGCAGCAAATCCTCCCTATGTGAACATAGCCTAAGGCCGGGGTCACACAGGTGTATGCACACTTACCTGCGCATTTGTGCCGCATATTTGTGAAATGGCAATAGCGCATTTGTGTTTTGCTGTACTTTTTGAGCGCTCCCATTCACTGAAATAGGCAATTAAATGAATATGATCAGTATGTTCTATTTTCTCGGGTAAATGAGCAGAACGAGGGAGCACGCTGTGTATTTTTTTGCACGAACGAAATGTGTGCGCAAAATAGGCTTTTGTGAATGAACCCATTGAAATCAATGGGTTCTATTCGCTGCATACGCAAGAAGCTGCGAAAATATGTTTGTGTGACACAGGCCTACAACCGACTTCTTAAAGGTGCTAAAATCGGCAAGACTTGTGCATTGCAAGATGCACAAATATGAGCCCATTCTTTTCCTGCATCGGATTGTGGCATGATCTATCTGGCTACGTGATGTTGCATCGCACCGCCCATTGTTTTCAATGGGACTGACAGCAGCATCAGCGGCAGCAATGCGCCGCCCCATTGAAAGCAATTGGAGAAACTCCGCGATCCTCTGCCACGGCTGTGACAGCCGCACCGGAGGATCCCTGCATCCCCAAAGTGATGCGAGGCTGTTTTCCTCGCATCCCTGGAAAATTCACATGGTGGCGAGTGGGACATGGAGGGGGGATTCACGCCCCTTACCGCGCTCACCTGTGTGAAGTTGGCTTTGGAATAAATTCACATGGCTCAAAAAAGCTGTGGATTTTGTACAGTGGAATGAGCTATGGAAATTTTGCAGCATTTATAGTACAAGCAATCCCACACACTGCAGAGAATATGCACAGCGTAAACTGACTTGCGCTTCGGCTTTTAACCCCTTAGTGACCAGCCCATTGCCTTTTTACATCCTGCCCATGTGGGCTTTATTCTCTGAGGATGTAAAAACACGTGTACTGCAGAGAATAAAGCCACGTGGGCTCTGGACGTGACAGCTCCATGCTGTCGGTGCCCGCAGGTCGCCGACAGCATGGAGCTGTCATCCTGGGCTGTGAATGGTCCCCCCGGGCATTGCAATAGGCGCTATCCAATGGATAGCGCCGATCGCAATAGAGTGAAAAAAAGTTTTAAAAAAGTTGAAGATTTAGCTGCCCTGATGGATAGGTCTTCAAGCAAAATCTATGTTCTGAAAACCACCGATTATTCCTTTCATTTTGGGCCCCATTGTGCATGCGGACATAATATTAGAGCCACAATGGGTATGTTTCTGAAAACAGTACAAACAGGGGTATCTATTTTGGGGTGCAAGGCTTCATTCATATGTGTGCTGTACAAAAAAAGCTGTTTTTAAAATGACAGAATTGCCAAGAAAAAGAAAATCACAATTTTTTCCTTTTGCTTTGCTTGAATTCATTCAAATACTGTGGGATCAAAATACACAGTACACCCCTAGATAAATTCGTTAAGGGGTCTAGTTTTCAAAATGGGGTCATTTGTGGGGGTTTTCTATGGTTTTGGGTGCTCAAGAACTCTACATGTGTGCTATGGGGCATAAAAGGCCTTCAAGCAAAATTTCTGTTCTGAAAGATACAGACTACTCCTATATTTGTGAACACGGAAGAAACAGGGGGATCCATTTTGGCGTGTAAATCCTCATTTTCATGAAAACTATAGAAAAAAAATATGTCTTTAATACGACATATTTGCAAAAATATGAAATTTTAATTTTTCTCCTTTAAATTGAATTAATTCCTGAAAAAAAACTGTGGGGTCAAAATACTCATGACACCCCTCAGTGAATACACTAAGGGGTGTAGTTTTTAAAATGGGGTCATTTGTGGGGGTATCTATTATTCTGACACCTATGAGCCTTTGCAATCTTGGCTTGGTGCAGGAAAATAAAGTGTTCCTCAAAATACTGAAAAGTAATGTTAAATTTCTACGTCTCCTAAATAGTTAAAAAAGCATAAACGTTTTTCAAGTGTGCTTCCAGAATAAAGTAAATAGATGGAAATATATATCTTAGCAAAAGTTTGTACAGTATGTTTGTACATATTTGATATATTACAATTGAAAATGTGAAAAAACGATAATTTTTTCAAAATTTTCCCAATATTGGCACTTTTAATAAATATACACAAATTCTATCTGTCTATTTTCACCACCTAAATGAAGTACAACATGTGGCGAAAAAACTGTCAGAATCACTTGGATATGCAAAACCTTTACGGAGCTTTTCTATGTTGAAGTACACATGTCAGATTTCCAAAATTTGGCCTGGTCATTAAGGCACAAACAGGCTTGGTCACTAAGGGGTAAAACATGCGATACTAGTTGAGTCTGCCTCTAATACCAGATCATTGATTTTCTTTGCAGATGCACGAGTCACAGTATCTCAGGTCATACCAAATTATGGCAGCATGAACGGAGCAACAAGGATTACAATTAAAGGAAATGGTGGGTATACTAGACCGATTCTAAGACATCTACTACCACTATATACTGTACTCAGCCACAACCACTGTATACTGTACTCATCTACAACCACTATATACTGTACTCATCTACAACCACTGTATACTGTACTCATCCACAACCACTGTATACTGTACTCATCTACAACCACTGTATACTGTACTCAGCCACAACCACTGTATACTGTTCTCATCCACAACCACTGTATACTGTACTCATCCACAGCCACTGTATACCATACTCATCCACAACCACTATATACTGTACTCATCCACAACCACTATATACTGTACTCATCCACAACCACTATATACTGTACTCATCCACAGCCACTGTATACCGTACTCATCTACAACCACTGTATACCGTACTCATCCACAACCACTATATACTTTACTCATCCACAACCACTATATACTGTACTCATCCACAACCACTGTATACCGTACTCATCCACAACCACTATATACTTTACTCATCCACAACCACTATATACTGTACTCATCCACAACCACTATATACCGTACTCATCCACAACCACTATATACCGTACTCATCCACAACCACTATATACTGTACTCATCCACAAACCACTATATACCGTACTCATCCACAACCACTGTATACCGTACTCATCCACAACCACTATATACTGTACTCATCCACAACCACTATATACTGTACTCATCCACAACCACTGTATACCATACTCATCCACAACCACTATATACCGTACTCATCCACAACCACTGTATACCGTACTCATCCACAACCACTATATACTGTACTCATCCACAACCACTGTATACCGTACTCATCCACAACCACTATATACTTTACTCATCCACAACCACTATATACTGTACTCATCCACAACCACTATATACCGTACTCATCCACAACCACTATATACTTTACTCATCCACAACCACTATATACTGTACTCATCCACAACCACTGTATACCGTACTCATCCACAACCACTGTATACCGTACTCATCCACAACCACTATATACTTTACTCATCCACAACCACTATATACTGTACTCATCCACAGCCACTGTATACCGTACTCATCTACAACCACTGTATACCGTACTCATCCACAACCACTATATACTGTACTCATCCACAACCACTGTATACCGTACTCATCCACAACCACTGTATACTGTACTCATCCACAATGACTATATACCGTACTTATCTACAACCACTGTATACTGTACTCATCTAAAACACTATATACTGTACTCATCCACAGACACTGTATACCGTACTCATCCACAACGACTATATACTGTACTCATCCACAACCACTGTATACTGTACTCATCTACAACCATTATATACTGTACTCATCCACAACCACTGTATACTGTACTCATCCACAACCACTATATACTGTACTCATCCACAACCACTGTATACTGTACTCATCTAAAACACTATATACTGTACTCATCCACAACGACTATATACTGTACTCATCCACAACCACTGTATACTGTACTCATCCACAACCACTGTATACTGTACTCATCTACAACCATTATATACTGTACTCATCCACAACCACTGTATACTGTACTCATCCACATCCACTGTATACTGTACTCATCTAAAACACTATATACTGTACTCATCCACAACCACTATATACTGTACTCATCCACAGCCACTATATACTGTACTCATCTACAACCACTATATACTGTACTCATCTACAACCACTATATACCGTACTCATCCACAACCACTGTATACTGCACTCATCGACAACCACTATATACCGTACTCATCTATAACCACTGTATACTGTACTCATCCACAACCACTATATACTGTTCTCACCTACAACCACTATATACTGTACTCATCTACAACCACTGTATACCGTACTCATCCACAACCACTATATACCATACTCATCCACAACCACTATATACTGTACTCATCCACAACCACTGTATACTGTACTCATCTACACCCACTATATACTTTACTCATCCACAACCACTATATACTGTACTCATCCACAGCCACTATATACTGTACTCATCGACAACCACTATACACCGTACTTATCCACAACCACTATATACTGTACTCATCCACAACCACTATATACTGTACTCATCTACAACCACTATATACTGTACTCATCCACAACTACTGTATACTGTACTCATCTACAACCACTATTTACCATACTTCTCTTCAACTACTATCTACCATACTCATTTACAACCACTATATACCGTACTCGTCTACAACCACTATATACTCTACTCATCTACAACCACTGTATACCGTACTCATCCACAACCACTGTATACCGTACTCATCCACAACCACTATATACTGTACTCATCCACAACCACTGTATACTGTACTCATCCACAACCACTATATACCGTACTCGTCTGCAACACTATATACTGTACTCGTCTACAACCACTATATACCATAGTCCTCTGCAACCACTATATACCGTACTCATTTACAACCACTATATACCGTACTCGTCTAAAACCACTATATACTGTACTCGTCTACAACCACTATACACCCTACTCCTCTGCAACCACTATATATCGTACTCATCTACAACCACTATATAATATACTCATCTACAACCACTATATACTGTACTCGTCTACAACCACTATATACTGTACTCATCTACAACCACTATATACCGTACTTGTCTACAACCACTATATACTGTACTCATCCACAACCACTATATACCGTACTTGTCTACAACCACTATATACCGTACTCAATTACAACCACTATATAATGTACTAATTTACAACCACTATATACCATACTCGTCTACAACCACTATATACTGTACTCATCTACAACCACTATATATCGTACTCGTCTACAACCACTATACACCGTACTCGTCTACAACCACTATATACTGTACTCATTTACAACCACTATATACCGTACTTGTCTACAGCCACTGTATACCGTACTCGTGTACAACCACTATAGACCGTACTCATTTACAACCACTATAGACCGTACTCATTTACAACCACTATAGACCGTACTCATTTACAACCACTATATACCATACCCATTTACTACCACTACATACCATACCCATTTACTACCACTACATACCATACCCATTTACTACCACTACATACCATACCCATTTACTACCACTACATACCATACCCATTTACTACCACTACATACCATACCCATTTATTACCACTATATACTACACCCATTTATAACCACCATATACTGTACTCTGTTACAACCACTCTATATCGTTCTCAAGAAAATCTACAATATACAACTCAACAAAACCATAGATCAAGCTTTTACTAACATTAGTGGTCAGATCACTGTCAGGGGTCTTACAGGATGAGATGGGTTGAATCCAAACTTTACTTTCCTACTTGGTTGATAAGACTTTTCCAGACCGGCCTTTCCTATCATTTACACTGTATACCGCTGGTGATCTAATATCCTGGTGTTACTGGTTGGTAGCTGGCTAAGGCACATCTCAGAGCGGAGGATAGTTAGGAAGACCACTAGGACTGGTTTGGTATGGTCTTCCAAAATGTCCTCATGCAAATTAAATCTGAGCACATCTTAGCGCCCCGTTTGAGTGCAGGTGGTTGCATATCAACAGTGGGAAGAGGGTAATCATTTCAGGCTGGGGTGGAAGTATAACTTGTGGCTTCTCAATACAAAATCTGTAACAAGTCCGCTATCTACTATGTACCATTTGTTATCATGGTGCCAGGGCCCAGGTGTGACTGCTACCTTTGTACCACCTATAGCTACAACTAATGTGACCTTGAAACAAGTTGCAGGTGTGGAATATGATGTCGGCAATGAAGAGGCTTTACACCAGTTAAGCTGAACAAGCAATGCTTCACTGAATGTATTATAAAGAATACTATGACAATAACATACAACAGGATCATTTAGATACAATGCACACAGTTTACTAACATTTGATTAACACTATAACTTGGTCCGTACCCTGTAAATAGGGTGTCCTCAATACTGTCCAGGCAATATAGAATTATCACAATCAATAAATAGTTTACCCCGGTCAGGGATAAATAGCTCCACAGATGCTTGTTGAAAATAGAAGTCTCCTCTGAAGTCACCTAAGGCCCGTTTATACGCAAATACAATCTTTCAAACAATTGAAAGTTTAATCGATAATTTTGCATAAAGTGTTAATAGATGCTAATTAGAGATGAGCGAGCACCAAAATGCTCGGGTGCTCGTTACTCGGGACGAAATTATCGCGATGCTCGAGGGTTCGTTTCGAGTAACGAACCCCATTGAAGTCAATGGGCGACCCTAGCATTTTTGTATGGGACCTATGCTCCGCTAAGGTTTTCATTTGTGAAAATCTGGGAAATTGAAGAAAGTGATGGGAACGACACAGCAACGGATAGGGCAGGCGAGGGGCTACATGTTGGGCTGCATCTCAAGTTCACAGGTCCCACTATTAAGCCACAATAGCGGCAAGAGTGGGCCCCCCCCCCTCCCAACAACTTTTACTTCTGAAAAGCCCTCATTAGCAATGCATACCTTAGCTAAGCACCACACTACCTCCAACAAAGCATAATCACTGCCTGCATGACACTCTGCTGCCACTTCTCCTGGGTTACATACTGCCCCCCCCCCCCCCGCACGACCCAGTGTCCACAGCGCACACCAAAGTGTCCCTGCGCAGCCTTCAGCTGCACTTATGCCACACGCTGGCCTCATAGCCACACCACCCTCATGTCTATTTATAAGTGCGTCTGCCATGAGGAGGAACCGCAGGCACACAATGCAGAGGGCTGGCACGGCTAGGCAGCGACCCTCTTTAAAAGGGGCGGGGCGATAGCCCACAATGCTGTACAGAAGCAATGAGAAATATAATCCTGTGCCACCGCCATCAGGAGCTGCACACATGGGCATAGCAATGGGGAACCTATGTGCCACACACTATTCATTCTGTCAAGGTGTCTGCATGCCCCAGTCAGACTGGGGTTCTTTAGAAGTGGACACATGCAGTTACAACTCCGTGTGGACCGACAGCATGGGTGGGTGCCAGGAAGCCACCGGCGGTACATACAGAAGTGAATACAAATCACAAAGAATTACTGAGTAGCAGATATAAAACTTGTATGAAAGATGCAGAAAATGTTTAATACAGTATCCTACATGATCACTTAAATCTGCTTACCTCCAAGTCGAGTCCATTCACAAATCATTCAATGCCCAGAAAGTTGACGGCCATGTCTGCATCCCCACTATACACCAGGATGTGATACTTCTGCAGAGAAGGATAAATAGCAGATAATAGCTGTCCAAAAAAAATTGTGCAACATTGCTAAAAGCAGCCTCCACAGTACTGCACACGGTCAGATGTGGCCCTAAGAAGGACCTTTGGGGTTCTTGAAGCCTACACTAACTCCTAACACTCTCCTTACAGCAGCTCCGGCACCAGCAGCACTGTCCCTCAGCTAACTCACAAGGCATCTGAGGCGAGCCGCGGGAGGGGCCGATTTTTATACTCGGGTGTCACCTGATCTCGCCAGCCACTCACTGCAGGGGGCTGGTATAGGGCTGGAACGTCGCAGGGGGAAGTTGTAATGCCTTCCCTGTCTTTCTATTGGCCAGAAAAGCGCGCTAACGTCTCAGAGATTAAAGTGAAAGTAACTCGAACATCGCGTGGTGCTCGCCTCTAGTAACGAGCATCTCGAACACGCTAATACTCGAACGAGTATCAAGCTCGGACGAGTACGTTCGCTCATCTCTAATGCTAATGTCTATTAACACTTTATCACCTTCATTTGTGTGTAAAACGGCCTCCAGGAGCTGTGTGCAGAGCCCAGCATGTTAACCCAATGTCTGAATCCGCTACCTGAAATATGCAGTCACTGTTCCCTAAACAAATTACTAGCGCAGTACCTTTGGGAGGCTGTGCAGTGGTTTAGTCAAAACAATCAGTTTTACCGATGACAAGCCTGGGTGATGATACTTATCTCCAAAACGTGACTATCCAGATACGGGCTATGGGTCTATCTGCTCTGACTGCTGGTCTCTCTCCTGATGATGGCTGGGCACTTGCCATCAGTAACTACATTTGATGTTTGCTTGGACAATTGGCCGACCTCCCTCTGGCACTTGTGTTGCAACAGCTGGGTAGCGCCACTCCAAGAAACCGAGTTCTTTCTCTTACTGAAAAACCCAGCTCTCCAGTAGCACTTGGGAAGCTCATCCCTCACAAGGCTCTCTGCAAAAACTACAAATTTTCACCACAACTTAGGGAACAGCATCTGCCCTTTATACCTAGCTCATCAGCCAAATAGTGGGCTGCTCAGGTCCTGATAAAGGGATATTCCTTAGGTCATCACTAGTTGATCAGCTGTTAACAGCTATAAAAGTGGGTCATTCCATGTCAAGTGGCCTAAAGGTCCATGCTCAACCTCCTTCAATTTTGCAGAAATTTTTACAAAATGTTCATAACATTTGTTTGAAGTTCTGCAAAGTTTCAGCTTGGTGTATAGCTTGGTTGAGACACTAGAGCTATTTGCATGAAAGTCACTCTTCCCTTGCAGAGGTCATTTTGAAAAAATATCCAAGTGGCATCCTGGTAGACACCCACAGTAAGGTGCTATTTGGGGTTTGGGATCCTGGTAGACACCCACAGTAAGGTTCTATTTTGGGTTTGGGATCCTGGTAGACACCCACAGTAAGGTTCTATTTTAGGTTTGGGATCCTGGTAGACACCCACAGTAAGGCTTGGGGGCCTAAAAGACACCTACATTCAGCCTTCGAAACCTGTGGCAAAGAAACCCATTGCGTGGCTGGCCTTGCAAGAATTTACATATCTCATGCGAATTTCATCACACTATTTTAACTGAATTTTTCCTGTTAAGTGGAAAGACACGAACATGAAACTACAGGAACAGATAGAAGATCTGCTCTTTTTTAATGGCACAAAGCAAAATAAAATTCGAAGTGACTTTTTTGAGCTACAGGTATTGAGAATTGTAAAATTTGCAGATTGTTTTCAACCAATTTCAGTGGGGGATGAAACAGTAAGTATGCAAGCGAAAGAGAAGCCAGTTTATCAGTGCTTTGGTGGCCACTTGTAGTACTCACTGGCCACATTCCAGCCTATTTCAGCTATTTGTTAATAAGCTATAGGTTCCTAAACTTGTGGACAGTTTTGTCGTGACAACATTGACCACCAAACTAATGCTTAGGGAGCCTTCCCTGTAAAATTATCCAATTCTACACCAAAAAGTAACAAAGTGCACCAAGTTTCAGTGAGTTAGCTAGCTTACTTCAAGAAAAGTGGTAAGACAAACTTGGATATTTTTTCGAAACGGCATCTGCAAGGGAAAAGTGACTCTTATGCAAATGGCTCTGGTGTCTCAACCAAGCGATACAGCAAGCTGGAACTTTGCAGAGCGTCATATAGGTGGTGTATGAACATTCTGTAAAGCATTCAGCAAAATTGAAGGAGGTCTAGCAGGGACCCTCTCAAATTAAGCCAGTTTGACATGGAATCACCATTTAATCCACAGCTGCAAAGTTAGAGTAAAAAAAAAAGAAAACAGTCACATGACCTTGCTGAAGATTCTCGAAGGAAAAAAATATAAAGTTTGGCAATAATATATCTAGATTAGAGATGAGCGAGTATACTCACTAAAGGCAATTGCTCGAGCGAGCATTGCCTTTAGCGAGTATCTCCCCGCTCGAGACAAAAGGTTCGGGTGCCGGCGCGGAGGAGCGGTGAGTAGCGGCTGTCAGCAGGAGGGAGCGGGGGGGAGAGAGGGAGAGAGAGATCTCCCCTCCGTTCCGCCCCGCTCTCCCCCGCAGCTCCCTGCCCGGTGCCGGCACCCAAATCTTTTGCCTCGAGCCGGCAGGTACTCGCTATAGGCAATGCTCGCTCGAGCAATTGCCTTCAGCGAGTATACTCGCTCATCTCTAATCTAGAAGTATATGCATGAGTATTTAAACCCTTGCATTGGGACTTGGGTGGGGTGTCAGGGATTGGCATACTGGCTACTGATTGTATGGATGGGGAGAAGGAATACTTGAGCAATGATGGGTAATTCAAGCTGAGGAGTGGCATCTACGTACAGCATTGGGTTCTTCCTGCCCTGCAAATATAATTCTTTTCTAAATGTGTAATACTCCCTGGCCTGAATGTTCTGTTCAGTTTATGGGAAAATAGACATTTTTTTCTCTGCAAATTGATAGATCTCTTCCTTCCAGGCTCAATATGGAAGAAAGATAAGCCTTAGCTGGCAGATAGTGGGAGGACTTGGCACTTCGGTTACACAGGAAGCCCTCCCATCCAGCCGTTTATAGAAGATAAGGACTAATATTCAGTATAAAACCAGCTTGGATCACAGAGAAGCAGGGACTCTGTGTTCTGTAGAATATTCCATCTTGTTTCTATCTGGCATATCTACAAGGTGCAGTTCACAGTACACTGGGCATTAACCGCTTCTAGACCAAGCCTGTTTGTGCCTTAATGACCAAATCAAATTTTGGAAGTCTTGCTTGTGTCACTTTAACAAAAAATAACTCCGTAAAGGTTTAACACATCCACGTAATCCTGACATTATTTTTTCGCTGTACTTTATATAGCTGGTAGAAGTAGACCGATATGATTGGCATATATTTATTAAAAATGACAAAATTTAGGAAAAACTTTTCAATGTGTTGATTTTTCATTTCTACAAGTGCAGTATGTGAAATGCATACATACATATTGTACTGATGTTTTTAACAGATACATATTTCCACTTGTTTATTTTGGAAGCACAATTGAAAAATTTAGCACAGATGAATAATTTTGGAGAGTTATTAATTTACCATTCATTTTTAAAATGTTGACGTATATTGTTTTTAATTTTCTAAAAATCTGCATCAAATTTTGTATTACACCACTGGTGCTGATTTTTACACAGTTTTTATCGTGGATCCGCAACAGAATTCACCCCTGCAATTGAAAGAGTGAAATCAGCGGTGGATCTGTGTTAAACTGTGCACCAAATGCTGTGGATTTTGATGACGCTTTTGGTGCAGATTCTCACCATAAACCACAGCTAAAAATATGCTGCAGATTTTGCCGCTTGGAAAATACCTTTAAAAATGTAATTTATTTCTAGATAAATTATTAAAAAGTAACCCTATACTGTACAGTCACCTATACTAACTAAATAGTAAAGGTGATGATCATTGAAGGGGTTAATAAAGGGTTAATCTATGTTTCTGGTGTTTTGTAAGGTAAGGATGCAGCTCCTACGAAGTGGAAGAGGTCAGTCTGGAGATAGTATAACAGATGTCGGGCATGATTGGAGAAGGCCCGTGAGATATGTGCCTTGCTGCTGCCACAAGGGGGAGATGTAACAGGCCATACTCATGCCTGTGTGGGATGCCAGAGGATGCCGAATGTGGGAATGTGACTAAGTTGTGATTGGATGAAAAAAAAATATTCTGCATTAATAAGAGTTATGATACAATGGTTACGGCATGTGGAAGCGATGCCAGGTAGATAGGTATAACACTGTGTACTGGGTGAGAAGGCACTTCAAAGTAATGTTGTTATGCGCCAAGTAGTGTGTATGCCACTCAGGAGTGTGTGATGGAGAAGCACTGCTGTAGAAGTTCAAATACTAATGCCCTCCTATGGAGTGGAATAATGCAAAAAGTTACTTTTGTACAGTAAAAGTTGTTTTTATAAAAAAAAAAAGATGTGCCACCTCCGTCTGTCAATATAGCTTCATCTAACATCATCCACCTGCTTCACAGGCTCCTCGGGGGTGGAGCATAACACAGATTGTCTTATAGGTCTTTGAACTCCAGTGTCATGCTCCACCCCTAAGGTTCTGCATTAGGCACAATTTATCAGTTTTACCAGGAGTTTTCCTTTCATTTGATTTCACATTTTCTCGCTATATATTGTTTTTATTTTATGTCAAAATGCATGTTGAAATTTTGTACATTTGCTTTCTGGTTATCTGATAATCTTGTTGCGCTCTTTAGGCTTTGCAGAAGCCAATCAGTTCAATTATGGAGCTGGAAATGACAATCTGGGGAACAGTGTCCAACTTGTTTCATCAACCCTTTCAATCGCATGTGATGTAGAGAAAGATGCCAGTCACGCCACACAGATCACCTGCTACACCAGGTATTTACCTATGGCTGGTTGGTGTAAGTAGTGTTTGCTTTGTTTTAATTTCAGGTAGCAGAAGAATGGGTTGGGGCTTGTGCCTAGCAATAGTTGCACTTAATTCTATTTTAGCTGTATTGTCACCCACTAGAAATCTTGACATTGAAACATAATAAAGCACATTTGATGGGGCCGTGCCTGGGATGGAGGTTATTGGCAGAAAATGTGTGAACGTGGGTGCCAGGGTGTGCCAACATGCCATATTGACTTTATGCTAGTCTAAAAATATTTGGTGCCAATAAAGTAAGTTAAAAATGTGGTCATGCAACATATTTTGTGCCATATTTTATATCATAACATATACTGTGCCATATCACAGTGTCCCATACCAGAAGAAATGTAAAAAAATTACAATATATTCCGTATAATATGCGAGAAATATTTTTGATCCCTCACTTCCATGTTGACATATGATTAGAGATGAGCGAGCGTACTCGGAAAAGCACTACTCGCTCGAGTAATGTGCTTTATCCGAGTATCGCTGTGCTCGTCCCTGAAGATTCGGGTGCCGCTGCGGCTGACAGGTGAGTCGCAGCGGGGAGCAGGGGAGAGCAGGCGGGAGAGAGGGAGAGAAAGATCTTACCTCCGTTCCTCCCCGCTCTCCCCTGCAGCTCCCCGCTCCGTGCCGGCACCCGAATCTTCAGGGACGAGCACAGCGATACTCGGATAAAGCCAATTACTCGAGCGAGTAGTGCTTTTCCGAGTACGCTCGCTCATCTCTACATATGATCCCTTGATGTTACAGGCCCAAAGCCTGAGACTGCACTACTACTATGTATGTATATATGTGCATTTGAATCCACGTAAGTTCTCATGACAGCCGTGAAGGATACAGGCAAGATCTGATAGGAAAGCTGTCAACCTATAACATACTGTACTACATTAGTCGTGCAATGTAGAATACTAGCAATGAAACAATTGCATCTTCAAGTTCCCTTTGAGGGACAAAAAAAGTAAAAGTTTAATTTAAAAAAATAACAAATAAAATAAAGTCAAAACATGTTTTCCCTACCATGCCCCCTTTATTATGGAAAAAAATCAACTTGTTAGGTATCACTACATTCGTTACGACCCGTACTATAAGGCTGCTTTCACACAGGGAGGATTTGCCGCGGAATTTCACCGCGGCAAATCCGCCTGCGGCCGCTAATCTCGGGGTTAGCCAGCCATGTGGACGAGATTTCTCAGAAACCTCGTCCACACGGGACGGCCAATCCGCTGCGGTAAGTCCGGCTGAAGTCGTGGCTGCGGCGACCGCAGCCGCGGCTTCAGAAGATGCAGCATGTCCATTTATTGTTTATTTCCGCCGCGGCTGCGCTCTCCTCTATGGCAGCGCCGGCCGTAGCGGAAGAGCGAGCGGCCCGGCGGTTCTCCCGGCGGAAATCTCGCGGTTTCGGCTGCGGTCAAACCGCGGGATTTCCGGCGGGAATACGCCTAGTGTGACCCCAGCCTAAAAGTATTATGTCTGTTTCCCAGCACAATCAATAGCATTAAAATTCCCAAAATGCTACTTTTCATCAATCCAACTCACTAAAAAAATTAATAAAAAGCTATCAAAATTGCCGTTTTTCATTCACTCATGCAGTTTACAAAAAAATGTAATAGAAAGTGATCAAAGAGTCACATGTACTCCAATATGGCACCAATGGAAACTACAACTCATCCCTCCCAAAAATAAGACTTCATATAGCTCATTTGGTGGAAAACTAAAAGTGTCATCAGTTTGGGAATCCGGTGATGCAAATACAATTTTGTTCTCAAAGTGTTTTTTTTTAATTCTGTGATAATAGCAACACATACAGTAATACAATTTTTTGTTGTTGTCGTAATCGTATTGACCCCCAGGATAAAAGGTAACATTTCATTTATGCTGAATAGTAAACCCTGTAAAAAAAGAAAAAAAAGTTTAAAAAAATAGCAGAATGTCTCTTCTTTTACACACACCACCAAAAAATATTGTTAAACAATACGCTGTCTGTACTCCAAAGTGGTACCATTGGAAAATACAACTTGTTCCACAAAAAAGGCCTGAGATGGCTATGTTGTTAAAAAAAAATAAAAACGTTATGGTACTTGGAACATGACTATGTAAAAAAGCTAAGAAAATTGGTAGCTGATAGGCTGTGGTCCATTGTTCGGGGCCCCGACCAATCAGCTGTCCTGGCACCTTCTGTCAGTACCTTAAAACACAATTGCAGGTAACTACAGCGCTGCTCCTATTGATTTTAATGTGACACCAACCTACAATTACCATTACACAGAGGTCAGAGCTATATGCTTCCACTTCATACCCCCCGTGAATTGTGGCACTGATACTGAGCTGATAGTACAGCTGATTGGTCGGGGCACTAAGCAACCGACCCCAGCCCATTAGCTACTGATGACCTATCATGAGGATAGGTTGTCAATAACATTTGCCTGGAAAACCCCTCTAAGGCGCAAAAAAGGCCAGTCACTAAAAAAATAAAAAATAACACCCTGTTTCCCGGTTGCAGACCCATGCCGGCAGATTCTTACATGGTGAGAGTGAGTGTTGACGGCGTTCCCGTGGACAGCAGCAACATCTGTAGTGGAAACTTCCAATCCTCTTGGTGTATGTTCCAGGTATGGAAGAGTAGATGAGTGCATATATGGCGGATGACGCTCGCTGGTTAGATAGCCGAAGAATAGAACAGATATGGTGGGGTTCTCTTGATTAGGAATTATCAAGCGAGGAGGTGGTAGATACGCCAGAAGTCAATAAGGCATCCTATGCAGTGTAGATGAGCAGCTTGAGAAGACTCCAGTCATAAAGTATGGTGGAGAAAAGAATGGGTACAAACAAATAGAAAAAACTCGCAGCACTCAAGTAATATCCGAAAGGTTGATATGCATATAAAGAAGGTAATGGATAATAAAAGCTGGTTGATAGCTTACTTCACGGAGGCACCTGTGGTCAGGCGCCTCCCAATCCAGGTGAGTGTATCAATGAAACCGGCAGCGGCAGCAAAGGTTGCACAATTTAATTTCTTTGATACACTCACCTGGATTGGGAGGCGCCTGACCACATGCACCTCCGTGAAGTAAGCTATCAACCAGCTTTTATTATCCATTATCTTCTTTATATGCATATCAACCTTTCGGATATTACTTGAGCGCTGAGAGTTTTTTCTATTTGTTTGTACCCAGGTATGGAAGAGTAATAATTTACTAATATTTTGTCCAAGATGGATCCCATTTACATATATACCATTACTGACCGAGCACTAGCCATCATTTCTAATCAGCTGGTAACTCCTTAAAGGAGTTGTTCATCTTGGATAACACTTAGCACACATTTCCCTCAAGATTGGCTGACTGTAGGTGGGCTCTACTGTTCGGAGCCTTTGTGATCAGCTAGTATCTTAGTAGAAAGCCACCAGTGAGTCTTAAGTTCTTCTGCAGCCAAGGCCGGATTATAGAGTGGGTTTAAGACCTCCAGCACTCCAAGAAGCCTCCACCACCCAGCCTAGCTGCTTGGACTGGTTCTTCCAATCCAGTGGAGTTGAAGGGACCACACATGTGTGAGCATTTCTTCTATTTGTGACCACAATTGGGACTAGGTGTGCTTCAGGTCACCAGTCACGGTTAATTGGACTCTGCCTGTAATTGTAGCAGCTCTGGCTAATGGACAGCAGAGGGTCGTAGTAGTGTGATAAGTCTTTGGGCGCATTCATAGTCATTTCTGTAAGGTGTCTCTCAGCTTAGGTATAGGTCAACCTGGAGGGAGGGTGGAGCGGTGTGAAGGCACTCTCATTGCATGGGTTGTGAGGATTCAAGCAATGAGGAGGCAAATGTTGATAAGTAGGCAACATTGCTTGCAAACGTAACTTTACTGGTTTAATTTCACACTCAGACTGAAGTTCACAGAGTCTTGCTATGGTGCTCTAAATTCTCCAGGACTGGTGGTGGGTGGCACTCACTCAGCATGGTTTGTGTCCCTCCTTCACACAACGGTTTTTAGTCATCGCTCCAATCTTAGCGGTTACTGGTAAAACATACTCTTCCTCTCCAGGAACTGTGTCAGCAAAATAAGCCTTTTTCACTTTGTTGGCTCTAGGTCACGTACTATGTTCCTCCGCTTGCCTTACGCAGCATTATATCTCCCATGGATTTTTGGTCTTACTTTAAAAGCTGACCAAGATGGCCATCAGACTTTTCTAACTACCTAATGTACACTGTGCACTGCTCTCTGATTGGCCAGCACTGATCATATAAGCAGCTCTGGTCAATCAGAGAGCAGGTATGGTGCATTGGTAGACTAACACTACCATTACACTGTAGGGAATCAGGTAGTCGAAAGATTGCATCAGCCATGTTGGATAACTGAAAACGGGATCTGGAACTGGGAGATTAGAGTGATGGCAGAGGAGAAAAACCGCAGGTATTATACCCCCCAGCCGCTCTGGTCCTGGGTCAGAATTTTGTCCTGAAAGCGGAGGGTCGCTGTAAATAAAAAAGATGAAGAAGATGATGGAAGCACTGAAGTTGTGTTATAGAGTAGTAGTATATTCTGACTACAATGTGTAAAACAAAAAAAATTATACTTATGTGTCATCTCATTCCAGACAAATATGGCTTACACCCCCGTGATAAACAATATAGCTCCATTTTCTGGACCTCCAGGTATTTATGACATTAAAATGATTTATTATTCTGATTTTTAGATTGTCAAGTGTTTGCAATTTTGTATAATTTCGGATCCTTTGCTGGTTTGTGATAAATTTCTACATATTAAGAACTCATCAAAACTCTGTAAACAAGATCTAAGTCTCAGAAACGGTAAATTTTGCTTCTGTAGATCTTTAAAGCAATGTACACACTCACTCTTTTAAAGGGCCAGCGCACACCTTCCTATTTTGTCCCCAGCCAATCATGGAGCACCTCTGGTTATATCGGGCTCCTCCCCCCTAAGGAAGATTCCTAAGCTTGTGGTCTTCCTGGTCCAGCTGAAGATGCTATTTCTTCATTCTGACTTCCAGTTTTCTGACTCTGGCTATACCTGATTTCACTGCATTCTGTCTTCTGACTTCGGCTTGTTGTATTGACCATTCTCCCACCTGCTGCCAGTCCCAACCTCTGGCCTGCTTGTGTTGCACTGAACCTGCTCTGTTTGCCGTGACCTCTAGACTGTCCTTCGTATTGAAATTACACCGCCTCTAACTTGACCGACGCCTCTGATCACATGCTCCGGTACAGCGCCCTGGGCTATTGTAGCATTAGCTGACACATAACTGGGACCTCTTCCAGTGTGACGGCCTGGGAATTCCATAGTGAAGCCCAGATCCCAACTGGTGGGGTAAAAGGGTATAGACCGAGGTTCCTCAAGTGCGGTCTCTGAATTTGGCCCAAAGTCAAACCATTCTGTGGCACAGCAGTTCCATATCTGCTGATCCTGATACAATCCCATTAATTTGAAAAGTGTCCTGACATAAATGAACAAAAGTATGTATATATATATATATATATGTATATATATATATATATATACATATATAACTTATATCAGATGGAATTTCCACCTCGTTCCAGGCGAATCCCCTAGCCCCCTTCCGTTTTTTTCTTTGCTTACAGTATTGTTTTATGGTTGGTTGAGCAGTCCCCTCTATCTGTACAACTATTTATTTTTCAGGCTCTTTGATCACAATCACCGGCAAAATCTACACAGATGTCTACGGCAGTAATACTGCGTTAAGTTCTAATGGAAAAAATGTCAGAATTCTCAGGCAAGTCATGTGATTTCACTAATTTTTACAAATCAAAGGTACATTAAAGGGTTTTTTCTTGAAACTGTGATGCCCATGCCACAAAGTAATCAATAAGCCTCTTCTCGGCTATCATGGGCCCGGCAGCTGCAGCGCTGCATCACTGTTTTCCTTGCTGCAGGGTAAGGGCTTATGCACACCAACGTATCTGTGCAGCGTATTGCGCACGCAAAACTTGCACGCACAATATGCAGAGAATGGAACTCATTGATTTCAATGGGCTCGTTCACATGTGCGCTTCGTCCGTGCAACAAAACAGCACATACAGAACTAATTACACCAATTGCACCTTGCAATCAATGGAAGCATGGTCGTCTAGTTTTTTGTGCGTGCAAACACACATGACTTGCGTGTGCGGTAAACTCAGTAAAAGGGCTCATTCACACAAACGTGTTAGCGCAGCTAACTTACAAGTGCAAAAAATTGCGACTATTAGGGCCAATGGATTTTATGAAAACGTTCAGACAAAAGAATTTTAGGCACGCAAAATAAAAATAAAAAATCGCACCTAAAATAATAGGAGATCCGTGACTGAAATTCAGCAACTGAAATTCCCTGCTGCATGCAAAAATAGGACCTGACCTATCTTTGGTGTGCGATGTGCAGGAGTTTCCATAGACTTCTATGGGAGCTGAATAACAAGGTTAATTAGCGAAAACATTCCGATTGTTTAGTTAAACTTCTAAACAATGGCAGTTGGAGAGGAAGGGAGATAAGGGGGGACGGAGTGCTGACACGCTGCTAAACACAGAAGCACATTTTAAATGTCCCGCTGTAAGCTCCTGTTAGTCCCTGCAGGGATGAAGGGTCTCCCCAGGGGTTCCCTTCATCGCCCTGTGTCTTCCCCTTTTCCCAGCGGGGACTAACAGAAGATTAATTATAGTAGGACATTTTTAACTTGCCGTGCAGCTGTCCCTGAAAACCAGTGCATTCTTCCGCTGCGGAGAACAAGGAATTCCACATAGCGGGGAGAGAGAAGGGGGCGGGTCTATAGGGCTTCCCGAGAGTGTAGGAGAGAGGGCGGGGCAAGAGGAAAGCACCCTCTAGCACCTCCCTCTCTCTCCTTGCTATGGGGGAATCCTGGGATAACCCCTCTAGCCCCGCCCTCTCTCTCTCTATCCCTGCCCTCTCCTTCTCCCTGCTGCTCCCAGCAGCTGGGGATTTCCTTCTTCTCCCTTGCAGGAGACCCTCTCTCTCCTCGCAGTGGATATCCCTCCCGCCCTGCTGAGATGAAGGGAGTCCCCAGCGATGAAGGTAAGCCCCAGGACTTGATAGCGAGAAATCGCTCTTTCACACGATTTTTAACGCTATTAGCTGTGATTTTTTTTTTGTGTGTAAATGAGCCCAAATACGCAAAGGCATGTTCAAAAATGCAACATCCATTGCGCAAATATGCAGTACAAATGTGCCTACCAATGTGCTTGTGCCCATGTGAAGCCAGTCTTAGGCCAGCTTCACAGGAGCATATGCGTATTTGCACACGCATGAGTGTAGTGTAGGGAAAGATGGCTTTTTGGGTGTGCAACTACATATTTTATAGTGATCTTTGCACCTGCAAGACATATTCATTTGTGTGACAAACAAAGATGCACCAATTGATATGGCTAATTAGTCTTAATGAGCTCCAGATGCTTTTTCTTGCACAGTCCCCCCCGCCCTCCCCAAATACGCAGAAAAATAGAACATGCGTGTGTAGAATACAGGATTGTGAACTAACCCAGTACAATCGATAGGTTCTGTTTTGCGTATTACACGCACATATACGCCTGCGTTAAGCTGGCCTTAGGATACTTACACACAGCCGAGGAAACCTCGCATTGCATTCGCGTGCACATCACACGCTGCACGATGTGTTTTCTTGGCACTTTGAAAACAATGGGTGATGCGTTGCGAGGAAGCGCAACAATAGAGCATGCCGCGATGTCCTCATGTGTATGACTGCATTCAAAAGAATGGGGTTCACATTTGTGCGAGATTTGTGAGTCTCGCAATGCGCAAATCTTGTGCGATTTTTCTTGGCCGTGTTAAAGCGGCTTCATTCTGAACAGGACGTCGGACTATTGCCGCCAATCACAGACCTCAGTGGTGCACTATTGAAGTCTGTGATTGGTTGCAGCAGCCTGCGACGCTCCGTAAACAGGCTGCCGGTGGGGAAAATGGAGATTTGGCGCTGCAGCTGCGGGGACCCAGGAAAGGTGTATGAGGCTAGCTTCTTGTCTTTGTGCTGGCCAGCGTGATTTAGAAGTAGATTGCTCGGAGAGGCTGCGGACTTCCCATAGCAATCAATGGGAGTGTGCGCGCCCAGCGTGCTGCCAGCAGTCCAGCTGCACGTTCCCCGCTGACTTTCAGGAGCGACAGCGCTGGATCGGGGAGCCATGTAAGTATAAGGAATACCTCCCGGACTCCAGGGAACCTGCTGTGGAGCACTAGAAGTTTATGGCGCTCGTACCTGGTGACGGGTTATAGAAAGTCAGTAAATCTTCTGGAATTCAAGTCGACATCGCAAGGAAACAAATGCAGGACCATGGCATGCGTGGCATGGATGTCTAATTGTGATTTATGTCCCACCTCACAGGGTTTATGCTGGAGGAATGCCGTGCGAGCTGCTGATACCTCATTCTGATACCCTGTAAGTCGTGTAAAAAAGACAATCGCTTTACTGATGTTGCAATTTGAAATAAAAATTTGAACTTTTTTAAAATATATAAATTCTTTTTTTTGTAAATGTTTGGGTTGCGGACAGAAAAAAAAGGGGGAAACTTACTTACCAGGTTAACAAAAGAGAACATAGGAGGAAATAACCGATTTTTATTTGATATTGACAATCACATTGCGGTACTATCGTAGCAGTCCTTCTAGTACATGACTAGTTGTAGTTGTTACAGTGTGGACACTAGAGGGCAGTAGCTGCACACATAGAAGTAGATTTCACCTTCATGTTCTGCATAGAGATCTTTCAGACTGTGCCATGCAATAATGTAATCTTCTGACAGGTTCGGGCTGCAGCTGGACAGTACAAGTGGTGATGCCGGCTCCATGATATGTAACGATACAGGGACGTATGTCGGTAAGCCGGACGTTCTTCTTTTGGATTCCTGTGCAGTCTGATTTTTTTTCAGGATAGAATAACTTTAAACTCCATTGTAGTTTTAAAGGGGTATTCCGGGCACAGACTCACATTTTAACCGAGATGCGCAGGTAAATAGAGCATGCTCAGTATTTTTTGCGCAAACGAAATGCGATTGCAGAATACGCTTATGTGGACGGATCCACTGAAATCAATGGGTTCTATTTGCTGCATATTACAGGCACAAATTTTGCACTAGCAGAACACCGTGCGAATACGTCCGTGTGACGAAGGCCTAAGGGCGCTTTCACACGCACATCTTCTGGTCAGTATTTTGCATCCGTATATAGGCCAGGACCAAGAGTGGAATCTACAAAAAGATATACAAATCTTACCTTCACACGACCGTATGCGTTTTTACGTTCACCTGTACGCTCCGTATAATCGCAGGAATGAAGAATTGCTGGGATCGAGTCCCGATCTTAATTAGCGTATTTCTTGCCATTCACGCAGGATGCTGCTGCTTATTGGCAAAAAAAAAAAAAACACGCAAAAGCGCGGAAAACCATTAAAGTCTATGGGAGCTCCTGCGTATCTCAACAAAAGATAGGGCATGACCTACCTTTTCATGCGCCATATAAAATCAGCAGATGAAAACGGTCGCATATGTGCTATTTTTCCCGGCGTGATTTTTTTACGTGGGCAAAAATTGTTGATCTGAATTAATACATCGGAATCCAAAGCTTTTCATGGTCATGATTTTTTTAGGCGATTTTTTTAAAAATTTTTTTATTTTTTTTAACATGGCTAAATACCTGCGTAAATACGGTCGAGTGAAAAAGGCCTAAGGGTATCATGAATATGGGATTCATATTAGGTTGAGATTTGTGCGTCTCGCAGCGCACAAATCCTGTGTGATTTTTTTTCGGCCATGTGAAAGCGCCCTGACTTTTTATACGTATGGTCTGTAGCTTATTTAGGTGACTATAGAAGGTAATGGCAGCGGGCAGAGTGGTATCACCTTATCTAGGGCTGTGAGGATGTATCATGGGATTGGTGTGAAACTGAAAGCAGAAAATCTCACTATGAAGATGGTGCCCGATAAGCATCAGACAGGAGGCTGCACTGCATGGAAGACAATATACAGAGGAGACCTCCAGAGTGTGACAGGCAATCAGGTGAAGGGGGGCTCAGATGGAAAAATAGTAGGGTGTCCCTTTAAGTCCTGAGACAACTTCTAGTTCTATGATGTTTTATGGTACATTGGTAATTGTATGCCTTATTTTCCTGTAGGACATCTCAATCTAAGCTTCATCCTGGACAGTAATTATGGAAGGTAAGTACATGTTAAATAACACATATAGTAAGGAAAATAGTAATAATTACAAAAACGGTGTTCCGTATCTTTCCAATTTTACATGAAGGACGCTAAGACTAGAGATGAGCGAGTATACTTGCTAAGGCACATTACTCGAGCGAGTAGTGCCTTAGCCGAGTATCTCCCCGCTCATCTCTAAAGATTCGGGGGCCGGCGGGGAGCGGCGGGGGAGAGCGGGGAGGAACAGAGGGGAGATCTCTCTCTCCCTCTCTCCCCCCTGCTCCCCGCCGCAACTCACCTGTCACCGGCGCCGGCCCCCAAATCTTTAGAGACGAGCGGGGAGATACTCGGCTAAGGCACTACTCGCTCAAGTAATGTGCCTTAGCGAGTATACTCGCTCATCTCTAGCTAAGACTGAATCAAATTACAAGTAAATCAGACAGTGACTTGTTGGTACATCCCCAACGCTCAGCCTCTAGTCACGCTCTTCCTCCTCCCCCTTAGTTGTATCCTTGCCTTTAAGGTCCTTCAGGTGTCACATTTGACCATCTTTTGAGGGTAAAGTTCCCTCTAGAGGGAATTTATTAACCCCTTAAGTTACATAATAGAGGTTTGAGATCTGTATGCATCGGGATCAGGGATCGATCCCACTCCATACAATGTGGGGGTCAACTGATAACCCGTTAAATGCCGCAGTCAGTTATGACAGTGGCGTTTAAATGCCCACGATTGGAGTTCAGGGGTCTCAAACGACCCCCCCTCCCGCCTCCTGAAAGCCCCCAAGGCTGCTTTTGAAGATTGCATATCAAACCATGCCTGTGATATGATCACTGTCAGGAAACTAATGGATTTGTAAAAGATTTTTAGCTTAAAACTTAGCTTTTATTTAGAATACTTAAAGATAAAATATGTACATGTAGCACTATTCCATAACACATACACACTATTTTGCTAGAGATCTGTAGATATATATTAGTTCGTCACCAGATACTTTTTCCTTTGATGTTATAAAGTATAACTGATAAATGGTTTGATAGCAATCTACTGACCAAGGTACTTCTTTAGTGGGAACTGATCAAGAATTCTGGATCCTGATGAATTAGGCCAGCTTCACACGAGCGTGACGGGCTCCGCTGCGGAATATTACGCAGTGAAGCCCGTCACGGCGCCCCCCAGAGACCCCATACTTACCAGCGGAAGATAGCGTGAAGACGCTTCCCCGCCCACCGCCGTTGCGTCATGTGACACGCCCACCGCGTCACATGACGCGGCCGGCTGTGTCACGTGACGCGCCGGCCGCGTCATATGACGCGGCGGCGGTAGGCGGGGAAGCGTTTTCACGCTATCTTCCGCTGTGTTACAGCGGGAGATAGCGTGAACGGACGGCTTCCATTGACTGCAATGGAAGCCATCAGCGCGTACACCCGCGGCAAATAGAACATGCTGCGGGTGAGGACGGGAGATTTCACGGTGCGAAATTCCGCGGTGGAATTCCGCATCGTGAGCATTGTGCTATTAGGTTCAATAGAACCTAATAGCAGGGGGCAACGCAGCGGATTTTTGCCGCGAATTTACGCGGCGTAAATCCGTTCGTGGGAAGGAGGCCTTAGTCTACCTATAATAGCGGACTAAGGAAACGCGTCGATCCTTTCTATCTTTGATCCAGCACTTTAGGGTCAGTAAGAATTAGACCGATAAGTGATCATTGGTCCCCGCCAGTAAAAGCGTGGGGATCTCCATAATCAGTCGCTTTTTAGTGACAGTCAAAGGGCATTGACCCGGGATATTGCGATTCTATCTTCTAAGACCTGAGATATATTTTGCAGTATGTATAACAGTAATGAAGATGAAATGCGATTGATCTAATCAAATCAGTCCAAAAATATCTGTCCTTTATCAGTTCCCACTAAAGAAGTACCTTGGTCAGTAGATTGCTATCAAACCATGTATCAGTTATACTTTATAACATCAAAGGAAAAAGTATCTGGTGACGAACTAATATATATCTACAGATCTATAGCAACATACTGTGTATGTGTTATGGAATAGTGCTACATGTATATAGTTTATCTTTAAGTATTCTAAATAAAAGCTAAGTTTTAAGCTAAAAATCTTTTACAAATCCATTAGGTTCCTGACAGTGATTATTTCAGTGTAGATTGGAACTTACTGTCTCAGTGACTAATGCCTGTGATATGGCTTTATAGACCGACTGTGAAATTGCAGTAATAATAAGAGTTGTGTTTTTTTTTATGAAAGTGGGGAGGACAAAACTATGAAAAAATATATAGGGGTTAAAACTAATGCTAAGGAGAAGTGGAGCAGTTGTTCATAGCAACCAATCAGAATCCAGCTCTCATTTCTGAAAAATGGGGACGCGGCGCGGGGCAGCACCGCTGCGTCCCTAGCAATCCGACAGCGACCAGATTTACAGCGGCCAGGGGAGATCACTAGAACCGGGGCTCCTCTGCGCCGCACTCCTGCAACCCGGGTGGTAGGACCGGTAGTGCAGGCACAGAGGCCCTGAGAGTCACCAGTTCTGACATAGGGGCAACACCAACATTCTAGGAGCAGCCATTAATTTGTAGGGAAAATGCAAATGTAAGGAGGGAAAGATGAGGCTTACTACCTCTACATGAAGCCTGTCTGGTCACTATGGGCATCTGCTCCACTTTGGGCTTCATCCTGTATTCATATTCTATGCAGCTAGGTTCAGATGGCATTTTGTGCTCATGCAATATAATGTAACATCCAAACACAACTATGGCACCTTCTTCTGTTCCAGGAGTTTACCAAACCTGGCCACATATTTTGTGTCATCATTGAATAAAATCGCCATGTTCCAGACGTACGCAGGTAACAGATCTGTTACACTATACTACCAAATGTATTTGGACGCCCCCGTCAGTAGAGTGGATCATGTTTTATTAGTGGGTCACATGTTCTAAAATATAAAATATAGACCCTTAAGGGTGTCATAATTTGTGAGGGGAAGTGCACGCTATTGGCTACATGGGTTATGCCGCCGCACACAACCAGTCCATCACGAAGCGCAATGCCTGTCTACAATGGTGCAAGGAACGTCATGATTGGTCAGTTGAGCAATGGAAGAACGTTCTATGGAATGGCGAATCACGCTGCTCCATCTTCTAAACCGATGGTCGTACTTGGTGTGGAGGAGCCTGAGGAACGCCTTTTGCCTGTATGTGTTGTGCAATAGTTAAGTATAGCAGTGGCTCCATTATGGTCTAGGGGTGTTTTACGTGGCATGGTGTTTGTCTGTTTGCTGTTGTGGTAAGAACCATGAACATGGAGGTGTAACCTGACATTCTAGACAATAATGTGCTGCAACAATGTGGGAATAATCTTGTCACACATCCAACACTGATTTACATTTGTATGAGGAGACGAATATTCCATAATTGAGTAGGCTACACAGAGTCCGGACCTGAACTCTACTGAACATCTTTGGGACGAACTGGAACGTCCGACCAGGAAATATGAACAGCATCCAGACATTTGCAGGATGGATGGAGGGAAATATCAGCTGAAGTGTATGAGACATTAGTAAAAAGTACTGTATGCCACAGAGAGTATCTGATGTCATTAGGGCCGAAGGAGCCCCACTAAGTATTAACATATGGAAATAAATACTACTTTTTTAATGCCTCCATTGGCGTTAATGGAGGCAAAAGAAAGTGCTATGGATGGTGCCTCGTGCAGAAAGGAAAAGTTGCATCCGATAATCTATAAAGTAGTTCATGCATTACTTGTTCCAAGAACTTACTGTCGTCTTCCTCAGGTCCAGCATTCTCCTTTGCCTAGCTTATATAGGCCAGTAGGATATACTTTTAGCATCCATTAGGTCAGTGAAAGCCAATGGATGCATGCGGCATGTGCACTGGGAGCATTCCTGGAGTGTGCATTAGAAGTGCAGTAAAAACCCATGTCAATGGACATGTCAATGGACTCTTACATAACCACCCGCATTATATTCACGCTTTGCACCCTTGTGGTTACTTTTCTAGAGATTGCAGGAATTTTCCCCTCTGCTGGAAGTGTAGAAGGAGGGACAGTAATCACAATATCTGGACAGTTTTTTGATGAAACAGATGCCCCGGCCAAAGTCCTTATAGGAGGTGAGTGGATTATATTTTGTTGTGGACTATTGTCCCAATTCCAGGGTCCTTTCATCAACAGCTGCAGACCTGCTTGTTGACAGTTTCCAGGTAGCAATAGATACTTTATAAAAGTAGCACAAACTGAAGAGTAAGATCTTATTCAGAAAAGCATGGCTGATTTCAGAGCTTGAAAAAAAACGGACGCATCTGTATGTCTGTGTGGCATCCATATGTGTTGTGCACCCTGTTTTACTTTTGTGCACCCTCTGACTGCAATAGGTAACTGTCATCCCAGAAATTGGATCAGACTAGGACATGCTGCAATTTTTTTTGCAGTCCATGTAAAAAAAACAAAAACTGCATGTCTGCATAGCCGCATTGACTGTAATGGATCAGTCAGATGCAAATACCAATAGCACATAGACGTGAAAATTGATTTATATCCCCTACCCACAGGACAGGTGATAAAAGTCTGATCCGTGGGGTTCTTGCTCCTGAGATCCCCATCGATCCTGAGAATGCGGGTCCTGTGTCCCCCTCTTCTCATCAATGTAGGTTTTCTGCACTCACTGCAGTGAGGAGGATACTAAATGGAGCAGTGGTTGAGCGTGCTTGTTGCTCCATTTATCTTGTAACTACCCGTTTCCGTCAGTCCCATTGCAATGAATGGAGCGGCACCAGACATACTTGATTGCTACTCCATTTAGTTTCCACATCCCTGCAGCGGGTCTAGTGAGGAGGAGGGGGGACATAGGATGCCCATTCTTGGAATTAGTGGGAGTCTCAGCAGTGAGACCTCCACCGATCAGACTTTTATCACCTATCTCGTGGACAGGTGATAACAGGACATTTTGGGAATAACCCTTTAACCAATTTTTCATTGTCTCATTGGATTTGAAATGAAAAAACCTCAGAAATGATCTTACAGCTCTCTACAGCTCCTGTGTAGGCCAATGTGTCACCATGGTAACAGACTACATACCGTGTTTTCCGGAAAAAAAGAGACTGTCTTATATTAATTTTTGCCCCAAAAGAGGCACAGAGTCTTATTTTTGGGGGAAAGCTTATACTCATCTGGTCCGCGGCATCTGGGTCCCTGATCTCTGGTGGCGATGCGGCAGGCTGCAGTATCCTCGGCGTTCACACAGAACTCTCTTTCTGGTGACAGTGGCTCAGCCAATCAGAGCCAGCGCTCGATGAGCGAACCACAGCCATTCAGTGATGTTGTTCACTGAATGCCTGTGAATGATTGAGTGCTGGCTCTGATTGGCTGGAGCTCGATCCAATCACAGCACTCGCTTGCTGGAGGCGGGATATTCAAAGCCCTGTCACCAGAAGAAGAGTTCTGTGTCAGTGCAGAGGACACGGCAGCCTACCACAGCCACGGGGACCAGCGCAAGAGACTCAGACACCGCCGTATTGATGTTATAAGTAAAGATAGAGGGGGCAGATGGAGGAGGGTATGACTGCAGGCTCAGACTATACAAGCTTCTTTGTAGTCTGTCACCATAGATGTATCATGGTTTATTTGAACAATTTTAGTTTATACTTATGTTTAATTGCATTTTGTTACAGGTCAGGAATGCCAAATTCTTGAATTGACCGATACAACGATAACTTGTAAAAGTAGTCCACAGCCGCTGGTTCTTCCTTTACTTTTCCCAGGTAATTGTATATATAGTGAAAATCCATTCATCCGGCACTAAGGGGTCTGATAGGTGCCGGATTATATCTGATATTCTGAAATACTGAAAGGTCTTAGAAACTAAACAATAACTCACTTAGTCGAAGATTGGATAAAAGGAAAACATGTCAAATGTTATTAACTACTTCAGGACTGCCCATAGGCTATAAATGTCAAGGCAGTTCTAGTCTATCTCTGCAAGAATGTTTTAAAACCTCCCGGCAGAGAATCCCCTAGAGCGCCCCCCACTGTGCAGGAACTCCATGATCTAAGTGCCTGACAGCTCAGATCACAGGGCTTTGCCTGGAGCATGGTCTCCATGCATGTGATGGCTATGAAAACATTAAGTTTGGGACTATTCTGCCAAAATTGAAAAATTGCTGCTTTATTTATAAGCCTTGTAAACGTAAAATAAAAAGGAAAGTTAAAAAATGATGCGGACAGAACATGAATATATTGTAAATGTTATTTATTAACTATTTTGTGAGGTATGACTATCTGTATTACTAGCAGAAAATGTCACATTTTGAAAAATCTAAATTCTTATAAATTTTCTTACAATTTTGGAGTTTTTTTCTAAATACGCAAAACATACCAACCAAAATTTACCATGAATATAAAGTAAAATGTGCCATGAAAAAATAATCTGAGAATCACTTGTATGAGTAATCGCTTTCCAAAGTTATCATCACATACAGTGAAACATGTCAGATTTGAAAAATTGGGCTTGGTCACATAACTAGCTTGGAGGGGGGGGGGGGGGGGTTAAACACATGCTCTGTTTTAAATTACCGTAGGTGCAATTTGCTCAATGTTTCCTAACTTAATGCATGCTCCCTATGAAACTCACCCAATGGTTCTGCAAAGAGGGTGGACAGTAAGTGAATGGACTATGTGTATCATCCATGGTCGGATTACATTTGACATTCTGTGGCTCACACCACTGACACTAATTATATTAAAGAGCCTAACGGCTTATTCAGACGACCGTATATCGGCCGGGTATTCACACCTGGCGGATATACGGCGTCTCTCTCTGCAGGGGGAGGAGGCTGTAAGAGCCGGGAGCAGGGCCCTGAGCTCCCGCACCCTCCCCGCCTCCTCTCTACCCCCTCGCCGCCCCTCTGCACTATCTGCAATGAGAGGGGGCGGGATGGGGTTGGGGCTAAGTTTCAAGACTTAGCTCCACCCCTGTCCCACCCTTCTCATTGCAAATAGTGCCGAAGGCCGGAGAGGGGGTGGAGAGGGGGTGGGAGCTCAGTGCACTGCTTCCGGATCTTCCAGCCTCCTCCCCCTGCAGAGAGGGACACCATATATCGGCCGGGTATTCATATATGGTCGTCTGAATAAGCCCTAATTCTGTGATATAATAATTGGACAGATTTGGTAAATAGAAAAAATAGGTGACAGCCACTGTAATGGCGGCCGTATTGGTTGTTAGACAGCTTTCCCAGAAACAGATAAGGAAAAAATTGATAAGAGTCAGGGAATCTTTAATAGTTCATCTGAGGATGACCCAAATAATAATTAGACAGGGTATAGAGAAGAACTGGGTAGAGCTACTCCAAGAGTAGAAAGTGCAGAGCCTAATTGACTTAACCCTTTCCAATCCACTGTCTGACGTCTTAAGACATTATGATTTAAGGCTGTACAGCTCCGATGTTGGAAGACGTCCGTTGGGGTTCTCTTACTATATATTGCCATCCTCTTTGCTGTTGGAGCCAATCCAACGTGTCACCTCTTGCAGTACTGGCCTTAGCCAGCATATAGCGCCATTGTATAACAGCAGAAATAGAGCAAGCCCCCTAGGAAAGCCAGGAATACAAATTGGATTGGAAAGGGTTAAAGTGGAGGAATCAGAAGTGCTGCCAATCCAGAAGATGCACCATATCTGCTAAGGGAAATGGAAAAATTAAACAAAAACTGGTAACAGTGCAAACTTCCAATCCATACAATGTGAGTCAAATGGAGAAAGTCCAGCTTCTCTTTCATGGATTAGTACTCAGCAAAAAGAACATGTTTTGGGGCAGAAAAAAAAACCCTTGCTCACCTTAGGCCCAATGCACACAGGCGTATTTGCATTATGGAATCCGGATTCCACAGCAATTACTGCCAGTTGTGATTTTCCACTCACAGAGGGAAAATAGCAGCATGCTCTATTTTGGTGCGGATGGCTTCCATTGATGTCAATGGAAGCTGTCCGATCTGAGGCCCGTTCGCAGCTGTCACTGCAAATGGGCCGCAGAATTCGTGTCATCACCTAGTGACAGCACATGGTCATCTGTACTGCGCATGTGTGCCGGCACAACAACCGGTACTTTTGCATTACAGATGAAGAACACTTAGGACAGGTAAGCAGAGGTGATTGGCCGGGCACCGGGTTGGTTTCCTCTCTGGGATCCCGCATTATAACTGCTGTCCATTCTGGCAAAGAAATGAGAATCCTGAATATATGATCTCCCTATAAGAATTCCTAAAAGAGTGTATGAAAATGGGTTTTCTAAACTAGGCAATACCTTAAAGTAATCTTATACTTTACTCTTAGGAAGCCGAGGGCTGAAGCTGGAGCGATGGAACGTCAGTGTTTCACTGAAAGATGCACTAAATTTGAATGAAAATTCTACTGGCTATGCTGGTTCTTCTTGGTTTGATGGGGCATCCAAATCTTGGCCTTTGGAGACCAACGCATTTGTCGCTCGGTTTAGTGGTTTCTTTGTGCCTCCGGAAACAGATTTTTACAATTTCTATATCAAGGGAGATGATAATTATGTTTTGTACTTCAGTGAATCGGAGGACGCTAAAGGAAAGGTAATTGGCACAATCTATGTAGCCACATAATACCACCATAATAATATAATACTGCCATATACAGCCTACATAATATCACCATACATTGCCAAATAATATGTAGTATCCAAATAATATTCTCTTAAAGAGTCCATTGGCATATTAATACCACAACTGAAACAAACAATGCAAATAATACGGGACGGTTTTGTTTACTACTGAGGTTTCACACAATCAGTGTTTCTCTAGTTAATGAGGACCCTAAGGAATTACTAGTTTGCCACCTCCCTAAAACCAGCCTGAAGTCTTCTGGATTTATATACTGGCTGATGCAAACATAAATGCTATATATACAATATACCAGAACAAACACTGTTTACCACCACAAACTACTTGCATCTCTGAGTATCAACCAAAAATATTCAAGTTGACAGATCAAAATTTTAACATATTATACAGCTGCAATCAAAATTGTTCAATCCACATTGCAAATCAGCTTGATCTACTGAATGTATAAACTTTAAGCCACTCGCAAAAACATTTAAACAAGAAAAGTTTAACTATCTCAACACAACTAATATAACAAGTTGTTCCTCCAAATTCACAACAATATGCCACTCATAAGAGCACACATTTGCACATTGGATGTTGTCTCAATCACACCTGATGCAACTAATCAAGGGCTTCATCAGTTGCATCAGGTGTGCTTGAGATAAAACACATCAAATACCTGAAGTGGCGAAGCCTTTGCTAACTGTCATGTTTGATTGCATGTTAGAAATATGGCTAAGGCTTTATTCACACGATTGTATATCGGTCTCCGTTCTCATTGCCGGCTGATATATATGCTACCGTCTGATGTATTGGATTGCACTATTTTTCCTGGCTGGAATACGGACGCTACCATAGACTCCTATGGGGGCCAATGACAGCTGCCGGAGAGGGGAGGTGGGAGGGAGTTTAGAAACCTGACTGCTAAACTCCCTCCCACTTCTCTCCTCTTCTCCACCCCTTGCCGGATGTTTGCAATGGGAGGGGGCAGGTGCTAGTTGCTAAGCTTCCGTCCTGCCCCCTCCCATTGCTGGCTGCTGACAAGGGGCAAAGAGGGGGCGGGAGCTTAGCACACTAGCTCCGTCCTACCTCCTGCCCTTGCCGAGAGCCGGCGAGGGGGCAGAAAGGGGGAAGGCAGTTTAGCAAAGCTAAACTGTCTCTCCCCGCCCAACGGCAATCCGGACATATATGTGCTGGGCTTGAGCATCTGAACAGGTGCACAAACGGCAGATTTGTGCGTCCATTCACGCGTTTTTATGGCGCCGACAGGTACACGTAAAAATGCCTACACCCGTGTGAAAGAGCCCTAAATCAAGAGAGTTGTCCAAAAAGTTAACAGAAGAGTTCATTGCCTTGTACAAACTTGGAAAAGGATACAAAAAGATAGCAAATCCATCAAATGTTCCTAGGGATACAGTAGGAAGCAGTTCACAAGCTCAAAATTCAAGGAACGCTGGTTACACTACTTGGATGTGGCAGAAAAAGGAAGCCATCACCGGCTGCTATCAGATGCCTGAGGAGGCGGGTGGTCAGGAATCCTAGGGTGACTACAGAAAACCTGCAGCAAGATTTGGTGGCAGCAGGCACTGAGGTTTCCATTTGCACAGTACGGGGCATACTAAATGCTGAAGGTCTTCATGCCTGAACCTCAAGACGTACACCTCTACTGACCCAAAAGCACAAGAAAAGTCGGATCCAATATACTCAAAGCCATATAAATAAGCTGCAGAGGTTTTGGGATTCTGTTCTGTAGAGTGATGAAACAAAACTGGAACTTTTCAGGTCTATAGATCAGCAGTATTTCTGGAGGAGAAAGAAGGAAGCCTATAGCGAAAAGTACCCCCTGCCTGCAGTGAAGCATGGCGGTGGCTCGGTGATGCTCTGGGGCTGCTTTGCACCCTCTGACACTGGAAAGATAGATATGAGATAGATAGATATTTATGAGATAGATAGATGGATATGAGATAGATAGATATGGGATAGGTAGATAGATAGATATGAGATAGATAGATAGATAGATAGATAGATAGATAGATAGATAGATAGATAGATAGATAGATAGATAGATAGATATGAGATAGATAGATATGAGATAGATAGATGGATATGAGATAGATAGATAGATAGATAGATAGATAGATAGATAGATAGATAGATAGATAGATAGATAGATAGATAGATAGGAGATAGATGGATATGAGATAGATATGAGATAGACAGACAGATAAAACTTCTCTCTGGTTTTCTCTTATCCCCTGTATTTCCTGATAACAGGTGCAGATAGCCTACGGCAATAAAACAACGTCTTACTTCTCCCATCCATCTCAGAAGTCACCAACTTTTTACCTGCAGAAGGCCAAGCTGTAAGTCAGATTGTATGATTGTATTGCCTAAGAGCAAAGATTTATTTTCCTCAACTTCAGCAATTACTTGAAAATTAGTTTGTTTCCAATGACAATATTGATGGCCTCAGAGCTTTAATGCCTGCACAGAGTCAGCTTTGGTACTTTGCATTCTGGGAAGTGTAGTCCTTACACCAGGCATGTAGTGCAACCTCAACACCACATATATTAATCGCATGTGTGAAAAACTAATTGTCCCTCTGCATCATAGCAGTTTAGCTACAGTGTTAACAATGTGTCTTGCAACAAATCTGTTGTCAGTTCTGATAAGAGAGTTTTTCCTCTGTATAGCTCATCATTATTTAATTGGGGGTTCCACCGCTTGAGATCCCCAGGGATCAGCTGATTAAAGCGACAGTAGTGCTTGGGTGAGTGCTGCTATCACTTTAGACCATACCAGGCACAGTGCCGTAAATTGTATAGGGGCTGTGTCTGGTACTGCAGCTCAATACTATTGAGCTGCTCTCAGACCATGACACACATGAACGTGATGTCTCAGAAGAGGCCGCAGTGCTCGCCCATGCGCCACACCCTCCTCAATCAGCTGATGAGCAGGGATCCTGATCGGCGCACCCCCACGAGCAACTATTGATAACCTATCCTGAGGACTGGTTATCAATAGTTTAGTCCAAGAAAACGCCTTAAGGCCTCATGTCCATGGCATGCACAGATTCCTAGTGCAGAAACCCGCAGCAGAATCCATCAGTGCCCGTAGCCATGGAAGTTTACTCACCTGTCCGGATGCGGGTCTTCTCCGTCCCAGCCGGATCTTCTTCTCTTCTGCACTGCAGACTGTTTGAGCATGCGCAGTGCATTGTTTTTCAAATGTCCTGCTTTCCCGCGGATCCGTAACATGTCCACAGTGTCAGCTGTGGGTGTGCCGCGGATTGGTCGGCTTCCATTGACTTCAGTGGAAGCCGTCCGTGCGGGAATTCGCACAAAATGGAGCATGCTGTGATTTTTTTCCCCCACGCATGTGGTCCGCACGCTGGGAAAAATGACAGTCGCAGGTATTCAATTACCTGCGGATGTCCAATGATTGTCTTTGGGCATATTGAACTGCAGATCGTCCACGCGGGTGATACGCATTTCAATTATGCCTGTGGACATAAGCTTCTGAGGCATACAATACGTATTTGCAGATGTTATTAGCTGCTCCTTTATGTAACATGGGTTATATTTTGGGTCACAAATGAGATATGAAAGATGATAAAAGACATCAAAAGAGATTCTACAATGTCGACTAAATTACTTATGGGTCTGTTCATTGGAGATCTAGGAAAATGACTTTTCTGGCCACTTCCAGGTGTTACTTTGAAGCACATATTCTGAATGTGCACGGATCTGCAGCACTCGATGTCGGTGTATACAAACGGCAAAGTCCGTATACAGAACAACAAACATCCGAGGCAGTAAATGAAGTACAGGCCATACGGTCACAGAGCGCTGCCGTTCCAGAAAAGCAAGTATGTGCAGTAATATATAGTGTCTGTATTATTGGATCCCATTATACAGGATACCAAATCCAAGAGATGACTGAAATGTCCTTCTTCCCCTCAGGTTATAACCGTACAGGACTGGACCACAACCCAACAAGCAGTACATGAAGTGCAAAAAATTACTGTTACCAAATACTGCACTTTTCTGTGTCCCACCATGTATTACAGACTGGTCCACAGCAACGAAGAAACAGGTAATTTTATAGAATGATGACTGGATGACGTACAGCCAAATCCTTTCCAAGCTACCATATCTAATTAATCTATCTCCTATCCAGCGCCAGCATTTGGCTAGATCGCACCCTTGCAGAGTATTTTCTGGTACCCCACCACCTTCCCATCATAACAAACAAACAAAATATATATAAGCTGATATACCTGGCTTCGCTCAAGTTAATTTGGTACAGTTATTTACATGTTGTCCGCACGGAAAATCTTATGAAGTGGTGGTTACTTTATAGGAACTGAGGAATAAAATATGTATACACATAGAGGAGCGTTAGATTCTTCTCAGTATGCATGTACCGATGTCCCTCTGCAGAATGTGTCACCCCTCCCACTCTCCTCACTTTCTGCCCTTAAAGGTAACACCTATTTTTATTCAAATTTATCCCCAGACTGGAGTTTGCAGCCCTTTATTAGCCTTAAAGGCATGCTCCATCCCTGCAGCCCATGGCCGCTTCCTCATGTACTTTACAGCTTTTCAGTATATGCACACAGAGGTCAGTTAGATTCTCCTCAGTACATACACAGAGGTGGGGTAGATTCTCCTCAGTATATACACATAGAGATGAGGTAGATTCTCCTCAGTATATATACATAGAGGTCAGTTAGATTCTCCTCAGTACATACACAGAGGTGAGGTAGATTCTCCTCAGTATATACACATAGTGGTGAGGTAGATTCTCCTCAGTATATACACACAGAGATGAGGTAGATTCTCCTCAGTATATACAGATAGAGGTGAGGTAGATTCTCTTCAGTATATACACATAGTGGTGAGGTAGATTCTCCTCAGTATATACACATAGTGGTGAGGTAGATTCTCCTCAGTATATACACACAGAGATGAGGTAGATTCTCCTCAGTATATACAGATAGAGGTGAGGTAGATTCTCCTCAGTATATACACATAGTGGTGAGGTAGATTCTCCTCAGTATACAAATCCTTTCTCTAGGCTTTATGGTTTCTGAGAAAAGAACTATGTCATGTATCGCAGATGTTTGCACAGCTTTTCATGCTTAGAATTGAATAATCAAGTTGTGACCTCTGTACTTTTCGTATTTAGGATGTAAAGAATGGCCGTGGCAAATTTCACGTTTGTGCGGTACAGATGTGTGTTGCTAGTTACATTACATAGGGGGTCACTTACTTTCACACTTAGGTCCTCACATTGGATGGTCCCTATATAATTATACCTCTTCTCCATATGTAACATTAGCTCCCATTATACCATCAGATTATTTTATGTTATATCATCAATATATCTATAGATTCAATTGGATGGACCCTACATGATTAGACCTTTCCTTTTCCCTCCCCTTTCTGTTTTCTACTCCTTTCCCTTTTTGCACTATATATGTTTTGTTGTTGAATTTTATAAATTTGTGCTTGATAAAGGAGCAATACAAGCTCCGAAATGCGTTTCACTTTTACCTATCATTGCTGTTTTTGACATTTTCAGTCAATGAAATATATCCTTTTATAACACAGAGGATTTTTGGATTTTTCTTATGTCCACCCCTTTATTATAGACTCGCACTGCTTCCACAAGGGGCTTACTGCAGATATAATTCTCTCTAATTACTAATTGGTGTTTTTTGGTACCCTGAGCGCAGGAGATTTTTTCTTTATGTCAGTTTATCTTTGTTTACTCCTGGGGTTCACTAACACCCTAGATTTCTCCTTGCACCAACTCTCCCCGGATGTCCCTTAGACAGGGTGTCTCTCACCACCAGTACACTTCCATATACATGGACTACGGACACAATGGCAAACCTTTATAGGTTGTGCCATTAAACGTTTGGCCACATATCTACATTTCCATCTACAGAGGCGCTGTCCTGACTACTTGTAAGTTCATAACATAAACACCCCACCTGAATCAAGCTCAGTACATAAATACAGCATCAGAACATAAATACAATGGCAAAACCGAACTTGTAACATAAATACTGCATGAATCAACCGCATTACACACATATATATATATATATATATATATATATATATATATTACCATAACCGAGCTCATAACATAAATACAGCTCTAGAACAAAAGCTCATAATGTAAATACTGCACCAGAACCAAGATCATAGCATAAATACAGCTCCAGAAACAGGCTTGTTATATAAATACAACACAAAGCATACTCAGCTGGAAAATGCAATAGCAGAACCAAGTTTAGTACATAAATGCAATAGCAGAAGAACCAAGCTCATTACATAAATACAGCACCACAACCAAACTCATAAGAGAAATTCAGTAGCATAGCTAAGAAATTGTGTTATGGGAGACATCAATGGGCCGTCAGCGGCACCTTACAACATCAGAGGGAAGGAGACAGAGCCAGGAGGATAGTAATTCATGTAGCTACACAAGATGCTGCTGTACAGTGAAAGAATGTCATCAGGCTGAGCGGAGCTAATGCAGGTGGTCCTGGCAGCTTACATCTGCCTAGTGCCCCCCCTACAAACTATTGGCCAAAGCCTTGTGCGACTACACAAGTCACATGTAGCTAAGGCCGACTATCTATCTATCTATCTATCTATCTATCCCATATCTATCTATCTATCTATCTATCTATCTATCTATCTATCTATCTATCTATCTATCTATCTATCCCATATCTATCTATCCCATATCTATCTATCTATCTATCTATCTATCTATCTATCTATCTATCTATCTATCTATCTATGTATCTATCCCATATCTATCTATCTATCTATGTATAATAATAATAATAATAATCTTTATTTATTCCGCAGCGCTTATGTATCTATCTATGTATCTATCTCCTATCTATCTATCTCCTATCTATCTATCTATCTCCTATCTATCTATCTATCTATCTATCTATCTCATATCTAGCTCCTATCTATCTATCTATCTATCTATCTATCTATCTATCTATCTATCTATCTATCTATCTCATATCTAGCTCCTATCTATCTATCTCATATCTATCTATCTATCTATCTATCTATCTATCTATCTATCTATCTATCTATCTATCCCATATCTAATAATAATAATAATCTTTATTTGTATATCTCCAACTTATTCCGCAGTGCTATCTATCTATCTATCTATCTATCTATCTATCTATCTATCTATCTATCTATCTATCTATCTATCTATCTATCTATCTCATATCTAGCTCCTATCTATCTATCTATCTCTCTCTCATATCTATCTCCTATCTATCGATCTCATATCTATCTATCTATCTATCTATCTATCTATCTCATATCTATCTATCTATCTCAATCTCTCTCATATCTATCTATCTATCTCAATCTCTCTCATATCTATCTATCTATCTCAATCTCTCTCATATCTATCTATCTATCTATCTCATATCTATCTATCTATCTATCTATCTATCTCATATCTATCTATCTATCTCATATCTATCTATCTATCTCATATCTATCTATCTCCTATCTATCTATCTCATATCGATCTCCTATCTATCTATCTATCTATCTCATATCTATCTATCTATCTATCTATCTATCTCATATCTAGCTCCTATCTATCTATCTATCTATCTATCTATCTATCTCATATCTAGCTCCTATCTATCTATCTATCTATCTATCTATCTATCTATCTATCTCATATCTAGCTCCTATCTATCTATCTCATATCTATCTATCTATCTATCTATCTATCTATCTATCCCATATCTAATAATAATAATAATCTTTATTTGTATATCTCCAACTTATTCCGCAGTGCTATCTATCTATCTATCTATCTATCTATCTATCTATCTATCTCATATCTAGCTCCTATCTATCTATCTATCTCTCTCTCATATCTATCTCCTATCTATCGATCTCATATCTATCTATCTATCTCATATCTATCTATCTATCTATCTCAATCTCTCTCATATCTATCTATCTATCTCAATCTCTCTCATATCTATCTATCTATCTCAATCTCTCTCATATCTATCTATCTATCTATCTCATATCTATCTATCTATCTATCTCATATCTATCTATCTATCTATCTATCTATCTATCTATCTCATATCTATCTATCTATCTCATATCTATCTATCTATCTCATATCTATCTATCTCCTATCTATCTATCTCATATCGATCTCCTATCTATCTATCTATCTATCTATCTATCTATCTATCTATCTATCTATCTATCTATCTATCTATCTATCTATCTATCGTATCTAAGTGGTTTTAGTGTCTCTTGCATTTTTAAACCTACACATGAAGTATGTTCCCTTTGGTAGGTCTGCTGTCAGCTGATGCGACTGCTCCTGAAATTCAAGCAGCATTAAATAAACTATGGTCTATACAGCCAGATACAGTCTCCGTTCAACAGAAATCTTCTGGTGCAGAAAATGTATATACTGTGACGTTCAATTCACAAAGAGGTGAGTAAAGATGAGGTAAATTCTAAAATAAGCTAAAGAAAGGAAAAAAATATGGGAAGAATAACGTGAGAGTACCTTTCAAATTCCGGCAACCCATCAGATCTGTGCCGTCATCTTTTGCCTATAAGGGTCAATTATCCAGAAAGTCAATAACAGAACTAGTGCAAAGGAAAATTAGTGCAACGGCACATATGAGCCAATTCCTTAATGTGACACTTGGTTCCCGACAAACCAAAATGGCTGCACTGACTCTCTGAGTACATGGTGCATGCTGTGCAAACGCTCTATGTATAGTAAATCATACATTTTACTATACTAGGCTGGGGGGGTCACTACATATGGATTCATATAACCTTTAATGAACTTAATAAACCAGTCTGCAGTGAGCTCCCTCTAGTGGCAACAATTTTATTTATTTTTCCCCTCAACTACTCAGAGAGGGGTTTGGGGTACTAAGAAACCCACATAAGTTTGCCACCCATGTTGCTTTGTTCCTCAATGGTGGGGGTGAAAAAGTCATGTTTTCTCTTACATGAGGAACTATATGTATAGCTTTCTGTTGCCCTCCCAATTACATTATGCACTATACAAATATCATTGATTTTAGGTGATTTCCAGCTTCTCTCCTATGAAATTCTGCGTGGAAGTAACATTTCAGTGGATATTGAAGAGACAACTAAAGGAGTTTCTGACATGGAGACGTTCACTTTAGTGTGGGATGATGTCTACTCTACACCTCTGGCTGCAAATGCATCTTCTCTAGAGGTCAGTAACGTGAGACAACCGATCAGACACAGTCATAACAATGTCGGTTCTCGGGTCTGGAATCCGATTAGAAAAGCAGCCGTAAACAGTTATAAATAGTGTTCAGCACATACAGGGGGGCTCCAAGCCTTTACACTACCTGAGGTGAAGGGTGAAATGGTGCCCCCCACCTCCCCAAAAAATACACTCATTTTATAGGCAATAGTGCTTATACACAAGATACCTAACACATATTTGGTCCATTGAACTTGCCTGAAGTGACAGAGTAATAGTGACCCCACTAGTGGCCTTAATAGACTAAGTAACTCTCTTAATGACACCAATAATAATAGTTACCCCCTTAATAGCCCGAGGAGTAATAATGACCTCCTTAATGGCCCTAATAGTTATAGTGACTCTATTAGCAGCCCCAGTAGCAATAGTGACCCAATTAATGGCTCCAGTAGTAATAGTGATCCCCGTAGTGACCCGAGTACTAATAGTGACTCCCTTTATGGCCCCAGTAGTTATAGCGACCCCATTAGTAATAGTGTTGACTTCATTAAGGGCCCCATTAGTAAAAGTGACCACCTTAGTGGTACCAGTGGTAATAGTGACCCCCAGAATGGCCCAAGTACTAACAGCACACCCCATCTTCAAGATAGGTTATCAATAGCTAGTTGATCGTCAGGCCAGCTGTCAGTGTGGATAGTCCTAGAAGCAGATAGGGCTGCTGTAATACAGACTGCGCTATTTGGTATTGCAGACACAACTCTCATTGTATTCAATGGGAGCTGTTCTTTTAATACCAACCTGGGCCACTGCAATGTTGACAGTGCTATCTGCATCCAACACTGTCCACACTGATAGCAGGCATGACAATCACCATTAACATGTTTTACCACTGAAAATCAAGTGTGAAGTGGCTGCCACTAGGCGTCTCCCCTCTAGCACCCTTGCAATCCACTACCTGCCTTTAGTCCTTTGGCTTCTCTAGTAACAGGGACACTGCTAATTATTACATGCAACCAAGTGTGTGTGTGTGGGGGGGGGGGGGGGGGGGATTAGGATGCTGCCAGCTGATTGGAGCAGGGCTATACAAGGTAGCATGGAAAATGTAAGAGAGGAAGCCCTGACCAGTCCAGACCCTCCAGCCCCCCCTTCATAAGAGGCAGCATAAAAATAGGAAAATCTACATGGAAACTTTAATTGATAGAGCTCAAGCTGGGAGCAAACAGCAGCCAATCAGGACTAAGGCTGTTTTTGGATTTTTTTTAAAAACTCCGGTACTCTTTAAGAAGGTGGATTTCAAGTGAATGCCAAAAATATGAACATTTTCAGTTTTGCTTGTGTTTCTCAACTATTAAACTCTGCTTCATCTAGGTGCAGAATGCTGTATTGGGAATCCTAAGTGCGCAGTGTCCAGACGCAATAGCCAAACATAAGGAAGGTTCTTCAGTCAAGTATTTCAGGAACTATGAAAATGATTTCACCTCGGTATGAAAAAACTAATTTGAAAGCATTCTCCTTCCCATTAATTACTATGACGTATATGCAGCAGAGATAAGTTTGTCATCTTTGTGGCTGCATTGTTAAATAACAGCCCAGGTTAACATAATGTAGTAATGTTCTGGTACATAGAGGAGGATCCTGAGCGTGGAGCACATCCTATGAAGTCTGTACAGTATATCCTAAACAACCCCTCCAATTGCAGTACTAGATTACGAATACAGTCAGATTTATCCTGTCTGAGATGGCCGATGCAATCTTCAGACTACCAAATCCTACAGTGATTGGCCAGAGCTGATCATGTTATCCACACTGACCAATCAGAGATCAGTGCACAGTCGCAGCCATCTTGGACGGCTGAAAACAGAGCCCAAAACTGGTGGATCGGAGGACTGCAGGTGATATACCCTCTGCCCTTCCAATCAAGGAACATAATTTTTGCCTGAAACTGGAGGATCGTTTGAATGTAAAGTTACTACTTTTTTGCATTTTAGATGTTTGGGAAAGTAAAACTAATTTGGTTGCAACGGGAGACATATCCTTTGAAACAGGTTTTGTGGAGTCAATATTGATGACCTATCTTCAAAATAGGTCATTAATAGTTGATTGGCTGGGAACTGCCACTCAGGATCCCCACCGATCAGCTGTTTGAGGAGGCTATGTGTTAGGGATTTAATGTGGATTCGCTGTGTCACCCAACCAGTAGATAGAACAGACCAGAAGGTCAAACAGCTGACTCTGGAAACCCGCATGCTCACCGCTGGAAGGCTTGACTTGGAATGCAAAGGTAACCAGGGGATCTAGCCCTATGCTGGAAGCAGGAGATGGAAAGTCCCTGCCTATCAGCAGAGAATTCAGCCTGACAGGGCGGCCCTGCGCGGGAAACTAGGCGCTGATTTACCCTGTCAGGACTTGTCACCAGGAAGTTGGATAGCACCACGCCGTCTGCAGAACAAAGGACTGAGCAAGTTCAGGACCAAGCTGAAGGAATGAGCAAACTGAAGACCAAGCACCAACTGCAAACACAGGAGCAACAGGAGCTTCTGCGACACGTGCATATATGAGGGCTCATACACCAACACTGCAGCAGAGGCTATCAGGTCTGAAGCCTCTATATAGTGGTAAAGATTTGACAAACAATCCGCAGCTGGGTGGAAGAGGCAGAACCAATTTAATCATGGATGTGCTGGAAAAAAGACAATCACAGATTCAGAGAATGACGCCCACGCCTGCCAGACCTAATGCTATGGTGCTTGTATAAGCACTGTAGCCTCTTCTCAGTCATGTAACGGCACTTTCATTGATTACATGGCCTGGACGATGCTCAGTTCCCAGAATTGATTTGCAGTACCAGGCACAATCGCTATGTAATAAGCTGAAGTGACAGCAGCACCGCTGTGACTTCAGTCAGTTCATCGGCAGAGATCCCAAGCAGTGGATCCACATCGATCAACTATTGGTGAGTTATCCTGAGGATAGGTCATCAATATTTTAGTCTTGGGAATCATCTATAACACCTTGTGATATGAGGACACCAAATGATAAGCCTCTGCTACCTCGTGGCATTCATGGAAACCCATTCTGGTTTGTGTCTTTCTGTCATTTATATGGTTAGTGCAAACCACTGACTCTTTTTACCCGTGCTGTAATATTTGGGAGTCTATTAGCCCCAGCTCTTATACATCTCCCCCAATAACTATTCATTCTCTCTGCAGTCTTCCGGCAGGGGAACTTTAACTAATGAGACCGAACCATTTTGTGGCCGATCTTCCTTGAAGAATCCACGAGTGCTTTATGATTATAAAGAGCAGAAGCCAGTGACTCTATCAGCGTATGGTTATATCTCACTAACTCTACATAGCAAGGTATGGTCGGATAGTTTTCATCTATGTAATATTCACTATGGCTGGTTTGGGATGAATACAAGAGTTTTTAGAAAGTGGTCAAAAATATGTGCATTTCAGATACTGGAGACTTGCTGCCTCCATACATGTCATATTCTCAACAGATTTTGCTAAAATTGGTACAAGCTACGAACATTTAACTAATGTGTTCGGTCAACTCTATAGTAAAATGGTACAATTCTGTGTGCATGCACCCACCACTAGGAGGAGCTGAAGAGCTTACTGCATACTGTTTATACATTCAACTCAATTAAAACAGTATGCAGTAAGCTCCCCCTAGTGGTGGCTGCAGATAACATAATATTTATTATTTAACTCTATAAATATGCAGAGAATTCGGAGCTCTGTGTGACGAAACTGGATTCTGACCACTATACAGTACTGTACAGTATATTAACCTCTTTCCAAAGTCTTTGTATGATGGAAGTCAGAAGGGATTCTATGGTTGTCAACCTGAATTTTTCATTGTCCTGGACAGCTTATCCAAAAACCACGGACAGCCAGCATTTTTTAAGGACACATTGGAAGACCATAATGAATGATATAGATTACAATTATCATAATACATGTCTATATGTCAAATACTGGCAGGAACGCATTACCAGCACTTACTGTGAGCTGTAAAAGCATGAGAATTACAATAATAAAACCTGCAAAAGTATCACCGACCTCACGGATGCATCTAATATTCTTTTAACCCCTTGAGTGGCACGCCCGGAAATTTTCTGGGACGAGCTCCACTGCCGATAGTGATATAGCCCGGAAGATTTCCAGGCTATGTATCACTATGGGAGCTGCAGAGCACAATGCCACAAGCTGTGGCATTGTGCTCTGCCTGCACTGTCCCACAGAGAACAAAGCAAGGGCTTTGAAAAAACAGCAGAAGATATTGCCGATCTGCCGGCAATCTCCTGCTTCTAAGTCTCCTGCTTTGTTTACAGGTTGCCATAGAGACCATCGGCTTGTCAGAAGCAAGCCGATGGTCTCTGTGGCAGGGAGAGCTGGTGCTCAGCTGTCAGAGGACAGCTAGGTACCAGCTCTTGCAGCAGAGATCAGAGAAAACCTCCGATCTCTGCTGTGTTAACCCTTTACATGCTGCAGTCTATGTGACTGCAGCATGTAAAGGGCTGTCACTGCAGCATGTAAAGGGCTGTCACCATCGGAACCCCGGAATGTGATCAGGGGGTCCTGATGGGTCCCTGTGGAAGTCCCCTAAAGGGGCCAAAAAAAAAAAAAAAAGTAAAAGTAAAAAAATTATTAAAAAAAATAACACTTCTCTCCCTTTACTTTGTAAAAAATCAAAAATAAAATCACACATGTGGTATCCATGCGTCGTAATGACCCAGAGAAGGAGGTTAATACATTATTTAACCCCTTAATGACATGGCCCCTTTTTTTCTTTTTTCCCCATTTCTTTTTTTTCCTCCCCCCTGTTTAAAAAATCACAACTTGTCCCGCAAAAAACAAGCCCCTATATGGCCATGTCAATGGAAAAATGAAAAAGTTATGGCTCTTGAGACGCAACTGCAAAACTAGTTGAAATTCAATGATTAGACCATTTTAAAAAACCTGCCCTGGTGGGCACGACAGGGTGGTAGGAAACCCGCCACTCAAGGGGTTAATGGACACTGGAAAAAAGGGCCCTATTTTCATGAACTGTCCAGGAATGTATGGATGGTTGGCACCCTGGGGATCAGGAGCTGATACCTGCTAAATAAGCGGTGGTTGTATTGTACAGCTGACATTTATCCTGCCGTAGCCGAGATTCGAGGCTGATCAACCCTTTAGATTCTGCAGTCGATAGCAATAGTGGGGCTCCTTTGGCACTAATGACATTGGATACTCTCTGTGGCAAACTTTCTACTAATGTCTGATACATTTCAGCTGGTATTTCCCTCCATTCATCCTGCAAAACTCTGGAGAATGCATTTAGAGTAGACTGAGTCTGTTCGTATTTCCGGACCTGACGTTCCAGTTCAGCCAGAAAATGATTAATGGGGTTCAGGTGGGAATTCTGTGCAGGCCAATCCAATAATGTAACATTCATATCCTCAAACCAATGTAGAACAGCATTAGATTTGTGACAAGACTCGTTGTCTTGTTGGAAGTATTGTTAACCATTCATAAAGAATTGCCACATTGTCGGCAGCACATTGCATATATAAAGGATATACAAAATGGTTGTTACATGGGAGTATAAGGGTATACAGGCATACACAGCAAGACAGTATTTTAAAATTAAACAAGGAGAAAAATAAACGAAAGATACCAGGTTTGGGATGTCCAGCCCAAGATTCTGATCCATGCAGAGTCACTGAAGCAATGGGAGCAGCCTTACGCCAAGGCATATCTCTGAAGTCTGACAACAGGGGTTTGTGGAGTCCTAAATTATAAAGGATCCCTCAGAACACACCTTCTCCTGCCCCCGCTGTCATTCAGGAGGGTTGGGGTGGGGCCATGCATCCCTTGTGGAAAAATCATAATTCCCCATTTTTCCCATATCTTCGCAGGAGATACTCCAAACGGGAATTCATGTCTGGCATATTTCCAGTCATGATTTTATCTATTCATCGATACTAAGCATAACACATAAATTATGCTCAGCCACGCGGATATGCTGTTCGGGAGTAATACTGATCTCATACCGCAATGTGTAGATGTGTTTCATTCAGCTGGCCCACCCGATTCCAAAAATATGACTCCTATCAGGATAGGACCTTCATACAATCAATAATCTTTATTAAGAGATTTTCCATTAATCTGACTTTCGGTGTCAGGGAGTCTGCCGGACTACCCGAGGTGTTAAAGGGGTTGTCCCGCGCCGAAACGGGTTTTGTTTTTTTTTTAACCCCCCCCCCCCCGTTCGGCGCGAGACAACCCCGATGCAGGGGTTAAAAAAACAAACCGGAGAGTGCTTACCTGAATCCCGGCGGTCCGGCGTCTTCATACTCACCTGCTGAAGATGGCCGCCGGGGTCTGCTCCCTCCGTGGACCGCAGCTCTTCTGTGCGGTCCATTGCCGATTCCAGCCTCCTGATTGGCTGGAATCGGCACGTGACGGGGCGGAGCTACACGGAGCCGGCATTCTGCACGAGCGGCTGCATTGAAGAGAGCAGAAGACCCGGACTGCGCAAGCGCGGCTAATTTGGCCATCGGAGGCCGAAAATTAGTCGGCACCATGGAGACGAGGACGCCAGCAACGGAGCAGGTAAGTATAAAACTTTTGATAACTTCTGTATGGCTCATAATTAATGCACAATGTACATTACAAAGTGCATTAATATGGCCATACAGAAGTGTATAGACCCACTTGCTGCCGCGGGACAACCCCTTTAAGCCTCACTGGCAGGGGGGTCAATTAACATCTACCTGTCACTGGCTAATGTTTATTGCCATTATGCTCAAAAGACTTCCTGAAGCCCAGTGCATATCAGAGGCCTCTCAGATGTGAGGGAGGAAGGGGAGATTAAAACGTTGAATTAATCTTTCCCAGTATCCTGAGCAGCAAGTTGCTATAGATAGTTGGGGGACACTTTATCAATATCTCTATATCACAGCCATGTCCTTAAAACTCTTAAAACATCATGTTTTTTTACTGCACAGTGAGTGCCATAACAGAAAACAAACACAATGCCAGAATTGCTATTTCCTTGATCTCCTTGCCTCCAAAAAATGTATCAAAAATTGTATGTTCCCTTTAAATGGTACCCATATAAACTACAGGTCATTATACAAATAGCGAGCTTAATCAACAGAAAATAAAGAGTTATAAGGCTTAGAATTCGGTGACACAAAACTAACTTAAAACTTGAAAAAAACTATATATATAGATTGGGTTTTTGTCGGAATAATTTGTCATTTTACTGCAACAGTGAACGCTGTAAAAACTAAATCCACAAAACGCTGGCAGCAGTGCATTTTTATTTTCAGTCCACCCTACCTAAAAGTTTTAAAACTTTTCCAATAAATTAATTGATACCCTTAAAAATACAACTTGTCCTGCAAAGAGCAAGCCGTGACACAGCTACGTAAGAAAAAAAAAGTTCTACCTCTTGGAAGGTGAGAGATGACAAAACACCAATCAGAAAATGAATACTGAGTGCAACGGGAAGGGGTTACATTGTGTTCACAGGTAGAGATTCACAGTAATAGTGATGATCAGATTATCGGGTCTCTGTTGGGGGTGGATTATATATATTTATACATGATGGCTCTTTCCTTTTGTATCTGTGATTGTGTTTCTGTCTTGCTTTCAGCTCTGTTTTGCCTACAAGGGATATCTTTTGAATACAATTGGTCTAAATTTTACATATGAAGACAGCCGTTATCTAGGGACCGTCAAACGAATAATCGATAACTTCAGCTATAGGTTTGCTCAGGGGAGCAGGTATGATTCTCTTCATCTCTGATTTATTCTTGAAACTAAAATGTAATTAAAGGGTTATAAACTAACTGGGGGCAGAGAACAGTGTATAATAGAGAAATAAACTATACTCACCTTTTAACCCTTTCTAATCCAATTTGTATCCTGGTTTTCTAAGCGGGCTTACTCTTTTTTCTGCTGTTATACAATGGCGCCATATGCTGGCTAAAGCCAGTACTGCATGAGGTGACACGTTGGATAGGCTCCGACAGCAGAGAGGCTGGCAATATACAGTAAGAGAACCCCGATGGACATCTTCCAACATCGGAGCTGTACAGCCTTAAATCGTAATATCTTCAGAGGTCAGACAGTGGATTGCAAAGGGTTAAATGTCCCCCTTTCCTGCTCCCCACCGGTCCAGTCCCAGAATCAACAGCATATTCCGTTCATGTGATTGTGTAGAAGAGGCCGATGTGAAAGCATGGGAGAAGACTCCCTCGCTAATGCAAATGAATGTCCCGCCGTCTCCCCAGCGCCAATATTTTGGCGCACTATAAGGGGCATATAAAAAGGCTGGAGCAGCGTCACAGCTCCAGGCCCAAAGAGCAGCAACATCATGGCAGTGTCCATTGCAGGACCAGTAATATAGCAGTAGCCTCAGCTGCCCACACTGAGCAAGAGAGTAAAACAGGTTAGAAGTGCCTTGACAACGTAGGGGTGTAGAAGACCAATAGAAGACCAATCAAATCCCCATAGCACAAGGGAGGGAGTCTTCCTTCCCGCATGTATCTGACACTGTGGTGGTGGTGTTGAAGAGGCTGAGGTAACACAACGGGAACTGGAGTCAACACCGGAACTTTTTGCGAGTGTGCTAATTACCACCAGTACTGTATTTTGCAAACCCCTGGCCAGGGTGCGGGTAAATGGACTAGTTAGCAAATCCTTGCAAGGATAAGCAATATGTGTGACATGTACGTGTAATGCAAAGCATTAATGTAAATGTGTATTGTATATGATGGTTAAGTATAACATACCTGATGTGGTGCAATAAAGTGTAAGGACTATAACGTGTCTATTGACACAGGATTTGTTATGGCACGGTAAGGCACATGTGAGAGAACAGCAGTATGGAGTATCGTAAAGTAATGTGATTAGTGTAATGTAACATGGGAGTTAAACCGCTAGTATGATGATGATGATACTGTGACAACCTCCAGATATTTTAATTGATGTCTATGACACAATGCGTTCGTGAGAAAGAATGTGGCTTCTATGAGGCATTTGAGATTGCGGCATACGGCCATATTGATAGTGTTATATGTAGCTGTTCTGCCACAGATAAGGGACGAATGACTCTGAAAGTCAAGCTAGTCAAGTGGTTTGCTGCTGCCTGGAGTAGTTACAAAGGATGTATCTGGATGGCGAGTGATGCCCAGTCGAATTAGGAGTACTATCGCTTTATGGACACCAATTTATTACGTGACGTTAAAAATACACAAACCCTACTATGGAGCGTGACATCTTCATTAGCTTGATGTTAAGTAAAGTTCCATCCTGAACCTGTGTCGTACCACCACCCATGACTGATTACATTTGCTCATTGACTGAGCAGTGGTCATGCGCCGTTCCTGCACAGCTGCCCGTTGAGGTCTAGTAATCCTAGAGATGAAAATGTAGTCACACATCCTTAGTGCTCACCGTATATACAATTTCACGTGTCTTTACCTTTCAGTTGGACGTATACCTGCATAGATTTGTTACAACTTGTTAAAACCAAGTACGCGGGCAGGAAATTCAATGTGCTCAATATTATCTTAAAGTCAAGCCAAGATTATTATGTAGACGTCCTGTACATTGGGCAGACCGTAACGACAGACGACCTAGATGGTAAGTAACTGTAGAAGTCACGAGCGAAAATGTCAAACTATTACTTTTATTTAGCGGTTTCAGAAGGAGATGAGATTGTCTATTAGGCGGGTCTCATTGGTGTGTATGGACATGGCCGGCCGTAGCTATGGGAGATCCATGTGGTCGCAGAGGGCTTTGGCCACCAGCTTGTTTGGGCAGATCCCAGGCGGATATAGGCTAGGGGTGGTTGTCCCTCTCTAGATCTGTCCTAGGAGTTGGTCTTCTTCCTCCGTTCATCCTGGCTCTGTCTCCTCCCCTCTAATGAACCAGAGCACCGCAGTGAGCCCCTCGGTACGTCCGCAACACAATTGCTCAGTTCTGCTACTGTATTTATTTTATTTTTAAATGATGTATTCTTATCGAACTTCTCAGCACAGTCAAAGGAAAGAATGGCGCAGTCGCTCATACATCGCCTCGCAGAGCAAACAATTAGCAGTACAGGGCTTGACACACGTATCATGTAAGAGTGGTTTCACAGTTGTACTCCGGGTGCTGCTTTCCTGCTCCGTTCGGAGAATCTCCGTGGCTGAACGACTGCGTCTTGGGATGGAAGTGAACAGTGCCGTATAATAATGGAGTTTGTTGGGTTTCCGCTCAGCGGTTCGGGTTTTAGCCAAAAGAAAAAGTGATGCAATGCCTTTTTTACGATGGTCACTAATGGTCTTTAAAACTGCGCATACACCTTTTTAAGGCATTGGCTTGGCGGACTACTGGCAGTCAGATTCCTGCTCTAACTGCCAGAGAAATCCCATACATGCCACAAATAAGCAAATGACAGGGAGAGGGCTTTTCTGACACCCATCACTACCCCCAGTACAATCGCAAGGTGCCAATGGTTTGCCATGGCAGCTGGAAACATGACAAAGACCTCTATGTCTGCCATGTAACTCAGCGTATTAGGCCCTGTCTCTGGCAGAGTCTATCATGCTGCTCTCATAGGCTTAGTAGAATGCACTACATAAGTAATGCAGTGTACTATCCTAACAATCGAATGATCACATCTTCAAGTCCCCTTCAGAGACTATAAACGGCGGCAAAAGAAGTTCAATAAAGTGTAATTTAAAGAAAAACACATAATCAGTATTGTCGCATTCAATTTTAGCAAAATGGGCCAGAGTCAAATATCCTCTAAGACCGAGTTCTGATTTTTTCATTTATATTATGAGCTTGGTTCTGGTGTTGTATTTATGTTCTGAGCTTTGGTTCTGGCACATTTAATTTAATTTAATCACTATTTAACAGCTCAGTGATCACTATTTAATCACTGAGCTGTTCTGGTTGGTTATACTGTTAACTTGCAGCTTTCTGCACAAACAGACTACAGACAGAGACTGCCTATCAGTATAATATGCTTTATATTGTTCTTTAGGAAGGGGAGGCACTAAAAATATTCTGCACAGGGTGCCAGCTAATCTAAGGCCACACTGCGTATAAATGTCATAGAGGGGATTCTAGGTGGAATTATTAGCCATTGGCCAACCTCCCGATGTTATATCAACTGTTTGCCAGGAGTTTTAGGAGCCGGATCACTTGATTGCTGCCCTGGTTCTTATATGTGAATGAGTGGTCTTTGATGTGTTTTAGTTCGGTCCATGGCATTCCCCATTGAGGTCAGCGGAAAAAAGCATAGCGCAGTTGTTTTGTGTATTTTGGGGTCCAGCATGTTAATCTCTGTCTCATTACTATTGATAATCATGTTCTATATGGCCCAATTGTTTTATTTTCCAGTAACAAGTATTTACTGCTAATTTTACATATTGCAGTTAATAGGAGGCGACCTGCTTTATCAGAAAATGGAATCCTTATAAGTGACGTCACTGTGACCAAATCGGTTGGCGTATCTCAAAACCAGTACACAGTTACTATAATCCCATGTCATTGTGGATACAACCTTCCACTTTTTGCTGCGGGATTGTCAGAGGTAGGTAGTCTTCTTTCACATCCCACATGACTTGTGCCATGTTACATTGAAGAACATATTACATATTAACACAAATCGATATGGAGGCACCATACCGTTGCACATGCAGTGCCTAAGGGTCTGTAGTACAGAGCCATAGGGCTACTGATGCCTAATAATACTTACTGGATTTTACTTAACATTATCATTTTTTTTGTAGAATGTTCTCAACGGCTCAGATTCAGCAATCTATAAAACCTCATCCTGGACACGCACTGCATCGATCCAGATAAACCGAACCCAGAATGCTGCCCCTCCCATCGGAGGAACATTTAGTATTCGGGCTTATGGAAGAGAAATAAGTGGTATGGAGAATTTGGATATATTCTCATGGGATTTATCTGTTTTCTGGCATTGAAAAATATAGTGGATTCAGAAAGTCTTCAGACTCTTTCACTTTTTTTACATTGTGTTATGTTGTGGGCTTGTGTATAATAAAAAAAAAATTCTACTCTTTCCCCATCATTTTGCAGTCAGTACCCCATAATGACAAAGTGAAAGCAGAATGCTATAAATATTTGCAATGTATAAAAAAATAACATTTTGCATTGACATAAGTATTCACTATTTTTTGTAGCCTTCTCCAGATCTGTGGCTCCACACAATCCTGTCTCTGAGCTCTACAGGCAATTCTTTCCTCCTCATGGTTTGGTTTTGGCTCTGATATACATTGTGAGCTGTGAGACTTTATATAGATAGAGCGTCTTTTAAAATGATGTCCGTTCATCTGAATGGACCATAGATGGCCTCCAAACAAGGTGTAGAAACATCTCAAAGGTGATCAAGAAAAATGGGAGGTTTTCAAGTGTCATACTAAAGAGTCTGAATATTTATGCCAATGCAAAATGTTAGCTTTTCGTTAAAAAAAAATTACTAAGATGTCTGAAGGCCCTTTTAGACACGATTTTCGCTCAAAAATCGCTCAAAGCCATCTTTTGAGCGATAATCGTTGTGTCTAACCGCACTGACATTGTGCAGTTTTCGTTAAGTCTTCGTTGATCTTTCAGCATGCTGAAAGATCAGCAATCAGTTATCCAGAGTTCACAGCGGGATCCAGCTGATACTATTGTTTCAGCTGAATCCGCTCCCTGAAGACAGGCAGAGTATGAAGAACAGAGCGGTCCAGCTGTGTTCTCCGTACCCCACTCGGACCGCTGAGTTGTATAACAGCCAGACACTCTGAGCAGGGAACAGCTTGATACAGAAGACAGGTGGGGACACCCCGCTTGTCTTCTGCATCCCCTCCTCGGAGCGCAAGGTGATCACTCAACGTTTGAGCGATCACCTTGAGCTAAAGAACACGATTATAGCTCAAAAATCACTCAAAATTTTTTTTGAGCGATTATCGTTGTGTCTAAACCAGCCTTAACATTCAGTTTTCACTTTGTCATTATGGAGTATTAAGTGCAAAATGATGGGGAAAAACTTGATTTTTTTTTTATTTGCACAAGACCACAATATAACAAAATGTAAAGAATCTTTGATCTATCAAAGTAATAGATTATTTACCCCACATGGTGAACGACGTCAGAATTGCACATTTCTGGTTAACCCGTCTCCAAGAAAAAAATGTAATGAGAAGCGATCAAAAAGATATATTTTCCCCAAAAAGGGTGCCAATAGAAACTAGAGAACGTACCATAAAAAACGAGCCCTCACACAACTGTGTCAAAGAAAAAAATTAAAGTTATGGCTGCTAGAACATAATTTCATTTTTTTCCAAAGATATATATTTTTTTAAGTAGTACAGCAAAAAAGAAAAACTTTTTTCCATTTCACTCCACTTAGAATTTTTTATACCTTTTTTCGGTACATTATATGGTCAATTAAATACTATCACTGCAAGATTCAACCTGTCCCGCAAAAAACAAGCTCTCAGACATCTATGTTGATGGAGCACTATATACAGAAATTGCACAAGAAAATACAACCATATCCCAGCATTTCCTTCCTTAATCTCCTCCTTTCATAGCATTATGTCTAATATTACAACTAAAACAGAGAAATATCTAAATTCTTGTCTTGTGTGCTATGAAATAGACAGGAGCAACAAACCGCGGTGCATAAAAGAGTTTCACATCCTCATATAGCAGCGCGTGGCGTTATTTTCAATCCAATTTCCACATAACATGAGTTACGTTTCGGCTGAGTCCTCAGCCTTTATCAAACTGCTTAACACTGTTCATATGGACACTTTTATATACAACCCCCACCAATAAGCTTAATTAATTAATGCCATTTAAACTCTCACCTGAGTGTAACTACTTAGCAAGGATTGTGTGCTATGAACGCTTCTCCCACAGAGTCTTAGAGTTCGGATTACACTGAGGATCAGTGTGTTGTTTGTGTTGTATTTGAGTGAAACCGGTAACGGGCATGGTTGAGAGGGGCCCATATTATCGTGTGCCTTTCTGCTAAGGAGGTGAGTTTGAGAGGCAATATATACCAGTCGATTACACTGGTCAAAAAATGTTTACAAAAGCCATGTTACTGAAATAAAATTAGGCATTACTAGAGATGAGCGAACCTACTCGTTTCGAGTAATTACTAGATCGAGTACCGCGAATTTCGAGTACTTCCGTACTCAGGTGAAAAGATTCGGGGGGCGCCGGGGGAGGCGTGGCGGGGGGTAGCAGCGGGGAACAGGGGGGAGCCCTCTCTCTCTCCCTCTCCCCCCCCCCCACTCCCCGCTGCAACCCCCCACTCACCCACGGCGCCCCCCGAATCTTTTCACCCGAGTACGGAAGTACTCGAAAATCGCGGCGCTCGGGCGAAAAAAGGGCGTGGCCGAGTAGCCTCGCTCATCTCTAGTCATTACTTATCAATTTTTATGTGCTCAACACGAATATGACAGTCAAAATGCAAAATTGGCTCTATTTTTTTTGTAATCTGCAATAATTGTTTACATCACGAAATGCATTCCTATAGTAATAGGCCTGTGATTAATACTAGAGATGAGCGAGCACCCAAATGCTCGGGTCCGCGTTATTCGAGTCGAGCTTTTCGTAAAATTCGAGAGCTCTACTCCAGTAACGAACCGCATTGACTACAATGGGAGACTCGAGCCTTTTTGGTATGTGGGTTGCTGGGCCCCGCGCTTTTTTTTTTCTTGGTTCGTGTTCTCTCTCGCGCTGCGGCGGGGAGGGGCCAAAACAGGCACGTCACAGCAGTGAGCAGCCAAAAACTGGGGAGGGGTTGAACTCGGCTTGATGCTCGTTTGAGTAACGATCACCATCGAGTACGCTAATACTCGAACGAGCATCAAGCGCGGCAGAGTATGTTCGCTCAACTCTAGTTAATACCTGTAAATAATCAAGTCATAGACTACGTCTTAGATCTCTCTGCCTGTCTCTTGTCCAGCTGTTTGGGAGCATCTCTGTGGAGGGTCTAGCAATAGTCAGCTAGCATGGTAGTGGACCATTTCCCTGCTATCTTTGTTCCATTGTTGATGAAAACGTTCGCCATGTTCATCACTAACCATACTACAGTTGTCTGGAAAGAAATCCAGATGGGAATGCGGGAAGTGGATCTTTAGAGACATATTGCAGCCAAGTCTCTGATACGGCATCAGCATGCCTTCTACTAGTTCCTTGTAGTTTTCTGCCCTAACACTCCCGAGAAAGTTTGTAGACACACGGCGAAAAGCTTTCCATGCTTGTTTCACATCATCCTGCAGCAAGCTGTTGCACCGGTCATCTTTGAAGAGCTCTCAAATCTGAGGACCCACAAAAACTCCCTCTTTAATCTTTGCCTTCCTGAGTCGAGGGAATTTTTCATGAAGGTTTTGAAAAGCCAGCAAAGTCCGGTCTTTGTCTTTCCTAGTTTGATATGAAGGGGTGGTAGTAGGATTTTGTGAGCCTCAAACAGAGCTGGGTGCTGGATAGTCTTCTCTCCAACTGCTAAACTATCCGAGTGAATAAATTTACACGGTGCAACACAGAAAATGAACTATATGAAATATCTTTAAAATGAGGCTCAATAAAAAAATGTCATGGTTATATTCGTGCTCAGCACACCACTAGAGATGAGGACCTTTTTAAGTCAGTAACAATTTCATTGTTGACTAGTGTTATGCTGGATGATGTGACCAACAATCTTTGGACTGTTGTGTTAAGAGGACAAAAAATATCCTGTTATGTAACATTTAAGTACAAGAACCTTCCTATGGAGCAAAATAATGTTCCAGTTAAGTAAAGTTTGTTTAAAAAAATGTTTGCTGCCTATGCCTCCGACTGTCACTGCCAAGCCATGCACCACCACCTTCTTCAGTGGTCATAAATGTCAGGTTCCAGGCCTTCGACAGTGCTTTCATTCAGCAGGAGTAATTGAGGCACCTTTTGTGGTTGCACAGCCCTAAGGCCGTCTCTGGTAACTGATATAACCCGTGTTTTCATGACAATAATGTCTATAAACAGTTGGGTAATAACTAGAGATGAGCGAACACCAAAATGTTCGGGTGTTCGTTATTCGTAACGAACTTCCCGTGATGCTCGAGGGTTCGTTTCGAACAACGAACCCCATTGAAGTCAATGGGCGACCGGAACATTTTTGTATTTCGCCGATGCTCGCTAAGGTTTTCATGTGTGAAAATCTGGGCAATTCAGGAAAGTGATGGGAATGACACAGTGACGGATAGGGCAGGCGAGGGGCTACATGGTGGGCTGCATCTCAAGTTCACAGGTCCCACTATTAAGCCACAATAGCGGCAAGAGTGCCCCCCCCCCCCCCCCCCCACTGTCAGCATAAAGATCGTCCTCCTCTGGCACAGCTGTAACAGCTGTAGCAGAGAAGAACGATGTTTGCCCATTGAATTCAATGGAACCGGCAATACAGCCGACTCCACTGAATGCAATGGGCTGCCGGCGATCGCAGGATGAATGGTCGGAAAGGGGTTAAATATATAACCCCTTTCCTGCAATTCATCCAGAAATGTGTTACACTAAAAATATATACCGGCGTATAAGGCGACCGGGCGTATAAGACGACCCCCCAACTGTCACCTTATACGCCGGTAATACAGTGGAGCAAAGAATAAAAAGCATTACTTACGTTTTTAGATGATCTGCGGCGCTCCTGCAGGCTGTCACTCCCTCCTGGTCCACGGCAGACAAGCTTTCTCCACGAAAGACTTTAAATCCCTGCCTCCAGAAGCACATGTGCCTTCAGCCAATCACAGCCAATGACAATGATGTCATTGAATGGCTGTGATTGGCTGTGTTTCTGGAGGCGGGGATTTCAAGCCTTGAAATCCCCGCCTCCAGAAACACAGCCAATCACAGCCATTCAATGACATCATTGTCATTGGCTGTGATTGGCTGAAGGCACATGTGCTTCTGGAGGCAGGGATTTAAAGTCTTTCGTGGAGAAAGCTTGTCTGCCGTGGACCAGGAGGGAGTGACAGCCTGCAGGAGCACCGCAGATCATCTAAAAACGTAAGTAATGCTTTTTATTCTTTGCTCCACTGTATTACCGGCGTATAAGGTGACAGTTGGGGGGTCGTCTTATACGCCCGGTCGCCTTATACGCCGGTATATATTTTTAGTGTAACACATTTCTGGATGAATTGCAGGAAAGGGGTTATATATTTAACCCCTTTCCGACCATTCATCCTGCGATCGCCGGCAGCCCATTGCATTCAGTGGAGTCGGCTGTATTGCCGGTTCCATTGAATTCAATGGGCAAACATCGTTCTTCTCTGCTACAGCTGTTACAGCTGTGCCAGAGAAGAAGGATTTGTCTTCTATATGTTCTCAATGGGGTCAGCGCTGCTGCCGCTGGCCCCATTGAGCGCATATAGAATGCATCCATAGCGAGCAGCGGGAGGGGCAGACTTTCATATCAGGCGGACACCTTATCTCCCCAGCCACTCACAGCAGGGGGGTGGTATAGGGCTTAAACGTTGCAGGGGGAAGTTGTAATGCCTTCCCTGTCTTTATATTGGCCAAAAAAAAGCGCTAACGTCTCAGGGAAGAAAGTTTAATTTACCAGAACACCGCATGGTGTTCGTTACGAATAACGAACATCCCGAACACCCTAATATTCGCACGAATAGCAAGCTCGGACGAACGCGTTCGCTCATCTCTAGTAATAACCTTCTTCTTTTGGTTGCTCTACAGATCTCAGTGTAGACATCTCAGGCATTGATCTGAAGCATGCATTAGAGACCATTCCAGAGATAGGCCAAGTTTCCATAATGTTAAGATATGGAAGCTGCAGAGGATACACATGGAAAATAAAGTTCTTAACTGCTACAGGACTTCAGCCCCTGTTACAGGTATACAAGCTTCTTATCCATTCATATTCAGAGCTCATCCTACTATTTCATGGTACTTTGATCTGTGTGATCAGTAGCGTAAAGCTGCACATTAACATTAGACTAAAGTTAATGAAAATGGACAATTTTCAACAAAACGATTGTTCGTCGGGTGAAATGTATCAATGAGCGATATTTGTAGCCAACCTATAATAGACCTATGATAGACCATCATCGCCTGAAAAGAAGTCGGCAATGTATAAAATTATGATAGTCAGACAAAAGGGTAAAAAAAATCTGTTTGTCGTCCTTGCATTCATGTATCCTTGTAGCCATGCATCTATCCTGTTCAAGGCAGATTCCGTGTCATGCCGCCATGTAGGCAGACCATGCGACTGTTACAGGGACCATGATGGAAGGGCCTCGTGCCCAATGGCTCTGCTGCCTGTCCCACCGCTGACTTGCATTCCCCTTCCCCAAAAGTCTGGGCAGAAGCACAAGTCTCCTTGTAACTCAGTCTTTCTGGTCCAGGCACTGCATTCTCATTGCAGAAGCTGCCTTCTTCCCCTCTCCAGCAGTACTACACTACAGCGTCTGGACTTGCAAGACTGTTAATTGTATAGAGAGTTTTGCTGTTGGCCAGAAATTCAAGGGAAGGGAAGACTCAGGGCCTCAGGGACCACCACAGAAGAAGCATTAAAAGTTTAGGGGCCACAGAACGGGCACCAAAAGCTTCAGGATTCACAGAAGGGGCACTAAAAGCTTCAGGGGCCACTGATGGGGGCACTATTACTTTGTGGTGCCACAGTAGGGATATTATTACTTTGATGCTGCAGAAGCTAGTCCTATGGGAGCTTAGCGATAGGCTGTGTTGAGTGTGAAGAGACAACTTGTGGCAGGAAGAACTTTCATGGCGGTCTGGGCCCAGATAAAGAACAAAAATGAAAATGGATATCACCAGAGAAGGTGCTAGCTGTGATCACTGGAGCACCTTGATCACTGAAGCACCTGCATTGTAATAACGATCACTGTGCAGGGTTGGTATACTAGAGCTGAGCTGCTGTATCTAAACCTGCTGTGTTAAAGATATGCTATCTTTTATATAATTTTGGGGGGAAGGCATAATTCTACATTTTGCTATGGTTCCCCATTAGTTCTTTAGGCTCCTGGCAGAGTGGCTTGGTGGTGCCCTCAGTAGAACTCAGCACCTGGGGCACATGTCCTACTAGAAACCCTTAGCTACCCATTGCCTACTACATTGTCATATCTTTGAGAGTAGAACTGGTTTCACAACCCTGTGGTGATCTTACTTCTGCTCCATTTAACTATAGGTGTCCAGATGTTGTGACTGTAATTTAGACTAATATACAGTATGGCCATATTTACAATGCAGAAATGCAGCCAGATACAGCTCTGCTACATCAATATCTGGCAGGGTCTCTCTCTTCAATGTTGAGCGTACGCAAATAAACTAGTCTGTAAATAATATAGTTCTGCGCCGGGGCCCTTTATCTTTGACTATATCAAATAAGTCCTGTAAATTGCTATTACTGTACCTTTGTCATTATTTAATAGGTTGTGGAAGACAGAGGTAAATGAAGCATCTTATGGCTTAGTGCTCCTAATGTCCTATTACAGATAGAGCAGTGGGGGGAGGCTCCTGCTGCAGCCAGTTGTCCAACAGTTAGTGAGTTTTCATGAGAAGGAAGTTTTCTGCATTTAGTGTTCCTTTTAATATTCACACGTTGATTCCTGGCACTAATGCTACTTCTTCACAGGTCACATGATTTAAAATTTAAATAATCTGTATTGAAGTCTGAACCATGTGTCTTATTCAGGTCAACGATTCCAGGATAACCGGTGTAAATGCTGCAGTGTCCGTAGTCAGGATAACTAGCGGAGGCCTGTTTCGTCAGCACCTGTTTGGAGATTTAGTGAGGACACCAAACAAAAAGCCACAGGTATGGGGAATTTACATCACTGATGCTTCTACAGATATAAAGCTGGTGCTGGAATAGTTGTACATAGATAAGATACAAAATGTTAAAAATCCTGTGATATGTCATCGATGTATCTGATGTGAAAACCATTATAAGGGAACCAGTGAGCCCATAAACTAAAGTAAGGTTGCTTTCACATCTGTTGCAGGGGTTCTGCTTTCCTGCTGCGTTTGGGGAGCAGGAATGGGGAATTCCTCGTCCAAAGGGGTCCATCTAATGAGGGAACCAACTAGTACAGTTACTTCTATGTTGTCACTCATCTGTAGTAGATTCCTATAGATCAAATCTGCCTAGTTATGAAACAAACATCAAGATGGCATATCATAACAAATGGATAAATATGCTACGGTACTAAAGAAGCTAGGAAAACGGGGTTACCAACGGTATAATTTCCCTATAGGCCCTGTATGTATGGGGAGAAGGACACCTTCTTAAGGGAATATTTACATATGAATATACTGAGCAATATGTATGTATATGTAAATGACATGTTTAGATATGTTAATTAAGTGGATGGTTGCCCTGTGGTTAGTATTGCAGCCTTGCTATGCTGGTGTTGTGGGTTTAAATCCAACCAAAAGCAACATCTGCATGAAGTTTGTATGTTCCCCCCCCCCCCCCCCCCGATCTTTGTTCTGATTTCTTCCCAAACTACAAAAATATAGCAATAGGTTAAAGGATTTCCTTTTATGTCTGACTGAGATAGGGAATTTAGATTGTGAGCCCCATTAGAGACAGGGACTAATGCAAGTGATGATGCCAAGTTTTGTACCGTGGTGTGGAATATGCTGGTGCTATTTAAGCAACATAAATACGTAATAAACTGTGGTCTAACCTTCAACGCAACCAGACGCAGGCTACTGGAGCTCCGGCCACATAACCCCTAAATCCTCTTCCTCCCACTCCTTCCTGCCTTTGGACACTTTGGGGACCCGCTGTCTTATACACCTTTGCACCTTAGGAGTTGGGTGTGGGAACTTCAGCGCCGCTACACCACTGTCATCACCTGCGGCTTCTTGGGGCCTGGTGCGGCCTGTGCATGCCTGCCACCTGAGAATAGGAGGAGCGGCGCTTACCTAATCGGTGTGGTGACCCTTCTCCCACTCTATCTGAATTGGCTGACCGCTGGAGGTGTGTGGTCTCCTGGCAGGGGGCACTCCTGGGGATCCAGCATGTGAAAGGACTCTCTGCAGCTGCCATTTTCCTGTGGCTAAAAGAGCTCTGGGACATCATTGTCCGTGGCGATGACCACCTGAGGTATCAACGACTTCACTGCGCATCCCACTACCTGGCAATAACCCTGTACATTAAGTTGTTGTGGAGCAGACAATTTTGCAACCTCAAGGGTCTGCCTTTGGGTCTGGTGCCCACCTGCTGGATAAAATCTAAGCCACTAATCTGTGCCTACAGGTTCCTGAGGTGTAAAACTGGTACTGGCGATAAACCTATGGTTATCTAGTGTTTCCCATAAATAGATGAGCTAATAACTTATATCTGAATTTTTATTTTTTTGGTTTGTTTTTTGCATTTTTAACAATAATTGATACATTATAGGTGGAAGTCTACATAAACGGGATACCTTCAAAATGTTCTGGAAACTGTGAATACACTTGGGATGAACAACAAACACCAATTATTTATTCTATTAATACAGGTAAACATGGCTGAAAAGAGTTTTCCCATCATTAGAAAAAGAATTTTGAAAGATTATGATTATAGTAATTTTCCAGAAGTAAACTATTCATGACCTGTCCTCAGGAGAAGTCCTCACAGTTGACCTGTGGGTGTCCATTGCTGAGGATTCCCACCGACCTGCTGTTTAAAGTTACGGTGGTACTCTGATTCATACTATCAACAGTGGTGTAGATTGTATAGTGGCTGTGCCTAGTATTGCAGCTTAATCCCATTCACTTGACCAATGGACTTGACATCACATGCTTTAGAAGACGCCACAGCCTCTTTGATCAGCTAAACGGCTGGGATGCTGAGCAGTGGACACACACTCATCAACCTTCCTGAAGATAGGCCATCAGTAATGTAGTCATGGAAAACCCCTTAAAGATTGTCTATTGCCATATATCATGGTCTAATCAGCTGATTTGGCAGGGATTCATTTAAGGCTACTTTCACATAGTATGTTTTCATCCAGCGCAGGTTTTGTCTTGGTATGCTCTCCTTTGTGCCAAAAATTGCTTGGGGATTAAAACCGGGATGAAACCATAGGGTTTAATGTGTGAAACATAGACCATTTAGATTTCCAGTTCACCAGGTTTCCATCCCTGTCAGTCTTTTTAGTTATATAGAAAAGTACTGTGGATCACACTTTTCTATTTAGCTAAAAAGAATGAAGGGGACGGAAACCTGGTGAAACGGAAACCAAAGTGGTCTCTGTGTCGCATATTAAACCCTATGGTTACTCCTGGTTAAGTCAAGGCTTCCACCCTTAGGCCTTCTACCCACTAGGATTTTTTTTAACGCTGCGATATTGCTGCATTTTTTTTAATGGGACTTTCGAATGTTAAAATCCATCGCACAAAAATCGCAAGTTTGTGCTTTTGCAACTGTTAAAAAAAACGCAAGTGGGTAGTAGCCCTGAGGCAGTTTTCTGCATAAAAGATGGAAACCTCAAAGAGGGGAGAAGAGGTGCAGAAGCAAAGGCATTGTGTGAGTAGAGCCTAATGTGTATGGCCAGCTCAACAGCCTGGCTCTCATGGGGTAATTTCCATTTTTGCTATCTTCTTCCTGTACTGTAATTCACAATCAGTATAGGACCAGGCAAACTTTTGCATAGATATTCCATGTTACATGCAGAAACAGCCCAAATGTGGACTCTTGTGATTTGTTGTTCAGAAGTACAGCTCTTCTTTAAGGGAGGCTCATTAGAACTATAAGGAACATTATGTTAATGACAACTATTTTTGCAGATGTCAGTGGAAAAGATCAGTTGTTGATAATAAAAGGGACCAGGTTTTCTAACAGTACCGCCAATGATACAACTTATGTGATGATTGGAAACCTCACTTGCACCATTGTTGCCCTGTCTGGTAAGTAAATCCCCACAAAATAATGTAAAATAAATTACACTAAATGAGATGTCTGAAAGAAACCCTGGTTCATATACCCTAACAGATACATTAATGTCAGAGTGGAGTCCTGCTTGTAGGTTCCCGTCAGCCACCATGGAGAATCACCAAGTAAAAGCAGGACCACCTCTAGAGAACCTGACCTGGCAATGTATTATATCCCCAATTCCAAAAAATGTTGGGATGCTTTGTAAAATGTAAAAAAATGGAAAGCAAAAAAAAAACACAATGATTTGTAAATCTCATATAACCATATTTTATTCACAATAGAACATAGAACATATCAGAAGGTAAGGCCTCATGTCCACGGGGAAAATCAGGCCCGCTACGGATTCTACATGTAGAATCTGCAGCGGGTCCCTCCTGCCCCGCGGACATGAGCGCTGAAAATAGGAATTTAAAAGAATTTACTCATCTGGAGCGAGCGGGGAAAGTCTTCTCTTCCTCACCGCCGGATCTTCTTTTTCGGCCGGCGGATGAACTCGTCACGCCGGCGGCACGTCGCCGACGTGCCGCGCGCATGCGCCGGGCACATCCGTCGAGCCGAAGCAAGAAAGATCCGGCCGTGAGGAAGAGAAGACCTTCCCCGCCCGCTCCGGATGAGTAAATTCTTTTAAATTCCTATTTTAGGTCTCCCGTGGATCCGGACGGCTTCCATAGGCTTCAATAGAAGCCCGCGGGAGCCGTCCCCGCGGGAGACCCGCACGAAAATGGAGCATGGTCCGGATTTTTTCATGCTCCATTTTTTTTTAAATCACTTTTATTGACCATCCGCGGGTATTTATCTACCCCGCGGGTGGTCAATGCATCCCTATGGGGTGCGGATCCGTGGGCAGGAGAAGAGTTAAAATCTGCTGCGGATTTTAATTCTTCTTTTGCCCATGGACATGAGCCCTAAAAGTGAAACTTTTTTACATTTCATTAAAAACAAAAAACTCATTTAGAAATTGATGGCAGCAACACATCTCAAAAAAAGTTGGGACAGGAGTAACAAAAGGCTGGAAAAGTAAGTGCTACTTACAAAAAAAAACAGCTGGAGTGTTACTTTTCTACTAAGTCACATAATTGTGTATAAAAATAGCATGCTAGAAAGGCAGAGTCTATCAGAAGGAAAGACGATCATAGGTTCAACATTCTGTGAAAAAACTCGTCTGAAAATTGTGGAACATTTTCAGAAAAATGTTTCTCAAAGTTAAATTACGAAGACTTATTCCACCATCTACAGTACACATAATATCATCAAAAGATTCAGAGGATCTGGAGAAATTCATGTGCACAGTCATCACTGCGTTTAAAAACGGGTATGATTCTGTCTGCATTGGCTCAGGAATACTTCCAGAAATCATTATCTGTGAACACAGTTTACTATACAATTCCAATGCAAGTTAAAACTGTATCATGCAAAGAAGAGACCATATATCAACACATTTCAGAAACGTACCGTAAGTATCTTCTCTAGGCCAAAGCTCATTTAAAATAGACTGAGGCAAAATGAAAAACTTTTCAGTGGTAGGATGAATCAAAATTTGCAATTCTTTGGGGCGTGGCTTGGCTGCCACGAGGGATGGCTGCCTGTTCATGGAGTTCTTGATCCACCAGGGTTCTAAGGCAACTTTTAAAATATTGGCTGAAGTCTTCAGGATTGGAGGAGAATGTTGGTATTATAATAATCCAAAAAGTATTGTTAAAGGGCATAAAAGCCATCAAAATGGGTGTTTATGTGGGAAAATGTTAAACAATTTTCTCCAGATATTTTTTGTGCACAAGAGACCCCCTACTCTTAGGAGATTCTCTTCAAATCAAACACTATAATATTTCAGTCCCATTTTACTACCAAGTCGAGAGGTGTTTTGTTTGCATTTAAAAATTCTGGGGCTTTTCAACCTATACAGGAAATTATAGAACCATAAGGTAAATACGACATAGTAGTTTGTTCTATAAATAATCCTATATATACACTAACCTTATCTATGCCCCAAACAAAAAACAAAGGTACTTTATTCATAGCATTCTGTGTATACTCTCAAAGTGTAAACAAGGTAAACTGAATTTATTATAGCTTTGGGGGTTTTATGTTTCAAAAGAATTTATTGAGATTTAACTAGCAAGATGGCAACACTCTGCCACAAAGACCCCACGCAGGGGGAGGAGCTATCTGTAGAGATTGTAATGCAATATCAGATGTGGACATGGACACCACATCTAGTTCTCACAGTCAAGCTAATTTGGTGGAAAGAAGAGCTCTTTGATATACGGAGAGCTATGCACAGCTCTGAAAGTGACTGCTCATTTTATTCCCAAGTTCATAACAGCTATTCGTGCACAGACGTGCTTATAATGGCTAGAAATGTACTTTCTCTTCCCCAAAAAACAACTATTGAAGCGATATACATGGTCAGACCATGCAGCCACTGGTGTAACTGTAGAGGATGCGGCTGCACCCAGGCCCATCCTTTCCATACAGAGAGCCCAGTACTATGAATAAAGCATTATAGTTGGGAGCCCTGTTAAAGATTTTGCATTGGGGCCCAGAAGCTTCAAGTTATGCCACTGCATGCAGCAATATCTCTAATGTTAGCAGAACATTTTAATCAAACACCAACATACATTTGGCAAAGCAATGATTTTTTGTTAATACAGGTTCGTCACAAGGCTAACTTGGAGAGACCTGAAAGAATATGTTGCTTTCCATGGCTCTTTAGACATGAATCCTCATATATTGTGGAATGCCCATATGGTGTACATAAGAGGCTTGTTTATTAGTATTGCCACTTTGTAAAAAAAAACAGACCAGATCTTTAAGTGATTTATTAGATAAAATTAAGACTCTTGAATCACAACATAACAAGCCTGGGAAACTTTTAGCCTCCCATCTTAAAGCACAACATATCAAATTAAAGGGGTTGTCCCGCGAAACAAAGTGGGGGTATACACTTCTGTATGGCCATATTAATGCACTTTGTAATGTACATCGTGCATTAATTATGAGCCATACAGAAGTTATTCACTTACCTGTTCCGTTGCTAGCGTCCCCGTCTCCATGGTGCCGTCTAATCTTCAGCGTCTAATCGCCCGATTAGACGCGCTTGCGCAGTGCGGTCTTCTCCGTTTTGAATGGGGCTGGTCGTGCTGGAGAGCTGCCCTCGTAGCTCCGCCCCATCACGTGTGCCGATTCCAGCCAATCAGGAGGCTGGAATCGGCAATGGACCGCACAGAAGACCTGCGGTCCACCGAGGGTGAAGATCCCGGCGGCCATCTTCACAAGGTAAGTCAGAAGTCGCCGGAGCGCGGGGATTCGGGTAAGTACTGGACGGTTTGTTTTTTTTATGCCTGCATCGGGTTTGTCTCGCGCCGAACCCCCCGGCTATTGAAAAAAAAAAAAACTTTTCGCCGCGGGACAACCCCTTTAAGGATTCCATCTGAAAGATCGGAATAATACAGGAAAACTCAATAAACAACACAGATATCGCTAATCGTTTTGGAGGTTACTATTCAAGGTTGTGCAATTTAAAAGATGACCCTTTCACATTCGTAAGTGAGGCACAATCGGTTCAACAATTTATACAAAAGATTTACCTTTCCACACGCAATAAAAATTAGAAAGACACCCTTGACGAGCCAATCACGGTTGCTGAAGTTCTTAAACGTCCAAATCCCTACCAGTAGTGAAATCACCAGGCCCAGACAGACTTACTAATGCTTATTGTACAACATTTGGAGATATTTAATCTCCATACATGTCTAAAGCATTTCAATTGCCAATAATAAAAGGTTCTCTTCCCAAAGAAAATCAACAGGCTTTAATAGTCCCTTTCCCCAAGCCAGGGAAAACCCAGATGTTCTCCCAAAACGTTTGTCCTATTTCACTACTAAATTTTGACATTAAAATTTACGCAAAATTATTAGTTTCTAGATTTCCTTCTATTTTACCAGTCTTGATTCAGAAGGGCCAAATAGGATTTGTAAATGGTAGACAAGCCCCAGATAATACCAGAGGGGTTTTAAATCTTGTACATTATATTGAAATGACTAAGGTTCCTGTAGTTTTCTTGGCCTCTGATGCTGAGAAAGCGTTTGATTGTATAAATTGGGCATATGCCTTCACAGTTTTAGAAAAAAATGGGCTTTGGTAGCCAATACCTGAAATCTGTATTTACTTTATACTCTAACCTTTCGGCAAAGGTCTTCATAAATGGGGCCTTTTCAGATGAATTCAACAGTACAAACGGTGCTAGGCAAGGGTGTCCTTTGTCCTCGTTAATATTTATATTACTTAGGAACTGTTGGCCCGGGCCTTAGGGAAATCACCTCAATTACAGGTAACTGGAGATTGCTTTTACTTAATATTTCTATATGCTGATATTATCTTGATAACAGATCCAGTATCTTCTTCTTCTCTAGACAATATCCTACGAGTAGTAAGGGAATTCAGCCAAATCTTTTACTACAAAGTTAATACTAAAACAATCACAAATCCAACCTATGAATATCTCAGATGACTTATTGAACTATTTACAATATAAATACAGCAGGAAATAAATCGGGGCACGTTCTATTTGCCGTGGATTTACGCAGCGAGAGGTCTACATTAACATAGCATTAATGGAGACCGCGATCACCAGCAGGCACTTTTTGTTTTTAATCGCGGTACTCCCGTGGTGTAAACCTCCCGTAGGTGGGAGGTCTAGGCCTTACAGATATTATTATGTAGCCACACATATCTCTCAAATAGCAACTTGGTGGAGATCTGAAACCCAGAAACACTGGATCCATACTGAACAACAGCTGGCTGTTTCTGTCTCCACTAAATTCTTTTTGGTGATATCTTTATGGGAAATGCCATTGCCTTCTTCCATTTCCCTGTTGACTTGTATGTCTTTAAAAATCTAGAAATTATTTCATAGCCTTGCAAGAGCCCAGAGCACACTCCTAACAGATTATATCCATCTTGAGGTACTTCAATATGGTATTCCTTACTTGAACTTATAAACATGGCATTTGCAGGGTATGTCTAATCTTACACAAATCACACATGGAGAATCCCTTGTCCCATTTGAACAAATTCGATCCAAATACTCATTGAACTCGCAGGAAATGTCTAAGTATATGCAAATACAACATTTTTAAATTCACATTAACGCACATAATTGAAAGGCAACCTGAACATATTCCATATTTTCACAAAAGGTACCAGCAGACTGACACCTATATATACTTTAGCCCCTTAAGGAAAATGGCTCTTTTTAGGCATAAGGACGCAACGATTTTCATCTCCATTTTTCAAAAGCCATAAACTTTTTATTTTTCTGCCAACACGGCCGTATAAAGGCTTGTTTTTTGTGTGGTGAACTGTAATTTTTATTGGTGCCATTTTTGGGTGCATAAACTTTATTGTAAAACTTTTATTAATTTTTTTTTTTTATGATCGCAGGGAGAGAAAACACATAAAATCTGCCATTGTTTTTTGGGGGTTAATTATGCAGCCTAAATGACACAAATTTTTTTCTGCAGGTCGGTATGATTGCAACAATACCAAAATTATTACATTTTCTTAAGGTTTTTCCACTTTTCCGCAATAAAAACCCTTTTTTTAAAAAAAATTATTTGTTTTTCTAAATCGCTGCATTCAAAGTCCTATAACTTTTTTATTTTTCTATGGACGGAGCTCTGTATTTGTCCTTAGCTAGTATGCTCGCTCATCTCTAGTCCCAACGGTTTGGAATCATACATGGTCACCCATTTCTTTTAAGCTACAGCATGTAATACTACATTCTCCCTGTAGTTGATGCCATGTGCACGATGTTTTTAGAAGCCGAACACCCTGTAATTAACCCTTTCCAATCCAAATTGTATCCTGCTTTTTCTAGGGGGCTTACTCTTTTTCTGCTATTATACAACGGCGCTATATGCTGGCTAAAGCCAGTACTGCATAAGGTGACATGTTGGATAGGCTCCAACAGCAGAGAGGCTGGCAATATACAGTAAGAGAACCCCGACGGACGTCTTCCAACATCGGAGCTGTACAGCCTTAAATCATAATGTCTTCAGAGGTCAAACAGTGGATTGGAAAGGGTTAACTGATTGCCAGGTCAGCTTTCTTTTAGAAATAAATAATGAGGTTGTCATGTGGAGATGACCCTTTTAATGATATTTGCATATAAAGTACTGTGCACATGTTTTAGGCAGGTATGGAGAAATGCTGCAGAGTAAGACTGTTAATACTTTTATTTATTGTCAATGAACAAAAGAGAAATCTAAATCAGATCAATATTTGGTGTGACCGCCCTTTGCCTTGAAAACAGCATCAATTCCTCTAGGAACACGTGAACACAGATTTTGAAGGAATCAATTTGGAGCCAATCAGACGCCTCCCTGATAGTATTACATGATGGATATGTATCTGCCTGTATTTCTCAGCACTGAGGACACCATTTATTCTGACCAAATCCCCAACTCAGTTTGCTGAAATACAGCCCCAAACTTGTGAGAAACCTCCATCGTGCTTCACTGTTATTATTGTACCGCTCTCCACCATGCTTCACTCATTATTGTACCGCTCTCCACTGCGCTTCACTGTTGCCTGCAGACACTCATTATTGTACTGCTCTCCAATATGCTTTACTGCTGCCTGAAGACACTCATTATTGTACCGCTCTGCACAATGCTTCACTGTTGCCTGCAGACACTCATTATTGTACCGCTCTGCACAATGCTTCACTGTTGCCTGCAGACACTCATTATTGTACCGCTCTGCAACATGCTTCACTGTTGCCTGCAGACACTCATTATTGTACTGCTCTGCACCATGCTTCACTGTTGCCTGCAGACACTCATTACTGTACTGCTCTGCACCATGCTTCACTGTTGCCTGCAGACACTCATTATTGTACCGCTCTGCACCATGCTTCACTGTTGCCTGCAGACACTCATTAGTGTACCGCTCTGCACCATGCTTCACTGTTGCCTGCAGACACTCATTATTGTACCACTCCAGCCAAATATTTCACATTTTGACTCAACAATCCAGAGCACGTGCTACCATTTTTCTGCACCCCTACGTTTTTGTGCATAGTTGAGTCGCTTTGCCTTGTTTCTATGTCGAAGGTTTCACTTTTTGACTGAAATTCTTCCATGAAGATCACTTCTGGCCAGACGTCTCTGAACAGTAGATGGGTGTACCTGGGTCTCACTAGTTTCTGCCAGTCCTGAGCTGATGGCACTGCTGATTTTGAAGAGAAGTAAGCATTTTTCCACACCTGTCTACAACCTTTGCACAGTACTGTAGATTATCATGTATCATATTTATTAATTAAGATAACTCATTTTGCTCTTACTTTTGTATACATTTTACATATAGATAATGAGATCCGATGTCGGGCTCAGAAAGCAAGTGCTGGAACATTCCTGATCCGTGTGCACATTGCTGGACTTGGATTTGCAGAATCACATGGAGGAAACCTGACGTTTACTCATCAGACCACTGTCACCACAATCACACCATCATCAGGAAGCCCTGCAGGTATTTAAGTAAATACATTGTTCTTTGGTTTATACAACCCCTTTTTATATGCCATATTAGGATAGGCTTAGCTAACATGGGTTACTAAAGACATGATCCCCCTATACTAACTAGAGCTGTGTGACTCCACGCTATCAAGGACACCAGTTTCTATCAAAACTATCTATTGCTAGTGACATTGCAAGGAGAGGGAATGTTGAGAAAGCAGCTCTCCGGCTGGTCGACGATTTCCATAAATGAACTCCTACCAGTGTTATCCTATTCCATATTGAAAAATAAATTGATATCATAGAATGGTAGAGTTGGAAGGGACCTCCAGGGTCATCGAGTCCAACCCCCTGCTCAGTGCAGGATCACTAAATCATCCCAGACAGATATTTGTACAGCCTTTGTTTGAACACTTCCGTTGAAGGAGAACTCACCACCTCCTGTGGTAACCTGTTAAGATAGAATTGTTCTTTAAAAGAGTAGCACCAGGATTATAAGTTTCCACAGGATTGCTTATAACTTTGATTGCTGAGAGTCTGAGATCCCCAACCATTCACAAGAACAGGCACCCGTGCCCCCTGTCCTCTTCAATGTGTACTTAAAAGGGCTGTCCTGGTACAGCCCCTTTAAGGTAGATATGGTTCAAGATTAGAAAAAAAAACATGCCAAAAAGGAAGGGGCCTGTGTCAAACTCTCTTCCTTACTGTAAGAAGGTGTCTGAATGGAGCATCAGTCGAACATGTGCAGGGTCGCTCCATTCATTCCAATGGGGTTGATGGAAATAGCCTACTACAAATGAGGAGGAGACTGAATGGAGCACTGGTGCAAGTGGGACTGCTGGAGATAGCCGAGCAGCAAGCACTTAAGTGTTTCCGTCAGTCACATTGAAATGAATGGATCGACAATCACACATGCTTCGCCCGCACCTCATTCATTTTGACATCTCTGTGGTAGGTGAAGCAACCTACTACAGTGGAGAGGAATAACTGGATGGGGGATAACTGGGTAGGAAAGGAAAGGGGGAGGGACTTGTTGTTTGTATAGCGCCAACTTATTCCGCAGCGCTTTCAGGTAATTTGTGGGTCGTGAGTGAGAGCTTAGGGCTGCATACTGCTGTCCTAATACTCTGCGCCTCACGAGGCCCGTAAGGGGATAACTTATGATCCTGTACAGTCCCTTTAAGGTAGGTGTGGTACAAGATTAGAAAAAAAAAAACATCCAAAGAAGGGGGGAGTCCTGTGTCCAACTCTCTTCCTCACTGTGAGAAGGTGCCTGAATGGAGCAGCAGTTGAGCATGTGCAGGGTCGCTCCATTAATTTCAATGGGGTTGATGGAAATAGCCGACTACAAGTGCTTAGCCATTTCCGGTAGTCCCGTGAATAGAGTGGTACCCCACATTCTCAGCCACTGCTCGATTCAATCTCCCCTTCACTGGGGTGCAGTGAGGAGGAGAGGGGAACACAGGAACGCAGTTCTTGGGATTGATTGGAGTCTCAGTGGTGAGACCCCCACCAATCAGACTTTTATCACCTACCCTGTATTGGGTTTTGTACGAGACTTCCTTCTCCTTTCTGTTTAGTCCTTCTTCTCAGCATTATCACTGACAATCTCATTTTCTTCTAGGAGGCACACTAGTAACAATTCATGGCTCTGGATTTAGTATGGACTCTGTGGTAGAACTTGGTGGCAGTGGATGTTCTGTGGTCTTTGCCAATCTGAGTATGATTAAGTGCCGCACCGATGCAGTAAGTCCATGTAACAATACTGCATCAATTTGTTTTTGTAGTTATTTGCTAAATACAGGCGATGTTCTTGTTCTTTTTTAAGGGGTTTGATCTTTAATTTGTTGCTCATTTTCTAATTACATACAGTATTGTACAAAAGCTTGGATGCCCCTCGTGAAATCACATTGCACAAATGTCTCATTTAAAGAGTAACTAAACTTTCACAAAACTTTGGACGTGTCACAGAGACCTCCACTGATTGGAACTTCTAACATGTCTCTATGACATGTCTAAAGCTTTGTAAAAGTGCTGTTACTCTTTAACCCCTTCCCGACACGCAATACATGTACAGTGTACTGGGCCAGTAGTACTGCATAATGCCATGCATGTACGGCTCTGATTACCAGGGGGTTGTACTGTCAATGAAGAACTGACAATAACTGATAATACACTGTACTACATAAACAATCAAAAGGTCGCATATGCCCTTGTGGGATGAACAAATGTGGTAAAAAAAAGAGATATAATAAAAAAAGTTTTCATATGCAAACCCTGCCCCCCCCCCCCCCCCGACACTATATAAATCAGCAAAAGCTTCATTTTTCCAATAAACCGCTAATAATGGAAAAATGCAAATAAAAAGTTAAAAAATTGTATTGATACATCCATAAGGATCGATACTATAAAATTATTATGTTATATATCCCATATGGCAAATGCCCTTAAAGGAAGAGAAAAAACTGCCAAAATCGCAGATTTTGATCATCCTGACTCACAAAAAATAAATAAAAAGTGATGAAAAAGTCTTCTGTATCCCATAATGGTATAGATGAAAATGTCAACTCCTCCCACAAAAATCAAGTCACCTGTAGATGAAATAATAAAAAATTTCTGACTCATTTCTTTATTTTACTCTTCATGGTCATGTATTTTTTCTTGAGTCCTAGAAAACCCCTGTATCTTCTCTACCTTTACAATTGTAGTATACTGAAATGCATAAAGCCAACTCCAAATCAAAGATCAGAGCATGGCCATGTATGACCATGTGTACACACTGAAGAATTAGAGGAAAGTCCTGTTCATCCAAAGTCTGAAAAAAACCCAAAAAACGTTAATAATTAATTAAAAAAAATATTGGAAATATAACCACAACACTGGTACTTCCCTGATGTGGTTCTGGCATCGGCAGTGCCCTTAGTCGTATTAATGCTATGTGTCTTTGCTACGACTAAGGGTGCTGAACGGCGCCGGAAGCATGGTAGCAAAGCAGCAGTGTTGTAGTTTTTTTGGATGAGCCTGACGTTCCTACAGTTCTACAAACAGAGGACCTCTTCTAGTGTGTGGAAAAGCTTTTCATGTGATACAATCTCTTTAAACCACCACTGAACCCTACAGTTATATGCTTTCTGTTCGGTAGAGCTATAGGGGGTATACTAGACACCTGTTGGGCGAAATGCAAATGCTAAAGTGCTTTATTTCAGGCATCAGAAGGCTCCACCAGTCTCAATGTTTTCACGAATGGGCTCCATGGGACCTTACAAAATGCCTTCAGTTTTACATCTTCCCTGGCACCAACCATCACTGCAATCAACCCAACTACCAGCAGTGTTTTGGGTAACGGCACCCTCAGCATTTCGGGCTTTAACTTCCAAAATCAGTCCGTTGACAATGCTGTTTTTCTTGAGAATCAACCGTGTAAGCTTTTGACATGGACTCCAACCAATATAACTTGTCTTCTGCCTGCAAATCCTCCCGGCAAGTACAACATCCTGGTACAAGTTGGAAACTGGGGATTTGCAATATCCAGGTATTTATGATTTATTTATTATTTAATGTCAGTTTTGCAATATGGCAGTCAATAGGAGTACTTTATCATGTTGAATGTGGCCGTTTTCTAGTGTAAAGAGGTCACAAACTTTTACGGAAACGACATTTATGCAAAAGTTTGCAACTATTTTCATTTTTCTGCCACCTTTTTTATAAGAGGTTTGCGGTAAGAGGCGGGGCCTGTCACTGCCCACAGATTTACTATACAGTAATTTACACCAGAGGTTGGTGGAAATTATGGCGGAAATGTATTGTGGCTTCTTATAACCTCCAAGTTGTACTCCCATGGGTCCATAATGTACCTCTACCATGTATGCCTCCGATTTTACATATGAATATTTATGGGGGAAAATGAATTACCATTGGATGCCCTATTCTGGAAATATTGTTCTTATTCTAGAGCATCCCATGCCGGCATACTGTGTGCCTACGGCTCCATTGTACTGTACATGCGCGGCTATAGAGCCACTGTACAAATAGCTCTGCCATGTGCAAGGGGATATAGGTAGCAAAGAGCCCCCTTCTTCTGATACAAGAAATGCCATGCATGCAAGTTTATCAGTGCTTTAAGTAATGGGGTTGAGGTCACAACTACTTTTCAGGCCTCCTTAAAGGGGTTGTCCAGGATTTTACTATTGCTGTGCTATCCTAAGGATAGGCCATCAATAGTTGATCATCAGGGGTCCACTGCCTGGAATCCCTGCCAAACAGCTGATCTCTGTCAGTAGACATTGCAACTCCCCGGTTTGGTACGTAGATACAACGCCCATTGAACTCAGTGGGAGCTGTGCCTGTAGTACCAAACTGGGCTGCTGTCATACAGACAGTGCTATCAGCTTCCAGCTGTGTCCACACTGACATTGGGCCCAAGAATCATCTGGTCAGCTGGGTTCCTGAGCGATGGACTCTGCTGATCAACTATTGATGACCTATCCTCAAAAATAGTCCCAGACAACCCCTTTAATGGAAAAAGATTGTCACCCTGACAGCACGGAATTCGTAAGTTTTCCATGCATAACCTCTGGGCAAACTGCTTTCCTCACAAATACTGGTAATTGATATCTTAATCCACTACTAATGAAGCAGCAGAAATAGTGCCACCCCTGTCCACGGGCCACCTTCGGTATTTCAACTCCTTCTTCTTCAATATACAAGTGTAAATGTGATATATGAAGATTTACAGTGCTACATATAAATACATGATTAGTGGACTCTGTTGCAGCATGAACCATGGACCAGCAGTTGAATATATTCTGGAAGTAAACAGCATTTCCCCGCAGTACGGATCCCTGTATGGAGGTTCTCGGGTGACACTGACGGGATCTGGGTTCAGTCTCGTCTCAAATGACAACCAAGTACAAATAGGTACAAATCATTGTATGAGATGCATGATTCTGTCCGAAATTCAGTAGCTTCTAATGTCCAACCAATTTTTCATTTTCTTTTTGTCATCGTATTCCAGGAGCCATAACTTTTTATTTTTTTCTGTCAACATGGTCATATGAAGGCGTGTTCATGCGAGACAAGTTATATTTACTAATGGCATCATTTCTGAATACGTACAATGTATTGTATAACTTTTAGTCATTTTTGGGAGGTGAATCGGGGTGGGGGGAGGGGAATTCCCCCATTGTTTTCTTTCTTTTATTTTAGAGCGTTCAGCATGCAGAATAATTAATGTGATAACATTACTGTCTGGTCGGCACAATTCCAGTGAAATCATATAGAAAGTTTATACAGTTTTTTTTATGTTTTGCAATTTTTGTACACTAAAACACTTATTATTTTAGATTTGTTTTTGTGCCACTGCATTCCAAGAGCAATAGCATTTTCAGTTTTCCACTGATGGAGCTCTGTCAGGGCGTTTTAATGCAGAATGAGCTCTAATCTTCATTTAACCCATTTTTGAGAACATATAACTTTTTGAGCACTTTTTATTGTTTTTTTTTCGAGAGGAAATATTAATAAAATCTGCAATTCTGGCATGTCTTTTATTGTGCAGTGTTTACTATGCAGTGTAACTAATAAGCTAAATTACTGTTGTGGGTCACTACGATTATGATGATACCAAATGTACATGTTCTCCTTACATCTTGCTACTTTTCCACACTTTTTTCTAACAAATTTTTTTTTTTGGCATCCTTGTATTTTTTTTTACCATCAGCGGTGCTGCTTAAGATTTTTTTTGTTGGACAAATTGTACTTTGGTGATCCATGTGACTTTTTAATCACTATTTTTGCCCGTTTTTTTTTTTTTTTGCTTTAACGGCAGGTTAAATAATGTATCAACCTTTTCTGTGGGTCATTATCAATGCGACAATACTGAATTTGTGATGATTTTTTTTTACGTTGTGAGGGGAGAAAGGGGGAGTTTTACTATTTTTTTAAAAAACAATTTTGTACACTTTTTTTCACTTTCTATATTTGTCCCATCGCGGGAATTGAATGACAGTAAGATTGAGCTTTGTAGTATAATAATAAACTTAATAATAAACTAGCAGTGTATTATATTGGTCTATGAGGCTTAGCCGGAGCCCCCTCCCTCTGTAAGCCTTCACGTTGACTGCGACATGCAAAGAGTTAAACAGCAGGGATTGGCATTTTCTCTGGTCCCTGCTGTTAAAAAAGGTGCTGGTCTGTCACTACACAGCTGGGTCCCCATTCCTACCAGAACTGGAGACCCATGGCAATATTTCAATGCAGCGCCATAAAAGGGCACTGCATCAGAATAAAGCCCATTAGTGACTACTGTAGAAAGGCGTATAGGCAGTCACTAAGGGGTTAATTATATCTGTTTCTGGGAAAGCTGGGTGACGTACAGCACAACCTATTTACAGCTCCCACCAAGCCTTCTCAGACTTCTGAACTGCCAGTCGACCCAGTTTAGCAGCATTACTTCTTATAAAGAACATTTCACATTGTATAGATGAAGTATTATATTCCTATATGTATTGTGTTGCAGGTACCCTTCCATGTAACATCTCCGTTAGTTCAGCCAGTAAGCTGGTCTGTGTCATTCAAAGACCTGGAAGCGTATATACGGTAACAAATAATGGGAGAGATTCCGGTGAGTACAATATCCTGTAGGCGCATGCAAAACTTCTGCTGTAAACACAAAGTATGCCCCAATGCTTCCACGTTGGCATTATGGCACTAATTTATTAAGATTGACGGTTCATAATCCAATCTTGAAGGGAATTTATCAACCCTGCGGAGCATCTAAAACCGTTCACAGCGATACAACACTGTAGTGGAGCTGGTCCCAAAACCTATATGGTTATGGCTCCTGAAGAAGTTATACCTTTAGAAATAGGGATTTAAAGTTCCCCGCACCGCATGCTAATGCTTGCCAGCCACTCTATTGTTGCCATTCTCTATTAGCCAGAATATGTCCCATAACACGCCTCTACACTAAGCTCCACCCCCTTTGGGGGGAAATTGACAAGTGCAGTGTCAAAACGAAAAAAGTCACAAATCTTAGTCACAAAACATTCACTGAAGTTTGCTACTGTTTTCCGCCAGCAAGCTGGCCCAACTATCTTGCTAAATTCACTGTAGCTTTTGACTTAGTTGTGCCACCTCATTTGCAGACAGGCTGTGCAACTGTTACGTGGGAGGGCGGCTTTACACAGGACAACTACGGTAACCTCTGAAAAGTTGACTAAAATAATTGCTAAACTGTACGAACGACTGTTGTTTGTACACTCTCACACAGAGCGATTGCACACTTCTTCAATTTTGCAATTGCTGAATGAATTGTCGGAAGCATTTACACAGACCGAAACATTGTTTGTCAACGAGTTACGGGACGTGGGGTTCTTTGTTGGGTGCATTTGAAATTCTGACCCCCATGCACACTTATTGGTTGCTGAGTCCACTGAACGAACATAAAGACGTGCAAATGAGTATTTTCTGCTCTTGTACAGAAGAGCATCGCCATAACTGTGTACAGTCTATTGGGGGTTGTTTTTTGCTATTGTCTTTGCCTGCATGTTTTTTTGTACTGATGTAGGTTATATGCGAACAGTCCTTAAGTGAACACTTGCTGTGGTCTCTCGCTGGACCAAAAGCAGCCAGAGACCACAGCAGTAAATGTTCTTTGAAGACCATCAGGGGCACTTATTATGTGTTTCGGGAACCAATGAGCGTTAAGTTGGAGGGCAGAATGTTCCAAAAAAGGAGGGAGCCAAACAGTATTCGGTAGGAGGCCCACACCAAACGAGAGCACACCTTCCTGCAAAGTTATTGGCTAGTTGCTTAAAGACAACAATCACATGTTTACACTAAACGATAATTACTCAACCAGGGACTTTTTTTAGGTGAGCTGAAACAATGCGACTAGTGGATAAATTCCACTCTTCACCTAGTTGGTAACCGTGTTTACACGGACCAACTGTGGCTTACATCTGCTCTGTCAAGCAACTATTTGGATAATAGTTGTCTCTTGTAAAGCCACCCATCAGCCTTCCTAACAACCATCGCTCAAGTGCTTTTACACAGGAGTGATAGGTGTTCAGTGAATGATGGCGGAGCAGCCAGAGATCTCTTCCAGCTGCCTACCTCCATTCACTGTGAACAGGCAGTCGTTTAAAGATGAGTGACTGCCTGTTTACACTGAGCAAGAACTCACTGACTAGTCGCTTCATTTCAGTGAGCTGAAACAAAGCAACTGGTGACTGCTAAGTGATTTCTCACTCAGTACCCTGTCACGTCTAGGGTTGCTATCTTTGTCACCATAAAATGTCGGCTGAGGTAAAAATGATCAGGGTTTGGGGGTGTATAATGTATAACAATGTATATTTTTACCTTCATTATTCCAGTGGCCCCGGCAGTAATTGTGACTCTTCTCTGTGGCTTAAAAGTAATAGTACCCCCCCTTAGTGGCCACAGTAGTTATATGGCCCCCTATAAGTGCCCTCCCCACCCCTCAACTACCTGCTGGGCAGCAACCCTGTCATCAAGCACTATTACTCTGAAGATTCAGTCGGTAGGCTACTGCAGGGTCCAGAGAAGATCCTCACTCCTGCCCTCGATGTCTGTGCTGCGTACAGTAAATGCAGAGGGCACACATGGATGGGGGGTGAGCTTCTTCTATGAGTGCTGCAGCAGCGGTCCAACCGGAGCTTCAGAGTGAGTTATAGCGCTTGGTGGTGTGGTTGCTGCCTGGCCAAAGTTGCTCACACCAGGTAATTTTTTATTGGTCATTAATATGACTGGTAAAAAATAAATACTGGCACCAGCCTCAAGCGTAAATTACCAACCAGACCACTGGTTTACCGGCCAGATGGCAACCCTAGTCGAGACCTGCACTTACACGGGTCAACGAGTGCCGAAAGTCACTCATCTGAGTGATTTTTCGGCCAATAGTTGGCCAGTGTAAAGCCACTCTTTGTTGTGCCACAGTCATGCAACTAGTATTGCACAGCTATCTGTGTGGCACCCTTATGTCTCGCCCAGTTTTGTGTTTACCTTTGTTCACACAGTCACTGAGCAAGATTTATGCATACTAGTGCAAAACTGCAGCATTTGCCCAAGGCGACCATTAAGGGAGCTGCTTTCAAGGGCCTCTGAGTTACAATCTGATGGTTGTTATTGGCAAATGATGCACTTATGAGAAAAACATTCTATAATATATTGATGTGTTGGTATGAAGTATATATACATTATATATTTTGCATTGATTATTGAGTGTATTTTTACTTAGTGAATGGCATTGGGTACGCCTGGTCTCCATCAAACCTGGTGATATCTTCAAGAGACACTGTAGTTTGGCGATGGCAGTCTCCACCTTTTATCTTGGGTATTGGATACCGAGTATTCTCAGTGTCGGATCCTGCCAACTTTACCTATGATGGAATTTCCTTCAATAGTGGGGCTCGTGTGCCCTCAGGTCTGTACCACTTTATCCGTATTTTAATAATGTGCCGGGGGGTGATTTACTTCTGTGATGAGTCTCACATGTTACCTTCTATATTGTATGATGGTCTGTCTTGACTTCGCATTTGATTAAAGCGACCCTCTTGTTTTAGGACAAAATTGGATGGGAGTATATTACCTGCACTTGTTCTCTGCCATCTGTCCAATCAGCCAGTTCTAGTCCTGGTTTTCAGCCATCCAAGGTGGTCACTGAAATCTAGCTAATGCACAGGGTACACTGCTTTCTGATTGGCTGGCACTGATTACATGAGCAGCACTGCCCAGTCAGAGAGCAAATATAATGCATTAGTTCATCTAACACTACCAATGCACTTTGGGAGATGAGGATGTCTGAAGATTGTGTCAGATGGCCAGAAATAAGACACAAAACCTGCAGATTGGATAGATAGCAGAGAAGAACAAGTGCAGGTAATGTACTACCTATCTTCTCTGATCCTGGGACAGAATTTTTTTTCCGAAACTGGAGGGTCGCTTTAAGCAGATCGTTATTATGCACATTTGCTACGGTGCATCAGCCACAATGGGAAAGTAGAGCTGAGGTGCATCACAATGACAGCCCCAGCCCATGTGACAGCACCAGTAAGTGGCTGTTTCCTGTCACTACAGGAATTTTCTTAGGAGTCTTTAGTCTTTGATGTTCCATTCCTTTTTTTTCCTGCTTCAATATCTCCTGTGGTATAAAGACTGATTGGCCCATAGTGCAGTGTTTCTTCTAGCCAGCGATTCGTTCATAATGGAGAAGTATTCATTCTTGGCCAGCCTCTGCATGGGTGCTGGTTATTTTCCTATCTGAGGTGGCAGGTGTGGAAGTGGTTGTCTGCAGTTAAGTAGTAGTGGTGATATTTTTACTGTGAGGCTTATTCACCTGTACCAAGTTCTGTTAGCATTTCCAGTTGTTATATATCTTTCCCTATCCTCTGTCTAGAGACAGGCTAAATCTCCTAGGTTTGAAATGTCGGGCCATCCCTATCAGGACGTTAACCCTGCTTTTAGGTAGAGTCTGCCAAGCCATAGTTGGTTAGGAAGAGCGTTACCACCCCTGTATTTTGTGTAGCCTTGTAACCTATGAAAATCATTAGCTGAGTACCTTACATGCCATGTAACAAACAGTAGTAGGATTAGGCAACTGGCTCCCTTATCGACTATCATATATTGTGGCAACTCGGGAAGCAGGACTTTGAAAGCTGAATCTTTGGGTTGTGATTGGGTGGAAGATAGGGGGTTTACATATTTATCAATGTTTTATATAACAGCTGACTGACATTGATTTGCATCATAGTAAAATGATATTGATAACATGAATGTTCTCTTTCTTACAGGTGTCTTCTCCTACCAGTTCACATCTCCAGGGACTTATTACTACAGCAGTGGTAATGTTAAAGATCGACAGACAATAGTTATGCAAGGAGTGATCAATGTAATCCCGATCAGTGATCATAGCAGCCCTGTGCGAGTGTTTGTTGGAGGAAAGGAGGCCACCTATGCTTCTGGTAATCAATAGCATCTCCAAAGATACCAATCTGGGATAGCCCTTCACAGGGTTATTCTAGAGCAGTGGGTTGTGACAAAACAAGGAGTAGATTTTTAAGGGGTGTAGTGTATATAAAAGAACATGGCTAAAAATACATGCCTTCACATTGAAATTGCAACACCAAGAAGGAAAAGTCATGAAATCATGGAAATCACAGGATCGGTAGACATGTTAAGGATATAAAAATGATAAGAAAAGGGAAACATAATATTCAAAACATCTTGATTTATCCAGTATTGAGTATGAGCACGATGCGCAAAAATACACACTCTTACATGCAGGTCCCTTTCCAATTACCAACCAATGATGTCCCAGATGTGCTCAATGGGAGACAAATGTGGAGAATCTACAGTCCATGGTAGCACATTTAGGCCACATAGGCTGCTCATAGTTGCATGAGCAATATGTAGCCTGGCATTGTTGTGTTGAAAAACGGCTCCTGGGACACTTTGGAGAAATGGCTGTACCACTGGTTCCAGTACTACATCAATATAATGCTGAGCTGTTAGTGTACCTGGAAAGAAAACTAGAGGGGTCCGTCTGCCATACATTATACCACCGCACACCATAATCCCAGGAGTAGGATCGGTGTGACATTCCCTCGTGAAGGCTTCTTCATGGCGTTGCCCAAGTTGTCTCCAGACCAATCTTTGGCTATCATTGTGTCCAAAAGTGAGATTCAACATTGAAGAGGATAGACCTCCAATCCAGCCTCTATTGCTGTCTTGCTCTATACCATGCTAGCCTTTCAGAGTAGTGGCGTGAGGTCAGTGGAACACCTGCTACTGGACGTCTGGCTCATAGCCCAATGTTGTGCACGTGCATTCTGATGGTTTGTGTAGACACTGTTCGATTCTCTAGGCTTGGGACATGACATCCAATTTCACTCGGATCACTAGGCAGCATTCTACTAATCTGATGATTCATCCGTGTAGAGGTTGCTACCATTCAAGTTTGATGTTCTCCTAACCACTGAGACACACAGGGTTGAACAGTGCTTACATCTCGACCTACATGTATAGTGATATGCCAGAGTGAAAATCCAAGGTCTCTCAGTTCAAGTTTTCTGCTCTTCTCAGTTTGCAACAAGTAGCGATAACTGGTACATTGACGACAAGGAGGCATTTCACAATCAAACCATAAGACTTTATCCAATTTTTGAGGTCTCACGTGACTGAAAAAATTTGCTTTCGATCTGGCTCTCATACCATTGAAGACTCTCCCATATGTCACAGATTGGAGATAGGTGTTTGAAAATGTTAACATTTACATGTCTTAGCAACACCTTCTACTTCCTTGATCTCCATAACCTTACGATTTTTCTTTCTTGGTGTTGCAATTTCAACGTTGAGAAGTGTATATTCAGACCCTGCTATATTAGCAGCCTCCAGACCAGACACCTATATTAAATCAACCCTAAACTCGGGAACTCAGAATTGATATGCAAGTCAATACAAGTACCTACAGTAAACGATTACCTGCTATTTATTTCTCTTCAGATGTTCCTACTTGGCTGCTTTTTTGCTCAGCTCTATGAGGGCAGAGCTGTAATCTGTAACAATAGTTTAGCTACAGGACCTAATTTGAGGTAGTCTGTGGCATATCCACAGTAATAACTTTTTTGAGATGTGTTACTGCCATCGATTTCTAAATGATTTTTTTTTTTTTAAATGAAATGGAAATATCTCTCCCTTTTACCTTCTGATATGTGTTCTATTGTGCGTAAAATATGGTCATATGAGATTTCCAAATCATGTAATCCTTTGTTCTTTACATTTTACACAGCATCCCAACTTTTTGGGGAATTGGGGTTGTATATTCAAACCGCTTATATTAATATCAGACCCCAGACTAGTACTCTAAATTAATTTCAGACCCCATACATTAAAATACGATCCCAGACCTACTAAATATATTCACACCTCAGATCCCCTATCTTAATATCAGACCCAAAACCAGATCCATAGCTTAAGTCAGACCAGATTATATAAGTATCCTGGGCATCCTTGCTCCTGACTCTTTTTAAGATCCCGGTGCTGTGCAGCATCAGAACATTGTGTGCATTGCCATTGGACGGGATCAGGACCAATTGCAGTGGTGCCCAGAGCTGGCTGGAATTTGTTATGTGCTGCATTGTCTCCCTGGGGCAACTAGCACTGAGGAAAGGAGACTAGAAATAGGGTGATTCCTAGTAAAACCAGGCAAATTGATATGTTTGTATCTCAAGCATGGGACTCATGATGTGATTGTGGGATGCTGATGGCTGGTTTTAATATGTAATTAATAGAAATACAGTATATTGTAATACTGAAGTATTTCAGTATGTTGCAGAAGCGATGAAATGCTCTTAAGTTGAGAAAAGTTTAAAATTAAGTGCAATAAAACTTTCTAAAAATAAAAAAATAAAGAATTCAAAAAGCCCCACTTTTCCAATTTTTTTCCCACAAAACAATCTAAAGTTTAAAAAAAGTAAGATAATTGACAATGCCAAGTATGAAAAACCCTGAACTATCTAAGTATCACATTATTTATGTCACAGGGTGAACACTGTAGAATAAAAAAAAAAACTACACAATGCCAGAATTGCATTTTTTGTTGACCCCGCCTCCCAATAAAAATTAAAATAAAAGGTGATGAAAAAGTCATATGTGCCCTAAAATGCTAGCAATGAAAACTACGACTCGCCCTCTAAAAAACACCCCTTTTCTTAGTCCTATTGGAAGACTATGTTATGAGGCTCTGAATATGAAGACGTAAAGCATTTTTCCTTAATAAAAGGTTTTAAGTAAGTAATAAAATATCAGTAAAAAAAATCTATGAACCTGATATCACCATAATGATCTCGGCCCACAGAATCCAGTTTACATGTCATTTAGGCCGGATTCACACTGACATTTTTACACCAACTAAAAGCAGAAAATAGAACCCATTGATTTCACTAGCTTTGTTCACATCCGTCTTTTGGTCACACAAAAAAAATACACAGCATGTTCGCTGGGAGAGAGAACATATGAAACTCATTAAACTAATTGGCCATTAGCAAAAAGAACAGTAAAAACTGCAGTTGTGTGCGCAAATACGCAACACCCATTCCGCAAAAAGCGTGTCGCAAATGCAGGTGCAAATACGCATACGCTCGTGTGAAAGGCAAAACTTCCCAAAAGTGGCAGAGTTTTTTCTACTTCACCTTACTTAAAATTTTTGAAACGTTTTCCAATACATTAAATAGTAACATTAAGAAAAAAACACAACTTGTCCTGCAAAATAATATGCCCTTATACGGCTATGTAGATGGAAAAATAACTGTTTGTTAAAGGGTTAATCCAAAAAGCGCATGTATTGTTATAAAAATCTAGCCATGATGTTTCTACAGATCTGCCTCCATCTACACCGTCAAATGACTGCGTCACACCACGCCCGGAGTGCCCCCAGTTCACCATCCCTCCCTCCAGTAACCGGTCTATGTGGTTCGGATTCTCCAGCTGTTATTCTCCTATAATTACCGGCATTGCACCAAATTCTGGAACCATCCTTGATCCGATAACCATCACGGGAACCGGGTTTAGTAGCCTTACTTGTGCCAACCAGGTATGCAGACTCATCAGTCATCTGTATCATATCATTACCGGTCCTGTCCATGATAAATGTAGTAATGAAAAATTACTTGGATCGCTATCTTCTCTGCGCATAGGGCAGGAGCTAGCTGTAACTTAGTGCGGCCGCTGTGTTCCTCTCGCGTGAGCAGCAGGTAATCCCGCGCATGCGCTGTTCAGTTAGGGGCTGGCCTCTGGCTGTCAAAAATTTTGAGATCTGTATGCTAGGCGCAGATGACGTAGGGAAGGAGGTTCCTTGTTAGTAGTTTCCTACATCGCACATGGATGACCTGGCTCTGGAGACACTGGCAGATGCTGTTCCCACACCTGAAGATATTTGGGTTCTAATTGTGCATATATTTAAGCGGTGCTGATGGGTTTGCTAGACAGGCTTGACAAAGATCTGTTTAGATCGAAACGTCGCTGTGTCATCTTTTCTGAACTGCTGCATTTGTATATTGCTGCTTCTGGGACTAATATGGAATAAAGTTCCTTTCATCTGAAATGGATTGCCGTGGATGCTGCCTTTAAATATATGTGTTCCAAAGTGAGATTGCAGCAGCGAGTGTATCTTTGAAGACCAAAACCAGTGAGAGGCTGTGGGTGTTCTTTCGAAGACCAGCAGGGTCTCTTTAGTCAAGGATCACTCGCATGTATTTATGTGTTTTCAAGAACCAATGAGCTTTAAGTGGGAGGGCAAAATGTTAAAAAAATAAAATGTGAGAGCCAATCAGTGTTTGGTGGGAGGTGCACATCAAACAAGCACACCTTCCTGCCAAGTCATTGGTTAGTTGTCGAAAGGTGATTACCTGTTTATATCAGCGCTGAACCTAAGCGATTAGCAAATGAATTCTTGTACATCACTTGGTGGCTGTGTTTACACAAAGCAATTGTCATTTAAATGAATTCTATTGAGCAACCATTCAGACAATAGTTGAAGCATAAAAGCACCTTGGCACTCAATATTTTGTTTCATATATATTCGTACTGGAATATGACCAAATAGTACTCCAATATGTTACTGTAGTGTGGCATGCAATACATACATGAACGTAGAACCCACTGTTTAATGAATACAGTACTACTATTGAGTTATTTCAGGTTGTACCTTTCATAGCTCACTGCCAACAGAAAGTTGTGACCCTTTTGGTACATAAGCTGAACATTTTGTGCCTTGCAAGCCGTACCCTTCTTCTCTCACGTTTTCCTATTTCTTTTTATCCTAGGTTTCAGTTGGCAAGTATCCATGTATTGTGTCTTCTGCTGACGAGAATTCAATTACATGTAACGTGGATCCCCAGGGCTTGATGAATATTGGGGTTGCAGAAATGGTGTCACTTACCGTAAACAACCTGGGCAATGCCATCAACAGCTTAAAAAATGAGATGGACAGGCGATTTGCCCTTCTACCCCACATTGACTGTGTGTCTCCAATCAATGGGTCAATTACAGGATCTACCAGAATTACCATACACGGCTCCGGGTTCTTGAATATAAACAGCAGCATCATAGTGACAGGGTTAGGTTGTACCATTGTATCTGTAAATTACACCGACATTGTATGTGATACCTTACCTAGTTATTCACGCAGCGTTGATGTTATGCTAACGGTGATGGGAATCATTGCGCCGTGCAAAGGATCCTGCAGCTTTACCTATACAAGTGCACTTACACCAGTAGTATCCAAGGTGTACCCAACTGAGGTTGAAAACACGACCACCAAAGTCTACATCCATGGCCTTGGTTTTGGGACAGTTACTAATGATGTAACTGTTTATGCCGGTGACAAGATATTACAAGTCGTAAATGTCAATGAAACAGATATAACATGCAACATAGAGCCCATTCCTGCCGGTAACTATCCTGTCACAGTTATTGTACTCAGTAAAGGCTTGGCTGAGGGGTCTTTTACCCTGAATAGTCCTGCTGAAGCCACTATCTTGACACCTTCTGGAAGTGTTTTAGGTGGAACCCTTTTACTCATACAAGGGAATGGATTTCATCCAACCAACACTACTGTGCAAGTTGGTGGTTCACCATGTCCAGTTACGGTGGTCACTCCTGGTAGTGTCCAGTGCATTACTCCTCCCAGCACCACTGCTAAAACTACCAACGTAAACATCCATGTGGCATCTACTTCTTACCCGTCACTCAGCTTCTCCTACTCAGAGGCCAGTACTCCGACTGTAACTTCAGTTCTTCCAAACACAGGTATGACTTCAAAAATTGTTAATTTTTATACATTACATGTTGTATAAATGTACACTGAATGGCCAATTAATTGGATACACCCATCTAGTAGCGCGTTGGACCTCATTTGGCCTTGGCAGTTTGTTGTGGCATCCATCCACAAGTATCAAAAGACCCAGAATGTGCCAAAAAAATATTCTCTATGCTATTACTCAACCTCCACCACCTGAATTGTTGACTCCTGACAGGTGTTGGTTGTGCCAAATTCTAACTCTTCCATCAGCATGGTGCAACAAAAATCTGGATTCACCTGATTAGGCAATATTTTTCCTCCACTCAATGATGCAAGTTCCCCCAGCCACACCCGGAGTCTTGCTCTTAGACAACAATGGCACTGGAACTGGTTGTTTGCTTTTATAGCCCATCCATGACAACAAGTTTTGCGTTTGGACAGGTTCATTGGAGCTCCATCAATTTATTCAGCTGCAATTTGCTGTGTGCCACCTGTTTGTCAGAACGATTCTTCACCTTTTCCTCTGACGCCTTTCGGTGACAAGTTGTTTACATCCAAAGGATCCCTTTCATTGGATGTTTTCTTCAATCACACCATTCTCTATATATTCTCCACAACGCTGCATGAGAAAAACCCACATGGTTGGCAGTGAAATCCTGACCCCGGGGCTAGTATAGCACTGATGACCAGGGCTCATTGGAAGTCGCTCAGATCGCTGGACTTTCCCATCTAATGTGGATTCACACTGAAACTGATCCACGCAAAACTTGTTACGTGATTTTATGTGCACTCCGGGGTCACGGTGTTAATTCTCATACGGGGTGCTCCAATGACAAATGGGCCAGGGTCTAATAAAGTGGCCAATCAGTGTATACCTGCAATGTATATCTAGTTTCTATCATGATGTGGTATGGATGGTAAATTCACTGCTTTATTTGCTATTACTTTAGGTCTGACTTTAATATAGACCATAAGTATATTATAACCTACACCAGAAATTGGCGTAAATTATACCACCGTTCTTTGCCTGCGCCTCTTAATAAATTTGTGGTATATTACTCCAGTGCACTTTGCATTAGGATCCCCTGTGTGCATACAGTATCGGCTATTAGGGACTCCAACAACTATAAGGCCTCGGTCAGACAGGCGTTTTTTCGCGCGATTTGCGCATGCGATCTGCGCATATTTAGAACTATTGCTTCGCAATGGGATCGGTCACATGGCCGCTTTTTATGCGGATGTCCGATAAACTGTAGGACACGAGGAATCGCAGATCGCGCCTATCTGCGATCTACGATTCCTTGTGTTCTATATATGCGCTCAATGGGGCCGGCGGCAGCAGCGCCGACCCCATTGAGAACATATACTATAAAGATCATTCTCCTCTGCCACAGCTGTAACAGCTGTGGCAGAGAAGAACGATGTTCGCCCATTGAATTCAATGGAGCTGGCAATACAGCCGGCTCCATTGAAAGCAATGGGCTGCCGGCGAGCGCGGGATGAATTTTCGGGAAGGGCTTAAAAATATAAGCCCTTCCCTGAAAATCATCCCAAAATGTGTAAAAATAAAAAAAATATATATACTCACCTTGTCCCTGCAGCCGGAGTTCCGCCGCGGCCAGCCGGCAGTTCTCCTGAACTGCTCTGAGTAGTATTCAGCAGCCGGGGATTTAAAATCCCCGCCTGCTGAATGGGCTGCCTCAGATTGGTCACAGCCCTCACCAATCAGAGGCAGCTCTCACTCACCCATTCATGAATGACAGCTGAGAGCTGCCCCTGATTGGTCCCTGTGCTGAGCCAATCAGAGGCAGCACTCATTCATGAATGGGTGAGTGAGAGCTGCCTCTGATTGGTGAGGGCTGTGACCAATCAGAGGCAGCCCATCCAGCAGGCGGGGATTTTAAATCCCCGGCTACTGAATACTACACAGAGCAGTTCAGGAGAACGGCCGGCCGGCCGCGGCTGAACTATTTTTTACACATTTTGGGATGATTTTCAGGGAAGGGCTTATATTTTTAAGCCCTTCCCGAAAATTCATCCCGCGCTCGCCGGCAGCCCATTGCTTTCTATGGAGCCGGCTGTATTGCCAGCTCCATTGAATTCAATGGGCGAACATCGTTCTTCTCTGCCACAGCTGTTACAGCTGTGGCAGAGGAGAATGATCTTTGTAGTATATGTTCTCAATGGGGTCGGTGCTGCTGCCGCCGGCCCCATTGAGCGCATATATAAAACACAAGGAATCGCAGATCGCAGATAGGCGCGATCTGCGATTCCTTTTGTCTGCCCGTTTTGCCGAAAACGCTGCTAGCTGTATCCGTCATGCGATCCGCAAATCGTGGCAAAAAACAGTCGTCTGACCGAGGTCTAAAGGTGCATCAGAGGTCTAACAGACAGAGGGGAAAATTCATCAAGACCGTGGAGTAATTTTTTTGTCATCAAAACGTTGCAAGTTGTGAAAACAGCCTTACTCTATCTGCTTTTCCGAGGTTCTAGAAAAGGGGGCGGGGTTTGAATGTTATGAGGCTTTAAGACAGATTTAATAAATGCAACTTTTTAAAAGGCTGCAAAGGTTATTGCAATCTCCCCGCAGTAGTTGGATGGTGTGAAAAGCGACTCCACATTTCCAGACCTTTTTAAAGATGCGACTCCTTTATCAGCATGTGACAAATTGATACATTTGTTGCAATTAATGGCAACATGGCCTCCAGAAAAACTGACTTAAAAAAAAACTGTACGTAATAAAAACCCTTCCATTGTATTATAAGGGTAAACATTGCATTTTTTTCTTCACTTTTTTTCTGGTGTTTTTTGCGACATTTTTTTTGCTAGATATCACCAGTACCGTAGGTCATTAGGGAATTATGAAATGCACTTCAAACTGTACTTTTTGGAGGCATTTTCCTGACTTTTGATAGACTTTTTGGTCCCATGGTCATTTTTTCAAAACACAGAATGCTCTAGGTATGGTGATTTTCTTTTTAAGCATTTGCACACTAAAGGTCCCCATAGAAGTCTATGGGAGGGGCGCAAATGCGTGCATAGATACGCAATACACTGTGCAATTTCGTGAACAAGAGAACACACCTGGGAACTCACAAGCTAAAGAGCCATTTATATTGAGGCATGGTAGTGTCTCGTGTGCAAAAAAGCATGTCCTGCATGTTCAAAAAGTACAGCAAAATGCTTAGATAGGTGGGCAAATCTACCTTGTTCATAGCGCAGATATGCTGCGCTGAAGCATGCGCATTTGCACATACGCTCATGTGAAGCTGCCTTAAAGGGGTTGTCTAAGACTTTTACTATTGATGACTCATCCTCAGGATAAGTAATCAGTTTTTAATTGGTGGGGCCCACTGCTCAGGATCCCTCCAGTCAGCTGATCACCAAGTGCTGTCAGTACAGACAGCGCTGGAAGTAGATATAGCTGTCAACATTGCAGTGGCCCGGATTGGTATTGTATTGAATTTAATGGGAATTGTGCCTGCAGTACCAAACTGCTCCACTGCAATGTCAACAGCACTATCTGCTTCCAGCACTGTCCACACTGACAGAGGCTTGGGAATCAGCTGATCAGAAGGGATTTTGAGTGGCAGACCCCTGCTAATCAACTACTGATGGTCTATTCTGAGGATAGGTCATCAGTAGTAAAAGTCTTGGACAATCCCTTTGAGGATTAATGTAGCCATGCTGTACATTATAAGAAAACAAAGACTAATAATCTGCACTCTCAGGATCAAATGATCACCAGATTGTCATGTATGCTGGATGTACCTGTCAGATAATGAACTTTGTTCTTTACTTTCCTTCCAAGGGCCATCAGGAACCACCATTACCGTGTTCGGCTCTAGTTTTGGTCTGGATGGATCCAAAATCAGAGTGACCATTGGTAATGCTACATGCTCCGTTATAGCGGTGTCAGATGGCCAGCTGAACTGCACTGTAGGAGATCACTGGGGCGGCACATTCCCGGTTTCACTGCAAAATGAGAAGGGCTTTGCAAGATCCAATGCAAGATTCACCTATGAACTCAGTATGACCGGCGTCTCTCCAAATGAAGGTGAGTCTAATTCTGCTAAAGCCAGTGATAACCAATGTGCTCGCCATTACATCTCCTGCCGGGAATGCTACTCAGCTGATCTACACTCCTGAATGGCGGATTTGTCTAATTATATAACAATGTCATAGTTGTATATGTATGACTGCAGACGTATTACTCCGCACTTTTGGAAAGGTGGGTGACAACCCTCGCAGGACCTGTAACAGCAGCCATTTGGGTTGTCACCGAGCTGTCCTAGAACAACCAGTAGGGTCTTATTTGAAGTGCTTCTTCACTTCTGTTCACTCCCCCTGTACAGGCAGCTTTGCTGGTGGATTAATTCTCTCCATTGCGGGATCTGGATTTGATAATGAACTGTCCAAGGTGTTTGTGTGCGACTCGGAATGCAAAGTGGACCAAGAAAGATCGAATGCAAGTTTTCTGTATTGCGCAGTGCCCATGAGAAGCGGTAAGGAAGAAGTTGTAATAAGATCACTTCATTTTTTTTATAATGGAGTATTTAATATTAGATAATGTAATATAATAAATTATAATATGAGGCAACTGTTCTAAATATTTATAGAGATCCATCGAACTGTAGTCACCAAGGATAGGAGAGGCAGAAGTAAATACCAGAATTTGCAGCATATCTTGGAGGATTTAGCATACACCGCCAGTCTTAGGTTAAATTTCACGCTGTGCAGAATTTTTATTTTGCATCCCCCCACCCACCCATCATAAGAAAAAAATGATATATATTGCACAGATAGGCAGCCTGTTTGCATTCTACTTGTGAAAGGAAGTAGTACCAACAAGATAGCAGCATACCCACACCCACTGGCGTAACTATAAGGGATGCAGAGGATGCAGTTGCACCCGAGCCCAGAAGCTTTAGGCCTCATGTCCACGGCTAAATTGTCATTTAAAATCCGCAGCGTTTTTCCCGCAGCGTGATCCGCGCCCCATAGGGATGCATTGGACACCTGCAGGTAATTAAATACCTGCGGATGTCATTTTCCTCTGAGGCGCGGATTGCGTGTGCGGGAAAACACCCGCGGCATGCTCCATTTGTAGTGCGGGTCTCCCACGGGGACGGCTCCCGCAGGCTTCTATTGAAGCCTATGGAAGCCGTCCGGATCCGCCGCACACCCGCAGCTGAATTTCTGCTCTCCGGCGTGCAAGAGCAGGAGTTAGAAAAAAAAATGGAGTGCCTGGCGCATGCGTGCGGCACGCTGCCGGCATGCCGAGCACATCCGCCGGGCCGAGAAAAAAAGATCCGGCCGCGACGGAGGGAAGATCCACAGCGTCCGGACAGGTAAGTTTAATCTTCTTTTTAGCCTTATGTCCGCGGGAAAGGAGGGACCCGCTGCGGGATTCTGCATGGAGAATCCAGAGCGGGCCTGATTTTCCCCATGGACATGAGTCCTCAGGGGGCCTATAAGGCCTCTCTTCTTCATATAGGGAGCCCAGTACTATGAATAAAGCATTATAGTTGGTGGCCCTGTCTCAGATTTTGCATTGGGGTCCAGAAGCTCCAAGTTATGCCTCGGGGTATGGGTACAGGTAAAGGTGGGGGGCCCTGAGCTGAACTTTTGCACCTGGGCCTCTGAGCCTTTAGTTACACCCCTGCCCACACCCAAACAGCTCAGTGAATAAATACAGCTTACAGCACCAGAAACAGGCTCAGTACATAAATATAGCATTAGAACAAAGATCATAACATAAATACAGCATCAGACCAAGTCTAGTACATAAATACAGCCCCATACCTAGCACAGTACATAAATACAGCCCCAGAACCAAGCTCATAACAAAAATACAGCCCCTGAACCAAGCGCATAACATAAAAACTGTATCGAAACAAGCTCAGATCATAAATACAGCACCAGAACTTCACTCAAAACATGCATGCAGCTCCAGACGCAAGCTCGGTACATAGATACAATACCAGAACCAAACTCATAACATAAATACAGTAGCAGAACTAACCAATTTTGCAGGGTTTCAGGGGTGTTGATGGGCTGACAGCGGCACCTCAGAACATCAGAGGGGAGGGGTCCAGGAGCATACATTCTCCAAAAGTCTGTAATACTAACTATTAGTATCTGGTTACTTTAGAGGATTAGTGCTTTAATTTTAAGGGGAACTCTAGTTATATGGGCATACGGCTGACATAACAGAGAACTAAAGATACAACAACCTTCTTACATAGGAGAGAAGTAATGACATTTAAAGAACTAGGATTTATGGTTTACCCTCCGATGCTGGACATGTGTCCTCTCTTTTTGTAACACCCATAGGCTTCAGTAGTGACAGCTGTGTTCCAGATCAGACACCATTAATTTTACTGGTAAAATTGGTCACTTATGGCTGATGTGATACATCGGACAGGGGTGACGGGACCCTTGTGCTCCTCCTATGTCCTCGAGGTGGAACCTCCATGTATTAGACATCTATAGCATCTTGATGTGATACATCGGACAGGGGTGACGGGACCCTTGTGCTCCTCCTAAGTCCTCGAGGTGGAACCTCCATGTATTAGACATCTATAGCATCTTGATGTGATACATCGGACAGGGGTGACGGGACCCTTGTGCTCCTCCTATGTCCTCGAGGTGGAACCTCCATGTATTAGACATCTATAGCATCTTGATGTGATACATCGGACAGGGGTGACGGGACCCTTGTGCTCCTCCTATGTCCTCGAGGTGGAACCTCCATGTATTAGACATCTGTAGCATCTTGATGTGATACATCGGACAGGGGTGACGGGACCCTTGTGCTCCTCCGATGTCCTCGAGGTGGAACCTCCATGTATTAGACATCTATAGCATCTTGATGTGATACATCGGACAGGGGTGACGGGACCCTTGTGCTCCTCCGATGTCCTCGAGGTGGAACCTCCATGTATTAGACATCTATAGCATCTTGATGTGATACATCGGACAGGGGTGACAGGACCCTTGTGCTCCTCCTATGTCCTCGAGGTGGAACCTCCATGTATTAGACATCTATAGCATCTTGATGTGATACATCGGACAGGGGTGACGGGACCCTTGTGCTCCTCCTATGTCCTCGAGGTGGAACCTCCATGTATTACACATCTGTAGCATCTTGATGTGATACATCGGACAGGGGTGACGGGACCCTTGTGCTCCTCCTATGTCCTCGAGGTGGAACCTCCATGTATTAGACATCTATAGCATCTTGATGTGATACATCGGACAAGGGTGACGGGACCCTTGTGCTCCTCCGATGTCCTCGAGGTGGAACCTCCATGTATTAGACATCTATAGCATCTTGATGTGATACATTTTTTGCATAGTTTATTACAGGCTCATTCTAACCATTTACTTTGTTTTGTTCCATCAGATACCAATTCTTCCTCCCAAATCTGTAATGTCAGCGTGATGAATGAAAATAACTCTATCCAAATCAATAACTCTTTTACATACTCTTCCGCATTAACTCCTGTCATATATAATGTCACCCCCAAGAGAGGGGGCACAGCTGGAGGAACCAGACTCACAATCACCGGAATCCAGTTCAGGTACACAGCAAATCTGCAGGAAAGTTATGGCGGCTGCACTGGTTTTGTAACGCTATTGGGCGCTAATATTAGAAGCATTATCTGGAACTGTTATATTGATAACATGTGCTTAGAATAGATCATTAACATCAGATCCAACTACCGGCACCCCACCTTAATCAACTTTTTGAAGGGGCCACAGTGCACTGGTGAGCATTGCAGCTTCTTCATTATATACCAGGTGGCATTGTATATCAGGTACAGCACCGTATTTGTCATTGTGGCAATGCCTGGTATTGCAGCGCAATGCCTTTCACTTGATTGGGACTGAGCTACAGAATGGCCATATGACAATGGCCTCTACAACCAGCTGATCAGTGGATGTGCCAGGAGTAGGATTCCCACCGTTCTGGTATTGATGACCTATCTTATGGATACGTCATTAATATTTAAGACCTGAAAAACCTCTTTAAGGTTAAATTAACATAATGGACTGGAGTTCGAGTTAGAAGTGGTGTTGAGCGATTATTGAAATCTGATAGGGAGTGATCGGGTTCTCTAATTTGGTCTCCAAAATATTCTGTGAACAGTGGAGGTGGTCATGGTGGTGGTAGCCCAGTTATTAACTTTGCTGCCTTGCAGTGTTGGGGTCACAAGCTCAAATTCCCATCAAGGTCCAATTCAAACCTAGAACTCCAGCACTACAAGGCAGCAGTGCCAAGTCAACAAACCTGTCCTTTCTGTTCAAAGCATGAGCCAATATTTTGGCAATTTGTGCTAAAAATCAGATTGAGAGGATCAGATTTAGCAAAAATTGTACCTGTCTGTACTGAAGCGTGTATTAATAGGACAAGCTGTCACTTGCCCAACAGCTCGTCTGGTGTAAAAGGACCAGTCGGTGCTCTTGTCTAGGAGTTACATTGTTCAGACGACAGCAATTACTTCATTTTCACCTTTTTTTTGCTTTTCAGTCCTAACACCTCAGTGATCACCATCACTATAGCGCACTCCGTATGTGACGTCCAGTCGGCTAACAGTACACAGATTGTATGTATAACCAGCGCTCATTCTCCTTCACAAAGAGCCAAAGTCACCGTACACATAGAGGGCCAAGGCATTGCTAAGATGGTAAGAAACAAGATAAAAAAATGGGACCTATTTATGTTTTTGCTTTTTCATTTTTTTCTTGTTCTTGCTCTTTTTAGGACAATGCAGACTTTTTGTACATCGACGTATGGTCTTCCAGATACACGTGGGGAGGAGAATCCCCACCCGAAGAGGGGTCAATGGCGGTCATCACAAAAGGCCAAACAATATTATTGGATGAGAGTACACCGGTACTAAAGATGTTGCTGATTCAAGGTAATGGGCCTGACATCTGCCTGCAACAGCCGCAATCAGAGATAACTTTGATTGGGGGTGTTAAACCCTTTAAATGCTGCTGTCGGTTCTGATTTAAATGTCCCGAATGGGCACCCCATGTTAAGAACGCAAGGTTGCCGTCTGGGTGTCATGGCAGTCTGGGAGGTTCAGAAGGCCCCCATGGCTGCCATGATTGTTTGCCTATTAGGGATGTGTCTGTGGCACATCTTTAATAGGCAGCCTGTTAAAATACAGCATAATGCAATCCATAGTATTGCATTATTGTGTATAAGCGATCAAATGATCATTAGTTCAAGTCCTCTATGGGGACAAATAAAAAAACAAAAAAATAAGTAAAGTAAAGATTTTATTAATTATTATAAGACTTAGGGCTCATTCAGACGACCGTATATCGACCGGGTATTCACGCCCGGCCGATATACGGTGTGCCTCTCTGCAGGGGGATGATGGAAGAGCCAGGAGCAGTGCACTGAGCTCCCACCCCCTCTCTGCCCCTTCGGCATTATTTGCAATGGAAGGGGGTGGGACAGGGGCGGAGCTAAATCCCAAAACTATACGGTCGTCTGAATCAGCCCTTAAAAATGCTAAAACCCTTTTCCAAGTCGTAACAAAAAAAAATCTAAAAAAGTAAAAAAAAAAAATCTTAAAATTGGTATCTCTATATCCATAAAGGTGCAATTTATTAAAATATCACAATATTAATCATGTAAAATGAACTCAATGAGGGAAAAAAAACGCATGATGGCAGAACTGCTCTTTTTTGGTCACTCCGTCTCCAAGACAAAAATTGAATAAAAAGCAATGAAAAAGTCGCATGTTTCCCAATAAAAAATAAAGGTCACCCTGCAAAAAAACAAGCCCACACACAGCTCTATCAACCGAAAACATGGCGGCAGAAAGCTATTTTTTTATATTATTATATAAATTTGGTATCACTGTAATTGTACTGATCTACAGAGTAAAAATACGCCATTTTTATTGCATCATGTTAGCTGTAAAAATACACCCTCCACCCAAAATGGTGCAATGTCTCACACCTTGCCCCTCTTTGAAATTTTTTACAATTTTGCATTACATTATATGTAGAGATGAGCGAACGTACTCGTTACGAGTACTTACGCACCCGAGTACCGCCATTTTCAAGTACTGCAGTACTCGCGCGTAAAGATTCGGGGGGCGCCGTGGCGGCACGGGGGGTAGCAGTGGGGAGTGGGGGGGAGAGGGAGAGAGAGAGGGCTCCCCCCTGTTCCCCGCTGCTACCCCCCGCACCGCCGCGCCTCTCCCCGCCCCCCGGCGGCCCCCGAATCTTTTCACCCGAGTACTGAAGTACTCGAAAATGGCGGTACTCGGGTGCGTAAGTACTCATTACGAGTACGTTCGCTCATCTCTAATTATATGGTATGTTAAATAGTACCATTGCAAAATACAACTCGTTCCGCAAAAAAAAAACAAGTCCTCAAGTAGATAAGTCACCCCAAAAAATTTATAAGTTCCGATTTTAAGAAAGTAGCAATACTAGAACTGCAGAATGTGGCCTGGACGCAGGGGCATCAATGACCCTTGGTCAAGAAACAGTTAATCGCCTTAGACCTAGAAAAAGAAAAAGTCCAAAAGAAAAACTTGCAACAGAAGAAAGCTGTATGGAGGACCCAACCTTGTTCCTTAGTGTGCGCGATATGCTGCGGTGCAATAATACACAGCCCTTTCTTAATAGGAGGAACTCTAATTTTTGATGAAGCGGACATAGAGCTTCAGTCTGAGAACATCCTCATTACAGATGGAGGCGCTCTTCAGGTACACAAGCTACATATTGGGTGGAATTACTGGACTGAAGTAGTCAGCTGTAATCATTTTTTCCATTTATGTTCAGATTGGAACAGAGGACGCTCCATTCCAGCACAAAGCAATAATCACTCTACATGGACAAATCCGTTCTCCAGAGTTACCAGTATACGGGGCTAAGACTTTAGCGGTGAGGCAAGGGACCCTGGACCTTCATGGTAAGTATAAGTGGAATAACATGTCTGATAATGGGCCGTACAAAATCCCTTTAACAATTTCTACCATTCTAGTCAGTTCTCATGCATACCATTACATCCCTGCAGGCCATGGGGACAATAGCCTACACAAACACAATGCAATTTTTTATGACTGGAGAGGAGAAAGAAGTTGGGACTCGCATTTATATAGAATAACTTCTGCCATTCACATCCAACAAGCATAAACCAGACGTGCTTATAAACACTCACTGGGAAAACAGGGACATCAGACCCAACAACACACCTGACTGCCCCATACTTACCAATGTGCTAAACAACCAGACAGATGGAAATATCTAGAAGTAGGTACGAGGTATTGGTTTGTATTTTGGCACGTAATCTCACAAGCCCACATCAAGGATCCCCATAGTCCCTACACTAACAAAACAACTACAACAAAAAGGTGATTGTCCCGATAAGGATGGCCCCACGCTGGAACCTAGGGCCAACTGGCTCACCCTAGAAAAGCAGAAACACCAGACAAGGGAAATACAACATTATAATACACACTGAACAGGACTGTTCACACCAAGTGTAGTTAGTACCTACAAACATACAGGGAACATGACCCTGTTCACACCTAGTGACTGCAACACAAAGGGAACACCACACAGAACAAAACATTGTTCACGCCAAGTGTAGTCCACACCCTCAGACATACATTGAACAAGTCATTGTTCCCACCTAAAGTCTGCTCACCTCACAGACAGAAGGAAACCCCACTCAGAACTTCATGCATGCATAGATAGATAGGAGCTAGTTCAAGTGTCCACACACCAAGAAAGGGATAAGAGCGTCAGACATAACCCATCTGATGGCAGCAAGGAACACGGTGTCAGACATCATCCATCTGACAACAACAGAGAACATGGTGTCAGGCATCACCTATCTGACAACATACAGGACACCTGCTGTCTGGAGGCCGCAATTGACAAAAGGGAGGAGAGAAGGGGCCTGCAGAACATGTAGAGAGGGAGATCAGATGTCCAGACCATCTTCAGGGAAGGTAGAGGAAACAACTCAAACAAGAAGCATGCATGACATCAATAGGACAGGCTTCACTTGCCCAACAGCTCGTCCCGTGTAAAACAACCAGTCGGAGCTCTTATCTAGGAGTTACATTGCTCAGATGACAGAAATTAATTCATTTTCACCTTTTTTTTTTCCTTTTCAGTCCTAACGCCGCAGTAATCACCATCACTATAGCGCACTCCATATGTAACTATAGGGGGTCCAAGTAGTTTTTGTGGGATAGTGTATTTCTGTGGACACCTTGTATACATTACATTGTACTTACAGTTACTGATAGTTACAGCCTGTATTTTAGTAAAATGCTGCATTAATAATTCCTCAGGCTTCATAGCTTGGATCTCCCTGCATTCCTTACTAGCTCAGTTTATGAATGCATATTGCTTTGGTGATTTGCATTCTGAGAAGCACAGTCTTCATACCAAAACAAGCTGTTTCTAATAGCAGCAGAATAATGAATGCGGCTCTGAAGTATAATACATGCTGTAACTGGAGATCAGAGCCGAAGTAATGCAAAGTTAATGGTACGACATTACTCAACTCTTTATATAGAATAACTTCTGTATGTAAGCTGTAAAATGTTGTTCAGAGGTCTGTGTTATGGGGTAAGAATTCTGGGAAATACATATGTTTTGCCCTTTTCTAGGCATCCCCGTGCCTGTGACCTGGACCAGACTTGCTCAGACGGCGGAGCCGGGGAGCACAACCCTCACTCTACAGAAAGGTGTGACTTGGAAAGCTGGAGATGAAATAGTGATCGCATCAACAGGTGACAGGTATATATCCTAAAATCTAACTGCTGTACATCATAAAAAGTGTGTTGTATGAAAAACAGCTCGCCACCTGTAGCTTCTGGGAAAGCCGACTGACAGCTGATATGGCCACCATTACGGATTTTACAGAGATCATCACTAATTAATTTTCTTAACTCTTAGCTGCCAAATGTTAGGGCATACTGTGTTAAATGCCATACAGAGTCCAATGAAAGCCCAGAGGGGGTTATGTTGTAACAGAGCTTAGTCATACGGGCATATTTTCGATCCACATGCAATCTATGTTCACACGGGCACATTTGTACACGTTGAAGCCCATTTAGACACAACCATTAACGCTCAAAAGATGTCTTTTGAGTGACTTTTGAACGATAATCATTGTGTCATTTACATCGCAAGATGATCGCTCAAACTTTGAGCAATCACCTTGTGCTCCGGAGGAGGCAGAAGACAAGCGGGGCCACTTGTTCTCTGCATCCAACTGTTCCCCGCTGGGAGCGCCCGGCTGTCATGCAGCCGAGCGCTCTGAGTGGAGGATGCAGAAGACAAGTGGGGTTTCCCCGCTTGTCTTCTGCATCCAGCTGTTCTCTACACGGAGCGCCCAGCTGTTATACAGCCGAGCACTGCATGCGGGGTATGGAGAACAGACCTAGACCGCTCTGTTCTTCACACCCCATCTGTCATCAGGGAGCTGGATACAGCTGAAACAATAGTATTAGCTGTATCCCGCTGTGAAGCACGCTGAAAGACAATGATGAGCGTCGGCTTAACAAAAACTGCACGATGTCAGTGCGGTTAGACCCAACGATTATCGCTCAAAAGACGGCTTTTAGGTCAAATTTTGAGCGATAATCGTTGTGTCTAAATGGGCCTTTCGTTGGTCATGTAAAATGTATGCATGCAATATGCAGAGAAGAGAGTCCATCGATTTCAATCGGTTTATTTTCATTTCCAAATTTTACACGCACATTTCTTGCATGTACAAAATAATGGGACATGCTCCATCTTTCTGCATATTTGTGCACCAAAGATCCCCATAGAAGTCTATGGGGAGTGCACAATTCAGTGAAAAGAAGAACACTGGCGTGTGCAAATGAGCGTGTCCTGTATGCGCAAGCAGTACAGAAAAATACACAATACATGCACAAAAAAGCCTCCTGTACAGCGCAAATACATGGCAGTGGGGTGTTTGCGAAAAAAAATACGCCCATATGAAGGGGGCCTAACCGACTGCATTTGGAGCCATTAAAGTCGATGGGGCTATTCACACAGGTGACTTTTTTTTTTTTTTTACACGGACCGATCTTACATGTGGAAAAAAGGAAATCCCAGCATATCTTGCCAGAATCGCCCATTCACTGCAATGGCTGAGCAAATTGTTGTTTTTTTTTTAAACGCACATGGAGGTTGTCTGTGTACGCTCCATTCATCACTCATCATTGCTAAGCAATTCCAGAAGAAAAATTGGTCCTCCTTTATTTTTTTTTTGCATGTTAGAAAAAAAAACACACGCTACAAGGGTTTAAAAACCAGAAACACGCAATACGTGTGGATGTCACACGGACATACACATGCTTTAAAATCGGCCTATTTTACATGTTTGTTTGAATGAAGCCTCGTTACCACAAGGGAGTGCAAGTTCAGTCAGTGAAAAACGGACCTACTTCACTACGAATGTCCGTGCTTTACACATCCGAGTTTGCTGCATTTTTGCGTTTCCTATCATGCTTCTGTCATCCAATTGTAAACCGTTTTTCATGCATGTAAAAAAATACAAGGTGTCCGAATTGATGTGATTTAGGACGGCCTCATACGAGCAGCGTGCAACGTATTTGCGCCATGAAAGAGTCTTTTTTGCGTGTGTTTTAGTGCATTTTACTGCACTTTTTGCGCCGCCAAGGACTGTTCACATTGGCGCAGTACATACTTGCACTGTGATTTAAAAGGCTGTGCCTACTTAGTACTAAATGTGTTTGATTTCCCGCAAAATTGAGGAGCGTATTGTGCAATCACACGGGTATCGGGTGTGCATTTGCGCACCACCCATAGACTTTAATAGAGCCTTTGGTGCGTAGATGCGCACAAAAATAGAGCATGTTGCATTTTTTTTGTGTGCGAACTGCTTGTGTGTAATGTGACAGGATATTGAAGAAAGGCGTGCAAAAAAGAATATCTCTTTCTCGTATAGTCATACAACTCTCCATCACTGTATCAAACCTCCCAGACCCGGTACATAGCATTAGACTATAGAGGGGCTTGTAGGTGAAAGTAGGTTGTATCATATCGATCCCGTTATCATCACATGTTGCTATGAAATATTATTAAACTACCGTGTTTTCCCGAAAATAAGACCGTGTCTTATATTAATTTTTGTTCCAAAAGGCTTAACTTTTTTACATGT